>NC_135234.1:713834551-714434551 GCF_051348905.1 Ranitomeya variabilis | reverse complement strand
CTGCATAAACCAGAACTGCAACATTTGTTTTTTCTGAAAACTGAGCACAATGGATGTGAAATAAATATTCAGGATAATGGATCAGGTTATAGGAAAATCCCATGATGTAAAATAGAAATCATTATACGCTCTGTTCTCTTGTCTTACCATGCATTGTTCTTCCTACTTAACTTAAATTAAATTTACATTTTGATACATACATTTTATATATGAATATCCATTATATAGTGCATCGCCGTAAGATGAAACCCCTTCCCGGGACAGCTGATTTTCATTTTTGCTCTTTTATTTATTTTATTTATTTATTTCTTTTATTTTTTTTCTTCACTTTCACCTTCTTTTACATTGTCATAGCCATATGAAGACTTGTTTTGTTGCATGATGAGTTGTAGTAAAACTAAAAAATCATGTTGGCATTGCATATATTTTACCATTACATCCCATTTGGATTTTTTTTCCTCATTTCTAGTAATGTACCAGAAACAAGGAAAAAAATTCCAAATGGGATGTAATGGTAAAATCAATGCAATTCCAACATGATTTTTTAGTTTTATTGGCATTCATTGTGCAGTAAAAATGACCCAATAACATAATTCTCCAGGTTAGGATGATTACAGCAATACCAAATCTACATACTTTTTTTTAACTACTTTTAAAAATCCAAAACTTTGTAAAAAAATTAGTTTGTGTGGCCATTTTTTATTTTTCATATTTTCAAAAATTGGAAAAAGGGTATGATCTGAAGTTTAAAACATTTTAATATTTCTATTTAGATATTTAACAATTATTTTCACGTTGTTAGCTCTTCCTAAGGTTTCATTCAGACTTCCGTGTTGCATGTGTGTTCTTGCATTTTCCTCCTCTTCTTCCAAAAGCCCAAACTTTTTTTTATTTTTCCATAGTCACATAAAAGCTTGGTTTTCGAGGCACAAGTTGCAGTTTTGAATGCCACCAATTGTTTAAACATTCAATGTAGTGAAAAAAATGGGAAAAATTAGGTGAAATTGTAAAATAAATGCAATTCTGTCATTTTCGGGGGGGAGGGTGCATATATTTTTGGCGTTCCTTCGCTGGGAAAAATGACTGTGAATTGTGATTCTTCAGGTCAGTACAATTATGGTGATACAAAAGAAGATTTTAATTTTTTTAAATGAAGAAAAACATTCTGAAGTTTGTAAACATAAATGTTTTGTGTCATTTGGAGAGACCAGTTACATTTTTTTTTCAGTCTATGAAGCTCTGCAAGGATTTGTTTTTTTGTGAGGTGAGCAGACGGTTTTATTAATACCAATTTGAGTGGATATGATGCTTTGACCAGTTAATATACAGTGGGGCAAAAAAGTATTTAGTCATTCAGCAATAGTGCAAGTTCCACCACTTAAAAAGATGAGAGGCGTCTGTAATTTACATCATAGGTAGACCTCAACTATGGGAGACAAACTGAGAAAAAAAAATCCAGAAAATCACATTGTCTGTTTTTTTATCATTTTATTTGCATATTATGGTGGAAAATAAGTATTTGGTCATAAACAAAATTTCATCTCAATACTTTGTAATATATCCTTTGTTGGCAATGACAGAGGTCAAACGTTTTCTGTAAGTCTTCACAAGGTTGCCACACACTGTTGTTGGTATGTTGGCCCATTCCTCCATGCAGATCTCCTCTAGAGCAGTGATGTTTTTGGCTTTTCGCTTGGCAACACGGACTTTCAACTCCCTCCAAAGGTTTTCTATAGGGTTGAGATCTGGAGACTGGCTAGGCCACTCCAGGACCTTGAAATGCTTCTTACAAAGCTTCTCCTTCATTGCCCTGGCGGTGTGCTTTGGATCATTGTCATGTTGAAAGACCCAGGCACGTTTCGTCTTCAATGCCCTTGCTGATGGAAGGAGATTTGCACTCAAAATCTCACGATACATGGCCCCATTCATTCTTTCATGTTCCCGGATCAGTCGTCCTGGCCCCTTTGCAGAGAAACAGCCCCAAAGCATGATGTTTCCACCACCATGCTTTACATTAGGTATGGTGTTTGATGGATGCAACTCAGTATTCTTTTTCCTCCAAACACGACAAGTTGTATTTCTACCAAACAGTACCAGTTTGGTTTCATCAGTCCATAGGACATTCTCCCAAAACTCCTCTGGATCATCCAAATGCTCTCTAGCAAACTTCAGACGGGCCCGGACATGTACTGGCTTAAGCAGTGGGACACGTCTGGCACTGCAGGATCTGAGTCCATGGTGGCGTAGTGTGTTACTTATGGTAGGCCTTGTTTCATTGGTCCCAGCACTCTGCAGTTCATTCACTAGGTCCCCCCGCGTGGTTCTGGGATTTTTGCTCACCGTTCTTGTGATCATTCTGACCCCACGGGGTGGGATTTTGCGTGGAGCCCCAGATCGAGGGAGATTATCAGTGGTCTTGAATGTCTTCCATTTTCTAATTATTGCTCCCACTGTTGATTTCTTCACTCCAAGCTGGTTGGCTATTGCAGATTCAGTCTTCCCAGCCTGGTGCAGGGCTACAATTTTGTTTCTGGTGTCCTTTGACAGCTCTTTGGTCTTCACCATAGTGGAGTTTGGAGTCAGACTGTTTGAGGGTGTGCACAGGTGTCTTTTTATACTGATAACAAGTTTAAACAGGTGCCATTACTACAGGTAATGAGGGGAGGAAAGAGGAGACTCTTAAAGAAGAAGTTACAGGTCTGTGAGAGCCAGAAATCTTGATTGTTTGTTTCTGACCAAATACTTATTTTCCACCATAATATGCAAATAAAATGATAAAAAAACAGACAATGTGATTTTCTGGATTTTTATTTCTCAGTTTGTCTCCCATAGTTGAGGTCTACCTATGATGTAAATTACAGACGCCTCTCATCTTTTTAAGTGGTGGAACTTGCACTATTGCTGAATGACTAAATACTTTTTTGCCCCACTGTATATTTTTTTTTTTATGGATGAGTGGTGAGTAGTGAAGAGCGGGCATGCTTGCCCACTACTCTGCATTTGCCCGAGCATCTCACTGCTCGAGATGCTCGGAGCTCGCTGAGTATTTCCAGGGTTGCTCGGCGAGAGCTTGAGTCCCAGTACTGCATGTTTGGCACTCGGTAGAGAGCCAGTGAACATGCAGGGATTGACTGCCACACACTGTAATGCTGCAACCATGTTGGTTGTGGCATTACAGTGATTGGCTGGCCGCACAGCATCATCAGGTCTATATCAAACCTGGCACCGCCATGCTCGTCACAGTCTACTACGGAATCAGGCAGTGTAGGGAGAGTCGCTGCTGAACTAGGGAGAGTTGCTGCTGAACTAGGAAGAGATTTGCTTTGGTTGCATAAATATTAGTGCTAGGCAGGCAGTGTATGTAGCAGACTTCAGTGCGTATAGCAAGAGGGTCCATTCCAGTTCTGTCTGCTGCTGCTATTACAGATATTTTTACATAACCAAAATCCAATATTGGAATCACCACCTCCAAAAACAATTTTTATACACATACATCATGCCAATTGCAGGTGAAAAAGAGGCATAGGCATATAAAATACATTATAAAAATATGATTTTATTTCACACAAAGTTTAAAACAAGACAAGAAAATTCATGAAATTACTGATGGCAAGACAGGAAAGGATGAAACAAAAATAGCTGTAAAAAAGCACAACCGCTATAATTTTATACTGTAAACAATATAGCATGCGTTATAGCTCATTAAATAGTATGTAAAATCAGGGCATACTGCTAAATAACTCAAACTCAATTTAATCAAAATGCATAGTGCTAAATACTTTGGTTATTAAGATACAGAGCCTCTTGAAACATAAAACCTCCCAGAGCATTATGTCCATATATATGAATAGCAGCTATTGTTAGAATAGAAGTGCCAAGTGCAAGAAAATATATCAGATCTAAATTTGACTATCACAGCTAGAATCTTATGTTACTCACATAACTATGTGTCCTCTCCTGAGTGTCCATCAGTGACCCCGACAGCGCCGTTTCGCCATAATGGCTTCCTTAAATAGGGGCATGTATGTATGCTGCAAAGTCCCGTATATTTATACCCCCATACATAGCTGAAATCAATGTCGCTATCCCCGGCTTATAACTGCGCATGCGCCGATTGACGAACTTCCCTTAGTGCAAACAGTGACTTCCTGTTCTCCGTGCTTGGAACGCAAGCGTGAGACGCTCTACGTTACCATATTTGAGCGGAGCAGGAAAACACAGGGCTGTTCTCATCAGCGCATGCGCCAACCAGGTGCCGAAATGAATCACTGCAGAACAACTACATGGCTCCGTGGACAGCGGATCGAAGAAAAGAAAAAAGGAAAAAGAAAAAAAAGGGGGAAACCAATAATTATGGTGGTATTTATATATAAAGTTAACTACCCCTAAATATAACTAGTGCCACATAAATATTCTGTGATAGGTGGTACTCATAAATAGGTGAGTCAGAAAAAACGCCTACATTATATGGACAAAAATTTCAAATAAAAAAGTATATATAGAGAAATTCATCCATAATTATAATCCTACAGTCTAATACTTAAAGAATAAGTGAATCGAAGAAATTATCCACAATATATAAACAAAGTTGACAAATATAAAGCTACATAAAATTACATCCATAAATATAGACAAAAAAAGACAAAAAAAAACAACAAAATATTCCCTGGTTTTACATACTATTTAATGAGCTATAACACATGCTATATTGTTTACAGTATAAAATTATAGTGGTTGTGTTTTTTTACAGCTATTTTTGTTTCATCCTTTCCTGTCTTGCCATCGGTAATTTCATGAATTTTCTTGTCTTGTTTTAAACTTTGTGTGAAATAAAATCATATTTTAATAATGTATTTTATGCCTATGCCTCTTTTTCACCTGCAATTGGCATGGTGTATGTGTATAAATATTACAGATATTTGTAGACATAGCCCCAGGTATCAGAGGCCAGGAATAATTTTGTTTTGGATCTTAATTCTGACTATTTGCTTAAAAAGCAATCCAGAGAACACTGTTTTTCTGCTCCATTTGCTTGTTGGCACTGCAGAATACAGGCAGATCCTTTCCATATTACATCGTGAGAAATCCAGCTATTTCAAACTGTGTTTTTTTCCGTCACACAGATCACATAAACGTGCGCTAAAAATTCTGCCATTTCTGGCCTCCATTTAAATTTTGTTGCAGTGTGGTAGCAAAGTGATTGACACCAGTTTGCTGTTCAAAATAGTTACCTACAGGCCATCTATTTCAAACTGTGGGCTTTCCATCACACGGATCACATAAACATGCACTCAAAATTCTGACATTTCTGGCCTCCCTTTAAATTTTGTTGCAGTGTGTTAGCGAAGAGATTGACACCAGTTTGCTATTCAAAATAGTTACCTACAGGCCACGTATTTCAAACTGTGGTTTGTCCATCATACGGATCACATATAAGTTCGCTCCTAATTCAGCAATTTGTAGTAAAGGTGGAAAATATTTTCCTCCATTTAAAATGCGCAAGGCGCGTGGCAAGGGATGGTTAACTGGACATGGTAATGGTGCATGCAGAGGCCGAGGCCGAGGCCGTGGGCAAGCTGAAACTGTGAACACCTACATCTTCTCGCCCAACCTTCCTGTCCCAATTACTAGGGGACCGCAGCACACCAATATTGAACCCAGAGCAGTGTCAAAAGGTTGTTGGTTGGATAGCAGATAATGCTTCCAGTCATTTTGCCGCCACCACCACCCTGTCTTCCAAATGGTCAATTCTGAGTAGCTGTGAGTCTGAACTGCATATTCCTCACCTTGATCCTCCTTCCTCCCACCGTGCCGAGTACCCGAAGACAACTTGGACACTCTGAAGAGCTGTTCACTTTTCCATTTACAGATTTGAGACTCTCGCCACGTCAACTTGAAGCGGGGCAAGAGAAGATCGCATGTAGTGATGCCCAAATATTTGAGCAGCCATGGTCACATGAAGGCGACGGTGTGAACGTGTCACAAGGGGTGGACGATGATGAGACACATTTGCAAGAAAGTCAGGAGGAGGACCGGGGTTCGGAAGTGGAAGATGTGGTGGATAATATAGTAACTAACCCAACCTGGAAGGAGCACATGCAGGACACAGGGGGAGAGAGGCGTAGCACCCCAACAGGCAAGAAGAAGCAGTGTGGTGGCCGCAGAGAGAAGGCGGGCAACTGTTCACCGTAACACCAACACGAGGGAAGTTGCTAGTCCAACTGTTAGGTCTTCCAGAGTCTGGTTATTTTTTAACCCCTTAAGCCCCAAGGGTGGTTTGCACGTTAATGACTGGGCCAATTTTTACAATTCTGACCACTGTCCCTTTATGAGGCTATAACTCTGGAATGCTTCAATAGATCCTGATGATTCTGACACTGTTTTCTCATGACATATTGTACTTCATGATAGTGTTAACATTTATTTGATATTACCTGCATTTATTTATGAAAAAAATGGAAATTTGGCGAAAATTTTGAAAATTTTCCTATTTTCCAACTTTGAATTTTTATGCCCTTAAATCACAGAGATACAGGTCCTTCTCAAAAAATTAGCATATAGTGTTAAATTTCATTATTTACCATAATGTAATGATTACAATTAAACTTTCATATATTATAGATTCATTATCCACCAACTGAAATTTGTCAGGTCTTTTATTGTTTTAATACTGATGATTTTGGCCTACAACTCCTGATAACCCAAAAAACCTGTCTCAATAAATTAGCATATCAAGAAAAGGTTCTCTAAACGACCTATTACCCTAATCTTCTGAATCAACTAATTAACTCTAAACACATGCAAAAGATACCTGAGGCTTTTAAAAACTCCCTGCCTGGTTCATTACTCAAAACCCCCATCATGGGTAAGACTAGCGACCTGACAGATGTCAAGAAGGCCATCATTGACACCCTCAAGCAAGAGGGTAAGACCCAGAAAGAAATTTCTCAACAAATAGGCTGTTCCCAGAGTGCTGTATCAAGGCACCTCAATGGTAAGTCTGTTGGAAGGAAACAATGTGGCAGAAAACGCTGTACAACGAGAAGAGGTGACCGGACCCTGAGGAAGATTGTGGAGAAGGACCGATTCCAGACCTTGGGGAACCTGAGGAAGCAGTGGACTGAGTCTGGTGTGGAAACATCCAGAGCCACCGTGCACAGGCGTGTGCAGGAAATGGGCTACAGGTGCCGCATTCCCCAGGTAAAGCCACTTTTGAACCATAAACAGCGGCAGAAGCGCCTGACCTGGGCTACAGAGAAGCAGCACTGGACTGTTGCTAAGTGGTCCCAAGTACTTTTTTCTGATGAAAGCAAATTTTGCATGTCATTCGGAAATCAAGGTGCCAGAGTCTGGAGGAAGACTGGGGAGAAGGAAATGCCAAAATGCCTGAAGTCCAGTGTCAAGTACCCAGTCAGTGATGGTGTGGGGTGCCATGTCAGCTGCTGGTGTTGGTCCACTGTGTTTCATCAAGGGCAGGGTCAATGCAGCTAGCTATCAGGAGATTTTGGAGCACTTCATGCTTCCTGGCACCTGCTCACAGTGCCAAAACCACTGGTAAATGGTTTACTGACCATGGTATTACTGTGCTCAATTGGCCTGCCAACTCTCCTGACCTGAACCCCATAGAGAATCTGTGGGATATTGTGAAGAGAAAGTTGAGAGACGCAAGACCCAACACTCTGGATGAGCTTAAGGCCGCTATTGAAGCATCCTGGGCCTCCATAACATCTCAGCAGTGTCACAGGCTGATTGCCTCCATGCCACGCCGCATTGAAGCAGTCATTTCTGCCAAAGGATTCCCGACCAAGTATTGAGTGCATAACTGAACATTATTATTTGATGGTTTTTTTGTTTGTTATTAAAAAACACTTTTATTTGATTGGACGGTTGAAATATGCTAATTTATTGAGACAGGTTTTTTGGGTTATCAGGAGTTGTAGGCCAAAATCATCAGTATTAAAACAATAAAAGACCTGACAAATTTCAGTTGGTGGATAATGAATCTATAATATATGAAAGTTTAATTGTAATCATTACATTATGGTAAATAATGAAATTTAACACTATATGCTAATTTTTTGAGAAGGACCTGTATGTCACACAAAATACTTAATAAGTAACATTTCCCACATGTTTACTTTACATCAGCACAATTTTGGAACCAAAATTTTTTTGTTGGGGAGTTATAAGGGTTAAAAGTTGACCAGCAATTTCTCATTTTTACAACACCATTTTTTTTAGGGACCACATCACATTTGAAGTCATTTTCAGGGGTCTATAGGATAGAAAATAAGCAAGTGTGACACCATTCTAAAAACTGCACCACTCAAGGTGCTCAAACCCGCATTCAAGAAGTTTATTAACCCTTCAGGTGTTTAACAGGAATTTTTGGAATGTTTAAAAAAAAATGAACAATTAACTTTTTTTCACAAAAAATTTATTCAGCTCCAATTTGTTTTATTTTACCAAGGGTAACAGGAGAAATTGGACCCCAAAAGTTGTTATGCAATTTGTCCTGAGTACGCCAATACCCCATATGTGGGGGTAAACCACTGTTTGGGCGCATGGCAAAGCTTGGAAGTGAAGGAGCGCCATTTGACTTTTCAATACAAAATTGACTGGAATGGAGATGGACGCCATGTTGCATTTGGAGAGCCCCTGATGTGCCTAAACATTGAAACCCCCCACAATTGACACCATTTTGGAAAGTAGACCCCATAAAGAACTTATCTAGATGTGTTGTGAGAGCTTTGAACCCCCAAGTGTTTCACTACAGTTCATAACGCAGAGCCGTGAAAATAAAAAATCTTTTTTTTCCACAAAAATTATGTTTTAGCCCCCAGTTTTGTATTTTCCCAAGGGTAACAGGAGAAATTGGACCCCAAAAGTTGTTGTCCAATTTGTCCTGAGTACTCTGATACCCCATATGTGGGGAGGAACCACAGTTTGGGCGCATGGCAGATCTCGGTAGGGAAGGAGCACCGTTTGGAATGCAGACTTAGATGGAATGGTATGCAGGTGTCACATTGCGTTTGCAGAGTCCCTAATGTACCTAAACAGTAGAAACCCCCCACAAGTGACCCCATATTGGAAGCTAGACCCCCTCAAGGAACTTATCTAGATGTGTTGTGAGAACTTTGACCCCCAAGTGTTTCACTACAGTTTATAACGCAGAGCCGTGAAAATTAAAAATCATTTTTTTCCCACTAAAATGGTTTTTTAGCCCCGCAAATTTTTATTTTCCTAAGGATAACAAGAGAAATTGGACCCCAAAAGTTGTTGTCCAATTTGTCCTGAGTATGATAATACCCCATATTTTGGGGTAAACCCCTGTTTGGGTGCATGGGAGAGCTCGGAAAGAAGGTGCACCGTTTTACTTTTTCAACACAGAATTGGCTGGAATTGAGATCGGACGCCATGTCGCGTTTGGAGAGCCCTTGATGTGCCTAAATAGTGGAAACCCCCAATTCTGTTGTGAATTCTGCTCTTGGGCTCCCTCCGGTGGTTGTAAGTGGTAGCGCTGCTGTCTCTGAATCACAGCATTTATCAGGTGTTTTCACTTTTTGCAATTTGGACAGGGCTATTTAGTCTTGCTTCACCCTTTAGTCAGTGCAAGTTGTCCATTGTTCCTGGAGGATTCACATCCGTGCCTGGTCTCTTCTGCTTTGCAGTTCTTTTCAACAAAGATAAGTTCTGGCCTTGATTTTGCTGTCCACATGCTGTGGTCTTATTGTTCAGTTATTTTCCATGTTTTGTCTTTTCCAGCTTGGTCTGTATAAGGATTTGTTTAGCCAAGCTGGTATCTCTGGAGATGCAGATATACCCTCCATGTCTTTAGTTAGCTGTGGAGTTTTTGTATTTTCTGTGGTGGATATTTTCTAGTGTTTTAATACTGACCGCATAGTACTCTGTCCTGTCCTTTCAATTTAGCTAGAAGTGGCCTCCTTTGCTAAATTCTCATTTCAGTCTGTGTATGTTTTTTCCCTCTCCTCTCACAGTCAATATTTGTGGGGGGCTGCCTGTTCTTTGGGGATTTTCTCTGAGGCAAGATGGTTTTCCCTTTTCTATCTCTAGGGGTAATTAGTCCTCCGGCTGTGTCGAGATGTCTAGGGAGCGCTAGGTACATTCCACGGCTACTTCTAGTTGCGGTGTTAGGTTCAGGGTCTGCGGTCAGTACAGGTACCACCTTCTCCAGAGTACGTCCCATGCTGCTCTTAGGCCACCAGATCATAACACAATTCTAACTGAAACCCTAACCCAAACACACCCCTTACCCTAATCCCAACTCTAACCATAACCCTAAACACACCCCCAACCCGAACATGCCCCTAACCCTGATCCCAACCACAATCCTAATCCCAACCACACCCCTAACCCCAACACACCCCTAACCCTAATCCCAACCCTAACCACACCCCTAACTCCAACACACCCCAACCCTAATCCCAACCATAACCCTAACCACACCCCTAACCCTAATCATAAATGTAATCCAAACCCTAACCGTAACTTTAGCCCCAGCCCTAACCCTAATTTTAGCCCCAACCCTAACTGTGTCCCTAACCCCAACCCTAACCCTAGCTCCCACCCTAACCCCTTGCCCTAGCCCCAACCCTAACCCTAGCCCCAACCCTAACTCCAACCCTAACCCTAGCCCCAACCCTAGCCTTAACCCTAACCCCAACCCTAACCCTAGCCCCAACCCTAACCCTAACCCTAATGGGAAAATGGAAATAAATACATTTTTTTTTATTTTATTATTTTTCCCTAACTAAGGGGGTGATGAAGGAGGGTTTGATTTACTTTTACTTTTTATTGGTATCATTTTCGGGCACGTGACATTTTTTGATCGCTTTTTATTCTGACTTTTTTGAGGCAGAATGACCAAAAACCAGCAATTCATGAATTTCTTTTGGGGGGGGCGTTTATACCGTTCCACGTTTGGTAAAATTGATAAAGGAGTTTTATTCTTCGGGTCAGAACGATTACAGCGATACCTCATTTATTTATTTTTTATGTTTTGGCGCTTTTATACGATGAAAACTATTTTATAGAAAAAATAAATATTTTTGCATCTCTTTATTCTGAGGACTATAACTTTTTTACTTTTTTGTTGATGATGCTTTATGGCGGCTCATTTTTTACGGGACAAGATGACATTTTCAGTGGTACCATGGTTATTTATATCCGTATTTTTGATCGCGTGTAATTCCACTTTTTGTTCGGCGGTCTGATAATAAAGCGATTTTGCCTCGTTTTTTTTTATGGTGTTCACTGAAGGGGTTAACTAGCAGGACAGTTTTATAGGTCGGGTCGTTACGGACGCGGCGATACTAAATATGTGTACTTTTATTGTTTGTTTGTTTTTTAGATAAAGAAATTTATTTATGGGAACAATATTTTTATTTTTTTTCTTTATTTAGGAATTATTTTTTTTTACATATGTGAATATATATTTTTTTAACTTTACAACATTGCCCCAGGGGGGCACCATGTTTTAGGGTCAGATCAGCGATCTGACGTGCACTGCTGTAGGCTTGCAGGCGCCTGCTCCAAGCAGGCGCTTGCAAGCCACCTCCCTGCAGGACACGGAAGCAGCCCCGCGGCCATATTGGATCCGGGGCCTGCAGGGAGGAGGAGGTAGAACCTCGGAGCAACACAATCACATCGCGTTGCTCAGAGGGTCTCAGGGAAGCACGCAGGGAGCCCCCTCCCTGTGCGATGCTGCCCTGTACTGCTGTAACACTGTGATCATCTTTGATCACAGTGTGCCGGGGTTTAATGTGCCGGGGGCGGTCCGTGACTGCTCCTGGCACATAGTGCCGGATGTGAGCTACGATAGTCAGCTGACACCCGACCGCGATCGTCCGCACTCCCCCCGTGAGCGCGGCCGATCCACTATGACGTACTATCCTGTCACTGGGAATTAAGTCCCAGGTTAGCTCGATGGGGTAGTACATCATATGGTATTAAGGGGTTAAAGACTCTGCTGATAACCCTAAAAAGGCCATTTGCACCACCTGCAAGGCCAGCATCAGCAGGGGTTGCAAAGCTACCAGCCTGACCACCACCAGCATGATCAGGCATATGGCAGCAAAGCACCCGACTTTGTGGACCGAACCCCAGGGTCCGTGAACAGTGTCACCACTGCTTCTTCCGCTGTTGTGAGTGAAAGTCAATCCGCTGTCCATGGTGCATGTGAAGATGCCTCCTGCCCTGCACCTGTCGTTGCACACACTTAACTAGCACTATCAGCAAGCACGTCCACATCCTTGTCCCAGAGCAGCCTTCAGTTGTCCATAACTCAGTCCCTGGAAAGCAAGCGCAAATGCGAAGCCAATGCCCCACAGTTCCCACTACTCAATTCACAAATTTTGCGACTGCTTGCGCTCGAAATGTTGCCTTTTAGGCTCGTGCAGACAGAAGCTTTCGCAACCTGATTGCGGCGGCCGTCCCTCAGTACTCGGTCCTGAGCCGCCACTATTTCTCTCGATGTGCCGTCCCCGGATTACACAAGCACGTGTACATAAGCTGTGCAATGCAGTTACTGGGAAAGTCCACCTAACCATGGACACGTGGACAAGTGCTTGTGGGCAGGGATGGCACACCTCACCGATGGCACACTTTGTTAACATAGTGGAAGCCAGGACCCAGTCGGACCTTGGGATGGAACACATCCTCCCTACACCAAGGATTGCGGGCCTTAGGTCAATCAGGGTTGCCCCCACAGTCTACAGCTACTGCACTTCCTCCTCTTCAACCTCCATCTCCGAAATGACCACATCAGTCACAAGCTGGAAGCACTGTAGCACTGCCTCAGCCAAGCGGCAACAGGCTTTGCTGAAGCTAATATGCTTATGTGACAAACCGTACAATGCAGAAGAGTTGTGGACAGCTCTGAAAGAACTGGCAGATCTGTTACTGACACCACTGAACCTACAGCCAGGCATGGTCGTATGCGACAATGGCTGGAACCTGGTAGCGGCTCTGAGGCGAGGTGAGCTCACACGTACCATACCTGGCCCATGTGCTTAACCTCGTGGTTCAGTGGTCTCTCAAAACCCACCCAGAGCTGCCGGATCAGCTTGTCAAAGTACGCCAACTGTGTGCCCATTTTAGAAAGTCAGCTACAGCTTCAGCCGCCCTTGCCGTGCTTCAGCAGCATTTGCAGCTTACGGCTCACCGACTGGTGTGTGATGTCCCCATGTGTTGGAACTGTACACTGCAGATGTTGGAAAGGATTTGTAAGCAGAAGAGGGCAATTGTTGACTACCAGCATCAATAAGGCCATCGGTATTCAGCTCAGACTCCACATATAAGACCTCAGGAGTGGACATGGATGTCAGACATATGTACCATCCTCCAAAACTTTGAGGACTCCACCAAGATGGTGAGTGGCGATGATGCTATAATTAGTGTCCCTATCCCACTTCTCTGTGTTCTGAAACACTCTATGCTCACAATCAAAGAGGATGCATTGCAAGCGGAGCACGATGAGATGGAGAAAGGAACCATACAGGGTGATTACACACAGCCCAGCCTCATCTCATCCCAATGTGGATTGGGTGACTATGAGGAAGAGGAGCACGAGGAGGAAGAACAGAAGCTAGTGTCATGTGCTATAGATGGTACTACCTGCACAACTGTCATACCGTCTGTTCAGCAAGGGGCATTGGGGTGTATCCAAATTTTTGGCAGCCCTTGCATTCACTGCATATGCAAACACTATGGGAGACCCACTTCCTAATAATGGGAACATTTTTTCATGAGGCCCTCCTGTACGTCTTGTCAAAGGGGTATTGAGGTGTGTCCAAATTTTGGGCAGCCTGGCCACTCACTACATAGGCAAACACTATGGGAGTCCCACTTCCTAATAATGGGAACATTTTTCCATGAGGCCCTCCTGTACGTCTCGTCAAACGGGTATTGGGGTGTGTCCAAATTTTGGCCAACCCTGCCACTCACTGCATGCGCAATAACAGTATAGGAGACCCTTTGTTTAATAATGGGAACAACAAAGCATAGCCGGCTGTTGAATCTCTAAGAATAGTAAAGGCTGCCTGATGGCCCTATAAAAATAGGCTTTGTGACTTTCAGAGTCCCTCCTTCATAAATGAAACAGGATGTGTCTGATAATGTGTCACATAACAAAGAAAGTAGCGTGTAAAGGCAAGGATCACCATTGAATATATAAGATTTAACAAAACTATCTTTATTCAACATTAGACAAGCAAAGCAAGACGTGATTTAAAAACAATTTAAAAACCCAAAGGTTTTAGATGAACAACAACATGGAAGGTCATATAAGTACCCTCCAGACTCCTCAACGTGGTTTTATTCCAACCGTCGGATTAAAAATGTTATCTACCTGCTTGTCTGCGGATGTCCGAAACTTTACATTGGTCAAACCAGCAGGAACTGCGCCGGAGGGTACAACAACATATGTCTAATATTGCTTGTGCCAAAAAGGATAAAGCCCTTGGTAAGCCCATCATGCCAGTGGCATCTTATTCTCTGGATTTTCACAATGGCTCTTATAAGCAACAGCAAATTATTATGGTGTTAGACAAAATCTCTAGCTCTAACAGAGGAGGCAGTAGTACGGATTAACTCCTCCGACGTGAGTTCAGGTGGATTTACAACTTGAATAGCCTGGCTCCAAAAGGTCTGAATGAAGAACTTTTATTTCTATAAGGAATGATGCTCTTACTGATTTTTTATTTTGGTTCATTTACTTGCTTACTTTTACTTATTCTTTTTCTATTTCTTACACAGGTCCATCATTGGTGATATCACTTTTTTGTCTTTGACCATTACAGTTTTCATTGCTCTTCTCTGGATCGGCCTGCTTCATTTGGACTTCGTTTATACATAATATGCATTCTTTGATATGGTCTAACTAATTTTGAACTTGTCCATTTGAAATTTGTTTCCTTCACTATGTGCATCTTTTTTGTAATGTTTTTATACATTACTGTTAATACTTACCAAATTTGGGGAAGTTATCATTTGGACTTCTTACATATGTATCTATCGTCTAACCCAGCTCAGACTGTGTCTTTTCAAAAATTGCTACCTCCACAATGTGGACCTTTTTTTTTTTTTTACAACTATGTGGTTTTGGGCACCTTGAGGGGTAGAGTTTTTAGAATGGTGTCACACTTGGGTATTTTCTATCATATAGATCCCTCAAAATGACGTCAAATGCGATGTGGTCCCTGAAAAAAAATGGTGTTGCAAAAAAGAGAAATTGCTGGTCAACTTTTAACCCTTATAACTCCCTAACAAAATAAAATTTTGGTTCCAAAATTGTGCTGATGTAAAGTAGACATGTGGGAAATGTTACTTATTAAGTATATTGTGTGACATATCTCTGTGATTTAAGGGCATAAAAATTAAAAGTTGGAAAATTGCGAAATTTTCAAAATTTTCGCCAAATTTCCATTTTTTTCACAAATACACGCACGTAATATGAAAGAAATTTTACCACTATCATGAAGTACAATATGTCACGAGAAAACAGTGTCCGAATAATCAGGATCCATTGAAGCGTTCCAGAGTTATAACCTCATAAAGGGACAGTGGTCAGAATTGTAAAAATTGGCCCGGTCATTAACGTACAAACCACCCTTGGGGGTAAAGGGGTTAAGAAGTCATTTTTGATGCATATATTGATTTTCTATTGCGCAGGCTCATAACGTCTATGTGACTATCGAGTCTTTTTATGACCCAATTATGATGTTTAGCATGTTTGTTAAGCATACGTAGGCGCAAATAATCGCATGCATGTTACTCCTGGATGCCTGACACCTGACTTATCGGTAATTAACTTAATGATCTTTGACTATATACAGCTGACAAGTTTTCCTCTCCCTCACTTTCCCCTGAGGAAGCGACGCTGTGTGGTGATACGTGTGGGGCTCTTCCCCCTCCTCTATGATGTGCCCGGGTGACCCTTCTTCTTAGAGTCCAACAGGTCTTATACAGCCTTACTTGCTCTTTCGTCTCCTTCTTTCCCTCAGACTTGTGTTTATTATTTCCCTTTTATAGGGATAGTTCCTTACTCTTTCCATTCTCAGGAATTATTATATTCCCTTAAAAGGGGGTTCAATTATTTACAGTCAAAGGATGTATTTTCATATTTTGTAATTTTGGAGTTTTTTTGAGCTTTGTATATTTTGTACTGATTATATGAGGTTTTTTTTTCTGTATAGTGTGCTTGACCTCAGCGCACTCCCGGTGCACATAGTGGAGGAGTCTGGAGGGTACTTATATGACCTTCCATGTTGTTGTTCATCTAGAAACTTTTGGGTTTTTTAATTTTTTTTAAATCACTTCTTATTTTGCTTGTCTAATTTTGAATAAAGATAATTTTGTTAAATCTTGTATATTCAATGGTGATCCTTGCCTTTACACGCTACTTTCTTTGTTGTTTGCTCATATTTCTTTAGCATGTGGTCAGTGATCCCAGTTACTTATATTTATAGTAGTGCCCTCAGTTTTTGATGTGCCACACACCACATGGCCAGCTAAAGTTGTAAAATGTTAAAATGACTTTTCCCAGCGAATGCATTTGTCTTGGTTGAAAGCAATGGTAAAGTTCAAAAACGGTCTCGTATGTTGTAGAAAGTTCCTTCAATGGAGTTCCGGCATTGAGGAGAAAGACCCAAGTGATTAGCGCTCCCACAGAAGAGAATTAATAAAAATAGAGCATTGAGACAAATATTTCCAAATGATAAATTTAAATAAATAAAAACAGAATAAGAACCCAACGCGTTTCAGCTGCTGACAGCCTTCCTCATTCACTCTCGTGTTTGTAGGCGTGACTGGCGCCAGCCACCTTACCTGAGTAGTGGTATTCGATCATTTTATTGATCTATTTTTTCATGAATGACGGCAAAAAAAACTTTTTTAAGGAATGTTCTACCCATACAGTATATTGTAATTGAACATGGTAAAAATTAGAACAGCACATATAACAGACCCACATTACATTTTATCAATTTCGTTGTAGTACATCATTCATCAAAGTTTCCCGTCCATATAGCAAACAATATCTATGCCTTTTGAAGAACAGTTTATTTCTTTGTATCACTTAAAATTTTCGCCCTTTGTGAATTGAGTGTGAAAGTTGTATTCAATTACAGGGAGCAAAATATTTTTATGCATCAATTTTTTTTTAAGATTTCATTTCTTGTGGTACATTACATTGTACATTGCGTTTCTCTATCACCAGCTAATTACAAACAATATACCTGAATCATAAAGCCTGGACAGCAATGGGACTGCACAATTTGTAAAGCCAAATGCAACTTGGTGCAACTACTCAACTCCGACAGAAGTGAATAATGATCAGTCACACAATTTCTATTCAATTCTATGGCATGTGAGATGTGAGAAATACATTATTTTAGGTTACACAACAGTATGTTCTGTAGCACGGACCTTAAAAGCTAGGTTCACAATCATAGCTGTATCTCAAATAAAAAAGGAATCAACTGTACAGAAATCCTAATTGAGAATAGTGTAGAATACGTGAAGACCTCATTGGCAAAATACTATGCTCTTTAAGATGGGTCATATTTTGGTGGAACCAGCCAACCATCTAATGTCAGGGAAAAGATATGCCCAATCCTTGTGTTCTCAAAGGAAGTCTGTCACCACAAAAGTGCTTATGAAACTAGCTAAACAGAGACAGAGAATCTTCAGAGAGGAGAAGGTGGATTGAATAAAGTCAGGAGCTACACATATAGAATTTTCCTTTTCCTATTTGAAGCTGCTTACTATGGGTGCAGAGTGTGGTGGCCGTAAAAAAGAAGCCAGGGTTCTGACACCGTGTACCAGACTCAGGCTGTGTCAATGCACATACCCAGGCACGCGGGCTGAGTTCAGGCATGTTTTTGGCAAATGAGCAATGTCAATTACAAAATTAAGGGAGCCTAACAGTGCACAGAACCCTTGGTCATGGCTACGATGCACTGTAGACTCCCTTTAAGGGAGATATGCTGCTGCCAGAGATGTTTGACAGCAATTTACCCTTTTTACTAATTGAGTTAAAATGCAAAACCAGCTGTTCATGTGTATGGGCAAGTCGGGGGGAATAGCTATCCGACAGCTATCTAGGGTCCTGTTCAACTCATATTACTGCTTTCCATTTAACATGAATGCCAGGAAAAATTTCATAGGGACCCTTCACATGTCTGTGTTTCCAGTATGTGTAGCGTCCGTTTTCACACGTACCAGAGACGTGTATGCACGCACATCCATTGCAAGGCTTAAAAGTCTCGTCTCTTTACATTGGCAATCCAGGCTTGGTATTTCCCTCCCCACAAGGTGAAACGGTACCCTTTGGACCCCGATCAGGCACCTCTCACACAGCCAAACCAGATCTCACACTTTACACTGATGAGGGGCAGCACCCCGAAACACACTGTCTGCAAATTGAGATTCTGGTTTGGCTTTTATCCTAATTCATGCACCAAGGCTCGATAAAGGGTCAATATTGACATTACTACTTCCAATTGGTGGCACTAGAGTTCTGGTCCTCTTCCATTCTGAAGCGGCTATTTTCAAATTATGGAACTGCGCACGTCTATGTTTTCACGTGGACCGTGTGTCCGGGTAACCACCCATGTAGTCATGTCCAATTTTTTCTGGCAGCATAGATGAAAATACATACTGTACACACGCACACTGATGACATCCTTGCATCATCCATGTGGCATGTACCGGAATAGAATGCAGAATAGAAATTACAGATTTTTACGTGTTAAAGATGTGCAGAGATATAGATCGATATGGAGTAAATAGACGATAGACAAATTATAGATACATAGATATCTGTGAGATACTGTATATAATTAGTTCTGTGAATAAATTAAAAAAATGTTGTGGGGTCCCCTCTATTTTTGGTAACCAGCAAAAGTAAAGCAGACAGATGAATGCTGATATTTTCAGGCTGGAAAGGTCCATGGTTATTGTGCCCTTCCCAGTCAAAAAATACCAGCCCTTAGCCACCCCAGAAGTGGCGCATCATATGAGATGCTCCAATTCTGGCATTTTGCCTTCATTATGTTTGATTGCCCTGCTGCATTGGCAATCGGGGTAATGGTGCTTGGAGTTGATGTCAGCTGTGAATTGTCCAAAAACACTGCTGATATCAAGTTCTATCTATCTATCTATTTGCACATCTTTTACACCTAAAAATCTGTAATTTCCATTTTGCATTGTATTATGGTACCACACTGATAGTAAAAACAGACTGTCTCAAGCAGATGTGTAAAGGGGGCCGAGAGAGCAAATAGTGTCCTCAGTAGTGTTGAGCGATACCGTCCGATACTTGAAAGTATCGGTATCGGAAAGTATCGGCCGATACCGTCACAGTATCGGAATCCAATCCGATACCGATACCCGATACCAATACAAGTCAATGGGACTCAAGTATCGGACGGTATTCCTGATGGTTCCCAGGGTCTGAAGGAGAGGAAACTCTCCTTCAGGCCCTGGGAACCATATAAATGTGTAAAAGAAAGAATTAAAATAAAAAATATCGCTATACTCACCTGTCCGACGCAGCCGGGACTTCAGCGAGGGAACCGGCAGCGTTGTTTGTTTAAAAATCGCGCTATTACTTGGTTACGTGAATTCCCGGCTTGTGATTGGTCAGGTCGGCCATGTTGCCGGGACGCGGACCAATCACAGCAAGCCGTGACGAAATTACGTCACGGCTTGCTGTGATTGGTCCGCGTCCCGGCAATATGGCCGCCCTGACCAATCACAAGCCGGGACGTCACGGGAGGCTGGACACGCGCTCATTTTAAAATGGGCGCGTGTCCAGCCTCCCGTGACGTCACGGCTTGTGATTGGTTGCGCCGCGATCAACCAATCACAAGCCGGGAGGCTGGACGCGCTCATTTTGAAATGGGCGCGTGTCCAGCCTCCCGGCTTGTGATTGGTTGACCGCGACGCAACCAATCACAAGCCGTGACGTCACGGGAGGCTGGACACGCGCCCTTTTTAAAATGAGCGCGTTTCCAGCCTCCCGTGACGTCACGGCTTGTGATTGGTTAATGGCGGCCATGTTGCCGGGACGCGGACCAATCACAGCAAGCCGTGACGTATTTTCGTCACGGCTTGCTGTGATTGGTCCGCGGCCCGGCAACATGGCCGCCCTGACCAATCACAAGCCGGGACTTCGCGTAACCATGTAAAAGCGGGAATTTTAAACAAACAACGCTGCCGGTTCCTGCGCTGAGGTCCCGGCTGCGTCGGACAGGTGAGTATAGCGATATTTTTTATTTTAATTCTCTATTTTACACATTTTAACATTAATGTTGTTCCGATACCCGATACCCGATACCACAAGAGTATCGGAATCCCGGTATCGGAATTCCGATACAGCAAGTATCGGCCGATACCCGATACTTGCAGCATCGGAATGCTCAACACTAGTCCTCAGTCATCATTAGCCACCCATATTAAAAATGTATATCACACGGTATATATATTTACAACCATGGACAAAAGTGTTGGTATTCTTCTGTTAAAGTAAGAAAAACCCAAAATAGTCACTGAAATAACTTGAAATTGACAAAAGTATTTTCAATATTTAGATTTACTGAATATCAACTAATGATAACATCAGGCATTGTTTTTGAATTTTAGCTCAACAGAAAAATTAGAAAAAAAATCTAATTTAAATTGATCTGGACAAAAATCATGGTACACTTTACTTAATATTTTGTTGCACAACCTTTTGAGACAATCACAGAAAACATATGATTTCTATAACTCTCAATGACACTTCTGTACCAGTCCATGTTGGCTGACTTCTCATGGTTCAGCTCCTTTCACAGATGCACAATAGGATTTCAATCGGGGCTCATAGAAGCCACTTCAGCATAATCCAGTGCTTTGCTCTTAGCCATTCTTGGATCTTTTTAGCTGTGTGTTTTGGGTTATTACCATATGTCCTGTGACTCAGAACAAGCTTTTAACACTGGGCAGCACATTTTGCTCCAGAATTACACAATAGTCTTCAGATATCATTGTACCCTGCACAGATTCAAAACATCCTTTCCCAGGTGCAGCTAAGCAGCCCAAAACACAACCGAGCCTCCTCTATGCTTCACATTAGGTACAATGTTCTTTTATTTGAAGAAACAAAAGAGCACAATAAGACCAAAACACTCTGTTGCCAAAAAATCACAGTAATAAGCAAGTGCTAGTAAAAAGATGGAAAAAACAGGGTATTTGGTTGATACATTTCTTGCAAAAAATGTATACTAATCTGCTCCACCAAGCGTCAAGGTATTCCCATATAGAGCAGTCCTAACTGATGTATGCAATCCCTATCTGATGTATTTAAAAACCTGATCATCTGTATATTGGGGAGTTATCCACCACTCCTTGTGGGCCATTTGCACAAAAGCTCTTTTGTGTCTTCAAGTTTCTTGGTGGTGTGTGAACATGTTTCTACAGACTTGTTCACTCTGCAAGTAGCCCATGTGTTTCTGTTTCCATAATTGTTCTCTTGTGTCCACAAGACTGGTGAGTTATCCACCACTCCTTGTGGGCCATTTGCACACAAGCTGTTCCATTCAGCGTGTCCACATGGACATTTCCTCTCTGAACCCTGCTTATACAGGTAATACACAGATGATCAGGTTTTGAAATACATCAGATAGGGATTGCATACATCAGTTAGGACTGCTCTATATGGGTATACCTTGACGTTTGGTGGAGCAGATTCGTATACATTTTTTGCAAAAAACGTATCAACCAAATACCCTGTTTTTTCCATCTTTTTACTAGCACTTGCTTATTACTGTGATTTCTTTTGCAACAGAGTGTTTTTGGTCTTACTGTGCTCTTTTGTGTCTTCACGTTTCTTGGTGGTGTGTGGACATGTTCCTACAGACTTGTTCACTGTGCAAGTAGCCCACATGTGTCTGTTTCCATAAATGTTCTTTTATTTGTATGCTTCATTTTTGTGTCTGTGAAAATACAGCTCTGGTAAAAATTAAGAGACCACTGCAAAATGTTCAGTTTGCCTGATTTTTCTCTGTATAGGTATATGTTTGAGTAAAATGTAAACTGTTAATTTAGTCTATAAACTTCCGACAACATGTCTCCGAATTTTCAAGCAATAATGTTTGTATTTTTTTTTCTGACAAAGAAAAATGGTCCAAATTGAAAAAAAACCCAATGCTTTCAGACCTCAAATAATGCAAAGAAAACAAGTTCATAATCATTTAGAAACAACAATACTAATGTTTTAACTCAGGAAGAGTTCAGAAATCAATATTTTGTGGAATAACCATGATTTTTAATCACAGCTTTCATGCATCTTGGCATGCTTTCCACCAGTCTTTCACACTGCTTCTGGCGCACAAATGTAAGCAGTTCTTCTTTGTTTGATGGCTTGTGACTATCCATCTTCCTCTTGATTACATTCCAGAGGTTTTCAATGGGGTTCAGGTCTGGAGATTGGGCTGCCCATGACAGGGTTTTGATGTGGTGGTTTCTTAATTTTTGCTAGAGCTGTAGAGATGATGTGACCTGCAAAAAAGCTCCAGTTTTGTCCTATCTGTCCAAAAGGACATTTTTGCAAAAGCTTTGTGGCTTGTCAATATGTATTTTAGCAAAGTGCATTCTCGTTTTTTTAAGATTTGCTTTCAACAGTTGCTTCCTCCTTGGTCGTCTTCCATAAAGTCCACTTTGGCCAAGACAGTGACGGATAGTGGCATCTGACACTGATGTACTTTGACCTTGGAGTTCACTTCCAATGTCTCTGGAAGTTGTTCTGGGTTCTTCGGTTATCATTTGTATTATCAGTCTCTTCAATTTGTCATCAATTTTACTCTTTCAGGGAGGTTGGCTACAGTCCCATAGACCTTAAGCTTCAGACTCTCTTGAGAAAACGCTCTCCTTTGCTTTGTTTGGTCCACGTTCAGTGTGGTACACACCATGATACCAAACAGCACAGTAACTGCATTACACTTTTTAAATAGACAAGACTGACTACTTATAAGTCTGTAGACACCAGTCATGCTAAGTGCAGAACACACCTTAGTTTAACATGTCCACATGGTCAAATTGTTGTCAGTCTTTTTTCGAAGGGTACCATCATTGTTGTCCAGGTCATTTTTGCTAGGTTTTATTTTATTTTTTTGTTGAACCACAATTCAAAAGCAATCTGATTTTCATTAGTTGATATTCAGTAAATTTAAATTGAAAATTACTTTTTTTTTTTTGAGTTTCAAGTTTTGTTAGTGACCATTGTGGGTTTTTCTTGCTTTATCAGAAGGGTACCAACCATTTTGTCCATGTGTCTATATATTGGATACTGCTGAAGGGAATAGCATTGTCTACTACGCTATTCCATCCCCTATCTTGTGGAATAGTGACTGAGACCAGCCACATGGAGGGCAAAAAGTACTTGTTTTGACCACAAAGGGGCTAAAATAGCACTATGAATATGCTTGACATGTTCACTTGGAGCTTTATCGGTGTAAAGTCAACATAGTCTAAAGTGTATGACCAGTTTTTTTTAAAGCCTACCAAATGTATGATGGCAAGACATTGGTGAAATATGGAAAAGAAATCTGACTGCGGGATTAGACTACACAGAGTTTGTTTGCTGGCGTTACCATGAAAAAATATAGGTCTGCACTGAAGCTGTAGACGTAACATAATATTTTCAAAAATAATTATTTTCAAAGTCACTTTATTGTTTTTAATTTTATCTATACTGAAGCAACAAAAATGGTAACAAAGGTGGACCTTTAAAGTATACTTTATAGTAAAAGCAACCAATTGTAGTTTGAGATAACATTATGAGTATGTAGCCTATAGATACTAATTCTGCATGGGAACATCATAGAGATCAATAGCATTTCAGTACTTACACATCAGCACTGTTAATGGCAGCTGTGGATGCTGAATGAAGGCGATGTCCTTTAAAGATGACCCATCCGCTCTGATGACATTTCTGCTTTAGTAAATGCTTGAATTCTACATGAAATTACAAATCTGGCACAACTTTTCTTAGAGCTCTGTGTTGTGCAGTTCCTCTGTTATTTTTTCCAGAATTTTATGAATAAATTTGGTTATAGGATGTTTTGCCCCAGCAGTTCGCTCCCGGGTACATTTCGCCCCCGCACATTTCACCCCCACACATTTCGCCCCCAGCAGTTCGCCCCCGGAGGTCTTCTTCTGCTCATCTTTGCCTGATCTTCTGGCTGTGTGGGCTGGCGATCAGTCGCCATGCTGGATCCGGAGGCCACCACGAGTCCTCTCCTTCCCAGCTTCCTCTTCTTCTGCCTGATCTCATCGCGGCACTGCGCATGTGCAGCAGTTTCTTGGTAACAGGAGAGGCATCCTACCCCCTGGATTGACTGATGAATGGGGCAGGAGTGACTTCATGTCAGTGAGCGGCCAGGAGACATTCGGCCTCACTGCTGCGGTATTCATCATGCTTCATGGATCAGTGATCCAGGCAAGATGAAAAGACAGCCAGAAGCAGAAGAAGACATCACAGGGAACTGCTAGACTGCACTCCGTGATCCAAGGAGCTGCAGCTGCGACAGGTAAGTATGTCAGCTTTTTTGTGTTCTAGGGTGATAATTCCCCTTTAAGGCCAGCCAGAAGTGACACTGGGTGAGCTGCTGAAAAGGCAGCCATAGGAATCCCCAGCAATTGGGGTCCTGTATACAGTGGGGCAAAAAAGTATTTAGTCAGTCAGCAATAGTGCAAGTTCCACCACTTAAAAAGATGAGAGGCGTCTGTAATTTACATCATAGGTAGACCTCAACTATGGGAGACAAACTGAGACAAAAAAAATCCAGAAAATCACATTGTCTGTTTTTTTAACATTTTATTTGCATATTATGGTGGAAAATAAGTGTTTGGTCAGAAACAAAATTTCATCTCAATACTTTGTAATATATCCTTTGTTGGCAATGACAGAGGTCAAACGTTTTCTGTAAGTCTTCACAAGGTTGCCACACACTGTTTTTGCCCATTCCTCCATGCAGATCTCCTCTAGAGCAGTGATGTTTTTGGCTTTTTGCTTGGCAACACGGACTTTCAACTCCCTCCAAAGGTTTTCTATAGGGTTGAGATCTGGAGACTGGCTAGGCCACTCCAGGACCTTGAAATGCTTCTTACGAAGCCACTCCTTCGTTGCCCTGGCGGTGTGCTTTGGATCATTGTCATGTTGAAAGACCCGCCACGTTTCATCTTCAATGCCCTTGCTGATGGAAGGAGGTTTGCACTCAAACTATCACGATACATGGCCCCATTCATTCTTTCATGTACCCGGATCAGTCGTCCTGGCCCCTTTGCAGAGAAACAGCCCCAAAGCATGATGTTTCCACCACCATGCTTTACAGTAGGTATGGTGTTTGATGGATGCAACTCAGTATTCTTTTTCCTCCAAACATGACAAGTTGTGTTTTTACCCAACAGTTCCAGTTTGGTTTCATCAGACCATAGGACATTCTCCCAAAACTCCTCTGGATCATCCAAATGCTCTCTAGCAAACTTCAGACGGGCCCAGACATGTACTGGCTTAAGCAGTGGGACACGTCTGGCACTGCAGGATCTGAGTCCATGGTGGCGTAGTGTGTTACTTATGGTAGGCCTTGTTACATTGGTCCCAGCTCTCTGCAGTTCATTCACTAGGTCCCCCCGCGTGGTTCTGGGATTTTTGCTCACCGTTCTTGTGATCATTCTGACCCCACGGGGTGGGATTTTGCGTGGAGCCCCAGATCGAGGGAGATTATCAGTGGTCTTGAATGTCTTCCATTTTCTAATTATTGCTCCCACTGTTGATTTCTTCACTCCAAGCTGGTTGGCTATTGCAGATTCAGTCTTCCCAGCCTGGTGCAGGGCTACAATTTTGTTTCTGGTGTCCTTTGACAGCTCTTTGGTCTTCACCATAGTGGAGTTTGGAGTCAGACTGTTTGAGGGTGTGCACAGGTGTCTTTTTATACTGATAACAAGTTTAAACAGGTGCCATTACTACAGGTACTGAGTGGAGGAAAGAGGAGACTCTTAAAGAAGAAGTTACAGGTCTGTGAGAGCCAGAAATCTTGATTGTTTGTTTCTGACCAAATACTTATTTTCCACCATAATATGCAAATAAAATGTTAAAAAAACAGACAATGTGATTTTCTGGATTTTTTTGTCTCAGTTTGTCTCCCATAGTTGAGGTCTACCTATGATGTAAATTACAGACGCCTCTCATCTTTTTAAGTGGTGGAACTTGCACTATTGCTGACTGACTAAATACTTTTTTGCCCCACTGTATTTTACCCCCAGGTATGTTCAGGGGGCAAACTGCTGGGGGTGAAATGTGCGGGGGTGAAATGTGCGGGGGCAAAACATCCTGGGGGCCAAATGCTGGGGACGAAATGTGTGGGGGCGAAATGTACCCGAGGGTGAACTGTGGGGGGCAAACTGCTGGGGGCGAATCATCCAAATCCCAATAAATTGGCAGCTGGGTGTTACCAGCTGGGGAGTTGTGTCTTGAGTGTCACACTGGGGCACCAAGGGTCCACCTATAACCAACTCCAGGGCCCCACTTTTTAGCTACATGCAAATGTGACTTTATCCTCAATCACAAATTTATATAATAATGAACCAGGTAGATTGGTAAATGAATAAAATGAATGAAATGAATAAATGAATAAAATGCTGCCTTTGTCTGTACATAGTGATTCAAGTATATAATGTCAAATACTGCTCATATAAGAAGGTGGTGGTCCACTCTTATACAGAGGCCCACCGGGGGATTCTCCTGTACTCCGGATGGCCAGTCCAAGCCTGTGCATCTCTGACCACTCCATGACATTGTCAGTGCTACCAGCTTCATGCTGTGTAGAGACACGCTCCTTTAATAAGGGGGAATAGCAAACGCTCCTTTAATAAGGGGGAATAACAACACCCAGTTGTCAATTTATCCATATAAATAAGGAGGAACATAGAGAAATATCACAGTGCGCAGTTATGAGAAAATAATGCAAGACTTACTGAAACAGACATGTCAGGAGCAGTGACAGATCCTCTTTTAAGGGACCCTATCCACTTAAAAATGCTGAGGAGCTAATTAGACCATTTTATAGAAATTTGGAAAAAAATCAGGATAACTTGTAATTCATTTATTGAAATCCCTGCTCAATTTGTGCTTAGCAGTCATCTGGGAGGTCCTAATCTTCCATATACAGTATATTCAGAGATAGCTTTCAGTCACTGATAAGGACCTCCCACTTGACTACTAAGCCCAAAATGAGCAGGGATTTCAGTGAATAAATTACAAGTTACCCTGAATCTTTTCCTACAAATCCATATACAATCTGCTCAGCCCCTCCATCTCTATAATATGCTGCATGTTCGATGTCACAGGTTCCCTTTAAAAGGAAATCAAATGGATTTTTTTTTATAGTGGGTGATTATATGATCCAAACATAATTTAATTACGTGAGGAGTTTACTAGTCATCTCTTGGGCTCTGTTCACATTTGCGTTGGGGACATTTTTGGCCATTCTGTTATTTGTGATGGCAGAAGAAAAATGAGATTGACCCTATTGATATTGATAGAGACTGCCATCGTCATTTTAGATCTCATTTCAATCGGAGGTCTTGTTACTTGTAGGAACAGATTTACAAAATGATCACATATACTGTCTAAATGGAACAAGAGCAGCCTGCGCTAAAGAAATCCCCTCGGTGTTGAAATATATGCCCCATGAGGTATAGATACCTTCCTCCACAACACTCATCACAGAAACTGTACATCTTTTATTGTCTGGTAGGAACAGGTAGGGAAGCCCCAGGAGTCCCAATCTTGATTGAAGCAATATTACTTGTCTTTATGTCCGACCTTGTAAAAAGTCCACAAACACAAGCACGTCCAAATAGAAATATTGCAGTAAAAATATCAAAAGTTTATCAGACTAACAAAAAAACCACATTCGTTATCAGGTAGGTAAACCTTGAGATGAATCCCCTTGTTCTTTGACAGGATACACTGTATTAAATTGACACCCCCCAAAAAAAAGAGAGAAGAAACAGTTATTGCACAGTACAAAACCCAGTTGCAATTTTTGCTTTGGCCCTCAATATTGTTTGCATTTGTATTTTTGGGGAATTTTCAAATCCGCCACAGGCAGATGAATGATATCATTCTAAGAGGACACAAATTATTGGCAATGTCCCGATGAGGTAAACCAATAAAAAGGTCCCACAGCAGCACAAAAGTCTATAAAGAAATGCAGCAGGCGTTGGGTGGTGGTTCGGCTTTTACATTTACAGAGAAAAATTCTGAATATTACAGGTAATTTTGTTGCCGACAATGTAGCGAGGGCCATCGAACACTATAACCGTGGCACAAAAGAAAACCCCCAAAAACAAAATATTTACTCCATGTCTTGACATAACCTCTACGGCAAAACTTTATTGTATATGAGCCGATAGTGCAGCACGATCTACAGACTCCCGTCAATATATGGTTTTAGGATGGCTGGAAGAAAAGCAATGGCGCCTTGATACCGGACCAAGTGAGCATGTCCGAGTCCCATGTGGATCACTTCTGAACATCTTTCTATGAAGTGATTGATGCTGAGATGAGGAACAGCTCTGGACTAGATTGAGAGCACAGAAGATGTATCATCGCGGCATTAGAGAGTTACTTAGACCAGGCTCCCGGGCCATGAGATCACGCTAAGTGTGACTTTGCTCCTTTGTTCTTTCAGCATTGGGACAAGAGCCGAGTGGCTCATTCCCACGGTAGATAAGCCATTAACTGCAACAATCATGTCTCCACACCTGTAATAGAAGATACATCACATCTAGTTAGAAATAAGAGGTTCCAAAGTCAATCCACTGGAAAAAAAAGAAAATAAAAATAACAGCAAACATGGGAAAAACATGCAAATTAGCTCTCTTCTGGAAGGAAAGATATTTATATTGTTTGTACCACCTAGAGGATGTAACTACCCTACATGTCAAGGTCTAATCCCTATAACCCCTTCTTGTCGTGGCCCATGTTCATTTTTGAGCTTTCCTTTTTTTTTCCTTCCAACTCATCCAAGAGCCATAGCGTTTATTATTTTTCTGTTGAAATAGATATATCAGATTTTGTATTTTTGGGAGGCAAGTTGTAGTTGTAGTTGAATGGCACAATTCATTTTACTATACAGTTAGGTCCATATATATTTGGACAGAGACAACATTTTTCTAATTTTGGTTATAGACATTACCACAATGAATTTTAAACAAAACAATTCAGATGCAGTTGAAGTTCAGACTTTCAGCTTTCATTTGAGGGTATCCACAATAAAATTGGATGAAGGGTTTAGGAGTTTCAGCTCCTTAACATGTGCGACCCTGTTTTTAAAGGGACCAAAAGTAATTGGACAATTGACTCCAAGGCTTTTTCATGAACAGGTGTGGGCAATCCCTTCGTTATGTCATTCTCAATTAAGCAGATAAAAGGCGTGGAGTTGATTTGAAGTGTGGTGCTTGCATTTGGAAGGTTTTGCTGTGAAGTAAACATGCGGTCAAAGGAGCTCTCCATGCAAGTGAAACAAGCCATCCTTAAGCTGCGAAAACAGAAAAAAACTAGCCGAGAAATTGCTACAATATTAGGAGTGGCAAAATCTACAGTTTGGTAGATCCTGAGAAAGAAAGAAAGCACTGGTGAACTCAACAATGCAAAAAGACCTGGGCGCCCACGGAAGACAACAGTGGTGGAGGATAGAAGAATAATCTCCATGGTGAAGAGAAACCCCTTCACAACAGCCAACCAAGTGACCAACACTCTCCCGGAGGTCGGCGTATCAATATCCAAATCTACCATAAAGAGAAGACTGCATGAAAGTAAATACAGAGGGTTCACTGCACGGTGCAAGCCACTAATAAGCATCAAGAATAAAAAGGCTAGACTGGAGTTTGCTAAAAAACATCTAAAAAAGCCAGCACAGTTCTGGAAGAACATTCTTTGGACAGATGAAACCAAGATCAACCTCTACCAGAATGATGGAAAGAGAGAAGTATGGCGAAGGCGTGGTACAGCTCATGATCCAAAGCATACCACATCATCTGTAAAACACGGCGGAGGCAGTGTGATGGCTTGGGCATGCATGGCTGCCAGTGGCACTGGGTCACTAGTGTTTATTGATGATGTGACACAGGACAGAAGCAGCAGAATGAATTCTGAGGTATTCAGAGCCATACTGTGTGCTCAGATCCAGCCAAATGCAGCCAAACTGATTGGTCCTCGTTTCATACTACAGATGGACAATGACCCAAAACATAAAGCCAAAGCAACCCAGGAGTTTATTAAAGCAAAGAAGTGGAATATTCTTGAATGGCCAAGTCAGTCACCTGATCTCAACCCAATTGAGCAGCATTTCACTTGTTAAAGACTAAACTTCAGACAGAAAGGCCCACAAACAAACAGCAACTGAAAACCACCGCAGTGAAGGCCTGGCAGAGCATCAAAAAGGAGGAAACACAGCGTCTGGTGATGTCCATGAGTTCAAGACTTCAGGCAGTCATTCCCAACTAAGGGTTTTCAGCCAAGTACTAAAAATGAACATTTTATTTAAAATTATTGAATCTGTCCAATTACTTTTGGTCCTTTTAAAAACAGGGTGGCACATGTTAAGGAGCTGAAACTCTTAAACCCTTCATCCGATTTTAATGTGGATAGCCTCAAATGAAAGCTGAAAGTCTGAACTTCAACTGCATCTGAATTGTTTTGTTTAAAATTCATTGTGGTATTGTCTATAACCAAAACTAGAAAAATGTTGTCTCTGTCCAAATATATATGGACCTAACTGTATCATGTAATGAAAACAATTACATGTTGGAAAAAAAAAATCCCTATTGTATTTTTGCTTTGTTTTTATGGTGTTAATTGTGCAGTAAAAATGACCTGGCACTATTATTTTATAGGTAAGTATAATTAATTCAATACCAAACGTATATACTTTCTTTTCTATTTATGTGAAAAAAATATATAAATAACAATTTTATATATATAAAAAACTAAATGAATTTGTTTCATCAATTTCTGAGATATGTAACTTTTGCTATTTTTCCGTTCATGGAGCTGCGTGACGACTATTTTTTTTGTGTGGCAAGCTGATGTTTCTATTGATATCATTTTGCAGTGCATAAACGTTAAAAGTTTTTTTTATGGCTTTTTGTTGCAATTTTGTAAAAATTCTGCTATTTAATTTTTTTTCTCTTTATGGATTAATTAATTAACTGTTTTGATAGATTGGACTTTTGTGGATGCGACAATAGCAAATATACAGTACTTATTTTATTCTATCTTTAACGCAGGAGAAAGGCTTGATTTTGAAATCTTATATTTTTTAAAACTTTTTTTTTTTTAGACTCTTTAGTGGACTCAACCCTGTGATTATATTGCAGTATATAGAACAAGTAATGTCCTCCTCTGACGTTCAAGCCACAGGCTTAGCTTGCAGGATAACAAAGATGGCGGCTATGACGGCCTTCATCAGGAGTCCAACAGAAGCCTGTGTGCAATTGCATAATTTAATTTCAATCTCAAGTCGTTGAATTTACAGGCAGATTTAGGCTGTGTAACACAGCTGGTGTCTGCCAGGTATGGTGCAGGCTCAGATCCTGAGGCCGCTCCATAAATGGAACCGGACGTAGGACGCACTGTTATATAATATGATAGAAACTTTTTGCAGGGGTTCTGTGGGAATAAAAAAAAGGAGAAAGAGGTATTTATAAATAAATACCTTTTATAATTATAAAATCACACTTGTTTTTGTATGGAAGTAATCGCTGTAAAACATCAGAAAGGCCGCTGCCTTGTTACTACTGACAGAGACTTGTCCTAGAAGGTTAGGACAGGTCAGGTGCCTGGGAGAATGTGCTGTAGGAAGATAAAGATCTGCTGCTGCCTTTCTGATGTACTAAACTGATTACTTTCATATAAAAACAAGCTTTATTTGCTAATTAAAGGTATTTAATAACTTATTTCAAATTACAAATGATTTCTGTTGCCAGGGAACACTTTTAATGGCACTTGCAACATCACTATGGATATTATCCAAGACATACAGTTGTGTGAAAAAGGGTTTGCCCCCTTCCTGATTTCCTGTTATTTTACATATTTGTCACACTTAAATGTTTCAGATCACCAAACAAAATTTAAATACTAGACAAAGATAACGCAAAATGCAGTTTATAAATGAAGGTCTTTATTATTAAATGAAAGAGAAATCCAAACCTATAGGGCCTTGTGTGAAAAAGTGATTGCACCTCCCCCCCTTAAAACATAAAGTAACTGTACTGTAGTTTATCACATCTTTGAGAAGCGAAGTTCAAATTCCCTGGCCATACCCAGACCTAATTACTGCCACACCTGTTCTCAATCACAAAATCACTTAAATAGAACCTGCCTGACAAAGTGAAGTAGACAAAAAGATCCTCAAAAGCTAGACATCATGACGTGATCCAAAGAAATTCTAGAAGAAATGAGAGATGGAGTAATTGAAATCTATTGGTCTGGAAAAGGTTATAAAGCCATTTCTCAAACTTTGGGACTCCAGTGAACCACAGTGAGAGCCATTATCCACAAATGGCACAGTGGTGAACCTTCCCAGCAGTGGCCAGATGACCAAAATTACCCCTAAAGTGAGGCGATGACTCATTCAAGAGGTCACAAAAGATCCCACAACAATATCCAAAGAACTGCAGGCCTCACTTGCCTCAGCTATGGTCAGTATTCATGACTCCACTATAAGAAAGAGACTTGGAAAAAATAGCTTGCATAGCAGAGTTCCAAGACGAAACCCACTGATGAGCAATAAGAACATAAAGGCTTGTTTCAATTTTGCCAGAAAACATCTTGATGATCCCCAAGACTTTTGGGAGAATACTCTGTGGACTAAAGAAACAAAAGATGAGCTTTTTGAAAGGTGTATGTCCCATTACATCTGGCGTAGAGGTAACACAGCATTTCAGAAAAGGCACATCATGCCAACAGTAAAATATGGTGGTGGCAGTGTGTTGGTCTGGGGCTATTTTTCTGCTTCAGGACCTGGAAGGCTTGCTGTGATAAATGGAACCATGAAATCTGCCGTCTATCAAAAAATCCTGAAGGAGAATATCCAGCCATTTGTTCTTGACCTCAAGCTGAAGTACACTTGGGTTATGCAGCAAGATAATGATCCAAAACACAACAGCAAGTCCACCTATGAATGGCTTAAGAAAAACAAAATTAAGACTTTGGAGTGGCCTAGTCAAAATCTTGACCTTAATCCGATTGAGATGATATGGCATGACCTTAAAAAGACGGTTCATGCTCGGAAACCCTCCAATGTGGCCGAATTACAACAATTCTGCAAAGTTGAGTGGGTCAAAATTCATCCAGAGAGTAGTAATGGACTCATTGCCAGTTATCAGAAACAATTGATTGCAGTTGTTGCTGGTAAGGGTGGCCCAACCAGTTATTAGATTTAGGGGGCAATCACTTTTTCACACAGGGATCAATAGGTTTGGATTTCATTTTCCCTTAATAATAAAGACCTTCATTTAAAAACTGCATTTTTGTGTTTTCTCGTCTTATCTTTGTTTAATATTTGAATTTGTTTGGTGATCTGAAGAAACATTTAAGTGTAACAAACATGCAAAAGAATAGGAAATCAGGAAGGGAGCAAACACTTTTCCACACATGGTACACCCATCTATAGATAGCTGTTTCAGTGTACTTGCCCTTCATCTGTGCAGAGCTGGGTTTGCTAGGCTGATTTTAATATCAAATACATCAAAGCTTGTGCAATACTTTGACAAGAAAAGATAAAACTAATTAAAAGGCATTTTCCATCTATGCTATTTTCAACATTAGGGCCATCAGCTCTCTGCTAATCTGTCTTATGCAGACAGGTCTTCGTGTGTATTTAAAAACGCTTGGCAATTTGAGTAAGAGATGTAGTTATGATGCTATAGAATGGGAGGCACTGCAGTGGGAAGTAGTGGGAAGTAGCCCATTGGAGAACCAAACATGATTCCTAAATTTTATTCCTACTGCAATTTTTTTTTTTACAAAAAGAGCTGCAATTTTTTGCTACCTATTTGGATTACATAAAGCTTTGTGATCACTGCTTATTCTACTTTTTCTCTGAGTGGGAGAAAGGGGCACGTTGAATAAAAATTATACATTTTTATAGAGTTCACAGAGGTAAGGGGGATATTTCAGTAGTTTGACTATATCAATGCCAATTAAGTTTTTTTTATTTTATATTTATTTAAAAAAAAAAAATAGGAAAAGACAATCTGGTGCTGTAAACCGGTGAATGTGCTACTGTAAACAGGTGAATGTGCTGCTGTAAACAGGTGAATGTGGTACTGTAAACAGGTGAATGTGCTGCTGTAAACAGGTGAATGTGCTGCTGTAAACATGTGAATGTGGTACTATAAACAGGTGAATGTGCTGCTGTAAACATGTGAACGTGGTGCTGTAAACAGGTGAATGTGCTGCTGTAAACAGGTGAATGTGCTACTGTAAACAGGTGAATGTGCTGCTGTAAACAGGTGAATGTGGTACTGTAAACAGGTGAATGTGCTGCTGTAAACAGGTGAATGTGGTACTGTAAACAGGTGAATGTGTTGCTGTAAACAGGTGAATGTGCTGCTGTAAACAGGTGAATGTGCTGCTGTAAACAGGTGAATGTGGTACTATAAACAGGTGAATGTGCTGCTGTAAACAGGTGAATGTGCTGCTGTAAACAGGTGAATGTGGTAATGTAAACAGGTGAATGTGGTACTGTAAACAGGTGAATGTGCTGCTGTAAACAGGTGAATGTGTTGCTGTAAACAGGTGAATGTGCTGCTGTAAACAGGTGAATGTGCTGCTGTAAACAGGTGAATGTGCTGTTGCAAACAGGTGAATGTGCTGCTGTAAACAGGTGAATGTGCTACTGAAAACAGGTGAATGTGGTACTGTAAACAGGTGAATGTGGTACTGTAAACAGGTGAATGTACAGCTGTAAACAGGTGAATGTGCTGTTGCAAACAGGTGAATGTGGTACTGTAAACAGGTGAATGTGGTACTGTAAACAGGTGAATGTACTGCTGTAAACAGGTGAATGTGCTGCAGCAAACAGGTGAATGTGGTACTGTAAACAGGTGAATGTGCTGCTGTAAACAGGTGAATGTGCTGCTGTAAACAGGTGAATGTGGTACTGTAAACAGGTGAATGTACTGCTGTAAACAGGTGAATGTGCTGTTGCAAACAGGAGAATGTGGTACTGTAAACAGGTGAATGTGGTACTGTAAACAGGTGAATGTGCTGCTGATGTGCTGCTGTAAACAGGTGAATGTGGTACTGTAAACAGGTGAATGTGCTGCTGTAAACAGGTGAATGTGCTACTGTAAACAGGTGAATGTGGTACTGTAAACAGGTGAATGTGCTGCTGTAAACAGGTGAATGTGCTACTGTAAACAGGTGAATGTGATACTGTAAACAGGTGAATGTGCTGCTGTAAACAGGTGAATGTGCTGTTGCAAACAGGTGAATGTGGTACTGTAAACAGGTGAATGTGCTGCTGTAAACAGGTGAATGTGCTGCTGTAAACAGGTGAATGTGGTACTGTAAACAGGTGAATGTACTGCTGTAAACAGGTGAATGTGCTGTTGCAAACGGGTGAATGTGGTACTGTAAACAGGTGAATGTGCTGCTGTAAACAGGTGAATGTGCTGCTGTAAACAGGTGAATGTGCTGTTGCAAATAGGTGAATGTGGTACTGTAAACAGGTGAATGTGGTACTGTAAACAGGTGAATGTGCTGCTGTAAACAGGTGAATGTGCTGCTGTAAACAGGTGAATGTGGTACTGTAAACAGGTGAATGTGCTGCTGTAAGCAGGTGAATGTGCTGTTGCAAACAGGATAATGTGCTGCTGTAAACAGGTGAATGTGCTACTGTAAACCGGTTGAATGTGGTACTGTAAACAGGTGAATGTGGTACTGTAAACAGGTGAATGTGCTACTGTAAACAGGTGAATGTGGTACTGTAAACAGGTGAATGTGCTGCTGTAAACAGGTGAATGTGCTGCTGTAAACAGGTGAATGTGCTACTGTAAACAGGTAAATGTGCTGCTGTAAACAGGTGAATGTGGTACTGTAAACAGGTGAATGTGGTACTGTAAACAGGGGAATGTGGTACTGTAAACAGGTGAATGTGCTGTTGCAAACAGGTGAATGTGCTGCTGTAAACAGGTGAATGTGCTACTGTAAACAGGTGAATGTGCTGTTGCAAACAGGTGAATGTGGTACTGTAAACAGGTGAATGTGGTACTGTAAACAGGTGAATGTGGTACTGTAAACAGGTGAATGTGTTGTTGCAAACAGGTGAATGTGCTGCTGTAAACAGGTGAATGTGGTACTGTAAACCGGTTGAATGTGGTACTGTAAACAGGTGAATGTGGTACTGTAAACAGGTGAATGTACTGCTGTAAGCAGGTGAATGTGCTGTTGCAAACAGGTGAATGTGGTACTGTAAACAGGTGAATGTGGTACTGTAAACAGGTGAATGTGGTGCTGTAAACAGGTGAATGTGCTGTTGCAAACAGGTGAATGTGGTACTGTAAACAGGTGAATGTGCTGCTGTAAACAGGTGAATGTGCTGCTGTAAACAGGTGAATGTGGTACTGTAAACAGGTGAATGTGCTGCTGTAAACAGGTGAATGTGCTACTGTAAACAGGTGAATGTGGTACTGTAAACAGGTGAATGTGGTACTGTAAACAGGTGAATGTACTGCTGTAAGCAGGTGAATGTGCTGTTGCAAACAGGTGAATGTGGTACTGTAAACAGGTGAATGTGCTGCTGTAAACAGGTGAATGTGCTGCTGTAAACAGGTGAATGTGCTGTTGCAAACAGGTGAATGTGGTACTGTAAACAGGTGAATGTGGTACTGTAAACAGGTGAATGTGGTACTGTAAACAGGTGAATGTGCTGTTGCAAACAGGTGAATGTGGTACTGTAAACAGGTGAATGTGGTACTGTAAACAGGTGAATGTGCTGCTGTAAACAGGTGAATGTGCTGTTGCAAACAGGATAATGTGCTGCTGTAAACAGGTGAATGTGCTACTGTAAACCGGTTGAATGTGCTACTGTAAACAGGTGAATGTGGTACTGTAAACAGGTGAATGTGCTACTGTAAACAGATGAATGTGGTACTGTAAACAGGTGAATGTGCTGCTGTAAACAGGTGAATGTGCTACTGTAAACAGGTGAATGTGCTGCTGTAAACAGGTGAATGTGCTGCTGTAAACAGGTGAATGTGCTACTGTAAACAGGTGAATGTGCTGTTGCAAACAGGTGAATGTGGTACTGTAAACAGGTGAATGTGGTACTGTAAACAGGTGAATGTGGTACTGTAAACAGGTGAATGTGGTAGTGTAAACAGGTGAATGTGCTGTTGCAAACAGGTGAATGTGCTGCTGTAAACAGGTGAATGTGCTACTGTAAACCGGTTGAATGTGGTACTGTAAACAGGTGAATGTGGTACTGTAAACAGGTGAATGTACTGCTGTAAGCAGGTGAATGTGCTGTTGCAAACAGGTGAATGTGGTACTGTAAACAGGTGAATGTGGTACTGTAAACAGGTGAATGTGCTGCTGTAAACAGGTGAATGTGCTGTTGCAAACAGGTGAATGTGGTACTGTAAACAGGTGAATGTGCTGTTGCAAACAGGTGAATGTGGTACTGTAAACAGGTGAATGTGGTACTGTAAACAGGTGAATGTGCTGCTGTAAACAGGTGAATGTGCTGTTGCAAACAGGATAATGTGCTGCTGTAAACAGGTGAATGTGCTACTGTAAACCGGTTGAATGTGGTACTGTAAACAGGTGAATGTGGTACTGTAAACAGGTGAATGTGCTACTGTAAACAGGTGAATGTGGTACTGTAAACAGGTGAATGTGCTGCTGTAAACAGGTGAATGTGCTACTGTAAACAGGTGAATGTGCTGCTGTAAACAGGTGAATGTGCTGCTGTAAACAGGTGAATGTGCTACTGTAAACAGGTGAATGTGGTACTGTAAACAGGTGAATGTGCTGCTGTAAACAGGTGAATGTGCTACTGTAAACAGGTGAATGTGCTACTGTAAACAGGTGAATGTGCTGTTGCAAACAGGTGAATGTGGTACTGTAAACAGGTGAATGTGGTACTGTAAACAGGTGAATGTGGTACTGTAAACAGGTGAATGTGGTACTGTGAACAGGTGAATGTGCTGCTGTAAACAGGTGAATGTGGTACTGTAAACAGGTGAATGTGGTACTGTAAACAGGTGAATGTGCTGCTGTAAACAGGTGAATGTGGTACTGTAAACAGGTGAATGTGCTACTGTAAACAGGTGAATGTGCTACTGTAAACAGGTGAATGTGCTGTTGTAAACAGGTGAATGTGCTACTGTGAATAGCTTAATTTGCTGCTGGTTCAAAAAGAAGCAGCAATGTTGCTCTAAGCACGGTGGCTCAGCAGTTAGTACTGCAGTCTTGCAGCACTGGGGTCTTGGGTTCAAATCCCACCAAGGACAACATTTCCAAGGAGTTTGTATGTTCTCCGCTTTACTCCAAAGACATACTATGAGCCCAAAGGGAACAGTGCTGACAATGTCTGTAAAGCACTGTGGAATTAAATAAGTGAGTAAAATAAATAAATAACCTTTAAAGTAGCATTCCAGCACCACGCACACGTGCATCAAAGGTGAGCGGTGCAGATGACGTTACTTCCACATAACCTGACAAGGAGCGTGCACAATTGGCAAGTACATTATGCATGTCCTATTCAAGTGGACAGGACAAGAGCATGGTGCCCACGTCTTGGCCGGTGTGTGGTGTTGTAACATCATCTATATATACAGTAGAGAAAAGGGGAGCAGCAATCCTCTGTGGTGGTGGCGTCAATTCAATTAAAGTTATTTTCCTCATATGTGATTGTAATAAACACACGTTTTTCCTTAAGTACTCCGATGCAGTAGTCATCAGCGTTAGGAAACCCCTTTAACTCATGGAAGGCAATGCACCTGATCAAAAAGCATTACCAATCCAAGCAAAGACGGCAGACACACAAGGGTCTCACGTGACCCAGGTAGCTGGACATCGCCAGTATAAACTCTATATTGTAGTATTGGTCACCAGAAGACCTAGATTCTTTTATCCTCTCCCTACGTGTGCATTTTTGCAGTCCGCTATACTACTTCCACCAGACTGGAGATTTTCTGGATGCTTTTACACGTGATTGGAGAAAGCGCTATAAATATAGTTACTTTTCTGCCATTTATTAATACATACAGATATCAGGTGGAGACTAAAAACAGTCTCTGCTGTTGCAGGTGGCTTCCTCTGCTGAATCATACTCACTTAAGGCGTCCGTCATAGTACGCAGGTGTCCCCAAAACTATGGTTTTAATGAAGAAGGGCTGATTTGTGTGGTTCTCCTCATAACCACCAACTATGCTAAAGCCCCAGCTGCCCAAACTGCTTCTTCTTAAAATGACATCATGGCAGCTATGCAGACAGCTGAAAAAAGAAGAAAAAATATTGTAAAACGTTTCTAAATTAGTTAATATATTTACAGTTTGCATTAGCAATGTGAAGACTAACTCTTCATATATATTATATTTTGGTCAATATGTACTAAACCAATCGAAGAGCAGCTTTCTTCCAGACACAGCGCCACTTTTTTCTGCAGGCTGTGTATGGTATTGCAGCTTTGCCCTTGTTTACTTCAATGGGACTAAATATCAGACACAATCCAAGGAATACAGAATACAAGCGCAGTATTATGAAAGAAAGCAGATCTGTTCCTTTCTGCCTCTAACTCCCTGTAGGCCACATGTAGTGGGAAACACGTTTATGAACACTGTGTTAAAAGAAAACCATTCCTTGTTTCCCATAGCAACCAATCACAGCACAGCTTTCATTTTACCAGAGCTGTTTAGGAAATGGAAACTGAGTTGTGATTGGTTGCTATGGGCGACAAAGACAATTTTTCTTTTTAGACAGTTTTGATCTTGTTCCGGAGGTCTGCAATATGGTGACCATAGAATTTTCTCATCCCGGACTGGGAGATTTTTTTTTTTCATAGGAAAACAAAATGTGGCATGTTTCATCACATGCTGTATTACACAAATGTGATCCCTAGAGGCATGACGTACAAAAGTGTCTCATAAACAACAATAACATGGTCCCATGAAGACTCTGTGTGACACCATAGGGCACATGGATGGCTCCTTAATGTCGATGGTCAAGTAAATAACAGAACCGGAACACATAGGCCGGATTCACACATCAGTGTGTTGTGGTCCGAGAACGAGGTCCGAGTACACACTGTAATGTTGGGACCGGCCGCGGGTCTCCTGTCCCAAACTAGTCAGCCTGATATAAGGCTATGAAGCTGCTTACTTCAGGTCGAAAGACCCGCGGTCGGTCCAAACTTTAACGTCTGTACTCGGACCACAATCCGGCCTACCAGTGTATCAAAGATCATGTGGGGTTTTATTATCCAGAAAAAATGGACAATTGTTCTTCAGATGGTAGCTGTATGGCATCCATTTTTTTACACACCTATTGAAATCTATGGTTGAGGATCTAATCTAAAAAATGGATGAGACCAGCGCCATCTGTGATTTTTTTCCACACCGTCTGTCAATCTGTCTAAAAATGTTCACGAGATTGGTCTGTGTGTGTGTGTGGTCTGCTTTCCACTGTGACCTGTCATCAGCAAAAATGCTATTAAGCTACAGATATGGGGTAAATCTGCAGGTAAATAGCCCAACTTTTCCAACCTCTCATCATAGGAGACGCCTTCCGTCCTCTGTAATAATCTAGCGGCCATCTTTGAACTGACTAACTTCTGAATATGTTCAGTCCCCGCTCTGATTATACAGAGTAAGGCCGGCGTCACACTGGCGAGTTTTACGGACGTATGAGCGCATAAACTACGTCCGTAAAACTCGCAAAATAAACGGCACAATTATTCTCAATGGGGCTGCTCCTATTAGCCGTATATTACGGTTCAGTATTATACGGCTTTCTACGGCCGTACAAAATCGCAGCATGCTGCGTTTGTCACCGTATTGCGCAAAAAAATCGCCAATGAAAGTTTATGGGGGCGAGAAAAATACGGATTCCACACGGACCAGCAGTGTGACTTGCGAGAAATACGCAGCGGTGTTAGTGAAAAGTCGGTAATTCAATTGCCGGCTTTTCATTTCTCCTGCACAAACCCGACAGGATATGAGACATGGTTTACATACAGTAAACCATCTCATATCCCCTTTTTTTTTGCATATTCCACACTACTAATGTTAGTAGTGTGTATGTGCAAAATTTCAGCGCTGTAGCTGCTAAAATAAAGGGTTAAATGACGGAAAAAATTGGCGTGGGCTCCCGCGCAATTTTCTCCGCCAGAGTGGTAAAGCCAGTGACTGAGGGCAGATATTAATAGCCAGGAGAGGGTCCATGGTTATTGGCCCCCCCGTGGCTAAAAACATCTGCCCCCAGCCACCCCAGAAAAGGCACATCTGGAAGATGCGCCTATTCTGGCACTTGGCCACTCTCTTCCCACTCCCTGTAGCGGTGGGATATGGGGTAATGAAGGGTTAATGCCACCTTGCTATTGGAAGGTGACATTAAGCCAGATTAATAATGGAGAGGCGTCAATTATGACACCTATCCATTATTAATCCAATTGTAGGAAAGGGTTAAAAACACACACACATTATTAAAAAGTATTTTAATGAAAGAAACAAACAGGTTGTTGTAATAATTTATTGCTCTCTCAATCCATCAGGAACACCCTCGCTTGGCAAAATAATAACCGCACAAGATACATACCTTCTGATGTCAGATCACGTCCCACGATGTAATCCATCTGAAGGGGTTAACTAATATTACAGGCACGAGCTGCGATAAACCACTCGCTCGTGCCTGTAATCCCCGGGTGCTGAAAGGAAAGCTAGATCTGTACTTACATTGAGTCGCGGTGATGCGCCCTCTGGTGGATGTTCTCATGAACTGCAGCCTGGGAACTTTTTCCCACGCTCCAGGTCATATGAGGACATCCACCAGGGGGCGCATCACCGCGACTGAAGGAAATGTAGGTCAATGACCTACATTTCATTCATTCTCCGGGGAATTACAGGCACGAGCACAGCTGCCTTTGCAGGGCACCTGCTTGTAAATTATTTTAACCCCTTCCTATGGATTACCTCGTGGGACGTGACGGTTCAACAGAGGGTATGTATCTTGTGCGTTTATTATTTTGCCAAGCGAGGGTGTTGCTGATGGATTGAGCGAGCAATAAATTATTAAAACAACCTGTTTGTTTCTTTCATTAAAATACTTTTTAATCATGTGTGTGTGTTTTTTAACCCTTTCCTACAATTGGATTAATAATGGATAGGTGTCATAATTGACGCCTCTCCATTATTAATCTGGCTTAATGTCACCTTCCAATAGCAAGGTGGCATTAACCCTTCATTACCCCATATCCCACCGCTACAGGGAGTGGGAAGAGAGTGGCCAAGTGCCAGAATAGGCACATCTTCCAGATGTGCCTTTTCTGGGGTGGCTGGGGGCAGATGTTTGTAGCCACGGGGGGGCCAATAACCATGGACCCTCTCCTGGCTATTAATATCTGCCCTCAGTCACTGGCTTTACCATTCTGGCGGAGAAAATTGCGCGGGAGCCCACGCCAATTTTTTCCGTCATTTAACCCTTTATTTTAGCAGCTACAGCGCTGAAATTTTGCACATACACACTACTAACATTAGTAGTGTGGAATATGCAAAAAAAAAGGGGATATGAGATGGTTTACTGTATGTAAACCATGTCTCATATCATGTCGGGTTTGTGCAGGAGAAATGAAAAGCCGGCAATTGAATTACCGGCTGTTCACATAGATCGCGCTGAATGAAATCTAAATACAGAATATATATATATGTGTCTCAATGACATATATATATATATATATATATATATATATATATATATATATATATATACACTGTATAAATGTTTTCCCTAACATTTGAGCACATAAATCCATTAGATGTCGGTTTTGCAAGCCTGCGAGAAAATCTCGCAGTACGGATGCCATACGGATTACATACGGAGGATGCCATGCGCAAAATACGCTGACACACCCTGACTACGGATCAATATTTTGGGAACATTTCTCCGTATTACGGCCGTAGTACGGACGTAAAAAAACGGACCGTATTGTCTTACGCCGAGTGTGACGCCGGCCTAACCTGTAACCGCGCCCCGGCCCTGACTGACACTGGCTCAGCATTATGGCCGGATGTGACTCAGGGCCGAGGGCTGCTGCTCTCTATCCTCAGAGCGGTGACTGAACACGTTGCGGGGTGACTAAAATCTGAACACAGCCGGGGAATAAAGTTAATTTTGTCCCCGCAGCGTTCAGTTATGTGTTGGGCGTCGGGCAGGTTAGTAACACTATTAACCTGCAGAATAACCCCATAACCCCATATCTGCAGGTTAATTGCGTTTTTATTTCCTGGTGACAGGTTCCCTTTAACATACCCTTACAAAGACACGTTACTAAGAGTCTGTGTGAAAAAAAAAAAATCGCAAATGGCGCTAGATTTAGATTGGCCCACAGGAAAGCCGTTGAATCCCCTGGTGGCCCCTGTGCATGAGTAGGCCCCCAACATAAACAGTGTTTGGCACTGTACACATATATAGACAAACGCAACAACTCGTCATTCATTTAACATACTGCATAATTTATTATATAGAAAATGAATTTGTGAAAAGGCTGAACAGTGGGGCCTCAGCGTCATTGTTACTGGTGACCCCCTGCCACCACAGGTATCATTATGGTCTTTTGGTCACTTCATATGTGTGTGTTGTTTTGTGGACATTGGCCCCGATGCATTATGACTGGCGCTTCATACCCCAGTCTTATTGATGGGCAAGCAGAAATAAGATGTGGCTAATTTATTAAGGAGGCACACGTCACTTTATGAATTACACACATAACATCAGAGGAACGCTGCCACTTATTATTTCTTGGACTGGCATCACCTCGCATCCTCTCGCCCCAATTCCTCTCCAGCTTTGCTCATCTTAGTGGGGATGTCCAAATCTGGACAAAAGTTGAAATATTTTTAAGCAACTACTTGTTGCACCAAATTTTTGCAGGTGTTTTACGTCAACATTCAGGCATAAACACCATGATGAAATGGAGACCATGGGCAAAATATCTCCTGCCTTTGCCTGTGGAAACGTACCCTTACTTAAACATAACACAAAAGTGCAGCCATTTTCTCCACTTCTTATCATGAAGTGTGGACAACATCCTAGATGTGAAAACTGCATTGTTAAAAGAAACCTGTAACCTGATTCATGCTGCCCAAACCACGGGCAGCATGAATCAATGCTGCCTGCACCGTTGCAGCCTGGTATATTTTTTGTTCATGCGTCATAGACAATAAAGTTAGATCTTCTCCAAGTGCAAATACAGGTGATTGACAGGTCTCTCCTGTAGCAAGACACCTAGTTTGATGCTGGGAAAAGTCGTCCGGGGACTGCGTCTGACTAGTTCAGTCTTGGCTATACATCCAAGATAGATCTTCTAACTATTTTCTCTGAAATGCTGGAGTGTTTCAGGAAAAAATATACCTGCTTGCCGTCGTGCAGACAGGCTCTGATTCATGCTGACTATGGTTTTGCAGTTTTGGCAGCATAAATCAAATGACAGGTTCCTTTTAAAACAGCGTTCATATACATTTCCATACGAATTAAATAGAATGTATAAAAACAGCCTGTTCAAGTGGAATAAAATATTCCTGTCTATGCAGCAAATTCAGTGTTCATCTACTCAGGCGGTCAATTATGCTAACAGCCGAGCAGTGCAGACCTCTTTGCTGCAGGCAACCTAATTGTATGCAAATAATAAGCAATAGTTAATGGCAAATATGACTTTTACAGTTATATTTTTGTTTATGCTTGTATGAAATGTAAATTGTGTAATCACAGTAAAAAAGCCATCAAATTTACTTTACGACTGAAAATAGATATATATTTTTTTTTACACCAAAAACATCTTTATATAATACACCGAAAACATCTAAGATTATAAAAAAAAAAAAAAAACAGGTTATTTTTAAAAGGCCATTTGGTGAAATATTACAGAGATATTCTTTCCCTTAGACATTGCTTCCAGAGAGCATACCTCTGTAATATGGCTTCTGACGTACATTGCTGCAATTTGTTTTGTTGCATGCTCTATGAATCCTTTATAATAAGACATTGGAAAGTGCGCTGGATGAATGTACACGGCTACTCGCAGAACAACCCGACACAGACAACCCTGGCACACGCTGCAAGCACCTTTTCTCCAGTGGTGCTCTAGGTGTGCCCAGCATTAGTGGAGAAAATAACTTTCAGAAGAAAACTTCATCTATTATAAATTCATGCTCAAAATTTATAACTCTATTCTCTATCTTACTAAACAAGCGACTTCACTGCCCTCATCACATCACTATCTGACAATCCAAGATGACTCTCTGAAATTTTCCACTCCCTGCTTAGGCCTAAAATACAAACCCCCATCATCAACCTCGGCGCTGACGATCTGGCCAATAATTTCCCCCAAAAAAAACATATCTATTACTATTTTTTCACCCAATCCCCTAAGGCTAGGTTCACATTGCGTTATGGCTGTACGTTAAACGGACTACGTTACACCGCGGCATAACGCGGTGTAACGTAGTCCATTAACGCCGCCATTGAAAGCAATGTTGGACGCAGCTCTAGTGCACGCCCACAATGGGCGTGCGTTAGGCGATGTGCCGTCATTGAGTGACGGACCCGAGACGCGGGCTGCAGTGTTTCCGGGTCCGTCACTGCTAGCGCAGATGGAGTTAGCAGATGCTCCATCTGCGCTAGCACTGTGCCAAAGTCGGCACTTGCGTTAGCGCAGTCCGTTAGCGTATGCGCTGAACGGACTGCACTAACACAATGTGAACCTAGCCTTAGAGCCTAGATCCTCTTCCCTCTTGCACATTAAATTCACTTCCCATCTTCGAGCCTGCCACAGAAGACGTTGTTACAAGGCTCCTCACATCTTCTTGCCCTACAACCTGCACCAGTGATCCTATTCCCTCACACCTCCTCCAGTCCCTCTCCCCGGCTGTCACTGCCCACCTAACTAAAATATTCAACCTACCTCTTTCTTCTGGAATCTTCCCCTCATTCAACATGCCGTCATTCCTTGACAAGAACTGTGGCGCTAACTACCGACCTGTCTCTAATTTTCCTTCCAGGTCTAAACTCCTGGAAACCTTGGTTCACTCTCCTCTGATCCACTATCTCTCAGGTAACTCTCTTCTTGACCCTGTATAATCCGGTTTCTCTTCTAAACAATTCTAGTGAAAATGACATTATTAAAGTCTCTGACAATTTTCTACCAGTTAAAGCTAAGGGCTTGTGCAGACGACCATATTTTCGGTCAGAGTGCGATCCGACAAAACATTGGATCGCACTCAGACCAATGTTATTCTATGGGGTCATGCACATGTCTGATTTTTTCCCTCAGACAGAGACTGTCCAAGGAAAAAAATCGCAGCATGCACATTTTGCATCTGATATTGGGATCGCACTCAGCCATGCAAGTCAATGAGCATGGTAACATCTGAGTGCAGTCCGACTTTCATGGAATGACAGAATGGAGAAGACTGAGAATTTTTTTTCCCATCATCTGAGAAAAGTTGGATCACACTATGATTACACTCTGATCAAGCTCTTGTATAACCAAATATGCAAATTGCCTCTTCAGAGAGAAAGAGGACTTGAACTCTATAGCGCCACCTGTTGGAAGTAGCGATCCTACAAGTCACAATCAACCCTTTAACGAGTCTTGCAATATGACATAGGATAAAAGTGTAATCAGAATCTCAATTTGCAGACAAGGTGTTTTGGGCTATTGGCCCTTGTCAGTGCAAAGTATGAGAACTGATTAGGCTAGGTGAGAGGATCTGGACTGGGATCTAAGGGATAACCAGACTGATTTTCTGATGAGAGAAAATACGGCTGTGTGACCCTAGCCTAATGGTCACTGCTCCCTGACGAAGGTGCTTCACCGAAACGCGCGTTGGGGCGGGCGCACATCCCCTGGACATCCCGACTACATCAGCCATCGGTAATTATTATGCTATGATTGTTGAACTATGGTAGGCATGGAATTTTCCTTAAGCTTTGGCCCCATAGCTGTTTTTCTCGGCAGCAATATGCCTTGGGCAGTGTTATAATGGTGGCCATATATTAATCTGGTATGGAGTGGGATTGGTCCAGGGTATGTGCTCCCCTGCGTTTTGTTGCATAGCATTGTCTTAGGATATGGTTTATATACTTCTTTCCTAATCACAAGTGTCTGTTTAATTTTATTAATAAAATTGACTTGTATTTTGGTATATAACCTTGACTTCAATATCGTTTTTTGTGGTGTGGTGTTTGTAACATTGACGATAAGTCATATTGTCCTCCGCTTATTGTTCGACATTAAGGATTACCCTGATAATGCGGATATGCTATATGAATTACTACTCCTCACATCAGCCTAGATTTTAATCAATGCTGGATTCTACCTGACCCTTAAATGTGTAGGCTTCTAGCCCAGGAGAGGCACGTTTGATAATTATTTGGTTTAGTGTCCCATCAGAGAAAGGTCACCTTTCCGTGGTTGATGGGCATATGTTATTTGACCAATTTACGCACTAAGTACCTTCATTTGTATAAATATATTTTATATGGCAGTAATGCAGTTCAAATTTTATCTATTCAGTGTTTGGATACTTGTTAGCCCTTACAGAGTGCTGCTGTATTATCTTGTTTGAACATTTCCACTTGCAAGACCAGGTCTAACCATATGGTGTGCTGTTTAACAGCAAAATCCATAGTACTTGGAGAAGCACACAGACTTCCAAATTGTAAAAAAAAAGCTTTTATCATGATGCAGACATCTTCATGGGCATTTTTACTTTTTTATTTATTTTTTTTAAACCTAAATACAAGTATTTTGGTTTAAAAAATTTTTTGAAATTGGGGTTCATTAAAAAATGTTCACCATTTTGCTTTTAAAGAGAAAGCATAACTTTATTTATTTTCTTTCGTAAATCAATAGTACTTGTGGAAATATCAGACATTGCAATATATCTTACTATGCAAATCCCCTTCTTCCTCCTCCTGGACTGATGAATTCAGAATGTTCAAAAATAATTGATGGGTAAACACAGACATATTTTCCAATTACTGAGATAGGAGATGACAGTTAGTGCTCATAAAGTTCTATGGAGAACTGTAACTGTCGCTTCAGGAGAATGTCTGTCTACCTCTAGCTCCTCCCTTCTTTTCCCACCTCCCTTCTCCATTGAATTTTAAAAGTACCAACTGCCATTTCCTATCTCAATAATGGGAAAATTTGGGTTCACAAAACAGATTTTACCCATGAATTGCGAGTAAAAAACCAATCTAAAAGTGAAAGAAGAAAAATTCTCTGATAAGATATATTATGCTTCTTATTTTCATGTGCACCATTTATTTACAGAATAAAAATTAAACTGACGTTTATTCTTAGAGGCCATCTGTCCTTCCTCATTGCTGGCTGAAAATGAGACTAGCTCAGATCTGCCAGGGGTTTGTAACACGTTTATCTATCTTTTACGGAAATCCTTTCAGTCTATGTATTACCACAGTCCACACCAAAGAGCTGAACTTCCATACAATCATAAATCAACATAGAGAAGCTTAGTAAAAGAGACATAACAGTTACATATTCTCCTCAAAATCAGCAGATTGATGGATTCTTACTTAAAGTCAACCTTTCACTTTTTAATTTAAACTGAGTACCTCCCTGCTTTACTGATTCTGGAATAGCTTTTCATTTTCTTCAGTGCCCCTCCACTCCAAAGTTATGAGCCTGTAATAAAGAGTAATAATTTTTCCCTTCAACTGGGAATATGCCACAGAACTGCATGAGGAGAAAAAGCAACCGCTCACAGAGAAGGTCCCAACTGTAACCTGGCAGTATTTCCCTCCTCTGAACCAACAGTATATTTCTCCTTTCAGCTCCCTGTAGACAGAGCTCCTTCCTGCAGTATATCTCTCCTCACAGCCCTCTGTATAGAGAGCCCCTTCCTACAGTTTAACGCTCACCTCAATCCCTTGAATATAGCCCACCTTTAAGTATATTATTCCTCTCAGCCCACTCCGTTGTATATCTTTCCTCTCAGCTCCCTAAATACAGAGCCCCATCTTGCAATATATCTCTCCTCTCAGCTCATGTATACAGTGCATTCTGCAGTATATCTCTCCTCTCAGCCACTTATATATAGAGCCCTGTCCTGCAGTATATCTCTCCTCTTAGCACCATGTATACAGAGTGCCATCGTGAAGTATATCTCTCCTATCAACCATTTGTATATAGAGGCCCGTCCTGCAGTAAATCTCTCCTCTTAGCACCCTGTATACAGAGTGCCACTGCGCAGCATATCTCTCCTCTCAATCCTCTGTACACAGAGCCCCATCCTGCAGTATAACGCTCATCTCAATCCCCTGCATACAATCAATGGTATAGTATATCTCTCTTCTCAGCCCCTGTACACAGAGCCCCATCCTGCAGTATATCTCTCCTCTCCGCCCCCTGTATACCAAGCCTGAATAGAAAGCCCCCATCCTCCCATAGCTCTCTCTCCTTTCAGCTCTCTGTATACAGCCTATCCTACAGTACACTACTTTGCTTAGTTACCAGAACACCGGCACATCATTGATTCCTGGTATCAGCTCTCAGCACGGTGATGACGGAGGCTCTGCCACTTTCCATGACAATATCCCGAGCAAGAAGCCAGCTGAGAGAGACCGCACTGCGTATGATCGACCATGGACTTTTGAACTACTAGAGGATGGTTCCAATATCACTGGTGGGTAAATAGAGCCTGGACAGTCATTCTTAGGGGGTTGATATGTGCAAAATGGAGCTGATTTAAGAGTGAGTTATATTAACACTAGAAATGAGCAAAGTGCTTCACTTGACTCCGGCCCAGGTCAATGGTACCTGTCGTTAGATGGGAGTCACGCAAATATCTTACCTTCCGGTGTCCCCAGCGTGGCTTCTGATTAGCCAGGGTGAGATGTGCCTCATGTTACACACATGAGATTGTATCAGCCCTAACAAACCAAATACAGTGTCGGGGACGCCGGAAGGTAAGAAATTTCGAGACTTCCGTCTAGCCGCCAGATACCACTGACCTAGACGCTGGACCAGAGTCTCGTGAATCGATCAGCTCATCTCTAATAAATACGTATCGCCCATTCAGTTAATGGGTGATAACTTATTTACACTGGAGAGCCCTCATTAAACATTAAAAAGAAATTGCACGAATTGGCTAATAATCAGCCATATTTAGCATATCATGTCATGTACAAACTGCATGCTTGAGGCCTCACTGTAGAGAAAGAATGGCGCTTTCACACGACAATACTACTATGTACCTGGGGAGTCCAAGCCACATGACCCATGATGGAGACCAGCTTGCATCATATTCATTTTCACTGATTGTGCTCATTTCTTCGTTTACTTGGGTTTGTTCTTCTAGGACCTCCACTTCAAGGGCCTTAAGAGTAATGACTGAGGAAGCGGCGCTGGCTTTGAGCATAGCCACTGCTTCACTATGGCTCAGGTTGGTCAGGTCAATGCCATTTATACTCAGCAGGACATCACCTGGGAAAAAAATGTGTCACATAATTCAGACTTTAATTCTCAGCTTCCATTGTAACAGCTAACTATTGCACTGCAGACAACATTTATTTAATACTATTGATTGATTGATCTGTTATATTGAATAGGATTTTGGAAGACCAGTTCAGTTATTCTGGGTTTGGCAAATGCTTCTTCAACTATATTGTCCGTAACACCTATAAAACCCAGAAGTGAAGAACTGAAAATCTCTTCAGCAACCTTTTTCAATGCAATAGACCAACGACATGACATACATGTCTTATTCATGGTATCACTTCTCATTTGATAATTGATTTGGGGGACCCTTTTCTTAGGGTCATGGGCGAGGTAGCAATTCATACACATACAGTAGGTGTGTAGTCATGTCATCTAGCACAAAGAACTTGGCAAATTGTTGCCAGGCATATGGAAGACATGACCTATCATCAGATAAACAACAGAGTGCCATTTAAATAAATAAAATATCAAAAGCGCTTACGGTATATTGCAAAATATATATAAGTGCAGCTATATAAAATGGCAATAATAAGCCTATTCACAAGAAAATAAAGCCAAAAATAAATACGGTAAATCAATATGTTTATTGAGAATATACACAAAATCATTAATAAAAAGGCACAGTGCCCTATCACTAAGGGCAAAACATAAACAGTAGGAGAGGAAAAAATTGTAAATAGTAATAAATATAGCAAAAATACAAAGAGGATAAATATCTAATATGTAGTAGCCAGTAGGCCAAATATATTATGCATTATTGCCATCACTATAGCGTTTTTAGTAATGATTTTTTTTATATTCCCAATAAAGATGTATATTGATTTATTTTTGGCTATATTTTCTAGTGAATAGACTTATTAGGCATATAAAAGAGCAGGAAAATTAGTAGGAATGCAGTAGTGTAGCATGCAGAAGAGTGTGGCAAATAGTCATTTAGAATATTGAAGAGCTGGGGATGTGTTATTCCGTCATAAACCAGAGCTGAGAACATAGTAGAGTGACACATAGCCTGACATGTATAGAGTGGCTTATCGTGCATAAGCGATGGGTATGTAATAGTGTGGCATGTAAAAGCTATGGTGAAGTAGCAGTGTAGCATGTAAAAGTGCTAGGGAAATAGCAGTGTGGCATGTAGAAGTGCTGGGAACGTAGTAATGTGGCATGTAGAAATGATGGTGAAGTATTATGGCATTTAGAAGAGCAGGGGAAGTGTTAACGTAATGTACGACAGCTTGGAAAATAGTAGTGTGACATGGAAAAGTGCTGGGGAAGAAGTAGTACGACACATAGAAGTACTAGTGTGGCATGTAGAAGAAACGGGGAAGTAGTAGTGCGGCATGTAGAAAAGACAAGGAAGTAGAAGGGTGGCATGCACAAGAGACGGGGAAGTAGAAGTGTGGCATGTAGAGGAGACGGGGAAGTAGAAGGGTGGCATGTACAAGAGACGGGGAAGTAGAAGTGTGGCATGTAGAGGAGATGGGAAAGTAGAAGGGTGGCATGTACAAGAGACGGGGAAGTAGAAGTGTGGCATGTAGAGGAGACGGGGAAGTAGAAGGGTGGCATGTACAAGAGACGGGGAAGTAGAAGTGTGGCATGTAGAGGAGATGGGAAAGTAGAAGGGTGGCATGTACAAGAGACGGGGAAGTAGAAGTGTGGCATGTAGAGGAGACGGGGAAGTAGAAGGGTGGCATGTAGAGGAGATGGGAAAGTAGAAGTGTGGCATGTAGAAGAGACAGGAAGTAGAAGGGTGGCATGTACAAGAGACAGGGAAGTAAAAGTGTGGCATGTAGAGGAGACGGGGAAGTAGAAGTGTGGCATGTAGAAGAGACAGGGAAGTAGAAGTGTGGCATGTACAAGATACAGGGAAGTAGGAAGTAGAAGTGTGGCATGTAGAGGAGACAGGGAAGTAGAAGTGTGGCATGTAGAGGAGATGGGGAAGTAGAAGTGCGGCATGTAGAAGAGACGGGGTAGTAGAAGAGTGGTATGTACAAGAGACGGGGAAGTAGAAGTGTGGCATGTAGAGGAGACGGGGAAGTAGAAGGGTGGCATGTAGAAGAGACGGGGAAGGAAAAGTGTGGCATCTAGAAGAGACGGGGAAGTAGAAGTGTGGCATGTAGAGGAGACGGGGAAGTAGAAGTGTGGCATGTAGGAGAGACGGGGAAGTAGAAGTGTGGCATGTAGAAGAGACGGGGAAGTAGAAGTGTGGCATGTAGAGGAGACGGGGAAGTAGAAGTGTGGCATGTAGAAGAGACGGGGAAGTAGAAGTGTGGCATGTAGAGGAGACGGGGAAGTAGAAGTGTGGCATCTAGAAGAGACGGGGAAGTAGAAGTGTGGCATGTAGAAGAGACGAGGAAGTAGAAGTGTGGCATGTAGAGGAGACGGGGAAGTAGAAGTGTGGCATGTAGAAGAGACGGGGAAGTAGAAGGGTGGCATGTACAAGAGACGGGGAAGTAGAAGTGTGGCATGTAGAAGAGACGAGGAAGTAGAAGTGTGGCATGTAGAGGAGACGGGGAAGTAGAAGTGTGGCATGTAGAGGAGACGGGGAAGTAGAAGGGTGGCATGTACAAGAGACGGGGAAGTAGAAGTGTGGCATGTAGATGAGATGGGAAAGTAGAAGGGTGGCAAGCACAAGAGACGGGGAAGTAGAAGTGTGGCATGTAGAGGAGACGGGGAAGTAGAAGGGTGGCATGTACAAGAGACGGGGAAGTAGAAGGGTGGCATGTAGAGGAGACGGGGAAGTAGAAGGGTGGCATGTAGAGGAGATGGGAAAGTAGAAGTGTGGCATGTAGAAGAGACAGGAAGTAGAAGGGTGGCATGTACAAGAGACAGGGAAGTAAAAGTGTGGCATGTAGAGGAGACGGGGAAGTAGAAGTGTGGCATGTAGAAGAGACAGGGAAGTAGAAGTGTGGCATGTACAAGATACAGGGAAGTAGGAAGTAGAAGTGTGGCATGTAGAGGAGACAGGGAAGTAGAAGTGTGGCATGTAGAGGAGATGGGGAAGTAGAAGAGTGGTATGTACAAGAGACGGGGAAGTAGAAGTGTGGCATGTAGAGGAGACGGGGAAGTAGAAGGGTGGCATGTAGAAGAGACGGGGAAGGAAAAGTGTGGCATCTAGAAGAGACGGGGAAGTAGAAGTGTGGCATGTAGAGGAGATGGGGAAGTAGAAGTGTGGCATGTAGAAGAGACGAGGAAGTAGAAGTGTGGCATGTAGAGGAGACGGGGAAGTAGAAGTGTGGCATGTAGAGGAGACGGGGAAGTAGAAGGGTGGCATGTACAAGAGACAGGGAAGTAGAAGTGTGGCATGTAGAGGAGATGGGAAAGTAGAAGGGTGGCATGTACAAGAGACGGGGAAGTAGAAGTGTGGCATGTAGAGGAGACGGGGAAGTAGAAGGGTGGCATGTACAAGAGACGGGGAAGTAAAGTGTGGCATGTAGAGGAGACGGGGAAGTAGAAGGGTGGCATGTAGAGGAGATGGGAAAGTAGAAGTGTGGCATGTAGAAGAGACAGGAAGTAGAAGGGTGGCATGTACAAGAGACAGGGAAGTAAAAGTGTGGCATGTAGAGGAGACGGGGAAGTAGAAGTGTGGCATGTAGAAGAGACAGGGAAGTAGAAGTGTGGCATGTACAAGATACAGGGAAGTAGGAAGTAGAAGTGTGGCATGTAGAGGAGACAGGGAAGTAGAAGTGTGGCATGTAGAAGAGACGGGGTAGTAGAAGAGTGGTATGTACAAGAGACGGGGAAGTAGAAGTGTGGCATGTAGAGGAGACGGGGAAGTAGAAGGGTGGCATGTAGAAGAGACGGGGAAGGAAAAGTGTGGCATCTAGAAGAGACGGGGAAGTAGAAGTGTGGCATGTAAAGGAGACGGGGAAGTAGAAGTGTGGCATGTAGAAGAGACGGGGAAGTAGAAGTGTGGCATGTAGAAGAGACGGGGAAGTAGAAGTGTGGCATGTAGAGGAGACGGGGAAGTAGAAGTGTGGCATCTACAAGAGACGGGGAAGTAGAAGTGTGGGATGTAGAAGAGACGGGAAAGTAGAAGAATGGCATGTACAAGAGACGGGGAAGTAGAAGTGTGGCATGTAGAAGAGACGAGGAAGTAGAAGTGTGGCATGTAGAGGAGACGGGGAAGTAGAAGTGTGGCATGTAGAAGAGACGGGGAAGTAGAAGTGTGGCATGTACAAAACCTGAGGAAGTAGTTATCTGACATGTAAGAGGAGTGTTCTGCCATGTATAGAAAATTGGAAGGTTAAGGTCTCACATAAAGGACAGCCGGGGGACTAGTAGTCTATTATATAAACAAACCGTGGTGGACAAATTTTGAATATAGAAGAGCTATGTATACTGTACAAGAAAAAATGAAAAAAGGTACCCAACAACAGCGCTTTTCTTCTTTATCAACAATAATCCATGTGAAAACAATATATTAGCAGGGAGAATAGCAGAAAGCATCAGAGGCGCTAGGTTCTTCGTTTCTAACTCACACTTCCTCTAGACTATTGCTGTCTAGCGCTAACATGCATAACATATACACAGTGCTACATTATAACCATGAAGATACAACATAAACAGATTAAAAAAATCACACAATATAAGACTTCAGTAGAACCTGATTTATAGGAAAACACTTAAATCATTTTTATCATTTAGACCCAGGTCTTCTTACCATAACAAGGGGAAGACCATAATAAGATTCTCATGCAGGTCCATGCTAAGTGGATAATTAAAACAGAACGCATGGGTAAATTATATCTAGATAATAAAAAAGATTTCAGTATTTTCCTATAGATCAGGTCTTACTGCAGTCTTGAATTATTAACTTTTTATAAGACTTTTAATCTGTTTATTTTGTGTATTTATGGTCACAATAGTAGCAACGTGTATATATTACATATGTTGGTGCTATGAAGTAACAAGCCAGAGGAAGCGTCAGTTAGAGGTGAAACAGTCATTGCCAGAGAAGCGTCCTGCTACTGTATTGTAGGCACATAGATTATTGTAAATAAAGAAGAAAACCGCCATTTGTGAGCGCTATCTTCTTTCTTTCTGTATGGTAATTTAGACTTTGCTGTGAATATTTGACTGTGCACCACCGTAATGGCTTCTGTTTCCTGAGTGCTGTATATATTGGACAGATTATATTCTATGCCAGGTGTAGCGTGGATCAAGCTGTTTGTCTTAAAAAAGGGAACAGGAGAGCCGAGTATGTAGAAGTTCTCAACAGAATACTGAGTAGGTAGATGTCAGACGAATAGAAGAGTTGAGAAGCAGACGTCAAGCATTTCGGGGTGGAGAAGTTAGAGAAGTTGGAGAATGAGAGGTGTATTCCGACTCTGCAGTGACTGGCATGCAACAACCTCTTTTTTACTGTTGCAGATGAAAATAGCAGAAGTTCCCACCTCATAAATCATGTAAGAAGATTGATTTTAAGAGTAGTGGATAAAAGTCCCATCAGTGATGTCTCACCAGCCTAGTCTGGATTCAGCCCTGTGTGCCTGGATCCTATATAAATCACCAATTATTCCTACCAGCATGAATTCTACATCTATCCTGTTCTATTTGTCTGCTAAAATGACAAATGTAGATCTAAACCTCGTTTAATTCTGCTGTCTCTCGCAAGACATCCATGAGGCTGCACGCTGGTTACAAAGATTGGTAGCTCTCCACTTTTACTCCCTCTTCCTCCCGCTACTGTCATGCCTAATGATTCCATGGGAGCTTTCTTCACGGTAATATGCTTTTCGTGGCATGTCACACACTGGGCAAGGTCCTAAGACAGACAAAAAGAATATCAGTCAAAGGAAGAGTCGCTCAAACAATACATCAATTAAAGTAAGCACTGTACAATAGTGACTGATAGAAGATGCTGCATGTGCAGCTTCCACAACAGTACAGATCGGTGTTCTACACTAGGACAGGTCTATGCCCACAGTGGCCAAAATGGCTAGTAGGAGAGGTCACAGAACATACTGAACCCATACTTCTTAGTCTGATGCCCCCCTCTACTCTCGGTGGTGATTATGTCTCACTGTATGGAGGGTTGTGAGGAGCTCTCCCCTCGTGAATACACCGGACTCATAATTTATTGACCCCATGTATTTTATGATCACTTCTGTAAGTCAAAGAGCACACTATCTTTTCTATGCCGATAGTAGAGGGTCCTCATACCATGGTGCCGTACGTAGACATGACAGATCTGCTTTACACATTGTATAACATATTCCAATGCTCTGAATTCATGAAAGGGTTCGAAACCCTTTTGCCCCAGCATTATCTGCTTTGATGCTCTCCAGTGAGACTAGATGCGATTACGTCCCATTCTGAAGTCAACTGACCAACGGAGGAAGATAGAGGCCATTCAATATCTGGTCACAATGTCATTACACTGAGGACGCAGCAGGCCCCATAATACAAGACGGAGGTAGCAGAGGTATTCACATGTCTCTCATTCAAGGGGGAGCGGGAATGTGCTTAGTATTATAGATGTACAAGGATAAGGCCGGTATCAGGTGCCAAGCACACTGGTATGTGCAGTGCGCCATGCTGGCGGACAGTCGATTATTGACACCCATACTATTAGATAGTATTATCTGATTGTAGTATTATCTAATATCATAGCCTGTAAGCCGGCATGGTGCACTACACGTATCTGTGTGACTAGCACCTATTACAAGCGTATCCATGTGCATGTTAATATTAATCAGTCACCCCCATTGATATATGCGAGCGAGTGGCTGGTCAGAATTCTGGAACCTGCGTTGCCTCCGCCTTTTATCATGGGGCTATATTGGTATTGTAACTAGGTGTCGGTAAGTAATGCCTCTTTTCTATGTTGTTGTACAACTGACAGCAGGGCCTGTAATCAGCTACAGCAGTCAGGAGACCGGATGGTAAGGCCACGTGCACATGTTCAGTATTTGGTGAGTATAGTAAGCCAAAACCAGGAGTGGGTGAAAAATACTGAAGTGGTGATGTGTTTCTATTATACTTTTCCTCTGATTATTCAACTCCTGGTTTTGACTTACAAATACTGAGGTAAAATACTGACCAAATACTGAACTTGTGATCATGGCCTAAGCAAGGAAGTGAATATGTAATATAAATATGTAATTCCTTGGGGTCCCAACACTGCATCCGCCACTAATCACAATGAACAAAGTACATGTCCAAATTCCAGCGGCGTTACGCATACTGGGCTGGCTCCATGTATTACCGAAATAATGAGGCACAAAGAGGGGACCCTAGTCCTAGTGAGCAATGGGACAGCTAGTGACCAGACATTTATCATTGCCCACACCATTATGTGGATAGGAAACGATTTTGGTGGAATAGTAAGAACTGTACTACAGGGCCAGAGTCGTAATACAGAGCCAGAGATGTTCTACAGAACCATACAACAGACCAATAAGTCTATTACAGAGCCATACTACAGAGCCAGAGCTCTACTACAGAGCCATACTACAGAGCCAGAGCCATACTACAGACCCAGAGCTCTACTACAGAGCCATACTTCAGAGCCAGAGCCATACTACAGACCCAGAGCTCTAGTACAGAGCCATACTACAAACTTAGAGCTCTACTACAGAGCCAGAATCCTGCTACAGACCCAGAGCCATACTACAGACCCAGAGCCATACTACAGACCCAGAGTCCAGCTACAGACCCAGAGTCCTGTTGGAGCGCCCCCACACCGCCGCAGGGCCGAGGGGTACCCGGAGTCGGGCCTCTGGGAGTCTCTGTTCAGTTCTGGGGTTGTCACGGTGGCTAGACCCGGTCCGTGGCCCTGTCTGTCAGTGGGGGACGTCCGGTGCAATAGGTGGTGGTGTAACGGTGCAATTGTGAGGTGCAGGTCGCGGTAAATAACGAGGACACCAGGTTGCAGTCTCTTTACCTCTTTACTGAAGATCTCTGAGTCCTCAGTCCAGAATACGGTTTACCAGGCTGCGCAAGTCCGGCCGGTCCAATGGCACCTCCAGAGTTCTCTTCACAGGTGGAAATCTGTGCCTTCCTGCTTGCGCTATGTGTTGTGGTCCTTCCCTGCTGTGCTTACGGAAAGTCCCCACAACTGTTGTGTCTGTTTCTTAAGTTCCCTCACAACTCGACTAGATGATGTTCTGCTAATCCTCCGTCCCTCCCTGAGGTTCGGGTAGGAACGGCACCCGTTTGACGGGTAGGCTCGGAGCTCTTCCAGGACCCTAGAGTCGCCCCTCTCCACAGGTTGCCCCCCAAGACTTCATAGGTGATATGTGTTAGACAGCCCGCCTGAGACTGACTGTCCTGCCGCTGTTTAGAGTATTGCTTGAAGCTGAATGTTATAATACTCTCTCGGCGTTCCGGCCACCGGTTGTGCGCCTCAGTAGAATGTTGCCTCGGTCTTACAGCACGACTCCTACTGGTATTCTCCTATTGCTATGATCTCGTTTCTCACTCAGCACAATCTATCTCGCTTCTGATCCCTCCTTGGGCACCGCCGCTATCCTGAGCAGGCACGGTCCCGTTACGTTCGTTCAAGTTGCCAAGCCTCTGTCAGGATCCCACCCCTGACAGAGACCCTACTGTATCTTCCCCCACAACACCCTCTGCCACAAGGTGTTGCCTGGTTCCAACCCAGTCAGCTTCTGACTAACTTCCTGCCTGACCCCCAGTTTACCCACTATGGTGGGGAGTGGCCTAATGAATAGAACCCTTAGCTCCCCCCGGAGGCCCGGCTGTGAAATGTATTGGTGTCTGTGATACCTGATCAGATGAACTCCTTCAGTGCCATCAGACGTACCATAGCTCCCCATAGTGGCGGAGCCACAGTACTGCAACGACCAGAACTCTGGGGCGCTGCACTCCCCCCTGGTTAAACACAGTACTCCGGGACTGGGAAGAAAACAACAATACAAGTTAGCAAAAAGACATACAGTTTTGTTGAGTGCAATAACAGTAAGTATACTTGAACAGGCTTCCCTTTATGGGAGGTAAGGACACTTGAACGTTACAAACATGGTTAAATATCATAGCAACATGCTATAAACAACTCTTCTTACCCAACCGGGTATTCTACTTAGTGCAAAATTGTTGAACAATAATTTAACTTTGCCTTTAAGGACATACACTCTGAATCCACTAAAGACCTTCCTATAATCACATTATAAGGTAAATTAACTTTTTCATCCTTCTTTAATCTGCAGGACCGCCTGTCCTATCGGCACCAGACCTACTGCCTCTCCTTTCTTACAGGACCGCTCCTTTCAGCCCGAGCCTTCTGTCTCTCAACTACTATACACAGTATAGAACATAACATTACTTTCAATTTAAGGGCACTGAGCCATCTCTATATGGCTCCTATGAGGACTCAGGGTTTACCTTCTATCCTCATTCTTCTATCAACCTCATTAAACATTTCTTACAATTAACTCGTTGGTTACATATAACTTTTTCACATCAGCATCATTACTTTCTCTTTTAAGACATCATTATCACTTTACTGTTCTAAAACAGTATCACTCATAAGTACACAGTTGAGCATCCTCTTTAAGAGAGGATCGAGTCTTTATGAGGTAGCGTATCTCCTCAGGCTACCAGTCCTTACTCAGCAAAGGCTCCGGTATGGTATCTTCGCAAAGAGTCTCTTTCCAAGTAAGACCAGTAGGAAGCGCCTTTAAGAAGGTGCAAACTATATACAGGAAGTTTGTATCATGCATTGTTCATGATTCAGCAGTTTTTATAACATTGTGGAACAAAAAAGCAAAAATGAAAGTGAAAGCAAAAATAAAAAGCAATAGGGATCCCGGGTAAACAAAGGGATCCCTTTAAGAGTTAACCCAGGACGGGTTTTAGCAGCAAAACAGCAAGGAAATAAACAATTAACTATTTACAGTTTCAGGTTTCCGAGGCTTAGTTGGACGGCTTCCAGGGCTGCACCTGGCACTTAACCCCTCTTGGCCCGGGAAGGGCGAAGTCCAGGGTTGCACCCAGTGCTGGACAAACGCCGTTAATCCGTCTCTCATGTACGGTTAGGTCATGCACAGCGATGGAGGTCTGCGCAGCTTGAGTATGGGCATTTGCTGCAGCAGAGGCAGCGGATGCTGCAAGATCAGTCACTGGAACGGAGTCAGCAGCTGTGGCACTAGCAGTCACTGGAGTGGTGTCGGTCGTCAGGGCAGGGTCGTCCTTCATACCTGCTTCAGATGCGGTCCCTCCGGTGCCGGTCTGCTCCGTCTGCGCTGGGGTCTGGAACGCTGGTTGCAGGGCCTTGTGCTGCGACGTTGTCATCTCTGCTTGCAGCACCTCGCTTTCCGGCAGGGCCTTGCTTTCTGGCTTCGGAGCGCTGGAACTTCTTTCTTGCTCCGGACCAGATGAGGCTGCCGACAGATGTCTGGTGAGGCTCCTGATGATGGTCTTCTTCCACCCGGCCTCAGTGCTCAGCTGCGTCCGCCGGGGTTGGTGGATCAGCTCGTCCGCTCCGGTCTGCAGGAGGTCAGCGTCAACTGTGGAGGTCTGGCTGCGGTGCCTCTCCGGGTAGCTGGGGGAGTCCTCGGCTCCGACCCCACGCTCCGGCTCCGGGCGGCTGGCCATGGCGTCCTCCATGTTGCTTGCTTCTTCTTCCTGGTCCTTTTCCCGCTCTCTCCTTCGTGGGCGGTTTCGTTTTCGTTGTCTCTGCCCACCATTAAGGATCAGGAGGCGGACCTCGGCTGCTGACGGACACGTCCTCAAGGGGCCGAGATATTTAGACTGGGCGGCCATTGTCTTTCGCGCTCTTCAGCTTGTTCACGCCTACTTCCACGCCCTTCTTCTTCTCCTGCGCTCTCCTCAGCGCTGTAATGGCGGCAGATTTTGGCGGCAAATGGCGCAGCACAGTTCTTGCAATAAAGTACAGTCCAAACACAACAAATCACAGTTCCAAGGCACATATGACCTGATTCTTCAGGCTTAAGTAGATCCTGTTCGTGACGCCAAGTTTGGAGCGCCCCCACACCGCCGCAGGGCCGAGGGGTACCCGGAGCCGGGCCTCTGGGAGTCTCTGTTCAGTTCTGGGGTTGTCACGGTGGCTAGACCCGGTCCGTGGCCCTGTCTGTCAGTGGGGGACGTCCGGTGCAATAGGTGGTGGTGTAACGGTGCAATTGTGAGGTGCAGGTCGCGGTAAATAACGAGGACACCAGGTTGCAGTCTCTTTACCTCTTTACTGAAGATCTCTGAGTCCTCAGTCCAGAATACGGTTTACCAGGCTGCGCAAGTCCGGCCGGTCCAATGGCACCTCCAGAGTTCTCTTCACAGGTGGAAATCTGTGCCTTCCTGCTTGCGCTATGTGTTGTGGTCCTTCCCTGCTGTGCTTACGGAAAGTCCCCACAACTGTTGTGTCTGTTTCTTAAGTTCCCTCACAACTCGACTAGATGATGTTCTGCTAATCCTCCGTCCCTCCCTGAGGTTCGGGTAGGAACGGCACCCGTTTGACGGGTAGGCTCGGAGCTCTTCCAGGACCCTAGAGACGCCCCTCTCCACAAGTTGCCCCCCAAGACTTCATAGGTGATTTGAGTTAGACAGCCCGCCTGAGACTGACTGTCCTGCCGCTGTTTAGAGTATTGCTTGAAGCTGAATGTTATAATACTCTCTCGGCGTTCCGGCCACCGGTTGTGCGCCTCAGTAGAATGTTGCCTCGGTCTTACAGCACGACTCCTACTGGTATTCTCCTATTGCTATGATCTCGTTTCTCACTCAGCACAATCTATCTCGCTTCTGATCCCTCCTTGGGCACCGCCGCTATCCTGAGCAGGCACGGTCCCGTTACGTTCGTTCAAGTTGCCAAGCCTCTGTCAGGATCCCACCCCTGACAGAGACCCTACTGTATCTTCCCCCACAACACCCTCTGCCACAAGGTGTTGCCTGGTTCCAACCCAGTCAGCTTCTGACTAACTTCCTGCCTGACCCCCAGTTTACCCACTATGGTGGGGAGTGGCCTAGTGAATAGAACCCTTAGCTCCCCCCGGAGGCCCGGCTGTGAAATGTATTGGTGTCTGTGATACCTGATCAGATGAACTCCTTCAGTGCCATCAGACGTACCATAGCTCCCCATAGTGGCGGAGCCACAGTACTGCAACGACCAGAACTCTGGGGCGCTGCACTGTTACAGACCCAGAGCCATACTACAGACCCAGAGCCATACTACAGACCCAGAGCCATACTACAGACCAGAGCCGCACTACAGACCTAGAGCCGTACTACAGACCCAGAGCCATACAACAGACCCAGAGTCATACTACAGACGCAGAGCTGCACTACAGACCCAGAGCCGCACTACAGGCCCAGAGTCCGGCTACAGACCAAGAGTCTGGCTACAGACCCAGAGCCGTACTACAGACCTAGAGCCATACTACAGACCAGAGCTGTACTACAGACCCAGAGCCGCACTACAGACCCAGAGCCGTACTACAGACCCAGAGCCGCACTACAGACCCAGAGCCGCACTACAGACCCAGAGCCGCACTACAGACACATAGCCGTACTACAGACCCAGAGCCGTACTACAGACCTAGAGCCGCACTACAGACCCAGAGCCGTACTACAGACCTAGAGCCGCACTACAGACCCAGAGCCGTACTACAGACCCAGAGCCGTACTACAGACACATAGCCGTACTACAGACCCAGAGCCGTACTACAGACCTAGAGCCGCACTACAGACCCAGAGCCGTACTACAGACACATAGCCGTACTACAGACCCAGAGCCGCACTACAGACCCAGAGCTGTACTACAGACACATAGCCGTACTACAGACCCAGAGCCGTACTACAGACCTAGAGCCGTACTACAGACACATAGCCGTACTACAGACCCAGAGCCGTACTACAGACCCAGAGCCGTACTACAGACCTAGAGCCGCACTACAGACCCAGAGCAGTACTACAGACCTAGAGCCGCACTACAGACCCAGAGCAGTACTACAGACCTAGAGCCGTACTACAGACCTAGAGCCGCACTACAGACCCAGAGCTGTACTACAGACCCAGAGCCGCACTACAGACCCAGAGCAGTACTACAGACCTAGAGCCGTACTACAGACCCAGAGCCGTACTACAGACCCAGAGCCATACTACAGACCCAGAGCCGTACTACAGACCCAGAGCCGTACTACAGACCCAGAGCCGTACTACAGACCCAGAGCCATACTACAGACCCAGAGCCGTACTACAGACCCAGAGCCGTACTACAGACCCAGAGCCGTACTACAGACCTAGAGCCGTACTACAGACCCAGAGCCGTACTACAGACCCAGAGCCGTACTACAGACCCAGAGCCGTACTACAGACCCAGAGCCACACTACAGACACATAGCCGTAATATAGACCAAGAGTCTGGCTACAGACCCAGAGCCGTACTACAGACCTAGAGCCATACTACAGACCAGAGCTGTACTACAGACCCAGAGCCGCACTACAGACCCAGAGCCGTACTACAGACCCAGAGCCGCACTACAGACCCAGAGCCGCACTACAGACCCAGAGCCGCACTACAGACACATAGCCGTACTACAGACCCAGAGCCGTACTACAGACCTAGAGCCGCACTACAGACCCAGAGCCGTACTACAGACCTAGAGCCGCACTACAGACCCAGAGCCGTACTACAGACCCAGAGCCGTACTACAGACACATAGCCGTACTACAGACCCAGAGCCGTACTACAGACCTAGAGCCGCACTACAGACCCAGAGCCGTACTACAGACACATAGCCGTACTACAGACCCAGAGCCGCACTACAGACCCAGAGCTGTACTACAGACACATAGCCGTACTACAGACCCAGAGCCGTACTACAGACCTAGAGCCGTACTACAGACACATAGCCGTACTACAGACCCAGAGCCGTACTACAGACCCAGAGCCGTACTACAGACCTAGAGCCGCACTACAGACCCAGAGCCGTACTACAGACACATAGCCGTACTACAGACCCAGAGCCGTACTACAGACCTAGAGCCGTACTACAGACACATAGCCGTACTACAGACCCAGAGCCGTACTACAGGCCCAGAGCCGTACTACAGACCTAGAGCCGTACTACAGACCCAGAGCTGTACTACAGACCCAGAGCCGCACTACAGACCTAGAGCCGTACTACAGACCTAGAGCCGCACTACAGACCCAGAGCCGTACTACAGACCCAGAGGTGTACTACAGACCCAGAGCCGTACTACAGACCCAGAGCTGTACTACAGACCCAGAGCCGCACTACAGACCCAGAGCAGTACTACAGACCTAGAGCCGTACTACAGACCCAGAGCCGTACTACAGACCCAGAGCCATACTACAGACCCAGAGCCGTACTACAGACCCAGAGCCGTACTACAGACCCAGAGCCATACTACAGACCCAGAGCCGTACTACAGACCCAGAGCCGTACTACAGACCCAGAGCCGTACTACAGACCTAGAGCCGTACTACAGACCCAGAGCCGTACTACAGACCCAGAGCCGTACTACAGACCCAGAGCCGTACTACAGACCCAGAGCCACACTACAGACACATAGCCGTAATATAGACCCGTACTAACGAGCCAGAGACGTACTATAAAGCAAGAGTCATACTAAAATGCCATCAGCTCCATATGAAATCCCATATGCCTCTGTATGGAATAGGAGGCACAGAGGAACAGTAAGGGACCACATACATCTATGGGTTCCAGCTATACAACTCGAAGTTTCACCCAAGAAGTTAATTAAACTCTGAGATCTGACAAACAAACAGTAATTGGATAAACTGTGTTGATAACTTCAGAAACTCCTCACCCTGTGTGCACTGGGCCTGTGATGATACACTTGCTGCAGATGGTGATGAGACTGGCTAATGCCGACTTCTCGGGTGATGTTAGCTGCTGGATGCTTTACAGGCCGAGATACCGTTAAATGGACTCGTTCTCCGCTACCCTGTAGTAGAGCACAGGAATGTCAGACGAACCTACACAAATCAATATAAATATCTCAATGTGGTTTATGTAAGAAATATTCTTGCTTTGATTCTTAAGAGCCTGAGGGCAGAATAAAATTCTGCAATTTATTGTTCTACAGAAGAAAGAAATTGTAGAATACTTAGCACAGTATATAGAGAGGCTTTACTTTCAAGGTGATGGATTATCAGACATTCTGGATTATTAGACGGTAAGAAAATCTATTTCTATTATAGTTACAACAGCCCAAAATAAAATGGAAATATAAAATCTGCTTTTGAGGGCGCACTTGTGGCTGGTGTTAAAGGGGTTCTCCTATGCAAATAAAGTTATCACCTACCCACAGTATAGATGATCACTTATTGATCGGTGGGGGTCCGTCCACTGTGACCCGCACCAATTGCCAGAAAGAGGCACTTTAATCCCTGTTAGAATGCATCGGCAGTGTCAATGTCGGACCGACACTCCATTCATTCCCTATGGGGTGGCTGAGCACTCTTGGCTTTTTCTGGCAGCTCCATAGAGAAGGAATGGAGTGGAGTTCGGGCATCTGAACTGCAGCTCCATTTTGTAATGGGGATGAAAGTGCCCCGTCAGATATAAAAATACTCCGTTCTACTGATCGGTGTGGATCCCAGGGGTCAGACCACCACAGATATCCGTTATAACCGATCCAGCAGAAATCCACTGGCAAAAAAGTTGAGCAGATACAACTTTAGTCCATTTTTGCATAATTGATCTCTGCTGGATTTGTTTTGTTTTTTTTTAACATTGATGTCTATGGACAACAGATCTGTTAATTAGCCATCCATTTTTCTTTCATTTGGAACGGATCGTTTTTTTACTTACTGGATCCAGTAAGACTAAAATGTTGTGTCTGCTCACCTTTTTTGCCACCAGATTGCTGCTGGATCCCTTCTAACTAATCACTACTGAACATGTGAGCATAACCAAGTATTAATGTAAGTAATTTCCATATATGATGGGCAGCACTATGAAAATACAAGGATATAGTGGGGAGATCCGTACACAAGATACGCTGTACGGACCTAAGCAGTGTGGGCAGATCACTCCAGCAACTATTTTCTGCATGATGGCATCAAAATAGGGTAATTAACTCAAGTACAAAATGTCTCTAAATGACATTCCCAGCTTAAAAAGAAAAAGTTTAGTTAGGTACTCTGTAATATTAATTTATATGAGCTAATAATGAACGATCACATAGAATGCTTGTTCCCCATCGTCAGCCAATAAAAGTATGCCACCGATCTGCCAACAAACCTGCAAAAGGCTTCTTCCATGGCTGATTCAGTCATTTTCCCTACTTTTTATTCAGGCTCCCCATTGAATCCAATTGAAAAAAAACACACAGTTCGACAGCGTGGGCAGGACATCCACTTTGCTTGGACAGATGATCGCAGCAGACTTTCTTCACAAAAAAAATGTGGTTCTTTTGCGACATGGGCACATATTCTAAGTTTCGAAATGTGGTTGTCATACAAGTAGGACGAAAATTACAGGTAATAACCATAGAGGTGCCTCCTAGGAATCACAATAGGTAGAAGAAGTCTATAACATAGTCAAGTGGAAATCACTTCCATCCAGTCACGATGTTTCAAGTGATTGCACTAAATATCCACAGGAATATGTTATACTGTAGTTGACGAATGATAAGTCATCCAAAATGACAATATGCAGAATGATCTACACGCACTTTGAGACATGATTATTGAAAAGTTCCCGTAAGAAACACCACCATTTTTTATCAACTCTAAGAAGAAAAATAAAGCTTTTTGACTTTAAACCATTGCTCTGATTACGCTGTGTTACAAAGGTTTGGTCCCTCGAACAATTTTGAGTGTTCCTGATAGATTTTTTCATGCTGATTTCAGAAATGACTTCAGATATTTCCTACCACGTAAGTTTTTTGAGAAATGACACGAAACATTATAACATTCTGTTATAATTCTAAAAACACGGATTACACTGCGCAACAAAAGCAATTGTTCACAAGTGTTTTGCAGACGACTTTCGTTTATAATCCGTTTTTTCAGAATTACAACAGAATTCATTTCTGAAATCAGCATGAAAAAATCTATCAGAAACACTCAAAATTCTCCGAGGGACAAAACCTTTGTAACAAAGTGAAACAAAAGTCGTCTGCAAAACACTTTTGAACAAATGCTTTTGCTACTGACATCGATGTAGTGTCTCGGATGTCATAATGTAGACTATAAACTGTTGTTTCTTAACCCCTTATTGCCAGCTGACCGGCGGTGAGCTGACCTCAAAGCCGCGACATGGCAGCTGTTTTTAACAGCTGACATGTGCCAGCAATAGGCGCAAGCACAATCGCGATCCGCCCGCACCTATTAAGTAGTTAAATGCCGCTGTCAAACTCTGATAGTGGGCATTTAAATGCACTTCTGGATGCCGGTCCGGAAATACGCTCAGTGAGGACCCCCGTCACGTGATCGGGGGGTCATCACTGCGTTGCCATCACAACCAGAGGTCTCCTCGAGACCTTTATGGTTGTTGATGGCAGATTGCTATGAGTGCCACCCTGTGGTCGGCGCACATAGCAAGCCTGTAATTCTGCTGCATAGAGGTGATCTGAGCAAGGTTTATAGCAAGGTATTGGAAGAAATATTAAATAAAATATAACTTTTAGTAATTCCTTAAAAGACCCTATAGGTCAAGAACAAGAAACAAACAACAAATAACAAATAGACCATGTACCAATAACAAATAGACCATGTATGTGGAACTCAAAAATAGGTACTAATTAGTTGAATACATTTAGTATATATTCCTATTATTTGTTTGAGCCATCATCAAAACACATAGGACATGTAGGCAAGACAGTTATGTACCATGTGCCACAATAAAAGCAAAAAGTGCCCTTCTAAATTCCTATGTGTGTAATAATAACAAGGAACGATCTCACCCAGTATATATGCCACAGTCTGGGCGTGAGATCAGATAAACCAGTCCTGGTGGTCCGGGGATGGGGGGAGGAAAATCAAAGTCCTCAAACATATGGTAGATGACGGTGATACAGTCATATCATACCTGGGCATACAAGTGGAGGGCTTTTATGTGTTTGAGGCATTTTGATGGTAGCTCAAACAAATAATATATACTAAATTTATTCAACTAATTAGAATTACGCTTTTTTGGTCGCCGCAACATTGCATTAAAATGCAATAACAGGCAATCAGAAGAACGTATCTGCATAAACATGGCATCATTAAAAACGACAGGTCACCCCGCAAAAAATAAGCCCTAACAAGGCCATATTGACGGAAAAATAAAAAAGTTATGGCTCTGGAAAGAAGGGGAGCGACAAACGAAAACAAATAAAATAAAAAAAAACTCCGGTCATGAAGGGGTTAAAAAACCTTCCGTGATACAGACTTTTGGAGCACATATTCGTGTCCAGCATATCAAAATCTATAATCTACAATAAAATTTTCTCAGGAGACAAGAACTTCCCTGAAATTTGTTGTGCAGTGTTACACGATCTATGGTGTGCTAGCATCCAGGTCTGGGTATTTCCTTTCTGTAGAACATGGAAGACATGAGAAGGTCGAAAGTACGGTAACTGAATGGAAGTTCAAGCGCTTCTCACAAAATTAGAATATAATCAAAAAGTTAATATATTTCAGTTCTTCAATACAAAAAGTGAAACTCATATCTTATATAGAGTCATTACAAACAGAATGATCTATTTCAAGTGTTTATTTCCGTTAATGTTGATGATTATGGCCTACAGCCAATGAAAACCCAAAAGTCATTATCTCAGTAAATTAGAATAATTAAGTAAGCCACATAAGGCCATTGCTAAAGAAGATGGCTGTTCACAGAGTGCTGTATCCAAGCATATTAATGGAAAGTTGAGTGGAAGGAAAAAGTGTGGTAGAAAAAGGCGCACAAGCAACCGGGATAACCGCAGCCTTGAAAGGATTGTTAAGAAAAGGCCATTCAAACATTTGGTGGAGATTCACAAGGAGTGGACTGCTGCTGGAGTCATTGCTTCAAGAGCCACCACACACAGACGTATCCAGGACATGGGCTACAAGTGTCGCATTCCTTGTGTCAAGCCACTCATGACCAACAGACAAAGCCAGAAGCATCTTACCTGCCAAGGAGAAAAAGAACTGGACTGTTGCTCAGTGGTCCAAGGTGTTTTAAGATGAAAGTACATTTTGCATTTCATTTGGAAATCAAGGTCCCAGAGTCTGGAGGAAGAGTGGAGAGGCCACAATCCAAGCTGCTGGAGGTCTAGTGTGCAGTTTCCACAATCAGTGATGGTTTGAGGAGCCATGTCATCTGCTGGTGTAGGTCCACTGTGTTTTATCAAGAGCAAAGTCAGCACAGCCGTCTACCAGGAATTGTTTGAGCATTTCTTGCTTCCCTCTGCCGACAAGATTTTTGGAGATGGACTTAGCACCTCTCTACACAAAAAGTACCAATACCTGGTTTAAAAACAACAGTATCACTGTGCTTGATTGGCCAGCAAACTCGCCTGACCTTAACTCTATAGCGAATCTATGGGGTATTGTCAAGAGGAAGATGAGAGACATCAGACCCAACAATGCAGACGCGTTGAAGGCTGCTATCAAACCAACCTGGGCTTCCATAACACCTCAGCAGTGCCACAGGCTGATCACCTCCATGCCACGCCGCATTGATGCAGTATTTGATGCAAAAGGAGCCCCGACCAAGTATCGAGTGCATTTACTGAACATATATTTCAGTAGACCAACATTTCGGATGTTAAAATCATTTTTTCAAACTGGTGTTATAAAGTATTCTAATTTGCTGAGATAATGACTTTGGGGTTTTCATTGGCTGTAGGCCATAATCATCAACATTAACAGAAATAAACGCTTGAAATAGATTCACTGTGTTTGTAATGACTCTATATAATATATGAGTTTCACCTTTTGTATTGAAGAACTGAAATAAATTAACTTTTTGATAATATTCTAATCTAGTGAGAAGCACTTGTAGATATAGGAAGTCTTGCGTAAAACCTGCTGAAGTTTTGCAAGAGGAGTCTTCTACACCCATGCAAAAAAAGTTACCGATCACATTACGACTAGACATGTCTAGCCTCGCTCAATTCACTTGTATTGAGTGAGAACTTGCACGTCTAGTCAGAATGTGACCACATGTATGAAAATGGCACCTGTCCGATCCCAGTGCTGATGTCAGAGCATCCTGACAGTGTGCAATATGCGCACTGCGAGGACCCACAACTCTGCAGTCACGTAGAATGACTGGAGACTTGATCCCCAAGCCCGGAGACCACAACATGGTCCAGACCGCAATCTAAATTAGATCCATTTATGGTTGGTCCAAAGGTGCTGCAGCAAGCGCATGTGGTTCTCAATCTGACCGGTAGTGGCTACACAATTCTGCAGGAAGACAGCAAAACCGGACAGTCAATAGCACTGGTGGTATTGGCAGTGGCATGTGTATTCAGTACCCTCAAAGAGGTAGTCCACCTTTTTTATCTCCTGCTGCTCCTTTCATCATTGCCTAGGTCTCTCGCTGGTATCTTTACTTTCTCTTCCAGCAGATTGCATCCAGCCATCAGAAGGTGCAACGATGACTGACGACCATGTGAGTAGTGGCTGCCATTAGCACATCTGTCCAAGGTGAGTTTATTACAGAGACCCCTTTGTCGACAAGCATTGACCCCTTTGTCGACAAGCATTGTTGCCATACATTTTCTACATTTTTTTCTGTACTGAAGCACCTTTTTTTTTAATTTATTTATTTGTTTTGTTAAAAAATTGTTAAAAACTTAAACATAATGCGCTGCAATGTAAAAATTAAATGGCTGTGCACACCTTCACCAACTGTTAGTTTATTTTAACTGTTTCAGATTTCAGAAACCATGAAGTGGTTAAAAGAAGAAGCATGTTTATTCTTTATAGTTCAAAGTATAGGGATAAGATGTCGGAGACAGAGGTGCCACAAAAAAAGACAGCAAAACTGCCAGAGAAGACACTTCAGGAAATAGATGGCAGGCTTTTTCCTGAAGCGGCTTTGCCTTGGAACACCTTAGCCTCTCTGTAGTTGAAATTAAGAAATTGTGTGCACATACCCCAAGCCTGCCAACAGGAAATTTAAAGGGAATGTCAGTAGGGTCAACGATCTTAAAGGGAATCTGTCACCTATTTTTTTCGTATATAAGCTGCGGCCACCACCTTTAGGGGCTTATCTACAGCATTCTGTGATGCTGTAGATAAGCTCCCGATGTATCCTGAAAGATAAGAAAAACAAGTTAGATTATAATCACCTGGGAGGGCGGTCCGGTGCGGTCTGGTCCGATGGGCTTCGCGGTCCGGGTCCGGCGCCTGGGCACTGCAGTACTTTGCTCTGCCCTCAACAGGACAGATAAAGTACGCCTGCGCAGGAGTCGCGACAGGAAGCAAGGAAGAGGACGTCATCGCATGAAGATGAGAGGCTCCAGACACGGACCGCGACGCCCATCGGACCGGATCGCACTGGACCGCCCCTGGGTGGGTATAATCTAACTCGTTTTTCTTATTTTTCAGGTTACTTTATGGGCTTGCAGTTTATAGAAATATGAATGATCCCTTGATATCTGCGTTGTGATGTCAAATTTCAGAGAAATCCAAATTTTTCTTATATGTAAATAGGCTGTTAAGATCTATGGGCCGGATATACATCTCCCAGAAAATCTGCCTCCAGAGACTATTTTAAATGAAAGGCAGCATTACCAGTGTGAGACGTGTAATGACTGACAGTCTGCTCTCCTGATCTACGTCTCATACTGGTAACTCCCCCTTTAATTGAAAATAATCTCCGGAGGTAGATTCTCAAGGAGATCTATGTTCGACCCATAGATCTTAACAGCTCATTTACAAATTAGGAAAAAAGGATAAAACATAGGATCGCAGATATCCAGGTATCTTTTTATGCAACTAAATATGACCTACATGACCATACAGATTGCTTAGGAGGATTAATCCTACTGACAGATCCCCTTTAATCAAGCATTTACCATGAACCTATATATCTGCTCAGTTTTCCTTGCTCTGTACCATGATTTTTCACATCAGACACCACCTTTATTGTAGCAGGTTTCTTTAGAAAAAAGCAAAAGTGTAAAAAATGATCTACCGTTCCGAATTGTTTGTTAGGAGTGAATACACACCATTGTGTTAGAAGAAATGTGGGCCACAGCAGCACAGCGCTGACCTCTAAAAGCAGTAAAGTACAGGTTGACCACAGTGCGGCACTTTTCATGATTGCAGTCCTCTGTAAAGATGTCTCGATAAGATATAACAATGTGTTCTGGCACACTTACCCAATGTTGGCATGCTTCAAAAAAACAATTCACATCTCCAGTTAGTCAGATTTCATGATTTAATGAGTCCATCTGTGAAGAATTATTTCTCTGCTCGGTGTTATTTCATCTTATTTCTGAACACGTAATCTTTTTTTAACTTGTTAATGACCAGATAATTTTGGTCATAAGTGAACAGACACTTTGATGCATGTGGTGGTTTAATGTCCCTAACTTTTTTTTTTTCCCCTGGAATACCAAAATAGTGTTTGCAGGGTAATTTTAGTGATGCTAATGTAATTATTTTTAATATTTATTCGGCATAATATTTACAAAAAATATACAGTACCGACCAAAAGTTTGGACACACCTTCTCATTTAAAGATTTTTCTGTATTTTCATGACTATGAAAATTGTAAATTCACACTGAAGGCATCAAAACTATGAGTTAACACATGTGGAATTATATACTTAACAACAAAGTGTGAATAAAAACTAAAATGATGGTTATATTTTAAGACATATTGTCTTACACAAGTTACAATATTATTCTTTATCTATCATTGGATCCTGTAGGCACTACATATGCTGTATTAGCTTATTAGCATGTCTCTGACTTATTGTGACATTTCTTTAAAGTACGGATAAGTTAGATCTTATTTAAAGTTATATTTTAATCTAAGCAAGTAATAATATACTACTAAGATAAAGCGGCATTTCACCTGTTAATCATACTCAAAGGACAACTAGCAATCACAAGATCAAAAGAGTCCAACTCTATAAGACTTACAAGAGGTTTATCATTGTGCACGGGAAAAAAAGAAAGTTTAAAAACACCGCAGACAACTCAGTGTAATTTCGGGTGCAGGGGCTGATTATCTTTTACAGGATGTATCATGGTATATTACCTGGATAATCTGAGCAGCTAGTTCCGGTGTGCCATGCTTTAGATCAAGTCCATTGATTGCCAGGACGCGATCATTGCTGTGGAGTCTCCCATCCTGAGCAGCGAGTCCTCCTTCTAGGAGATCCAGAATAAAAACTCCAGATTCATCAGTTCTGCGGACAAGTTTGATGCCGAGTTGCTCATTGGTCCCCCTTTTATTTAGAGTGACATGGAAGCTTTCTTCCCTCTGTAAGTTGCTGTCCATGTGAGCTTGTGTTCTGCTTCCAAAGCGCCTCTCTCGGAGTACGGTGAGCTGGAGCACAGTACAAGGCTGAGACAGGACCACCCTGGCGTAATTATGGGATACATTGCTAATGTCGAAATTATTCACCTGTACAAAAGAAAAACAACATATTAATTAGGATCCAAAATGAGAAAAGTACGGTATTTTTTAACATTACCAATAATAAGATCAAGCAATTTTTCCTAAAGGGGTTGTCAATAGTGATGAACGAAAAATATCTTCAAGTCCCCGTGGCTACATGTCTCAAGGCTGTTAGACAGCCGCAACACATGCAGGGATTGTCTAACAAACAGGCAATCCCGGCATGTGTTGCAGCTGTCTAACGGCCACGAGACATGCAGCCGCGGGGACTTGATCATATTTTTCGAGCATGCTGGAGACACTTGGTTGGCACCAGAGCATGCTCAGACAACACTTTATTCGAGCACGTTCGCTCATCACTAGTTGTCAACTATTTGGTCAACCATTTTTTAGATGCCTGAGTCCTCTGAGTAAAATAAGAAAAGCTTATAATTGCCTCTTGCACTAGCGCCATTCCAGCGATGTCGTAGCCAAGTCTCCCGGCGCTCATATGACATTGTCAAGTAACCACTGCAGCCAATCAACGGTCACTGTTCGATTGCTGTTTATCAATATTTCACTAGGGCAGACTTCCGCTCTGATGAAATAGTACAGATTGCAGCCAGCTAGCAGCAATTGATTGGCTGCAGCACTCAAATAACATAACAATGACACATGATCGCCGGCAGATCCAGCTCCGACATCGTTGAACAGACGATGGGACTCGTGCAATTAAGAAACTGTTGTCCAAGTAGTGGACAACCTCTAAGATTTTTTGATTCACTTCGCATCTACAGCTTTTATATATCTCCAATACCAAGTATAGTCTGATTTTGCAGTTACACTCTCCTTCAACTGTCTCCTACGTCTTGGTATCTTACTGAATGAAAGAAGTAGGGCGATATAAGTAAGAATACAAGGAGTGAAGAACAGAATGGACACTATTGTAGGTGTTTACTATAGGCCACCTGGAGAGACTGAAGATATGGATGAACTCTTTTCACATCAGATGTGTCTGTTCTCAAAAAAGTACAACATAGTGATAATGGGAGATTTTAACTATCCAGATATTTGTTGGAAATCTCTCTCGGGCAAAAGTACTGGGTCCTCAAAATTCTTATCTTCTCTTGCTGACAACTTTATTTTTCAAAAAGTAGAAGAGAGAACAAGAGGATCTGAAATCTTGGACCTAATTCTTTCCAACAGGGAGGAAATGGTTGAGGAAGGAATGGTGGCAGCGATGCTATCCTTGAATTTTGGATTACAAGAGGAGGAAGGCCTGCAAAGAAGATTTTAAGGTCAGACTTCAGAAAGGAAGATTTTAATGGACTCAGAAAGAGGGTAGGAAAGGTCCAAGGGCTGGATGTTCTAAAGGACAGAAATGTCCAAGAAGGATGGGAGATTTTGCTAAATGAAATTCCCACTGCGCAAGCAGTAACAATGCCAAAAAGAAGGAAGAATTGGAAGCATTTAACGAGACCAGGACGGATGAACACAGAACTTAAACACTTGATAAAAAGGAAAAAATAAATGTATATTACGTAAATGGAAAGATGGGTGGGCATATCTAAAGAAGAATATAATGCTGTTTGCAGGGAATGCGTTAGGCGAGCTAAAGCCAGTAATAAAGTGAGGCTTGCAAGGGAGAGCAAAATAAATACAAAAGGATTTTAGGGGTACGTCAAAAGCAAAAGCAGTCAAATATGCTATAGGATTTTTACAGGATGAAAAGGGTAAAGGGGTCAAAAATGATGCTGTGAAGGTCGAACTATTAAAATCCTATTTTCCATCTGTGTTCTCTAAGAAAGCAAATGTAACATCAACTGATCTTCACAGTTCCATCAAAGAAATTAAACAACCAAACAGTCATTTAAGCAGAGAGATAGTGAGGGAACACTTAGCTAATTTACATGATCCAGCTAATCTCCTGGTCCAGATGAATTACATCCTAGGGTACTGAAAGAGTTAGCAAAAGAAATTGCAGAACCACTAGCCAGAATCTTTGAAAAATCTTGGAGAACAGGGGAAGTCCCAGAAGATTGGAGAAGGTCAAATGTTGTCCCTATCTTGAAAAAAGAAAAGAAGATGGAGCCAGGAAATTACAGGCCAGTGAGCCTTACTGCTATACCAGGAAAGATATTTGAACAAATTATTAAACAGCATGTATCTAAGTACTTGGATAAGTATACAGTAATTAACCAGAGCCAGCATGGGTTTGAAGCAAACAAGTCATGCCAGACTAATCTAATTTCCTTCTATGATGAAATCACTGACTGGGTGGATCAGGGAAATGTTGTAGATATAGTATATCTTGACTTCAGCAAAGCATTTGATAAAGTATCTCATACTATCCTTATTGAAAAAATTATCAAATATGGGATTGACAAGGCTACGGTTAGGTGAATTCATAAATGCCTCAGTGATCGTACTCAAAGAGTGGTAATAAATGGTTGCACATCCAATTGGAAAAGTGTTTCAAGTGGGTAACCACAAAGTTCTGTCCTGGCCCCAGTGTTGTTCAACATTTTTATAAATGACCTAGATAAGGGAACTGAAGGTAAACTAATTAAATTTGCAGATGATGCAAAGCTAGGAGGGATAGCTAACACTAGAGAAGACAGAAAAAGGATTAAAAAAAGATCTAGATATGCTTGCACAATGGGCTGGGACTAATAGAATGTTATGTAACAGGGAGAAATGCAAGATTTTACTCCTGTGCAAGAAACACTAAAATTACATCTACAGAATGGGAGGAATAGAACTAAGCAACAGCACGTGAGAAAAAGAACTTGAGTATACTAATAGATCTCAGACTGCACATGAGTCAACAGTGTTATGCAGCCACAAAAAAGTGAAACACAGTTCTAGGATGTGTTAAGAGAAGCTTAGAGTCTAAATCTTGTGAAGTAATTATCTTTCACCAGACCTCATCTGGAATAATGTGTCCAGTTCTGGGCACCACATTTTAAAAAAATAAAAAAAACTGGAGCAAGTTAACAGAAGAGATACCAGGATGGTGCAAACTTTGTCCTATGAGGAACGGTTATAATATCTAGAAATGTTTAGCTTGCAAAAAAGAAGGCTAAGAGGAGACTTAATAGCTGTCTACAAATATCTGAAGGGATGTCACAGTGTAGAGGGATCATCCTTATTCTCACTTGCACATGGAAACACTAGAAGCAATGGAGTGAAACTGAAAGGTGAAAGACACAGATTAGATATTAGAAAAAACTTTTTGAAAATGAGGGTGATCAATGAGTGGAACAGGCTGCTACGAACTTGGCGAGTTCTCCTCCAATGGAAGTCTTAAAAAAAAAAGAGGCTGGAAAGACATCTGAGATGGTTTAGTGAATCCTGCATTGAGCAGTGGGTTGAACATCATGACCCTGGAGGTCCCTTCTAACTCTAACATGTTATGATTTTATAGAAAGTATGATTGCACGATCAGACTACATAAAATTTGTCAGTAGTTTGTTATTATGGAGGCACATTGGTCTGTAGTAAACACAGAGTCAAACAGAGATTAGTTTAGTTAAATTCTGCACGATCCTGAAAGAAATAATGTTGTGCTATGATGACCCATCGCATAATAAATTATGGAGTTATGCTGCTTCAAGGAGGATAATATCTAATACAGAGATGTAACGAGGCACCATGCTTGCAGAGCTTACATATCTATGGCAAAAAGCTGCAGCGCCTCCATGCAACCTCCTGCCCATGGCTCTGTCTATTATGTAATCATGTAGGTGGCTCCGGTACAAAGTTGGAAACACCACCTCAGCGTTGGTACATGGCTATGCCATTTAAAGGGGTATCCTGGACTAGAAAAAAATCTTTCTATAAGATGCAGCTCTGCTGTTGTCCATGAACTGTGGCTATGTAGGAGCTGCAACAGCTAACACTGCCAATGTACAAGAAACGGGTGCTGTTCTTGGGGGAAAAAAACAGACTTTTTTTTTTATCTTGGATAACCCTTTAAAGGGTTATTCCCATTCTCAAAGCTTTTTTTTCTATAGAGTTTGTAAGCACTGGTTTAAAGCCGGCCAGTACTGCTGGAGCTTGTTGTTTTCTCCTATTCCAGGCCAGATTCAGTGTAGTGCTTACAAGCTAGACAACAGTGGTGGTCGGTCTCCTAGGCAACGGGCTGTAAGCAAAAATGTCATTATCTCAACAACGACTTCAAATGTTAATAAACAGTAAATTGCAAAAGTGCTTGTTTTTTTTTTCAAAGCATACCCAACAGCACTCATTTATGAAGATAAGAACAGCCCTTTAACAAGGATGGATTTCTAAGACGATAAGCATCGCCTCTTCCAGGAAGCGGCCATTTGTTTTTTCCCTATTTTTGTTTTCTTCATACCATTATTATTGAGACAGATTTTATCCAACACAGCAACGTTAGGAACTGGGAAGTTGGAACTATTTAAAGCCCAGACATCAGCGGACTCCATCGACCAGAGAATACAGAGCAATTAATAAAAACTATTTACACTGTGGCATGTTTTCTCTTACTTGAAGTATTTGGTCACCAGCCAAGAGTCTCCCATCTCGGGCAATGATGCCATCACGATATATTTCCTGTATGACGATGTTTATTAAAGGGGTCTCATTACCGCCGACGATGCTGATCCCCAGCTCGATGTATGGGTTGCATCGGTGTATTTCAATGGTAGTGATTTCTCCTTCAGGCAGGCTAGCTGGGGGATGCAAAGCTGTCCAGTACACAAACAAAAACACAACAATATCAATAGGATGCTTACGGTTCAGTGCCGTCCCGATCAATACACTGCAGAGATCAATACTACTCCGCATGCTGCATCACAGCTATACATCAAGGACAAGAAACGACTCAAGAAACATCTCAGTGGTGCACGTGCAGCGGCAACAAGTTGTATTATCGCCCAAAAATTATCAAATCCTCCCAAAAATTATCAAATCCCCCGTGTAAGTAACATATCTCACTCTCCAGCCTAAAATTAAAAATGAGTTATACACTTAGATGGCATTGTCTCCTGTGACTAGAAACCATTTCTTTACTCATCTGTATATATCACACATTATATACACGATATGTTTTTTTTTCGATCCAGTAAGTTTGACCATTAAGCTTTCTCATATTCTATTTTATTTGGACAATCCACAATACTGTCTGCAGTCCCAGTTGTCCGGATATACTGTCCTAGATCCTTTTACACAGGGTTTTTGGGTGAACTTTAAATTGGAATTTAATAAATATTGTTTTTAAGAGAATATATATTAACTTTTTTGAATATTCCCTTATATATGTACTGCGTCCAGATTTTTGCGAACAGTTAAGCAAGTTGTAGATGAAATGATCTTTAAAAGGCCTAAAGTTACAGATGAGAAATTTCCTTTGTATTTTAGGCAAAAAAAGAAATATATAGTCATTTTTTACATTTTAAAAATTACAAAAAGAAAAATGGGCCAATGCATAAGTTTGAGCACCCTGCATGCATGGTTAGTACCTAGTAGCACCCCCTTTTGCAAGTATCACAGCTTGTAAACACTTTTTGTAGCTGGACAAGAGTCTTTTAATTCTTGTTTGAGGGATTGTCATCCATTCTTTCTTGACAAATTCTTCCCGTTCTGTGAGATTCCTTGGTCATCTTGCATGCACTGCTATTTTGAGGTCTAGCAACAGATTTTCAATGATGTTCAGATCAGATCACTGAGAAGGCCTTTGTAAGGGTAAGTTCACACTAGGCGTTTTTTTTCAGTGTTTTTTTTATTATGCAGCAGAACCTGATCTCTTAGCAGGAAAGAAGCTGCAGAAAAAAGCATGTTTTCCTTGTTTTTTTTGTTGCTGCGGTTTTGGCATGCTAGATTTGTATCTTGTGCCTGCTGATAAAGTTTAGTGTTAAAAAAAAAAAAGTCCTAGTCTTTAGACTGAGGTTTTGGCACTAAAAGCGCAGCAAAACCAGATTTCTGCATTTTTGGTGCATTTTTTTTCAGCGTTTTTTCACAATGCATTCATTCCAATGGGTAAAAAAAACAAAGATGTGACACAATCCATGTGCAAAAAAACATGCAAAGTACAAAATACTGATGACAAAAAACCAATGTGTGTGCATGAGATTTCTGAAAATCTCAGACTTTGCTGGTACTGTAAAACACAGCTAAAAATTTGCATAAAAATCGCAGCAAAAACGCCTAGTGAGAACGTAGCCTAAAACTTTCAGCTTGCACCTTTTGAGGTAGTCTATTGTGTGATTTTAACCTCATCAGTCCACAGGACTTGTTTCCAAAATGCATCAGGCTTGTTTAGATGTTCTTTTACATACTTCTGATGCTGAATTTTATGGTGGAGACACAGAAGAGGAATTCTTCTAATGACTCTCCCATGAAGGCCATATTTGCGCAGTTGTCTGTGAACAGTAGAGGAATGTACCACAACTCCAGCATCTGCTAAATCTTTCTGAAGGTCTTTTGCAGTCAAGAGGGGGTTCTGATTTGCCTCTCTAGCAATCCTATGAGCAGCTCTCACTGAAAATTTGCTTGGTCTTCCAGACCTTATCTTGACCTCCACTGTTCCTGTTTACTGCAATTCCTTAATTACATTTTGAACTGAGGAAAAGTCAACTTGAAAACGCTTTGCTATTTTCTTATAGTTCTCCTGCCCTGTGGGTTGCCACCATTTTCATTTTCAGAGTGCTAGGCAGCTGTTTAGAAGAGCCCATGGCTGCTGTTTGTAGGCACAAGGTTAGAAGGGGCTGGGTTTTTATAAAGCTGGAAAATTGCATCACTTGTCGTTTCCTATCAATGATATGAACAAGCCTTAACATTAACAGGCCAATTAAGGTCTGAACTTTTGCATCAGCCCATTTTGCTTTTTGCAATTTTTAAAATGTAAAATTGACAATATATACACTGCTCAAAAAAATAAAGGGAACACTAAAATACCACATCCTAGATCTCTGAATGAAATATTCCAGTTGCAAATTTGTATTCATTGAATAGTGGAATGTGTTCAGAACAATAAAACATAACAATTATCAATGTAAATCAAAATGAATATCCCATGGAGATCTGGATTTGGAACGATACTCAAAACCAAAATGGAAAATCAAATTACAGGCTGATCCAACTTCAGTGGAAATGCCTCATGACAAGGAAAAGATGCTCAATAGTGTGTGTGGCCTCCACGTACCTGTATGACCTCCCTACTGTACTGTAGAACACCTGGGCATGCTCCTGATGAGGCGGCGGATGATCTCCTGAGGGATCTTCTCCCAGACCTGGAATAAAGCATCCACCAACTCCTTGACAGTCTGTGGTGCAACGTGACGTTGGTGGATGGAGCGAGACATGATGTCACAGATGTGCTCAATCAGATTTGGGTCTAGGGAATGGGCGGGCCAGTCCATAGCTTCAATGCCTTCATCTTGCAGGAACTGCTGACACACTCAAGCCACATGAGGTCTGGCATTGTCCTACATTAGGAGAAACCCAGGGCCAACCGCACCAGCATATGGTCTCACAAGAGGTCTGAGGATCTCATCTCGGTACCTAATGTGTTGTGAAATTGGATTCTGGGCTCCCCCGGTGGCCACTTGTGGAATTGTACTTGTTTGCATCATCCCCTCTGTTCACCTGCTCCTATCAGGATGTGGGAGTCGCTATATAACCTTGCTCCTCTGTCAGTTTCATGCCGGTCAACAATGTAATCAGAAGCCTTTCTGTGCATGTTCCTGCTACTAGACAACTCCCAGCTAAGTTGGACTTTTGTCCTTGTGTGTTTTTGCATATTGTTCCTGTTCACAGCTGCTGTTTCGTTACTGTGTCTGGAAAGCTCTTGTGAGCGGAAATTGCCACTCTGGTGTTATGAGTTAATGCTAGAGTCTTAAAGTAATTTCTGGATGGTGTTTTGATAGGGTTTTCTGCTGACCATGAAAGTGCCCTTTCTGTCTTCTTGCTATCTAGTAAGCGGACCTCGATTTTAGCTAAACCTATTTTCATACTACGTTTGTCTTTTCATCTAAAATCACCGCCAATATATGTGGGGGCCTCTGTCTGCCTTTTGGGAAAATTTCTCTAGAGGTGAGCCAGGACTGTCTTTTCCTCTGCTAGGATTAGGTAGTTCTCCGGCTGGCGCTGGGCATCTAGGGATAAAAAAAACGTAGGCATGCTACCCGGCCACTTCTAGTTGTGCGGCAGGTTTAGTTCATGGTCAGTATAGTTTCCATCTTCCAAGAGCTAGTTCTCATATATGCTGGGCTATGTTCTCTCGCCATTGAGAATCATGACAGTTTGACCGGCCCAAAAAAAAGGGTTAAATTACTGGCTGAGAAAGGAGAGAAAAAAGAAGTCTGCTACAATTTTTTTTTTTTTTTTTCCCTCTAGTTCTGAGTGTGCTTTTAATTGAATCACTTGCTAGTCTGCCTATACTGCAGCCTTCCTCTCTTTCTCTCCTTCTTATCCTTGAATGGCTCTGTGTTCACCTGTTTCAAATGGATCTTCAGAGTGTAGCTACAGGTTTGAATAATCTCGCCACAAAGGTACAAAATTTGCAAGATTTTGTTGTTCATGCACCTATGTCTGAGCCTAGAATTCCTTTGCCTGAATTCTTCTCGGGGAATAGATCTCACTTTCAAAATTTTAAAAATAATTGCAAATTGTTTTTGTCCCTGAAGTCTCGCTCTGCCGGAGACCCTGCACAGCAGGTCAGGATTGTAATTTCCTTGCTCCGGGGCGACCCTCAAGACTGGGCTTTTGCATTGGCACCAGGGGATCCTGCGTTGCTCAATGTGGATGCGTTTTTTCTGGCCTTGGGGTTGCTTTATGAGGAACCTCATTTAGAGCTTCAGGCGGAAAAGGCCTTGATGTCCTTGTCTCAGGGGCAAGATGAAGCTGAAATATACTGCCAAAAATTCCGCAAATGGTCTGTGCTTACTCAGTGGAATGAGTGCGCCCTGGCGGCGATTTTCAGAGAAGGTCTCTCTGATGCCATTAAGGATGTTATGGTGGGGTTCCCTGTGCCTGCGAGTCTGAATGAGTCCATGACGATGGCTATTCAGATCGATAGGCGTCTGCGGGAGCGCAAACCTGTGCACCATTTGGCGGTGTCTACTGAGAAAACGCCAGAAAATATGCAATGTGATAGAATTCTGTCCAGAAGCGAGCGGCAGAATTTTAGACGAAAAAATGGGTTGTGCTTATATTGTGGTGATTCAACTCATGTTATATCAGCATGCTTTAAGCGTACTAAAAAGCCTGACAAGTCTGTTTCAATTAGCACTTTACAGTCTAAGTTTATTCTATCTGTGACCCTGATTTGTTCTTTGTCATCTATTACCGCGGACGCCTATGTCGACTCTGGCGCTGCTTTGAGTCTTATGGATTGGTCCTTTGCCAAACGCTGTGGGTATGATTTGGAGCCATTGGAGGCTCCGATACCTCTGAAAGGGATTGACTCCACCCCATTGGCTAGTAATAAACCACAATACTGGACACAAGTGACTATGCGTGTTAATCCGGATCACCAGGAGGTTATTCGCTTTCTGGTGCTGTATAATCTACATGATGTTTTGGTGCTGGGATTGCCATGGCTGCAATCTCATAACCCAGTCCTCGACTGGAGAGCTATGTCTGTGTTAAGCTGGGGATGTAAAGGAACTCATGGGGACGTACCTTTGGTTTCCATTTCATCATCTATTCCCTCTGAGATTCCTGAATTCTTGTCTGACTTTCGTGACGTTTTTGAAGAACCCAAGGTTGGTTCACTACCTCCGCACCGGGAGTGCGATTGTGCCATAGACTTGATCCCGGGTAGTAAATACCCTAAGGGTCGTTTATTTAATCTGTCTGTGCCTGAACACGCGGCTATGCGAGAATATATAAAGGAGTCCTTGGAAAAGGGACATATTCGTCCTTCGTCATCTCCCTTAGGAGCCGGTTTTTTCTTTGTGTCTAAGAAAGACGGCTCTTTGAGGCCGTGTATTGATTATCGACTTTTGAATAAAATCACGGTTAAATATCAATATCCGTTACCACTGCTTACTGATTTGTTTGCTCGTATAAAGGGGGCCAAGTGGTTCTCTAAGATTGATCTCCGTGGGGCGTATAATTTGGTGCGAATCAAGCAGGGGGATGAGTGGAAAACCGCATTTAATACGCCCGAGGGCCATTTTGAGTATTTGGTGATGCCTTTTGGTCTTTCAAATGCCCCTTCAGTCTTCCAGTCCTTTATGCATGACATTTTCCGCGATTATTTGGACAAATTTATGATTGTGTATCTGGATGATATTCTGATTTTTTCGGATGACTGGGACTCTCATGTCCAGCAGGTCAGGAGGGTTTTTCAGGTTTTGCGGTCTAATTCCTTGTGTGTGAAGGGTTCTAAGTGTGTTTTTGGGGTTCAAAAGATTTCCTTCTTGGGATACATTTTTTCCCCCTCTTCCATCGAGATGGATCCTGTCAAGGTTCAGGCTATTGGTGATTGGACGCAACCCTCTTCTCTTAAGAGTCTTCAGAAATTTTTGGGCTTTGCTAACTTTTATCGTCGATTTATTGCTGGTTTTTCTGATGTTGTAAAACCATTGACTGATTTGACTAAGAAGGATGCTGATGTTGCTGATTGGTCCCCTGATGCTGTGGAGGCCTTTCGGGAGCTCAAGCGCCGCTTTTCTTCCGCCCCAGTGTTGCGTCAGCCTGATGTTGCTCTTCCTTTTCAGGTTGAGGTCGACGCTTCTGAAATCGGAGCTGGGGCGGTGTTGTCGCAGAGAAGTTCCGACTGCTCCGTGATGAGACCTTGTGCTTTTTTTTCCCGTAAATTTTCGCCCGTCGAGCGGAATTATGATATTGGGAATCGGGAGCTTTTGGCCATGAAGTGGGCTTTTGAGGAGTGGCGTCACTGGCTTGAGGGGGCCAGACATCAGGTGGTGGTATTGACTGACCACAAAAATTTAATTTACCTTGAGTCTGCCAGGCGCCTGAATCCTAGACAGGCGCGCTGGTCGTTGTTTTTCTCTCGGTTTAATTTTGTGGTGTCTTACCTACCGGGTTCTAAGAATGTTAAGGCGGATGCCCTTTCTAGGAGTTTTGAGCCTGACTCCCCTGGTAATTCTGAGCCCACAGGTATCCTTAAAGATGGAGTGATATTGTCTGCCGTTTCTCCAGACCTGCGGCGGGCCTTGCAGGAGTTTCAGGCGGATAGACCTGATCGTTGCCCACCTGGTAGACTGTTTGTTCCTGATGATTGGACCAGTAGAGTCATCTCTGAGGTTCATTCTTCTGCGTTGGCAGGTCATCCTGGAATCTTTGGTACCAGGGATTTGGTGGCAAGGTCCTTCTGGTGGCCTTCCCTGTCACGAGATGTGCGAGGCTTTGTGCAGTCTTGTGACGTTTGTGCTCGGGCCAAGCCTTGTTGTTCTCGGGCTAGTGGATTGTTGTTACCCTTGCCTATCCCGAAGAGGCCTTGGACGCACATCTCGATGGATTTTATTTCGGATCTGCCTGTTTCTCATAAGATGTCTGTCATCTGGGTGGTGTGTGACCGTTTCTCTAAGATGGTCCATCTGGTTCCCTTGCCTAAGTTGCCTTCTTCTTCCGAGTTGGTTCCTCTGTTTTTTCAAAATGTTGTTCGTTTGCATGGTATTCCGGAGAATATCGTTTCTGACAGAGGGACCCAATTCGTGTCTAGATTTTGGCGGGCATTCTGTGCTAGGATGGGCATAGATTTGTCTTTTTCGTCTGCTTTCCATCCTCAGACTAATGGCCAGACCGAGCGGACTAATCAGACCTTGGAGACATATTTGAGGTGTTTTGTGTCTGCGGATCAGGATGATTGGGTTGCTTTTTTGCCTTTGGCGGAGTTCGCCCTCAATAATCGGGCCAGCTCTGCCACCTTGGTGTCCCCGTTTTTCTGTAATTCGGGGTTTCATCCTCGATTTTCCTCCGGTCAAGTGGAATCTTCGGATTGTCCTGGAGTGGATGCTGTGGTGGAGAGGTTGCATCAGATTTGGGGGCAGGTGGTGGACAATTTGAAGTTGTCCCAGGAGAAGACTCAGCTTTTTGCCAACCGCCGTCGTCGTGTTGGTCCTCGGCTTTGTGTTGGGGACTTGGTGTGGTTGTCTTCTCGTTTTGTCCCTATGAGGGTTTCTTCTCCTAAGTTTAAGCCTCGGTTCATCGGCCCGTACAAGATATTGGAGATTCTTAACCCTGTGTCCTTCCGTTTGGACCTCCCTGCATCCTTTTCGATTCATAATGTTTTTCATCGGTCATTGTTGCGCAGGTATGAGGTACCGGCTGTGCCTTCCGTTGAGCCTCCTGCTCCGGTGTTGGTTGAGGGTGAGTTGGAGTACGTTGTGGAAAAGATCTTGGACTCTCGTGTTTCCAGACGGAAACTCCAGTATCTGGTCAAATGGAAGGGATACGGTCAGGAGGATAATTCTTGGGTCACTGCCTCTGATGTTCATGCCTCCGATCTTGTCCGTGCCTTTCATAGGGCTCATCCTGATCGCCCTGGTGGTTCTGGTGAGGGTTCGGTGCCCCCTCCTTGAGGGGGGGTACTGTTGTGAAATTGGATTCTGGGCTCCCCCGGTGGCCACTTGTGGAATTGTACTTGTGTGCATCATCCCCTCTGTTCACCTGCTCCTATCAGGATGTGGGAGTCGCTATATAACCTTGCTCCTCTGTCAGTTTCATGCCGGTCAACAATGTAATCAGAAGCCTTTCTGTGCATGTTCCTGCTACTAGACAACTCCCAGCTAAGTTGGACTTTTGTCCTTGTGTGTTTTTGCATTTTGTTCCTGTTCACAGCTGCTGTTTCGTTACTGTGTCTGGAAAGCTCTTGTGAGCGGAAATTGCCACTCTGGTGTTATGAGTTAATGCTAGAGTCTTAAAGTAATTTCTGGATGGTGTTTTGATAGGGTTTTCTGCTGACCATGAAAGTGCCCTTTCTGTCTTCTTGCTATCTAGTAAGCGGACCTCGATTTTAGCTAAACCTATTTTCATACTACGTTTGTCTTTTCATCTAAAATCACCGCCAATATATGTGGGGGCCTCTGTCTGCCTTTTGGGAAAATTTCTCTAGAGGTGAGCCAGGACTGTCTTTTCCTCTGCTAGGATTAGGTAGTTCTCCGGCTGGCGCTGGGCATCTAGGGATAAAAAAAACGTAGGCATGCTACCCGGCCACTTCTAGTTGTGCGGCAGGTTTAGTTCATGGTCAGTATAGTTTCCATCTTCCAAGAGCTAGTTCTCATATATGCTGGGCTATGTTCTCTCGCCATTGAGAATCATGACACTAATGGCAATCAAGCTACCTCTGGCGAGCACATGGAGGGCCGTGTGGCCCTCCAAGAAATGCCACCCCACACCATTACTGTTGCAGGCAGCAGATCTCTCTCCATGGCATCTCCAGACTCTGTCACGTCTGTCACATGTGCTTAGTGTGAACCTGCTTTCATCTGTGAAGAGCACAGAATTTGCCAATCCTGGTGTTCTGTGGCAAATGCCAAGCATCCTGCGCAGTGTTTGGCTGTGAGCAAAACCCACAACCGTTTGTGCAGACACATGCACATTTGTGGCCTGCTGGAGGTGATTTTGCAGGGCTCTGGCAGTGCTCCTCCTTGCACAAAGGCTGAGGTAGCAGTCCTGCTGCTGCGTTGTTGACCTCTTACGGCCCCCTCCATGTCTCCTGGTGTACTGGCCTGTCTCCTGGTAGCAGCTCCAGCCTCTGGACCCTGCGCTGACAGACAAAGCAAACCTTCTTGCCACAGCTAGCATTGATGTGCCATCCTAGATGAGCTGCACTACCTGAGCCACTTGTGTGGGTTGTAGAGTCCGTCTCATGCTACCACGAGTGTGAAAACACAACCAACATTCAAAAGTGACCAAAACATCAGCCAGAAAGCATTGGTACCTGCAGAACCACTCCTTTATTGAGGGTGTCTTGATAATTGCCAATAATTTCCATCTGTTGTCTATTCCATTTGTACAACAGCATGTGAAATTGATTGTCAATCAGTGTTGCTTCCTAAGTGGACAGTTTGATTTCACAGAAGTTTGATTTACTTGGAGTTATATTCTGTTGTTTAAGTGTTCCCTTTGTTTTGTTTTTTGAGCAGTGTATATATATATTGTGCCTAAAATACAAAGGAAATGTGTGATCTTTAACTTTAGGCCTTTTAGAAATCATTTAACCTTACACTTTCTTAACTGTTTACAATAACAGTAATTTTGACCATGGGTACCAAAATATTTACATGCCACTGTATTTATGGCAAGTGGTAGGTCCTCTTGGAAAGGGTTGTGCCGCCTTTGTAAGTGTTTCTAGCTGAAGCTACAGCTCAGTAATATATCACTGCACCTTATAGGCTTTAGAAGGTTAACATCTTTCTGTCCATGTAAAGATTGAGTAACGTAAACGAAATAAATGATCCACATAATTATGAAGAGATGATTTCTTTTCCCTGAGAATTTACTGATTCAGCCCAATTATTGATCACACAGCAAGTTTATGTAGTATATTCCAGGAAAGCCCAGCGACTAATGACTCCCCAGAAACGTAAGGACAGTATAATTTATTAGCAATATATAAAATTAAATAGAGCCAGTAGGAACGGGTTTATTGCAGGTATAGTGAGAGCACTGTAGGGTATTTATGAATTTCTTGGACAGCACAGGATAAAACATCATGTGAAGTGGAAATCCGAACTGATTTTCACACTAGTGGAATAAAACTGTATGCATCAGGTTTGATGAGATCATGTAATGATAGTTTGGAAGGTTGCAAACTCCAGATTTTTATGCAATTACTGTAATGAAACGGATATAGTAACATTTTATACAGTATTTCTGGGAAGGATTTCTCATTTAGAAAATACGTTAGGAAAACTCGTTAAGGGCTTTTATTTTTGGAGAGAACTACAGGATGGTAGTGGGGCGGTTCACTCTTTCCATCCGGGTCTTACAAGTGGCCCATGGCCACAGATCTCATTTAAAAACCCTGCAGCAAAGGTTGGGTGTGTCAGTGTTGGTTTGCAAGCTACAGAGCAGGTGGCTCTGCAACATCCAGGTTATGTGTGCAGTCAACACAGAGCCAAGGGAAGCAAACAACTGGCGCCCCTTGACGTGACACGGTGGTGCAGTCGCCCACAGCAACCGGTCTTGGATACGGACTGCTTTGACACCCCACTGCTTTGATGCTCTGGCTGCGAACTGGAGGACACCGTTTACTTTTCATTTCTGAGCTTGGACATTAAAGACATTTGCTTTGAACTTTTCTGTGGTCCCTGCCTATATGTCGCACTGCACCAACCCCGCTGCACTACAGGCCCACATATTGTTCTTGCACAGGGGCCTCTTCTGTCGGAGTCTGCTCCTAAATTGGACTCTCACCAATCAATATAACATGACTTACTTTAGTGGGAAAATTCCTTTAAGATGTGATTCTGGACATGTTCTTTATAATTTGGTAGGTCCTTTCCTTTATTACCCCTGGAGAGACTAAAAAAGACCTGGGACAACTGCTTCAATGAGACCCGTTAGGATAATTTTACTACTGGATCCAACTAAAAATAGTATCTGTAGTGCAGTAATCCAATTTACCAGAGCTGAAAAATCAAGCTTTAAAGTCACATATACAATAAATTAGCCTGGAATTGCATTGGGGGACATGTTGACACTCTCTCACTAATTTTTATGGACACGCCCTAATGCACCTGTAAGTTAATTTGTATATGATTTCAACGCTCAATACCTCAGGTCTGGCACATCGGATTAATACAAGACAGGCATCTTTTTTTTTTTTTTTTTTATAGCACAAGGACTTTTACACTATCAGTTTCAAAAGTAAAATCATCCTAAGGGCAGGTGCAGACAGCCATGTTATCATTCCTAGTGTGATCTGAAGAAACATCGGATCACACCCAGATATATGTTAGTATAAGGGGCCAATTTTTTTTCTTTGGCAGAGACTGCCCGAGGAAAAAAATTACTGCATGTCAGAGTTTGAGCCAATATTCGGATCACACTTGTCCATGCAAGTCAATGAGTCTGTGGAAAACATCGGACTGCACAGTATGGTCTTTAGAGTGTGGGAGTAAACCGGGGAAAACAAAGAAGAAACCCACGCAAATACGGGGAGAACATACAAGCTCGTCGCAGATGTTGTCCTTGGTGGAATTTGAACTTAGGACCCCAGCGCTCCAAAGCAACAGTGCTAACCACTGAGCCAGCGTAAACTTTCTCTGGCGTTCATGCCATTTTTTAGAGAAGTGGCTGGAGTCTAGCAGAAGGAGCAGGGCCACGTTTACTGTAGTTTGTTCCAGAATTTACCCGTTGCTTTGTTGCCGTAATACTCACCTAACAGCATTGCTTTTAAGGACGGATTTGGCACCTAAGACCGCACATGGAGTCCTGTACAGAAATCCATAGTTTGCCCATAGTTAGCCTCTGAGCCTTGAGCACGAGGCCTTAGGCCTTTTTGCTTAGTTTCTGGAGCAGAAACCGAGCGGAAACTCAAAGTTTTGAGATTTAGAGGATGATTTTGAAAGTTTACACTTTGAGTTGAATCAAAGCGTAAACGTTCAAAATCATCCTCTAAATCTCAAAACTCATCAAAACTTTGAGTTTCCGCTCAGTTTCTTCTCCGAAAACACTTTTTGCAATTTTACCACAAATTGAAAGACCAAACTTTATTGAGAAAATATGGAAAAATATTGGTGACTCTTGCTAGTTCTTTTAACCTCAGGACTTGTGGACCTATTCGGTGGTGTCTTTTGTGCTGTTTGTATTCGGCTTTAATGGTTTTTTGTGTAGATGAGGAAATCTCAGCAGTTGCTGTTATTCGGTAATTGCATTTCCCCTGTCTTTCAATCAGTAGAAGTCAAGGTCAAGTCCTCTTTGTTCTCTCCCTTCCTGTTTTATGTTGTGGAGTTATATATTAGTCATTCATGATGAGGGAAAAGCTTCCCCAAAGAGAATTATGTCTAGCAAATGTTATATTTACCTAACAGAAAATAATTCTTCCTCTGTCTGCTAATAAATCCCATGCTGAAATGAATATGAAAGTCAATTACAAGCATGAAGAGAAATGGACTCGCTCGCGAGGAGAATACATTCTCAATTATCCTAATTATTTACCATTGTCAGAGACTTGGAAAAAAAAATTATTTTGCGAAAAGAGAAAAATATGAATCTTAACTCTTCCATGTCATTTACTAGGGGGGACGCATCACTGGAATGAGCTGATATCCAACAGACAGCACTAGAAAGAAGTATTTGTATAACAGGGAAATAAAAGAGACTCCTCATCTTTAAAGGAAGAGTTATCAAGTGAGCTATGATTAAGGAATTTATTTCCAGGAAGCGTCAGATGTTTGAGGATCTGTGTTCAATGGTTTAAGAACTTGGATTTAAAAACAAAACAACAAACACAGAAGAAACGGAGCGCCGACTTTTTCTTGCCCCACATTGGAACCTAATTCTGCAAGTTCCCTTCAAAATATGGAAACGTTCACCTATGCATAAAACGTTGCCATCTTTCCACCCACAACGTTTCCAGTGGTTTAGTTTGGACGATGTGGCTTCATACCAAATGTGCGATTTGCTACCTAAGCCTCTTAATTATTCATTATTTGCCAAGACATTTTATACGTTTCTGATGTAATCACTGACATTCGTCAAGATGTCAGCCATGGCAATGGTTTACAATTTCACAACATATTGTAGATGCCTCCAAGAGATTCTGGGGAGATTTATTAAGACTGATGCACTTACGTCTTGACTTACATGCAGCCACAATAAAGAGAAATAAGTTGCTCAGCAATCACAAGAATTATGTTTTGGTCTTTTCTCTACAACCACATTGAGTTATGGTAATTTTATAAAATCACTGCTTCTCTGGGGAGACCAAGTTTCAACATAGTGACCCAAAACGAACACAGTTGTTAGGAGAATAGGCCCCTGACAGTGTAACATGGCGTGGGGTGGTAGTCGTGAGTGAGGTACTCTTGCATCGCATCCTGGCATGCAACATGAAAATGGGGGTCCTGGTTGGGTGCGTGGACTTTAGTGGTGGTGGCGATATGCCCTTGTAGACCACATTGTGCCGATGTATTTGGCCGGCCAAGACCAGATGTTACAGAGTACAGTGAGGGAGACCATAGCTCATAAACGAACATTTTTAATTAAGAATAACTTGGTAAGAAGTATATACACCAGAAACTATGTAGACATCCCAATGGAGGTTTCTTCAGTAACATGGAACATCATCACACACATTTCCTTCTCTTCTGGAGTCACTCTGTCTTTCTTCTTTACTATATCTTCTCTTAACACAACCGAGCACACTATTCCGGGAGCTTCCCTCATTCTCAGTAATGTCACTACAGTCTAGTAAGCCAGAGTCCTAAGCTCCAACCCATGGTATTGCTTCCTTCTCTCCATAGGAGAGTTTCTGTGCCAATATGGCGGCTTCTTTTTATACTGACGCCTCCAAACTACCACGCTTGCCATTTTCTCTTGTTCTTGCTTTCCTTTCTCTTTCATTTTCCGTCACGTTTCCGGCTGCAAACTTCATTCCATCCTGATGGACTTACTGCCTCAGGCCCCAGCACTTCTTCCTTATCCCTCTCTATCTCAGTTCTGACTCCGGGCTGCTCCTTGCTTCTCTGTGTCTTCTATGCAGAGTCTTACTATCTGCTTCCCTCTTGCCACATGGACACCCACTACATGCGATTATGCTAACTAGCCAGACGTAGGTCTGATACAGCTGCAAGCCTCGCCCTATCTGCTCTTCTATCACGAAGTCATCTCCTGTACTCCTGTATAGTCCCTCCCATTCTGGGCTGGTCCCAACAGTTAACTCACTATATGCCTACTAACTAGCTGTTGCTGGGCAGAACATAACTTCACATTACAATGTAAATCACTAAGCATGCAAAATAATATAATTAATTATATCAGCACAGATTCTCCAAGAGGGGTGAGCACATTATCTCCACCTCCTTTACAATAGTGTGTACAGGGCTCTCCCGACTATCCCCCTGATATCGGTGGAGAGCAGGATTTGGTAAGTCTGGTTTTGGACTGATGATCCTTTTGTTCTCTGACAGATAAGACACCACCAGTAGCGTCTGGCAGGGGTTCTATCATTGGCCGAGTGCTCATGTGTTTGGAGGAATCCGCAGCTGATCATTTGGCTATCTATTGTTTATGGGGGTCTATAGGCTGGTTACACATTGCTTTGTTTCTGCTTGATTTATTGTACACTTAGTGAGAGCTTTTGATGTATACTCTCAAGGGTGTTGTACACTGTATGGCTGTAAAGGGTTAATCAGTCATATGCAATTTTTTTTTTGGTATGGCTTCATAAAGGCCGTTTGTGGCTGAAACGTTGCAATTTTCTCTATGTGCTGTATAAAGAAGTTTATAGAGGAAGCTATCCGGTGACTTGGATAGTTTCTACTCTAGCTTAATCAGTCAGAAGGAAGACTAAAGAGGTTCCTCTTCACCTCCATCTGGCTGATATATGTTAGTATGCAGCAAAAAAATAAAGTATGTAGTAGCACAATAGACTAAACCATTTTGTGCACAGGATCATGTAAAAAAAACCCTTACCCTTTAAATGGTACCATGATATGGGTGACGGATGCCATTGGATGGAATTCACCATAGGCAACTGTTTGATGGATATGTCATGTTTTCAATAGCCTATTGTGAAGTATCCGTTAAATGGATTCTATTATAATCCATAGGTAATAATGCCCGTGATGGATGTATAAAGCTGGCCTTACATATGAGATAGCTGTCCCCCCGTACACATGACCGCTTGACGGTTAGTTTAGAACTAAACCTATTCCTGTGTTTTCTTTCTGAGTACCAGGGATAATGATGGAAGCAGTGCTCCTGAATTGCTCCACATAGTAGTGTGCACCGCAGGTAGGGCACTAGGCACTGTAGGGCACAGCATACCTACATAATGGTTTTACTTTGCATCTTTTCTCCTTTGCTGAGCCAAGAAAAAATGTAGACAACAAAAATAAAAAACTGACCAGCACCTCCGAACAGAATAAAGCTAGTGTGAACAGGTGCAAGTTGCTATGACTGCATAATATACATATAAAAGAATACAACAGCACTCTGTAAGCGCTAAGATATATGCCAAGGTAATGTGGCAAGGGGAGGTAGCCATGGCAGAGATACTCTTCTTCCATGCCACGGCATGGTACATGAAAATGGGGGTCCTGGCTGTGTGTGTGGACTTTGTCTAGGGGGGCGCTAAGCCTTTGCAGGACGCATGATGCTGGTGATTTAGTCTGGCCAGGACCAGATGTTGTCAAGTTCAATGAGGGAGACCACCAGTCAAAAATAAACTTTCTTGTTACTGAACAACAACGTAGGGAGGATAACGGATGCAAATCTTCATTGCCATTTGTCTTAACCCCTTAACGACCGCCGATACGCCTTTTAACGGCGGCAGTTAAGGGTGCTTAAACCACAGCACCGCTTTTTAATGGCACTGAGAAGTGTATAGCGACCCCCAGCATCAGAATTTCTCCGGGGTCTCGGCTACCGGGGGGTAGCTGAGAGCCCAGAGAACATGATTCGGGTCTGTTTTTACGGACCCCGGCGTTGCGATTGCCGTTATTAACGGTATAACGGCGACTACAAAAAAAAGTCAGATTTTCCATTTAATTTCTCTCTCCTCTGATGTGATCGCACATCAGAGGAGAGAGAAATAGAGTCCCCCGATCACCCCCCCCCCCGGTACCTTTGGTGTCCCTGCATGCCCCAGTTAAGTCCCCCGGGCTGCTGACATCTTCTTCCGGGAGAAAATGGCGGGCGTATGCACAGTATGCCTGCCGAGATCTGCCGGCCGGTAACTGGCAACAATAGGAAATTTGTGCTATTGGTTAATTTTGATCACTGTGATAGACCCTATCACAGTGATCAAAATATAAAAAAAAGCTTTATCACCCCCTTAGTTAGGGAAAAATAATAAAATATATTTATTTCCATTTTTTCATTAGGGTTAGAGTTGGGCTAAAGTGTGTTAGGTTAAAGTTAGGGTTAGGGCTAGGGTTATGGCTAGGGTTAAGGCTAGGGTTAGGGCTAGGATTTGGGCTAGGGTTAGGGTTGGGATTACAGATAGGGTTGGAATTACAGTTAGTGTTGGGATTACGGTTAGGGTTGGGATTAGAGTTAGGGGTGTGTTGGGGTTAGGGCTGTGGTTAGGGTTATGGGTAGGGTTGGGATTAGGCTTAGGGGTGTATTGAGGATAGGGTTGTGCTTAGGGTTATGGTTCGGGTTGGGATTAGGGTTAGGGGTGTGTTGGGGTTAGGGTTGGAGTTAGAATTGGGGGGTTTGCACTGTTTAGGTACATCAGGGGGTCTCCAAATGCGACATGGCGCCACCATTAATTCTAGCCAATTTTGCATTCAAAAAGTCAAACAGTGTTCCCTCCCTTCTGAGCCCTGCCATGCAGCGTACTCAGGAGAAATTGCAAAACAAATTTTGTGGTCCATTTTCTCCTGATACCCTTATGAAAATTTAAAAAAAAATGGTTCCAAAGTAAATTTTTTGTGAAAAAGGTAAAATGTCCATTTCTTCCTTCCACATTGCTATAATTCTCGTTAAGCACCTGAATGATTAATAAACTTCTTGAATGTGGTTTTGCGCACCTTGAGGGGTGCAGATTTTAGAATGGTGTCAATTTTGGGTATTTTCTGTTATACTGACCCCCCCCCCAAAGTCACTTCAAATGCGAGGTGATCCCTAAAGAAATGGTTTTATAAATTTTGTTGGAAAAATTAGAAATCGCTAGTCAACTTTTAACCGTTATAACGTCCTAACAAAAAAAACTTGTTTACAAAATTGTGCTGATGTAAAATAGACATGTGGGTAATGCTATTTATTAAGTATTTTGTGTGACACCACTCTCTGATTTAAGGGCATAAAAATTCAAGGTTTGAAAATTGCAAAATTTTCAAAATTTTTACCATATTTCCATTTTTTTCATAAATAAACGCAGGTCATATCGAAGAAATGTTACCACTAACATGAAGTACAATATGTCACGAAAACACAGTCTCAGAATCAGTGGGATACGTTGAAGCCTTCCAGATTTAAAACCACATGAAGTGACAGTGGTCAGAATTGTAAAAATTGGCTTGGTCATTAAGAACAAAATTGGCTGTCACTAAGGGGTTAACACATAGAATATCTTTATATACATAATCTCTCCCCTTCCTAAACTCACTCAGTTCTTTCTCAGTTCCTCTGCTTTCACCACAATCCAGCACAGTGCTTCGGGAGCTTCCCTTGTCCCCAAGAATGGCACTACAGTCCAGTAACCGAGAGTCCTGTACTTCAACCCGCGCTTAAACATCCTTTTCCCCTAAGGAGAGCTACTTATGCCACTATGGCTATTACTTAGCTTCTCTGCTTGCCGATGGCTTGGAACAACCTCACAAGGCACTTTCTTCGTCTCACATTTTCTGTGCTGATGCATCCCGTTACCTTTCTGGCTTGCCTCAGATCCAAATCTCCTGTAAATCACTCACTCTGTCTAGGACTTTTCCTTGTGTCTACTCTGGATCTCGCTATCCATTACCTCAGTCTCCTCTCACTTTAGGGACACCCACTTTATACGGCTCTGCTCGCTGGTCAGACCTTAAGTCTGCCTCTGCTGTAGGCTAGACCCTATCTGCCTTCTGACAGAAAAGTGCCTCTGTCCATCCCTCTTATCTCCTCCCACTCTGGTCTAGTCCCAACAGTTAACCCTAACTGTCCCTAGCAACCACTTAGTGCTGGGCAGAACCCAATCCTATCACATTACTAAACATACTACACCAGAGGTGTCAAACTGCATTCCTCGAGGGCCGCCAACAGGTCATGTTTTCAGGATTTCCTTGTATTGCACAGGTGATAATTTAATCACCTGCACAGAATGATTCCAGCACCTTGTGGAATGCTAAGGAAATCCTGAAAACATGACCTGTTGGCGGTCCTCGAGGAATGCAGTTTGACACCTCAGTACTACACATCACATTATATTAATACAGATATCTTCAAGGGGGAACATGCAAAACTTCCATCTTCTTATACAAACATTGATTAAATGAAATTTCATTTACTGCTATATAGAATATACTTATAAAAATGAAGGTACTTAGTGCATAGCTTTCTTTGATGGGATCCTATTCTAATATTTGTCAAACATGCCTCTCCCAGGCTAAAAGACTAAAAATATAAAGAGCCGATAGGTTCCAACATTAATTAAAAACAATTAAAAAATGCAGTTTGTATAGGAAAATTGTAGGTTAAAAACAATAGGAGTGCTCTCTACTCCTCTAACGAGAACTTTTGTGCTAGTAGCGAATGTCTGTAGTTTGAGATCAGCACTGGAGTCATGGACAGTGCCTAAAATTCAGGACTGTCTACCCAACCCCATGACACTTGTTTTGCATTGAGTTGAGTGGACATGAGCCATACTGAAGACATTGATTATAATGGTTGTAAATCCTTGTGTGACCTGCATCAGACAAGTAGATATCTTACCTCGTCTTTGTTTACCTTCTTTTGTCCTATGCAAGGCAACCTAACCCATGATATTTCCCAGCCCCAATATTAGCCCCATTGATGGTTTAATATACATACTGTCAGACACCGTGCTCTCCTCGAAGGCAGGGTTATCAAATCCCTGGTCATCTGACCACAAAGGCAGGACAGTTGGGGTGACGTTTCTTTCTAGCAATGCTGGCCCTGTTCCTTTGTCTACATCCGGAGATACAGCAGTTGGATGATCAATCACACCGGGGCCATTTTCTCCTTCAATCTCTATTTGCAGCTTGCTGGCTCTTCTCTGGTCCAACACTTGTCTTCTGCGAGATGCTCCTGGACATCTAGAAAACATATGATAGATAGGCTTTAATAGTTACAAATCTTTGTCAATCTACATTCTTTGGTTTATTACATTCAGGAGAGACACACAGTGAGAAGTTTCCCAGGATATGATGCTAAAGACAATTTTGAACCCAATGGGGTAGAAACATGTTGAACAAATTAAATTAAAAAATCCATTAGCATATATAGAGAAGAAGGGGCTCCATAGCAAAGTGAGCCCCCATCCTTGTTTTGACACCAGTGTTTGATTTATGTTTCTTCCTCCAATTCTTCATCCCCTTGCAGTTCCTCTGGACTAACCAAGGCTTAGTCTCCCCTCCTAAAGGGCAGCAGCAGGTAGGATGAACAAGCTCCACACTTGCTAAATAATCTAGATCAAAGCTTTCAAGGTAAAGAATTACCCAACAATTACAAGTCTCCAAGACAAATACGTTTCTGGGAGAAATAGACTTAGCGAAAAACGAGATGGAAATAACATACTTTTAGTACATTTATCTCATTATCTGCTTTGTCGGAATCTATATTTTTATTCTTCGTTCTGTACTCATCAATCCTCAGATAATCCGCACCTCAGCTTATCCTGAGGATAAAATAAAAAATGAGCGAGCACAGCTTACACAGATCTTCAGATACGACCCGTAACCTATCTTTCATACCAATCCTGCAGATTCTCCCAGCATAAGCTTAAAATACTTCTTTCAGAATTCTTAATGGGGAACTAAGTTATTTTAAATATGTGCAAAGAATAAAAGGGAATTTTTCTAACATTACTATGAAGAGATGGAAGCTCCTATGCTTTAATGGTATATTTACACAACCAGGGGTGTACATTGATATCCAGGAGCACCATAGTAAAGGTGTAATTGTAACGGGGTGGGAGATGACGGGGGTTAAATGTATTTAAATGTATTTGATCCCCATGTATGTGATAAAGGTGTTAGATCCACTGGGGCTGCAGTTAGCTGGGACAGGGTTAACTCTAGTGGCCAGCCCAGTTTGGTAGGGGAACTGGGTGTTAGTGGTAAGTGCCGGAAGTGACAATATGTGTGAGGGCAGCAGTGAGTAACGCAGCAGTACTGAGGCTGCTAGGGACAGCATGAACATAATATTCAGGGCAGTGGTTTGCCGCAAATACCCTTCTGTGTGATTCCGTCTAACTGCCTGGGGCAACCTCGAGATGGACGTCGGGGGCCAGAGGCATACTCAGCTTGTGGAGCTACAGGGAAAGATGGACTCAGACTACATGGGGTGAAAGGTATTGCAATCCGGATATACTGCTAGAGGCGAGGAAGAATCTCTAGGCTAGGAAAGCCAGTGAGAGGTATATGCCACATATACCGAGAACCAGGGCTGAAGTTGTTTCCGGTATCTGTGGGAAAGATGACAACCCATTGGGCCTTATCCTTTGCATCTGCCTGTAAATGCTGTACAGACTGACATTCACAAAGTAAACGTTTGGTTTTTATGAACCTCGTGTCTCCTGGTTCCAGAAGAAGGATTCCTAGAGTCAGAAGAGGCCTGCAGGCCACAAGTAAGTTGGAAGAACCACATACTCAGCAGCACCCCGGGACTGGGACACACCTTGTCTGTAGGATGCCAGAGCGAGTGAGGACTGAAGTTCGTCCATGACTACCTCACTTGGGCATCTTACATAATGACGTTCTGTCAGTGGTCACCTGACAGCTCTAAAATGGCTACCACACACAGGCTTACTAGATCTCAGGGGAAGCCCTGGCTTTCACCTTTTAACACCTATCCCTGGACGTAAACAGGGGCCACTGAGCTGGGGCCAGGGAATAAGATGCGGTTTGGAGCAGTAGACCAGAATAAGTGGTCAGGTACCTGGGTCAGAACCAAGAGTACAATATCAGAATATGTGTGGTTAATCAGAAACACAAACCAGAGGAGCACAAGGCTATATCTGGCTGCTTCCAGTAGTAACCTGGAAGGCTATATCTGGCTGCTTCCAGTAGTAACCCGGAAGGCTATATCTGGCTGCTTCCAGTAGTAACCCGGAAGGCTATATCTGGCTGCTTCCAGTAGTAACTAACCCGGAAGCTTAAGTAGGGTGTGGAGCTTTCCACTTGACTGGAGCAGGGAGTTGTTAACTCCAGCTGGACAACATACACACCTATACTGTGAGTTTAGATGGCATTACAGATCGCAGTCACCCTCAACTAAATGGCTGGACAGAGTCTGCACTGTCTAGAGCTTTTATGGCTCCAACGCCTCTTCCATCACCAGTGCCGCCTGCAGAATGAATACAGCGGCCCTTGCCAACAGAAGAACACGTCGCAGGGGCAAGTCCTAGTGGAGATGTCACAAAATGTCCACATTGAGCTCCTCTGCACCACCAGGAACCATTAATTAATCCAGATTTCCACAAACACTGAGCAGTGCCCAATGAGGGTATATAAGGACTCCCACTATCTAACCATTTAGACTAGAAACGTCTGCTACACATATAATGTGGAGTTAGAACAAGTGGGTACATGTCAAGCAGGGGGCAGTAGTCAGAACCATTTGGCAAAGTCCCCCCAGCTCCTAGGCACCATAACAGTCACCCATAACAGTCACATAGCCTGTCCTCATTGATGGTATGCCACTGTACACAGAATTGTTGTCGCGTGAACATCAATGCATATTACATGCAAAAAACTAGCTGAAAAAAAATTAGTGATGGGTAACCTAGGTGCATTCACGCAGAAGTGTGCTCTCTCTCTTTTTACAGGGCTTCAAACATAATCTCAAGAGAGCCACGCAATGTAGGGTGAAACAGAATGTGAACATAGCCTTAATTGTGGCCCCAACTGGGAGCGGAAGAAGAAACTATAAACCACTAGTAAAGGAAAACCCAGTGCTGAGCATTCAGGGACATGATGATTACTGGCCTCCTATCAATTAGGCTGATAATCCAGACCCGATTGGCAATGTAAAGTGATTACATAATCCTAAAATAAACGAGTCCATTGTCTCATGTTATGTAATGCCACAATCTGACATGTTTCCTTGTGTTGGAAGCTTTAGATGATTTACATCACATCAATCACATTTTGAGGAAGGCAGCTCTCATCATATCACCATCTAGATATGAACTTTCATTTCTATGGAGATCACAATCCTATAAATCATCCTTCATATACTGTATACAGCTATCACAGAGCTGGACTTGTCAATGCACCAGAGCTCAGTTTAGTATGTATCGCACCTCACAATCTGTGATCTCTGGTTCAATAAATTTGGATTTAGTGGCGGGCACAAAAAACAACCAGTGTTTATAACCCCCAGAAACATTGGATTTATGCCCCTAATTTTGGTGAGGCTAGTCAATTATCTACTGTGTATGAGGAGGCTCTTGACTCTCCCCCAAGAGATTATGTAAAATCAGATAAGGATCGGCAGTATGAATTCATGATGTCAGGTCAGATAAGGATCAGGAAGTTCACATTCATCATGTCGGGTCAGATAAGGATCAGGAAGTTCACATTCATGATGTCCGGTCAGATAAGGATCAGCAGTATGAATTCATGATGTCAGGTCAGATAAGGATCAGGAAGTTCACATTCATGATGTCGGGTCAGATAAGGATCAGCAGTATGAATTCATGATGTCAGGTCAGATAAGGATCAGCAGTGCGAATTCATGATGTTGGGTCAGATAATGATCAGGAAGTTCACATTCATGATATTGGGTCAGATAAGGATCGGCAGTACGAATTCATGATGTCGGGTCAGATAAAGTTCAGCAGTGTGAATTCATGATGTCGGGTCAGATAAAGTTCAGCAGTGTGAATTCATGATGTCGGGTCAGATAAAGTTCAGCAGTGTGAATTCATGATGTCGGGTCAGATAAGGATCAGGAAGTTCACATTCATGATGTTGGGTTAGATAAGGATCGGCAGTACGAAATCGTGATGTCGGGTCAGATAAAGATTGAAATTCAATGCTTGATCCTTGATGTCAACAGTTTACTACAGTCCTTCCTAGAAAACACATCAACAATTTGGCTGAGCCACGTGTTCAAGAGAATTCTTTTTTTTTTTTTTTGGACTAGCCTAATTTTGAGATAGGTGATTAATTAATTAAGGTTCGATGGGGGGTCTGTTCTTAAAGGATCGCCAATATTGAAGGACCCGTGGTGCTTGCTGGAAGCATCTTCATTGGGATAATGGCTGATGGTCCCAGAGGCCAGACCGCTGCCATCTTTTCTCCCTGATCAAACATTGATTATTTAACCTAAGGATAGTTCATAAATTGTGAAGCCCAAGACAGAGCAAAACATTGTATTCAGCTGTACTACTCTTTGTACTACCATTAACGGGAATATGTCATCTGACAGCAACATGATATAGGAAAAGAGATCCTGATTTCAGTGATGTGTCACTTCGTTTACTGGGTGCAGCAGTTGTGACACAATCAGAGCTCAGGAAGCTGGCCCCCGTCCTCACCACAGCTTTCTGTGTATATTGTCTATTAACAGTGAGCTGCTTATCAGAGGAAGGGGTGGAGTCAGACCACTGAGAACATGGGAGCTAGTCTGGGCAGTGATAATCTCCTGGTGATAACACCTTTATTGTATGAAAACAACAGCACACAACTTATTAAGTGACACATCCCTGAAATATGTGTCTCAGCCCTTACCTCATTCTGCCTTAAAATTACATAGCAAAAACCTGCTGACAGATTCCCTTTAAAGGGTACAAATACTAGTTAGTAGTATAGTAAGAGCTTGAGCTTTAACATTATAGCAATCTGGCCCCTGAGGACTCGCTTTATGAAGAGGACTACAAAAAAAGTCTGAAATGGTCGAGCAATGGTTTACAGGATTCTTTACAATAACCTTCTCTGGGATTTGTAGTGATTTGATGACATTTGCAGTAACCTGTAACACTGAGCTGCTCATACCAGGAGCATAATAATGGTTGGCTGGGGAATTCTGTCAATTCGTGTCTACAGTGGAGATCAAAATCTGCGAGCTGAAGAGAGAAGCAAAGAAGGTCCTGAGCAGTGAATGACCCTATGTGCTGTATCACAATGACCTCTAATGTCCGCCCTTAATCAATTTCTGCACCGGTGCACAGATTGTGTTATTACGTCAGTTCTGTTACAAAGTTCTGCTCTAAATATATAGATGCAACGTGTTTAGGAAGTGCGGTCTCCGGGCTCGGTGCTAGCGGCTGTCTGCCTTCTCTCAGTATTAATGGTATCCTCATACAGAACACTGCAGAACTGCTGACGGGACAGAAAACTGCGTGGATACATACGTTATGTGCTGCTGCCTTAGATACACAAATAGAAACTCTTACACAAATAGACTCTTCGGGATAGAAGTGTACGGAATCAGATGTATTTCAGGGTGACCTACTCTCCAAAGTCTCTGATGGGAAGAGGAAATTAACCATAAGATCAACGGTTTATCAAAGTCAGATCTATGTTGTTATCTGACTCGTGATCATAAAGTCACTATAAAAAAAAATAATAATTTTGGCTTGATGTTGGATCTCAAGCCTCCCTCTATGAAACACTTTTGTAATTTACTATTTATTAAAATTCCTCTCCATTCCCGATATTTTATTTTTTATTGCTTTTGGCTCATTGCCAAGGCAGAACATGCTCAGTGCTTACAAGCTCGTTCCTACTGAGCTTGTAAGCACAGCACTGAATCTGGCTGGGATTGCAAGAGGACAGTGTTGGCTCTCAGTCACAGCCTGCTTCAGTTCCACTCTGTTTCCAATGCTGCCTCATTGGTAGAGCACAGTTCTGGGCCACTGATCGGAACGGTCGCTGTTGTGATCCGCTTTTTGGGCTCCCCTAGTGGTGGCTGGTGGTACTGGAGACTTGTGTGTGTTCTTTTCTGCCTCAGCTCACCTGCTTCCATCAGTTTTGGGAGTTCCCGATTTAGCCTTGCTCTCCAGTCACTTCCTTGCCGGTCATCATTGTAACCTGAGTCATTCAGTTGCATGTTCCTGCTACTAGTCTGCTGATCAGCTAAGTGGACTCTTGTCCTTATTGTTTTGTATTTTTGTCCAGTTTACAGTTTTGTCTTTTCCTGTTACTGGAAGCTCTTGTGGACTGAAATTGCCACTCCTGTGTGATGAGTTGACACAGGAGTTTTAAAGTAATTTCAGGATGGGTTTTTGATAGGGTTTTTCAGCTGACCGTGAAGTCCTCTTTTGTATCTTTCCTCTATCTAGTAAGTGGACCTCGCTTTGCTAAATCTACCTTCATACTGTGTATGTCTTTTCCTCTGAACTCACCGTTAATATATGTGGGGGCTACTATCATCTTTGGGGAATTTCACTAGAGGTAAGCCAGGTCTGTTCCTTCCTCTTCCAGGCGTAGTTAGTTCTCCGGCTGGCGCGTGGCATTTAGGCAGCCGTAGGAATGCTCCCTGGCTACTGTTAGTTGTGTGGTAGATTTAGGTCACGATCAGCTTGAGTTTCCATCACCCGAGAGCTAGTCTGTAATTTTTGTGTTTCTGATGTTCCCATGCCATTGGGGAATCATGACAGTATGACCGGCCACTGTTAAAGTAATTGGCAGAAGAAAGGAGAGTAAAAGAAGTCTGTAGATTTTTTTTTTTTTTTTTCCTCACATGTTTGCTACTTAGTTGGCTCAGTTGTATTTCTGCTCTATTTACAGCCTTGCCTTTCTCTCCTTCTAATCCTTGAATGGCTCTGATCTCTCCGGTTTAAGGATGGACTCTCAGAGTTTGGCTGCAGGTTTAAATAATCTTGCTACGAAGGTTCAGAATTTACAAGATTATGTTATGCATACTCCTATTTCTGAACCTAAGATTCCTACACCAGAGGTATTTTCCGGAGATAGATCTCGGTTTCTGAATTTCAAATGTAATTGTAAATTATTCCTTTCTCTCAGACCTCACTCCTCTGGAGATCCTGTTCAGCAGGTTAAGATTGTGATTTCTTTGCTGCGAGGTGACCCTCAAAATTGGGCATTTTCATTGACACCAGGGGATCCTGCGTTGCTCAATGTGGATGCGTTTTTTCTGGCTTTAGGGTTGCTGTATGAGGAACCTAATTTGGAGATTCAAGCTGAAAAAGCTTTAATAGCCCTGTCTCAAGGGCAAGATGAAGCTGAGATATACTGCCAAAAATTTCGTAAATGGTCTGTGCTTACTCAGTGGAATGAGTGTGCCCTAGCGGCAATTTTCAGAGAAGGCCTTTCTGATGCCGTTAAGGATGTCATGGTGGGGTTTCCTACGCCCACAGGTCTGAATGAGTCCATGACAATGGCGATTCAGATTGATCGGCGTTTGTGGGAGCGCAAACCCGTGCACCATTTGGCGGTATCTTCTGAAGGGACGCCAGAGAAAATGCAATGTGATAGAATTCTGTCAAGAAGCGAGCGGCAGAATTATAGGCGCAAAAATGGCTTGTGCTTCTACTGTGGTGATTCCGCGCATGTTATATCAGCATGCTCTAAACGTACTAGGAAGGTTGACAAGTCTGTTTCTATTGGCACTTTACAGTCTAAATTTCTTCTGTCTGTAACTCTGATTTGTTCATTATCAGTTATTACCGTGGATGCCTATGTGGACTCTGGCGCCGCTCTGAGTCTCATGGATTGGTCCTTCGCCAGGCGCTGTGGGTTTGATTTGGAGCCTCTGGAAGTTCCTATACCTCTGAAGGGTATTGATTCTACACCTCTGGCTTTTAATAGACCACAGTTCTGGACGCAAGTGACTATGCGTATGACTCCAGACCATCAGGAGATGATTCGCTTCCTCGTGTTGCATAATTTACATGATGTGTTAGTGCTTGGATTACCATGGTTGCAATCTCATAATCCAGTACTGGACTGGAAAACTATGTCTGTGTTAAGCTGGGGATGTCGGGGGGCTCATGGGGACATACCTTTGGTTTCTATCTCGTCATCTATTCCCTCTGAGGTTCCGGCATTTTTGTCGGATTTTGGGGATATTTTTGAAGAGCCTAAAATTGGTTCTCTCCCTCCCCACAGAGAGTGTGATTGCGCCATAGATCTGATTCCAGGCAGTAAATTTCCAAAGGGTCGTTTGTTTAACCTATCTGTACCTGAGCATGCTGCCATGCGAGAGTATGTTAAGGAGTCCCTGGAAAAGGGACATATTCGTCCTTCTTCATCACCTTTAGGAGCTGGGTTTTTCTTTGTCTCTAAAAAGGATGGCTCGCTGAGGCCTTGTATTGATTATCGACTCCTGAATAAAATTACTGTCAAATATCAGTATCCGTTGCCGCTGCTTACTGATTTGTTTGCTCGCATAAGGGGGGCTAAGTGGTTCTCCAAGATTGATCTCCGTGGGGCGTATAATTTGGTGCGAATTAAGCAAGGGGATGAGTGGAAAACCGCATTTAATACGCCTGAGGGCCACTTTGAGTATTTAGTAATGCCTTTCGGCCTTTCTAATGCACCTTCAGTTTTTCAGTCCTTTATGCATGATATTTTCCGTGAATATCTGGATAAATTTATGATTGTGTATTTGGACGATATTTTGATTTTTTCTGAGGACTGGGAGTCTCATGTTCAGCAGGTCAGAGAATTTTCCCGCAAGACCTGAAAAACCCTCCTGTGTGTAAAGGGTTCTAAGTGTGTTTTTGGGGTTCAAAAGATTTCCTTTTTGGGGTACATTTTTTCCCCTTCTTCTGTTGAGATGGACCCTGTCAAGGTTCGGGCTATTTGTGACTGGACGCAGCCTACTTCTCTAAAGGGTCTTCAGAAGTTCTTGGGCTTTGCTAATTTTTATCGTCGATTTATAACTGGTTTTTCTGGTGTTGCTAAGCCTCTTACGGATTTGACTAAGAAGGGTGCTGATGTTGCCAATTGGTCCTCTGCCGCTGTGGAGGCCTTTCGGGAACTTAAGCGCCGCTTTTCGTCTGCCCCTGTGTTGCGCCAGCCTGATGTCTCTCTCCCCTTTCAGGTTGAGGTCGATGCTTCCGAGATCGGAGCGGGGGCGGTTTTGTCGCAGAAAAGTTCCGATTGCTCAGTGATGAGACCTTGTGCGTTCTTTTCTCGAAAATTTTCTGCCGCCGAAAGAAATTATGATGTCGGTAATCGGGAGCTTTTGGCCATGAAGTGGGCATTTGAGGAGTGGCGTCATTGGCTTGAGGGTGCTAGACATCAGGTGGTGGTTTTGACTGATCACAAGAATCTGATTTATCTTGAGTCTGCCAGGCGCCTGAATCCTAGACAGGCGCGCTGGTCGTTGTTTTTCTCTCGGTTTAATTTTGTGGTCTCATATCTACCAGGTTCTAAGAATGTGAAGGCAGATGCCCTTTCTAGGAGTTTTGAGCCTGATTCCCCTGGTGATTCGGAACCTACAGGTATCCTTAAGGATGGGGTGATATTATCCGCTATTTCCCCAGATCTGCGACGTGCTTTGCAAGAGTTTCAGGCGGATAGACCTGATCGCTGTCCACCTGGTAGACTGTTTGTTCCTGATGATTGGACCAGTAGAGTCATCTCGGAGGTTCATTCTTCTACGCTGGCGGGTCATCCTGGAATTTTTGGTACCAGGGATTTGGTGGCTAGATCCTTCTGGTGGCCATCTCTGTCTCGAGATGTGCGTGTTTTTGTGCAGTCTTGTGATGTGTGTGCTCGGGCCAAGCCTTGTTGTTCTAGGGCTAGCGGGTTGTTGTTGCCCTTGCCTATTCCGAAGAGGCCTTGGACGCACATCTCGATGGACTTTATTTCTGATCTTCCTGTCTCTCAGAGGATGTCTGTTATCTGGGTGGTGTGTGACCGTTTTTCTAAGATGGTTCATTTGGTGCCATTGCCGAAGTTGCCTTCCTCGTCTGAGTTGGTTCCTTTGTTTTTTCAAAATGTGGTTCGCTTGCATGGTATTCCTGAAAATATCGTTTCTGATAGGGGTACCCAGTTCGTTTCTAGATTTTGGCGGGCATTCTGTGCCAGGTTGGGCATTGATTTGTCTTTTTCGTCTGCCTTCCATCCTCAGACTAATGGCCAGACGGAGCGAACTAATCAGACTTTGGAGACGTATTTGAGGTGTTTTGTGTCTGCGGATCAGGATGATTGGGTTGCCTTTTTGCCGTTGGCGGAGTTTGCTCTTAATAATCGGGCTAGTTCGGCCACTTTGGTTTCCCCTTTCTTTTGCAATTCGGGGTTTCATCCCCGTTTTTCTTCTGGTCAGGCGGAGTCTTCGGATTGTCCTGGAGTAGATGCTGTGGTGGATCGGTTGTATCGGATTTGGGAACAAGTGGTGGACAATTTGAATTTGTCCCAGGAGAGGACTCAGCGGTTTGCTAACCGCCAGCGTCGGGTTGGTCCTCGCCTTCGTGTTGGGGACTTGGTGTGGTTGTCTTCCCGTTTTGTCCCAATGAGGGTTTCTTCTCCTAAATTTAAGCCTCGGTTCATCGGTCCCTATAGGATTTTGGAGATTATTAACCCTGTTTCCTTTCGTTTGGACCTCCCGGCATCTTTCGCTATCCATAATGTGTTCCATCGGTCGTTGTTGCGGAGATACGAGGTGCCGGTGGTTCCTTCTGCTGAGCCTCCTGCTCCTGTGCTGGTTGAGGGTGAATTGGAGTACGTTATAGAGAAGATCTTGGACTCCCGTATTTCCAGGCGGAGACTCCAGTATCTGGTTAAATGGAAGGGCTATGGTCAGGAAGATAATTCTTGGGTAACTGCCTCTGATGTTCATGCCTCGGATTTGGTTCGTGCCTTTCATAGGGTTCATCCAGGTCGCCCTGGCGGTTCTTGTGAGGGTTCGGTGCCCCCTCCTTAAGGGGGGGGTACTGTTGTGATCCGCTTTTTGGGCTCCCCTAGTGGTGGCTGGTGGTACTGGAGACTTGTGTGTTCTTTTCTGCCTCAGCTCACCTGCTTCCATCAGTTTTGGGAGTTCCCTATTTAGCCTTGCTCTCCAGTCACTTCCTTGCCGGTCATCATTGTAACCTGAGTCATTCAGTTGCATGTTCCTGCTACTAGTCTGCTGATCAGCTAAGTGGACTCTTGTCCTTATTGTTTTGTATTTTTGTCCAGTTTACAGTTTTGTCTTTTCCTGTTACTGGAAGCTCTTGTGGACTGAAATTGCCACTCCTGTGTGATGAGTTGACACAGGAGTTTTAAAGTAATTTCAGGATGGGTTTTTGATAGGGTTTTTCAGCTGACCGTGAAGTCCTCTTTTGTATCTTTCCTCTATCTAGTAAGTGGACCTCGCTTTGCTAAATCTACCTTCATACTGTGTATGTCTTTTCCTCTGAACTCACCGTTAATATATGTGGGGGCTACTATCATCTTTGGGGAATTTCACTAGAGGTAAGCCAGGTCTGTTCCTTCCTCTTCCAGGCGTAGTTAGTTCTCCGGCTGGCGCGTGGCATTTAGGCAGCCGTAGGAATGCTCCCTGGCTACTGTTAGTTGTGTGGTAGATTTAGGTCACGATCAGCTTGAGTTTCCATCACCCGAGAGCTAGTCTGTAATTTTTGTGTTTCTGATGTTCCCATGCCATTGGGGAATCATGACAGGTCGCTGTATCAAGAAATCTGAAGGCTAGCAAATGGAGCGCTCCTGAACTGAGAAAATGACACAAACCGTTTTAGGATGGCCGCACACCTTCACTGTCAGCAGAACCCTCATTTGGCTGATAGCGCTACCTCCAGAGCCATAACATTCCAGCACTCAATCCATGAACAAGCTTATGCGTTAGCGGACTGTATAATTTATGTGGGCCCTACAATAACCGTTAATGAGCTGCCAACAATTTGAAAACTATATGGGAACCATATGATTGATTTGTCTCCATACAAGTCTAGAAAAAAGGCCTTAAAGTGTAACCGTTGTCTTTTATTTTTATTTTTATAAATCAATAGTACACATCAAAATTAGAAATTTGTAATATATCTTATCAGAGAAATATGATACTTTCTTCTCCGTGACTGATCTTTTATTTTAAAAAGTCTCAAATCTAGCGCAAAATTGTTCTGCAGTGAATATAGATTTACCCATAACTGAGAAAGGGGATGACAGTTAGTGCTCATAACGTTCTATGGAGAACTGTAACTGTTGTCTATCTGACTAGACGTTTCCGGTGACTCTTAATTAACACAACTAGTTGGCATGCGACCTCATGCATGCAAATTACATATTTGCAATTACGCGCCCACACCACAGAATCCTGACAGCTCCAAGTGTGCACACTGTGGGGATTCACAAGTCTGCAGTCACTTTGTCACGGGGTTACCACAACAGAGCAGAGCCGGAAGACCACAGCATCTGGTGGCTCCTACTCCGCCGCTGAGAATAAGCACTTCTCCAGTGTATTAAACGGGTTTATTTCTTTCAGCAGAACAGGGGTTAATCGGCCATGTTGGAAATTCTTGCATTAAACTGTGCTCGGTTAGCCACTCCTTTCCCCTATAAAATCTCGGCTCGATTACCAAGTCCTTGTCTGAGTTAGTAATTGCTACAAGACATAGGAGTGGGAGAAGTTGGTTTTGTGAAGGAGAGCTGCAGGAATTTATTAGCGACTGTTGCCTGGTTTGTACGCTTGGAAATCCCTTATCCTTCCCTGTTTTACTTTCCTCCCCCTCCCTACACACCCTGGTGAAGACTTCTGTTATATGTCAGTGTATATTTTGAGTGTTTGGAGTTTTCAGTTTACTCTTGTCTTTGTTACCCTGTTTGTCGGGTTAGTGTACTGCGGTGCACAGTAGTGTCCCCTCTTCCCAGGGTGGGAGATGGGGACAGACGAAGGACTAATCTAGGAGATAGGGCAAGGGAGGAGGCCCTGGCGTCTTCCCCATCTGAAGTATCTCGGGGAACAGGGTGAGCTACGGCGCCCCCTAGTGTTAGGACCAAGAAGAGTGCCTCTGGTTCCCCAGGTCACTCGCCACACTTTATATGACTGCAGACTTGAAACCCAAGCCTGGACAACCCCCTTTAAGTCACTGCCCAACACCTCTAAAAATTATTTATCCCGCAAGAGAACAAAAGCTTTGGACAATTAAACTGAACATGCCCCATCCTTCTTTCCCCTGACAGATTGATGATGGCAGGTCCCCATACCCTTTAGATGGTCAGCCGGTCCTGCCACTTTACTTTGGACTTTTGGCCTTTTCGGAGAATAGGGCATGGACATCTACCTTTGCCATCTGTTATTGCTCTACTGCTTAGTTCTTAACTGAGATTTTTTTTATATACAGGAGACAGGGTTTCAGCTTTACTTATTAAAACATGGTAAAGCCGAAGGCAAAAATGGGGGATGAAGGAAGGTTGAGTAGACACAAGGCGCTCTGTGACTGCCGAGAACTAGCACTGTGGCCATATCTTTGGGTATCATGGCTTTAATAACTTTCTTGAGAATTTGTAGTCATTAGAAGACAATTTAAGCAACCTGTAATATTGCTCTGACCATAACAGCAATATCATAATAGGCGGCTGGGGAATTCTGTCATTTTGTGTCTACACTAGAGATCAAAATCTGCAATCTAGAAGCTGAAGAGAGAAGCAAAGAAAATTGTGAACAGTGTATGACCTTATGTGCTATGTAACAATGACCTCTACTGCCTGACCTCGCTCATTTTTTTTCCTCAATATATTGTGTCATTACGTCAATTCTATTACGTGGCTATGCTCTAAATAACTGTTAACACATCTGGATTGAAAAACGATGTACAGAATTAAGGGAAAATTAAAAAATATATATATTTTTGCTGATTTATAGTTTAAAGACAGAAAATATAAAAAGTACTACAAATTCAAAACTATTTAGCAAATTAAAAATAATGCAACAACACTTTGAGAATGCAGTGAATAAAAATAAAGCCTATACATTACTGAATCCAAAAATGATCTAATTGATTTCCCGTTTTTCGAAAGTTCTATGAAAATATCCAGACGATAAATCCTGCTATAGAAATTATTTAACATTGCATTTTGCAGTGAGAAATACGGTAAGTATTTGATCCCCTACCAATAAGGGTTCTAGCTCCTACAGACCAGATAGACGCTTCTAATCAACTCGTTACCTGCATTATAGACAGCTGTCTTACATAGTCACCTTTATAAAAGATTCCTGTCCACAGACTCAATTAATCAGTCAGACTCTAACCTCTACAACATGGGCAAGACCAAAGAGCTTTCTAAGGATGTCAGGGACAAGATCATAGACCTGCACAAAGCTGGAATGGGCTACAAAGCCATAAGTAAGATGCTGGGTGAGAAGGAGACAACTGTTGGTGCAATAATAAGAAAATGGAAGAAATGCAAAATGACTGCCAATCGACATCGATCTGGGGCAGCATACAAAATCTCACCTCGTGGGGTATCCTTGATCATGAGGAAGGTGAGAGGTCAGCCTATGACTACACGGGGGGAGTTTGTTAATGATCTCAAGGCAGCTGGGACCACAGACACCAAGAAAACCATTGGTAACACATTACGCCGTAAAGGTTTAAAATCCTGCAGTGCCCGCAAGGTCCCACTGCTCAAGAAGGCATATGTGCAGGCCCGTCTGAAGTTTGCCAATGAACACCTGCATGATTCTGTGAGTGATTGGGAGAAGGTGCTGTGGTCACATGAGACAAAAATTGAGGTCTCTGGCATTAACTCAACTCGCCTTGTTTCGAGGAAGAGAAATGCTGCCTATGACCCAAAGAACACCTTCCCCACTGTCAAGCATGGAGGTGGAAACATTATGTTTTGGGGGTGTTTCTCTGCAGGGCACAGGACTACTTCACTGCATCAATGGGAGAATGGATGGAGCCATGTACCGTAAAATCCTGAGTGACAACCACCTCCCCTCCTTCAGGACATTAAAAATGAGTCATGGCTGGGTCTTCCAGCAATACAGCACCCAAAACATACAGCCAAGGCAACAAAGGAGTGGCTCAAAAAGAAGCACATTAAGGTTATGGAGTGGCATAGCCAGTCTCAAGAAAACTTATGGAGGGAGTTGAAGCTCCGAGTTGCTAAGTGACAGCCTCAAAATCTTAATGATTTAGAGATGATCTGCAAAGAGGAGTGGACCAATATTCCTCCTGACGTGTGCGCAAACCTCATCATCAACTACAAAAAACATCTGACTGCTGTGTTTGCCAACAAGGGTTTTGCCACCAAGTATTAAGTCTTGTTTGCTAGAGGGATCAAATACTTATTTCTCACTGCAAAATGCAAATAAATTTATATAATTTGAACAATGTGATTGATTTTCTGGATTTTATTTTTGATATTCAATCTCTCAATGTTAAAATTAACCTACCCTTAAAACTATAGACTTTTCATGTTTTTGTCAGTGGGCAAAGTTGCAAAATCAATAAGAGATCAAATGCTTATTTCCCCCACTGTATATATATATATATATATATATATATATATATATATATATATATATATATATATATATATACTAGATGGTGGCCCGATTCTAACGCATCGGGTATTCTAGAATATGTATGTATGTATATAGCAGCCACATAGTATATACAGTGCCTAACAGTAGTATTCAACCCCCTGCAGATTTAGCAGGTTTAATAAGATGCAAATAAGTTAGAGCCTTCAAACAAGAGCAGGATTTATTAACAGATGCATAAATCTTACAAACCAAAAAGTTTTGTTGCTCAGTTAAATTTTTATAAATTTTAAACATAAAAGTGTGGGTCAATTTATTCAACCCCTAGGTTTAATATTTTGTGGAATAACCTTTGTTTGCAATTACAGCTAATAATCGTCTTTTATAAGACCTGATCAGGCCGGCACAGGTCTCTGGAGTTATCTTGGCCCACTCCTCCATGCAGATCTTCTCCAAGTTATCTAGGTTCTTTGGGTGTCTCCTGTGGACTTTAATCTTGAGCTCCTTCCACAAGTTTTCAATTGGGTTAAGGTCAGGAGACTGACTAGGCCACTGCAACACCTTGATTTTTTGCCTCTTGAACCAGGCCTTGGTTTTCTTGGCTGTGTGCTTTGGGTCGTTGTCTTGTTGGAAGATGAAATGACGACCCATCTTAAGATCCTTGATGGAGGAGCGGAGGTTCTTGGCCAAAATCTCCAGGTAGGCCGTGCTATCCATCTTCCCATGGATGCGGACCAGATGGCCAAGCCCTTTGGCTGAGAAACAGCCCCACAGCATGATGCTGCCACCACCATGCTTGACTGTAGGGATGGTATTCTTGGGGTCGTATGCAGTGCTATCCAGTCTCCAAACGTCACGTGTGTGGTTGGCACCAAAGATCTCGATCTTGGTCTCATCAGACCAGAGAACCTTGAACCAGTCAGTCTCAGAGTCCTCCAAGTGATCATGAGCAAACTGTAGACGAGCCTTGACATGACGCTTTGAAAGTAAAGGTACCTTACGGGCTCGTCTGGAACGGAGACCATTGCGGTGGAGTACGTTACTTATGGTATTGACTGAAACCAATGTCCCCATGAGATCTTCCCGGAGCTCCTTCCTTGTTGTCCTTGGGTTATCCTTGACTCTTCGGACAAGCCTGGCCTCGGCATGGGAGGAAACTTTCAAAGGCTGTCTAGGCCATGGAAGGCGTTCCTGTTATGACCCCAATGGCGAGGGTCTCAGAGGAACGTGGAAGTCTGCAGAATACAAAAATCCAGCTCATAGGGCAGTGGTAACTGGGTTGACCATATATCTACTCCTAACGCCAACACTAGAAGTAGCCGGGGATCATTTCTACGTTGATTCTAGATGACACGCGCCAGCCGGAGAATCTAGCTACCCCTAGTAGAGGAAAACAAAGACCTTTCTTGCCTCCAGAGAAGGGGACCCCAAAGCTGGCTAGAAGCCCCCTACAAATAATGACGGTGAGGTAAGAGGAAATGACAAACACAGAAATGAACCAGGTTTAGCACAGAGAGGCCCGCTTACTGATAGCAGAATAAAGAAAGGTAACTTATATGGTCAACAAAAACCCTATCAAAATCCACACTGGAAATTCAAGAACCCCCGAACCGTCTAACGGTCCGGGGGGAGGACACCAGCCCCCTAGAGCTTCCAGCAAAGGTCAGGATATAGATTTGGAACAAGCTGGACAAAAATGCAAAACCAAAACAAATAGCAAAAAGCAAAAGGCAGACTTAGCTGAAATAACTGGAACCAGGATCAGTAGACAAGAGCACAGCAGACTAGCTCTGATAACTACGTTGCCAGGCATTGAACTGAAGGTCCAGGGAGCTTATATAGCAACACCCCTAACTAACGACCCAGGTGCGGATAAAAGGAATGACAGAAAAACCAGAGTCAAAAAACTAGTAACCACTAGAGGGAGCAAAAAGCAAATTCACAACACGTTCCATAAGCCTTCCACTTCCGGATGATGCTCCCCACAGTGGAGACAGGTAGGCCCAACTCCTTGGAAAGGGTTTTGTACCCCTTGCCAGCCTTGTGACCCTCCACGATCTTGTCTCTGATGGCCTTGGAATGCTCCTTTGTCTTTCCCATGTTGACCATGTATGAGTGCTGTTCACAAGTTTGGGGAGGGTCTTAAATAGTCAGAAAAGGCTGGAAAAAGAGATAATTAATCCAAACATGTGAAGCTCATTGTTCTTTGAGCCTGAACTACTTCTTAATACTTTAGGGGAACCAAACAGAATTCTGGGGGGTTGAGGGGTTGAATAATAAATGACCCTCTGAAAAAACTTTTCACAATTTAAAAAAAAAAATAAACAAAGAAATAACATTCTTTTTTGCTGCAGTGCATTTCACACTTCCAGGCTGATCTACAGTCCAAATGTCACAATGCCAAGTTAATTCCAAATGTGTAAACCTGCTAAATCTGCAGGGGGTTGAATACTACTTGTAGGCACTGTAGCACAGGCCACGTAGTATATAGGAGCCATGTAGTATATAGCAGACAAACAGTACGTGGCCTGTGCTATATATACTATGTGGCTGCTATATACATACCTACATACATATTGTAGAATACCCGATGCGTTAATAAAGGCCACGCATTATATAACAGTGGCAACGCAGTATATAACACAGCCCAAACAGTATATAACACTGCCCACATACTATATAACACAGCCCACGCAGTATATAGTAGCCACGCAGTATATAACACTGGCCAAGTAGTATATAACACAGGCCTCGCAGTATATAACACAGCCCACGCAGTATATAGCACAGCCCACGCAGTATATAACACTGCCCACGTAATATATAGCACAGCCCACGCAGTACAAAACACAGCCCACATAGTATCTAACACTGGCCACGTAGTATATAGTAGCCACGCAGTAAATAACACAGCCTACGTAGTATACAGCAGTGTGGGCGCCAAATCCCTGTTAAAAAAAAAATGAAAATAAAAAATAGTTATATACTCACCCACCGGGATCCAGCGCAGCTCTGGCGATGTGCGCGCGGCTGCCGCCAATCTTCCGTTCCCAGGATGCATTGCAAAATTACCCAGATGACTTAGCGGTCTCGCGAGACCTGGGTAATTTTGCAATGCATCTCTGGGAACGGAAGCTGGTGGAAGGAAGGTGAGAATAGCAGGTTTTTTGTTTTTTTATTATTTTTAACATTACATCATTTTACTATTGATGCTGCCTAAAAAGTTGGGGACACACAGGGTTAATAGCAGCGATAACGGAGTGCGTTACCCGCGGCATAACGCGGTCTGTTACCGCTGGCATTAACCCTGTGTGAGTGGTGACTGGAGGGGAGTATGGAGCGGGCGCCGGGCAGTGACTGCAGGGTAGTAGGGAGGGACTAATCGGACTGTGCCCGTCGCCGATTGGTCGCAGCAGCCATGACAGGCAGCTGGCGAGCCCAATCAGCGACGCGGGATTTCCGTTACGGAAGTTAAGGACAGAAAGACGGAAGTACCGCTTAGACAATTATATATATATATATATATATATATATTTATTTTTTAAATCCAAATAATATCTCATTGATTTCCTGTTTTTCGAAAGTACGGTATTAGGAGAAGACACAGAGTAACTGCAGATTTATTGATCTTGACTGGACAGCTCTTTTAATCCTGTTACACTAATCATTCAAGGATAGAAAATAGTATAAAAATGTTTTCAAGATTTACACATTGCAAATAATACCAAAATATTTAAGTACTTTGGATAGAAAATGAGCTTTAAGTTTGTCTTTAAAATGCGTGTATTGTGGGGTCATTTTCCACCCCATCGCTGTTCCCATTTATTTTATGGCATTATGTTGTAGGAAAATGAGAAAATTATTGGTGATGAAATTGGCAGGTTGTAGGCAGCACAAAGTCTTAACACTTGTATTAGCTTCCAAAAATAACTGTGAAGCTGGTCGTCTGGAAGGAAAAACAGAAGCAAGGAAAGGTAAGGAGAATGAGGAAAGAACGTAGGAAATGTGTGACTTGTGGCCTGCAGAAACCACATAATGAGAACTTGGCAAAAATAAATCTTTTCTGCATTTCCGTGTGTGAAGTTTTCCAAACCTAGTGCTCAAAATTATTTTCAGAAGGAGAGTAAAAATGAGAAAATAAGTTTTGAAGCAAATATGCTATCTGATTATGCAACCCTTCATAAAACGATAGTTTCTAGCCCTATTGATCAAAACAGCATAAAAATCTTGTACTGTCTTTCTTATAAGTGTGATCACATAACACAGCATAGTCATAGTTATAGCCACTGTATTCATGATCATTTTGTTTACAGAAATACGTTTTGTGCTTTATCGCAGTAGAAGCATCTGTACACTGCCCCTGATACTCTATACCCATACCCCTGATGAAGCATGCTGTGCGAAACACACATAGGATGAGGTCGTTCTTTTATCTGCTGCTGGTTTGTTTTGCACATTTTATTATTTTTTTCAGGCTGCTGCCTTACCCACTTATGTAAAGCATTTCTCTTTGGTTTCCATTTTGATGCTGTTTAGCACTATTTTGTTGCAAGCCTCTTTAAAGGAAATGGGTGTTTTACTGTACTGAGACACTCTTGTTGATTTATGGTGTTTTACTTATATCCAGCTACATGCAAGCATGGCATTTTTGTTATCCCACCTCTTTTTTCTATGTTGATTAATTTTATAAATATACGTCACTTTTATGTATATTTGTAGTCTTATGACTTTTTTTAAATGATTGCATCTTTTTATACTGCATCCCTTCTATCTGGCCCTGGTAATGCTTCTGTCTAGGTATCAGATATTTATGTAATTAGCACATAATATTTTCTGCAGGGATTTTTATTTTTAGAGTATGTTCAGAATTGGTTGATTAGTTGCAGTAGTAGTTACACATGTATAACATCATTTACATGCAGAGGGGAAAAAAAAGAAAATCACATTTTAGAGAATACTTCCATAAACCTTGCAGATTTTATCCAAATCGTGTGTAGCAATAATGACATTTATGGCAAGATTTTAATGTAAGACTATGTAAGAATTTTGTTTCATATATCCTTAAGTGTTATATGTTGATTTTACCTTGCATTTTACTGCAAATTAACCATGGCGAAGGGTGCAGCAAAAATCACGTAATATATATATAAAGTGCACCAACATGCTTTAAAAGTCATACAGATTTTTTTCAGCCTTGGGATAGATAAGCTACTTCAAATAATCTGTAAAGGGGAGTTAGTCTGTAACCAGGTTTTTGCCAACTAATCAGAGAGCAGCGTAATATACAGACAGAGACCCTGATTCCAGCGATGTGTCACTTATTGGGCTTTGACAAAATCACAGCACTATGATCAGGAGATGGTAAATCTGCTACCATGCAGACTTCCATATTCATGACCCATGTATAACCCCAACCCCGCCACTGATTGGCAGCTTTCTGCCTATGCACAGTGTACACAGAAAGTTGCCAAACAATAGTGTGGGCGGGATTATGCAGAGCTCAGCATTCCGAGAACTGCAGATAAAAAAAAGGATTTTTTTCAAAACCACAGCAGCCTTCTAAGTGACACATCGTTGGAATCAGGGTCTCTGCCCCTACATCATAGTGCTCTTAGATGGGGCAGCAAACACCTACTGACAGATTTAATAATGGTGGCACCCTCACCTGTTTTTGAGATGAGCTTCCACATCGCAGCGCTGCATTGTGTCCTTGCAAGCATTGGAAAATGGACAAGACACGACAAGCTTGTCCAGAAGTTTGTGCACCAGGATACTGGATTTCTTGCACAGTTTAAAGTGCAGCCGTTTTCGGTCCAGTGGGCAGAAGTCTTTCTCCTGTAGGAAGTTTCTGAGGCACTTGTAGCAGAAAGTGTGGCCACATGGGGTATCCAGCGGCTGTAGCAATGGTTGAAGGCAAATGTGGCATACCAGGTCATCGTCCACTTCATTCAGGTAATTGTACAGGTGGTTCTCTCTGGTCCAGTGCTGCTGACCACACTCGAAGCACAAAGGATTCAATGAGGCATCTTCCTCTACCACCACTAGTTCTTCCGTTGCCGTTCCCATAGTGAAAAGTCCAATGCACCTCAACAACTAGGCTTCCGTCCCGTCCTCAGCAATCCACATAGCGAACCAACAGGGCCATCTGTATTCCTGTAAAATTTAATTAAAACATTGAATAACGCAGGTGAACTTATTGTAACTGTAAAAAAAAAAAAACGGAAAGGATTGGCTCGACCATCGTCAACATAAATCAGGTATGATAGGGCTTGTACTGTCGATGTCGGGGTGCGGAGTATTACAGCCGAGCAGGGAAATTACTTGAAGCATCAGCTTGTATCTGCACATGGCAAAAGCAGATGTTTGTAAGTCTCTTAAGTCATAGTACGGCAGGGGTGATCGAGAAGTGGCTTAGTGAAGTCAAAGATTCGCATCGCAATCTGTTAGCAAGACATCTGCCGTCCTCGGATCCCCTGAGCCGACGTCGCTTTTCTTTCTTTGTATATTAGGAAAAGGAGGGATCGCGAGGATTTCAATTTGTCAAAAAGTGTTCGCATCCATGTGTACATAATACATACCATAAATATCCTGCGTATATTCAGCAGCTGATGTTGGGCTAGGGAAGAGGGAACCTCATCACACTTGTCCTAGGGGGAGGTAAAGCTACATGGATGCCCCCTTCTTCACAGGACCACAAAAGACTGCATAATGATCACACCATGTTTCTCTGCTGCAAATTATAGGGGGTAATGTTCTCCAAGCGAATGTAGGAACATTATAAATATATGCACGTTAGCTTCCCTCCAAGAGGAAGACAGCTGATGATATTGCCACCAAGAGACCGTTTTCTTCCACCTGGAGAAGAGAGATAATTTGTATTCCATCCTCCCTGGTTATAATTCTTCCTACGTCAGGTTGATGGTCTCCACAAGAAGAACCAGAACGGAACCCTTAGACCTTTCTTGCTCTTAAACGAAGAAAGCTGTCTCTTTAGTGTCACCACTTAGGCTACGTTCACATTTGCGTTGTTGGGCGCAGCGTCGGCGACGCAACGCAACCAACAACGCATGTACACAACGCAGCGTTTTGCGACGCATGCGTTGTCATAAGATCCTACAGATCGGGACTTTCGGCGCAGGGAAAACACTACAAGTAGCTTCCCCTGCGCCCTGTCTTGTGCGTCTATATGACGCATGCGTCGTAAAACACAGTACAACGCATACCGGCGCATGTCCATGCACCCCCCATGTTAAAGATAGGGGCGCATGACGCATGCGTCGGTATGCGTCGACAACGCTGCGCCCAACAACGCAAATGTGAATGTAGCCTTAGTCATATTCCTTTTGGAGGAGAGTTAATTTGCACCTTTACTTGGGAGCATTACCTGGCTCTTTGGTCTCCGTATGCAAGTTTCGTAGTCGTGACCAAAAAAACAGTACCCCTGATCCTTGGTTAACGGTCTCTCCACCAGCTAACCAATTCCCTATTCTGCACATTGAAGAGTCAAGAAGTCTATAACAACTGTTTTTTTTTTCCTTTTGGAAACAAGTATCTTAAGGCATGTGGCAAACACTTCTAACGCAGCTACTAGGGGCGGATATACCATTGGTGCAATGTGTGCATCTTCAGCCAGAGAGGCAAGAGGTCCCACATCTACCTCCAAAACAATATGTAAGGTGACACGTGATGAACTAGTGGACTACAAAAGGCCAAGATACTGTTCTTCTTGCACAGGGGCCCTCTTGGGTCTCTGTCCAGCCCTGACATCTATATCCTACCACCAATGTGTCACGAGGGTAATGGGTAGACTTCAGCTGATTACCCGGGCCCCTGCGATATCCCTCAGACTAGGGAAAACCCTGTCTGTCCCTCTCCCAGAATTTACACTGATGATGTGCTTGTCTGGGCCGCCAGGCCTGACCCTGACTCCTGTTTCAGCCCTATGCTGAAACCTCCACCCGCCACCCAGTGATCAGACCACACACCAACCCCTACAGAAAGCACAGACAGGGAAAACTAAAAAACGCACCACGCCGCAGACACACAGGAAAACACTATAATGTGTGCAGGGCAAAACAAACACAAATATAGGAAGGAGAAATATAACGAAGGATAATACACCACCAGATACGATACTTCTTCTCCTAGACCACCACTCCAGACCGAGATCACCAGGAACAAGACACAAGCTATAATCGGCAACACCCAAAGTCCAGAATGACTCCAGAATTACCAGCTAGATTAACCCCGGACAACCTGGATAAAATCTATCCGGCGCCACTGAGCGTATAGTGGACGAATGTGGAGTTACCGCTGTCTGTCGGACGCCCTAGTGTGAATAGCGTCCGACATGACACAATGAGTGACATTAGACATCCAGCTCTCTTGCCTTACAGCAGAGCTAATATGTCTCCACTACAACACATGGACCTTGGGGCAAGAACTTGGACCTCCTTCTTGGAAGTATGAACAAAAATCCATAAATGTTTTACACCATTCAGCCCATTACCCTTTTAGTTAAACCCTCAGTGTTGGAAAATATTGTGCTCTATATTCCCATGTTAGAAAGTAATTGTAAAAGCTACATGTACACAGCCGGGTTCCCTGGAGATCCGAGAATGAACCAGGTGGATGTAACCTAAATTTGTGTACATATGAGAGGAAGCTAAAGGTTTTGATGTCCTACCGGCAGAGAGTTTTTTTGTAATGGTTTTGGATTTCTCCGCTTCAAACCCAAAACATGTACTGTATATGGGAGGACAAATTCTCATTCAAACCCACAGATTTTAGGACATTTCGGAAGACAAGGTTTTGGCTAGATGTGAATATGTCCTTAACGATTTTAGTAACAGGGTAGCTATATTCTTGGACACAACATACAGTTGGCCATCATCCATGAAAGCTGCCAATACACAAACCTAGAATGGCTGTGGATATTTCAGCAGATAATTCAGTGAGCACAGTTCCAACAATGGTGCTATAATTATACTACAGCATTGTTTTACAGAATTACATTCCAACTCCCTCTCCAACCATCCTGGCTCCTGCTCTGCGGCTTCTCGAAATGCTGAGACGCTCACAGAGCAGCAGAGAGGGGGCCGAGATGGTCGGAGAAGGAGGTGGAATGTCATTCTGTATAGCTCTCTTGCTTCGTCGGCCTGGGTGAGAACAATAATCGAACACATAAATTAATTAAAGGCTCCCATTCATCTAAGATAGTGGTCATCTACCTGTCCTGACTCCTCAGTACACGCACAGGCTTGGCTAGGGCTAAGAAGTTACAGGTTTCCAATGGGTAGAGAGCAGTAACACATCTCGGGCAAAGGCTTATTGCTCCTGATACAAAAGGATAGGGGGGTGTAGTTCAACATGCCCGATCCTTCTCCTCGACAGGAGAGAAATAAACCCCATACATAGTAGATGGCTACTGGGTCTCCCGTAGATTCACTCATCTGAGATAATTGGTTGGATTATGCAAATGACACTGTGATCAGTGTTTGATCAGAGTGTTAGCATAGTGTGGTCTGATTCTCCCATATGAGAGAATCAGAGCACTCTGTGTGAGAAGATGGAGAACAAAATTTCTCCATCTTCTTCATTGTATCAGTGTGCAGAACTTGTACTGCACTTAGATGTCATCCAAGTGCAGTCCAATGTTTCCATGGACTCATTACGGCCGAGTGAGATCCAAAATCGGTTGAAACTCGAACATGCAGTGATTTTTCCTCGGACATGTGCCCCACAGCCTAACATTGGTCCGAGTAAGAACCGATGTTTTGTCGACAGTGTCACAGCACATATTCTCTCAGAATATTGTCAATGGGAGAGACACCCATTGGTCAATTAATTTGTACATTTCCATGCAGAATAACAGAGGCTCATCATATTGAGAGAATTTGGAGAAAAGATAACCCAGGACTGTTACACCATCACAGACTTCTCATCTATTCTTTGAATAGATTAAATTTTTATTGTAAGATAAAGCTCTACGAGGTTTGTTCTTACAAAATCCTTTTGCCTTTTCTCCACAGCAACCAGAATACTAATAGATATTGGCCCCCACCCACACACACACACACCAAAAGCTGGCAAGATACAAATGACACACAAGTGTTAGTGATTTCAGCATGCTAATCTCACTTTCTGCGCTACTCGAAGTCTCGCTGCATTCGATTCAATGTGACATTATAAATGTGGCCCCAACAAACGCCGACGACTCCGCCGTTAAAATTGATCTGTTTATTTGCATTTTTAGGGAAAGCATAAATCCAGGCAGAGGCTACATTATCGTTAGTATTTATCTTGCTGCAAAGTAGAAAAAAAATGTGCATTTACAGCCTGCAGTGCGGGGTGGAAATAATGTTTGTTGCGTAAAATTCATTGCAGAAGTGAAGAAAACTACTTAGCAGATGTCAGAAAGTCATAATATATTACCGCAGATAACAGTCGGGTCTAATTATATCCCCATATTGTTACATTATACAACGGCACCTCTGGGGAGGGAGAGGTGCACGCTAACACATATGTGCACGTTACACAAATCTGTACTTGTGAAAAGAGAATGAAATTGAATCCACGCGCAAGACGTTCTGCCGAGATTTCTCATCATTACCCTGACACTCTTGATACTTCACCTCCACCACTTTTAGGAACCCTCCCCCTCTTTTTATTGTCACCTACCGAGGCACAAATATTTTCACAGCTTAGAATTAGATAGTAGTTTTAGCAGGAGATGGCGGCACTCATAAATATGAAGATTCAACTACATCAGAGACAAAGAAGTAACATTAAATGCAGCTTACAAGCTCCGCGTGCACTGGCTCAATGCCATCCATATGTAGGTTCACATTTAGCATATACACCAGGAAAGTTCCTGGCACGCGCCCTATATTCATCAAATCTTGGACCCTCAGAAGGGCTGGGACAAATTTCCAAAGGTACCGCCAGATCTCCTCATAATCTCCAGAAAAGCAACATTTTTCGAAAAATCTATTGTGGTGGGAGGATGGAAGAGACGTGACACGGGTGTAAAGGGGCATGGCATGAAAAGGGTTGTGACTATGGGAGTGCTTAACTTGTCTAAAAGTTGGCAATTAAGGCATAGCCCAAATGCATGTATTGGGCTCTATTAAATCAACAAATGCCAAATAATGGAGTAGAGGAAAACATTACAGGACCTTCCTCCAGTGGCCACATGATGATCCATGGCCACTAGACCAGAGCCCTGCAAAACCTCCTCCGACAAGCCAGATTCCCTGGTGTCTCTCCTGCTTAGAAGGCCCTAAGCAATGTCATCAAAATGGATGAATTAGAACTAATGTTGTTGGAGCAGAATTATGACATGGTGGGGATATCTGAGACGTGGCTGGATGAGAGCCATGACTGGGCTGTTAACTTGCAGGGCTATAGCCTGTTCAGAAATGACCGTACAGATAAGCGAGGGGGAGGGGTGTGTCTATATGTAAAATCTTCCTTAAAACCCATCCTGCGTGATAATATAGGTGAATTTAATGAAAATGTAGAGTCCCTGTGGGTGGAGATAAGGGGAGGGGGAAAAAATAATAAATTACTGATAGGGGTTTGTTATAAATCTCCAAAACTAATGGAAGCAATGGAGAATATCCTCGTAAAGCAAATAGATGAAGCTGCGACTCAAGGAGAAGTCATTATTATGGGGGACTTCAACTACCCTGAAATAGATTGGGGAACAGAAACCTGCAGTTCCAGTAAAGGTAATCGGTTTTTGACAACTATGAGAGACAATTACCTTTCACAACTGGTTCAGGACCCAACAAGGAGGGGGGCACTGCTAGACCTAATATTAACCAACAGGCCAGACCGCATATCAAATATAAGGGTTGGGGGTCACTTGGGGAATAGTGATCACAAAATAATAAGTTTTCATGTAACCTTTAATAAGATGGGTAGTAGGGGGGTGACAAGGACACTAAACTTCAGGAGGGCAAATTTCCAACGGATGAGAGAGGATCTTGGTGCAATTAACTGGGACGATATCCTGAGACACAAAAATACACAAAGAAAATGGGAGACATTTATTAGCATCCTGGATAGGACCTGTGCACAGTATATACCGTATGGGAATAAACATACTAGAAATAGGAGGAAACCAATATGGCTAAATAGAGCTGTAAGGGGCGCAATAAGGGACAAAAAGAAAGCATTTAGAGAATTAAAGGAAGTAGGTAGTGAGGAGGCATTAAATAAATACAGAAAATTAAATAAATTCTGTAAAAAGCAAATCAAGGCAGCAAAGATTGAGACAGAGAGACTCATTGCCAGAGAGAGTAAAAATAATCCCAAAATATTCTTTAACTATATAAATAGTAAGAAACTAAAAAATGACAGTGTTGGCCCCCTTAAAAATAGTCTGGGTGAAATGGTGGATGAGGATGAGGAAAAAGCCAATATGCTAAATGACTTTTTTTCATCAGTATTTACAAAAGAAAATCCCATGGCAGCCAATATGACTAGTGATAAAAATTCCAGATTAAATGTCACCTGCTTAACCCAGCAGGAAGTACAGCGGCGTCTAAAAATAACTAAAATTGACAAATCTCCGGGCCCGGATGGGATACACCCCCGAATACTGCAGGAACTAAGTACAGTCATTGATAGACCATTATTTTTAATCTTTAAAGACTCCATAATAACAGGGTCTGTACCACAGGACTGGCGTATAGCAAATATGGTGCCAATATTCAAAAAAGGGGCAAAAACTGAACTCGGTAATTATAGGCCAGTAAGCTTAACCTCTACTGTGGGTAAAATCCTGGAGGGCATTCTAAGGGACGCTATACTGGAGTATCTGAAGAGGAATAACCTCATGACCCAGTATCAGCACGGGTTTACTAGGGACCGATCATGTCAGACTAATTTGATCAGCTTCTATGAAGAGGTAAGTTCCGGACTGGACCAAGGGAACCCAGTGGACGTAGTATATATGGACTTTTCCAAAGCTTTTGATACGGTGCCACACAAAAGGTTGTTACATAAAATGAGAGTAATGGGGATAGGGGAAAATATGTGTAAGTGGGTTGAGAGCTGGCTCAGGGATAGGAAACAAAGGGTGGTTATTAATGGAGCACACTCGGACTGGGTCACGGTTAGCAGTGGGGTACCACAGGGGTCAGTATTGGGCCCTCTTCTTTTTAACATATTTATTAATGACCTTGTAGGGGGCATTCAGAGTAGAATTTCAATATTTGCAGATGACACTAAACTCTGCAGGGTAATCAATACAGGGGAGGACAATTTTATATTACAGGATGATTTATGTAAACTAGAAGCTTGGGCTGATAAATGGCAAATGAGCTTTAATGGGGATAAATGTAAGGTCATGCACTTGGGTAGAAGTAATAAGATGTATAACTATGTGCTTAATTCTAAAACTCTGGGCAAAACCGTCAATGAAAAAGACCTGGGTGTATGGGTGGATGACAAACTCATATTCAGTGGCCAGTGTCAGGCAGCTGCTACAAAGGCAAATAAAATAATGGGATGTATTAAAAGAGGCATAGATGCTCATGAGGAGAACATAATTTTACCTCTATACAAGTCACTAGTTCGACCACACTTAGAATACTGTGCACAGTTCTGGTCTCCGGTGTATAAGAAAGACATAGCTGAACTGGAGCGGGTGCAGAGAAGAGCGACCAAGGTTATTAGAGGACTGGGGGGTCTGCCATACCAAGATAGGTTATTACACTTGGGGCTATTTAGTTTGGAAAAACGAAGACTAAGGGGTGATCTTATTTTAATGTATAAATATATGAGGGGACAGTACAAAGACCTTTCTGATGATCTTTTTAATCATAGACCTGAGACAGGGACAAGGGGGCATCCTCTACGTCTGGAGGAAAGAAGGTTTAAGCAAAATAACAGACGCGGATTCTTTACTGTAAGAGCAGTGAGACTATGGAACTCTCTGCCGTATGATGTTGTAATGAGTGACTCATTGCTTCAATTTAAGAGGGGACTGGATACCTTTCTGGAAAAGTATAATATTACAGGGTATATATATTAGATTCCTTGATAAGGCGTTGATCCAGGGAACTAGTCTGATTGCCGTATGTGGAGTCGGGAAGGAATTTTTTTCCCCATGGTGGAGTTACTCTTTGCCACATGGTTTTTTTTTGCCTTCCCCTGGATCAACATGTTAGGGCATGTTAGGTTAGGCTATGGGTTGAACTAGATGGACTTACAGTCTTCCTTCAACCTTAATAACTAACTAACTATGTAACTATCATTGTGGCATGACCCACACATGAAGTGGTGTCCGGCCTACTTATCTCAAGAGTGTCGGGGCTACGACAGGTAAGACAAAGTTCTGAGGGCTCTATTCCACTGCTCACTAACTACAGATGTTGCCACCGGACCAGAGTTCTGCAAACCTCCTCCAACAAGCCAGATTCCCTGGTGTCTCTTCTGCTTAGAAGGCCCTAAGCAATGTCATCATTGTGGCATGACCCACACATGAAGTGGTGTCCGGCCTACTTATCTCAAGAGCGTCGGGGCTACGACAGGTAAGACGAAGTTCTGAGGGCTCTATTCCACTGCTCACTAACTACAGATGTTTCCACCGGACCAGAGTTCTGCAAACCTCCTCCGACAAGCCAGATTCCCTGGTGTCTCTTCTGCTTAGAAGGCCCTAAGCAATGTCATCATTGTGGCATGACCCACACATGAAGTGGTGTCCGGCCTACTTATCTCAAGAGCGTCGGGGCTACGACAGGTAAGACGAAGTTCTGAGGGCTCTATTCCACTGCTCACTAACTACAGATGTTTCCACCGGACCAGAGTTCTGCAAACCTCCTCCGACAAGCCAGATTCCCTGGTGTCTCTTCTGCTTAGAAGGCCCTAAGCAATGTCATCATTGTGGCATGACCCACACATGAAGTTTTGCCAGGCCTACTTGTGTCCAGAGCGTCGGGGCTACAACAGGTAAGCGGAGGTTCAGAGGGCTCTATTCCACTGCTCACTATCTACAGATGTTGCCATATGCAGTGAATGCTCAGCACTGGTCTCGATGAGGAGGTGCGTTGGAGCCATGAATCACGAGTGCCTCACGAGTGGTGGGACCCTCCGTGTGCGCCTCGTCACAAATCCTACTCCTACCCCTCTAGGGAGTAAGATTTGTGGCATAGAGAACTCTGTTGCTCATCATGAATTTGGCAAACAGCAGCCGTCCTGTCTCTGTCTGAGCTCCATTTTGACAGAACTGGGAGAAACTGACGTGACACTGATGACGCCCGAAGTTGCAAAATTCAGGTGGAGCATTGAGATGCACCTAAATTTTGTGACTTTTCAAAGCTTTTATGCCAAAATTCTTGGGTGAAAGCCTTGATGCAAATGGCCCTATGTGAATATATGTTACAAGAAATGTATTTATTTATTCTTTCTAATTAAAAATAGATTCTTCTTTTTTAATGTTATTTTCTTATTTTAATTTTTTTTTTCAATTTTTTTCCATGGTTCCAGAAAACAGAATAAAAAAAAATGGATATTCTTCTCAGCTGCCACATGGACCATAAAAAACAATGGATGGGAGATGTTTAAGGGAGGGTGTTGTTAGCATGCTCAGCAGCCTGTGCAGTGGTCATTGTGCAGGAAGGAGTAGGAGGTGAGTAGTAGCTGAGCGGGGTCCGTCATCTATTGTGAATGGGGGATTCTGTGTAATTTTTAAAGGGTGATAGGAGTCATTATAATCTTGCCTGGGATAAATTCTGAGAAGTGATCTCTACAGAACAGGAAATATTAGTCTTATATAACAGTCAGTGAGAAAACTCCAAAATGTCAGGATTTTTTATATGGACAATATTAAAAATACATCAGAGTTCTTAAAAAAATATATTACATAAAAACTTACTTCAAGGAATAGGTGATCTCCTGATAACACTTTTCTTTTAAAGGAGTTGTCTCATAAACGATCACTTTCAAATAGCGGTCGCAAGGTTACCTACTACTGGCTCAGGTCTCACTACCAGTACCCCTTTCCAACAGCTGCAGGTGAACAGTAGCAACATCTGCAAGGAGTTAGAAGTTCTCTCCATGTTTCCTTTGGGTACCCCCGGTTTCCTCTCTCGCATATCATACAACCAAATCAGATCTCATGCTTTGCACTGAAGAGGGGCAACACCCCGAAACACCTGTCTGGAAATTGAGATTCTGGTTTGGCTTTTTCTTAAGTCATGTGGCAAGGTTCGTTAAAAGGTCAATATTGACTTTTAGGATTGCTACTTCCAATAGGTGGAGCTAGAATTCAAGTCCTCTTCCTCTCTGAAGATGTATTTTGCATATTTCTTTTTTCAGGAGAATTGCATGGCCTATAAGTCTCCTTACACTGGCATGCCAGGCATGTTACTGTCCACCAGGAGAAATGCTACCCCTCTCCCACTCCAAAGACATACTGATAAGAAATGTAGATTGTGAGCCCACTGCCAATGGTAACAATATCTGGAGTGCCGTAGAATATGGTGGCCCTACATGGACCTCTGACCTGTTGATTGATGGGAGCCCCAGCAGCCAGACCCCCAATTATATATTTATCAGACTGTAAAACCCTCCCCAAATCTGCATGGTCATACATCTCTGCACGGTCATACAGCTCTGCGCGGTCATACAGCTCTGCACGGTCATACATCTCTGCACGGTCATACATCTCTTAGCGGTCATACATCTCTTAGCGGTCATACATCTCTGCACGGTCACACATCTCTGCACAGTCATACATCTCTGCACGGTCATACATCTCTGCACGGTCATACATCTCTGCACGGTTATACATCTCTGCACGGTTATACATCTCTGCACGGTCATACATCTCTGCACAGTCATACATCTCTGCACGGTCATACATCTCTGCACGGTCATACATCTATGCACGGTCATACATCTCTTAGAGGTCATACATCTCTGCACGGTCATACATCTCTGCACGGTCATACAGCTCTGCGCGGTCATACAGCTCTGCACGGTCACACATCTCTGCGCGGTCACACATCTCTGCGCGGTCATACATCTCTGCACGGTCATACATCTCTGCGCGGTCACACATCTCTGCGCGGTCATACATCTCTGCACGGTCATACATCTCTGCACAGTCATACATCTCTGCACGGTCATACATCTCTGCACGGTCATACATCTCTGCACAGTCATACATCTCTGCACGGTCATACATCTCTGCACGGTCATACATCACTGCGCGGTCACACATCTCTGCACGGTCATACATCACTGCACGGTCATACATCACTGCACGGTCATACATCTCTGCACGGTCATACATCTCTGCGCAGTCATACATCTCTGCACGGTCATACATCACTGCACGGTCATACATCACTGCACGGTCATACATCTCTGCACGGTCATACATCTCTGCGCAGTCATACATCACTGCACGGTCATACATCTCTGCACGGTCATACATCTCTGCACGGTCATACATCTCTGCGCAGTCATACATCTCTGCACGGTCATACATCTCTGCGCAGTCATACATCTCTGCACGGTCATACATCACTGCACGGTCATACATCTCTGCACGGTCATATATCTCTGCACGGTCATATATCTCTGCACGGTCATACATCTCTGCACGGTCATACATCTCTGCACGGTCATACATCACTGCACGGTCATACATCACTGCACGGTCATACATCTCTGCGCAGTCATACATCTCTGCGCAGTCATACATCTCTGCATGGTCATACATCTCTGCACGGTCATACATCTCTGCGCAGTCATACATCTCTGCACGGTCATACATCTATGCTCTTATCTTCATTGGCCAACTTACGCATGCTCCCTTTTAACCAATGAGTTATGGTTCTCAGCCTCCCTTATTACATGCTCTCACTCTCGTCTGTAAGACTTCTCCCATGATGCAACCATCATCCGAAATTCACTGCCCTGGATCATCAGACTTAATTTCCAATATTCCCAGTTTTAAGTGTGACTTGAAAACCTATTTCTTCAAGGTGCTTTTGTCACATAATCACAATCCATGGCCATACATAACCTGAGCTAGTCACAAATATTACCTATGATGTATTACTCTGCACTCTGTATCCACGTTGGCTCAGATACTGGAGGGATGATGGGTTTATTAAAAAAAATTATCAAGTATTTTTATTGATTTTGTTGTATGAAACAGTTCATACATAAAAATAGTATCCTATTCCCCCTCCCCCTCTACTACCAATCCAAGGTAAGGAAAACTTAAGTGTGTTTGGCTCATCAAAGTACAGTAAAAGAGAACATGCCATAGTTAGTAATTGAGATCCATATATCAGATATTATAAAACAAGATAAATATGATCACATCACATTTCAAAGGGAAACTGTCACAAGGTTTTGGCTACTGCACCTGTGAGCAGCATACTGTAGGGGCAGAGACCCTAATTCCAGTGTCACTTTGTATCAGAACTGCTGCACCCAGTAAACTATCAGAATTTGTAGATGTAGCAGAGCTCAGAAAGCTGACCGTGCCCACACCAGAGATTTCTGTGTACACTGTATAAGCTGCTAATCAGTGGTGAGGGCGGAGCTGGACCAGGATGCATGTGAGCTATAGTCCAGGCAGTGATAATCTCCTGGTGATAAAACACTCATTGTATTGAAACAAGAGCAGCCAGCCTACTATGTGATACATCACTGAAATCAGTGTCTCAGCCCTAATCTCATGCTGCCGTCAGATTAAGTAGCAAAACCTGTTGACAGATTCCCTTTAAAAGACATGTATTAATTCTCCTAGCTCTCCTTACATATATATTAAACTTTGATTTTATAGATCCTAGTTCCGACTCTAATGCTTACCAACAGCCAGTTACATTCCTTAAAATAGCCACAGACAGTATCTCTTGAAGCCATACCAGTATTGTCAATCCAGAGTGCCCAAATCTTTTCAAATGTAGGTATTTAGTTTCTCATTAAGTAAATATTCAGGGTCCATGCAACTTTATTTATAACTCCAAATTCAACAGGGTCTGGTGCTGGTCCCCTGGAAAAATTACTTTTCTCTTTCTATGTTATTTAGATTGTTAGGTATTAACCCCGTACATGTACTGCGCTTGTCGTATCCCTCCCTTTGATGTGTGCTCCGGCACTGAGCCCACATCTTTCCCAACACATGTCAGCTGTTTTGAACAGCTGACATGTGCTCCTAACAGCCATAGGTGGATTGCTGTTAACCCGTTAAATGCTGCTGTCAATCTCGGACAGCAGCATTTAATGTGATCGAGCCGGAAGGGCATCACTAATCCAGCCCATTGGCGTACGTGTCACACGACCTCGGGTTGCTGGTGGGTTGGTCTGCAGTAGGCCCTTGTAGTTCTCATTGCTGGATGGGCGGCGCTCATAGCAAGTGAGCATTTCTGCTACACACAGGCGATCTGATCATCGCCTGTGTGTAGCACAGGCAATCGGGTTATCGCATCTTCTCGTCTCCCATGGAGACTACTGAAGCAAGTGAAAAGTAAAAAAAAATGTTTTTAACAATATTACAAAAATAAAAAAATATATAAAAGGTCAAATAAAAGTAAAAGTTCAAATCCCCCCCTTTCCCCCCATTCAAAATAAAACAATAAAAAAAATACACGTTTGGTATCGCCACATTCAGAATCGCCCAATCTATCAAGCAATAAAAAAAAATTAATCCGATTGGTAAATGACGTAGCGGAAAAAAAAAGTGAAAACGCCAGAATTACGTTTTTTTAGTTGTGGCAACATTGCATTAAAATCCAATAACGCGCGATCAAAAGAACGTGTCAACACTAATATGGTATCATTAAAAACGTCAACTTGCCACACAAAAAATAAGCCCTCACCCAACCTGAGATCACGAAAAATGGAGACGCTACGGGTCTAGGAATATGACGCTTTCTTTTTTATTTTTAACAAACTTTGGATTTTTTTTTCACCATTTAAATAAAAAAACAACCTGTACTTGTCTGGTGTCTACGAACTCATAATGACCTTGAGAATAATCATAATGGCAGGTCAGTTTTAGCATTTGGTGAACATGGTAAAAAAAAAAAAAATAATCTAAAAAAACAGTTGTGGAATTGCACTTTTTTTTGCAATTTCACTGCACTTGAAATTTTTTTCCCCATTAGTGAGTACACGATATGGTAAAAACAACGGTGTCATTCAAAATTACAACTCATCCTGCAAAAAAACAAGCCCTCACATGGCCATATTGACGAAAAAATAAAAAAGTTATGGCTCTGGGAAGAAGGGGAGCAAAAAGCAGAAAAGCAAATATGAAAAAGCACTGTGGCATGAAGGGGTTAAAGGAGTTGTCTATGCATGTAATAATCACTACCAATCCTAAGGATAAAGCATAAATCTTGGGATGGTGATGGTCCAACACCTGGCACCAACACTGATTAGATGTTATTAGCTCCGGATGTAAACCTTCTGTATGTGGCGGTCTCTTAACACTGATGATCTATCCTTGAAATAAGTAATAGATATTAGATGCCCTGGAAACTGATTTCAAGAAGACCCACAGTATCACTAGGTCACAAGTGTCCAGTTTTTGCTCTTATTTTATTCCTGCTGCTCCTCTGAGTAGTTTGCAATTTTCTTTTGTTAAATTTGCCTTATGTTTCCAAAGATAAGGGCCTTTTTATTTAGTACCACTTTTTATTGTTTTCATCGAGGGAGGGTTCCTCACAGGTTAATGATACAGAGAAGCCTAAATACACGCCCCAGAGGATCCTGTGAGCCACGCCCCCTTGATGAAAAAAATAAGAATAAAATTTAGGACTAGACAAAAAAAGCCCATATTTCCGGAACCGTTTGGCGGATTTCAAAAACAAAGAAAATAGAATACTCAAGGGAGTAGTGGGAATTAAATAACAGTAAAATCTGGTCCCTTCTGAGCTGGTGACGGCCCCTTTTATATAATACATCCCCCATTATAAACACTGCAACATATGCTGATGCTGTATAAAGACAATTATTACTGTATACTAGCTGAGTTGGGCATGCTAAGTACGAATTTGTTACCTTCACTCATGTTAGCGTCTCTTGGGATGAAAGTGTTGCTGATCCCTGCGATTCTACAGTAATCACCTCCAGTACAGCTCTCACATATTAACGGTGTGATAATGGTCCTGGGAGATTTGAGGAGACCACTAAGAACAATGTGATTCTGTCAGCGCTGATCCAATCAAAAGCAGGCAGTTAATTATTCTATCCAATTTAAAGCTGTGTCTCAATTCTCTTTATTTCATTAGCAAGCCATCCATTTTAGGCAGATCCGATAACGACGGCGCTTTACTAATTCCCAAAGAAGAGAGTGAACGGTGATCAGAGCCAGATCTCACAATCGATGCTGCTAGGAGTAAAAAAAAAACTAACAGCCAAAGAAAGCAACAAATCACACTAATTAGAAGAATAGAAAATGCACAAAATATACATAAAATAAATAAATAAAAGTATGAACCTCCCATAACCTCAAGCGTTCTCTGTTGGCTGACAGTAAGTTAACACTCTAATTTAGAAATATGATGTCTGTGTGCATACCATGGATGGGCTATGCATGGTAGAATTAACCATAAAAATTAAAGCTGGCCATACACATTACATGGCCATTAGCTGGTTGTCGGACAAAAGATTGTTCCTCTAACAGCCATCCCAGCCAACTGTCCCATATACAGGAGCGCTCGTTCGGCCAAGTGCTCCTGTCTTCTCTATGAGAAGGTCGCTGGCTGACATGTCAGCTGGTGGCTTATCTCATGGAGAACAATGTGATTGGCAGCCCACAATCGGACATTTTTCTCAACCATAAATTGGTTGGAGCCCACAAATACATTAGACTGTGTGCTGAACCCGTCGATATTGATAGGTTCGGCCGATATAAGTCTAATGTGTGTAGCTTTAAGCTGGCCATTCACATTAGACATTAGACTATCGTCTGGCTGATGACCATCTTTCCCAACTCCCCCATGCACAGGAATACTCCGTTCTGTGTCTTCCCTATGAGAGAGTTACTGCCAGCGTTTTGGAGAAATAGGTACCGTAGATTACATGTGACTGCTCAATTCTAGGCACAACCCTGGTAAAGGCTTGTAGAATTTTGGCTTGTAGACTTTTGGGTCCTTCAGCTGCTGCTCCTTTCCTGAGTGATAATGGACAAAGAACACTGCAACATACACATGATATAGCAGAAAATCCAGGTCATGGGATTTGCTGATATTGACTACCAAAAGAATAGAAGAGGTAGTCAAGGTTTCTTTCTTGGTAAGATATTCAGGCTTCGCATTTCGAATTGGTGTCAACTGGCCAAAAAGACCAAAATGTAAGAATTGGTAGATCAGCGTTATTTTTCACCAAGCGGGGCAACTATCACCCTGTCAAGTGATGGCATATCACAAGAGAGTTTAACTAATAATTATGGCAGGTGAAATAAGGGATGGGCAAGAAGCTTCTTAGGAAAATACAGTGGGGAAAAAAGTATTTAGTCAGCCATCAATTGTGTAAGTTCTCCCACTTAAAGGGAACCTGTCACCCCCAAAATCAAAGGTGAGCTAAGCCCACCAGCATCAGGGGCTTATCTACAGCGTTCTAGAATACTGTAGATAAGCCCCCGATGTATCCTGAAAGATGAGAAAAAGAGGTTTGATTATACTCACCTGGGGGTGGTCCAGTCCGATGGACGTCGCGGTCCGATCCGGGGCCTCCCATCTTCTTACGATGACGTCCTCTTCTTGTCTTCAGGCTGCGGCTCCGATGCAGGCGTACTTTGTCAGCCCTGTTGAGGGCGGAGCAAAGTACTGCAGTGCGCAGGCGCCGGGAAAGGCCAGAGAGGCCCGGCGCCTGCGTACTGCAGTACTTTGCTCTGCCCCCAACAGGACAGACAAAGTACGCCTGCATCGGAGCCGCAGCATGAATATAAGAAGAGGACGTCATCATAAGAAGATGGGAGGCGCCGGACCGGACAGCGACGCCCATTGTTCCGGGACCGCCCCTGGGTGAGTATAATCTAACCTCTTTTTCTTATCTTTCAGGATACATCGGGGGCTTATCTACAGCATTACAGAATGCTGTAGATAAGCCCCTGATGCTGGTGGGCCTAGCTCACCTTCGATTTTGGGGGTGACAGGTTCCCTTGAAAAAGATGAGGTGCCTTTTATACTGATAACAAGTTCAAACAGGAGCCATTACTACAGGTAAGTTCTGTGAGAGCCAGAAATCTTCATGCTTTTAGGTGACCAAAATACTTATTTTCCACTGTAATTTGCAAAATAAATCATGCCAAGTCAGACAAGGTGATTTTCTGGAATCGTTTTCTCATTTTGACTCTCATAGTTGTGGTCTACCTGTGATGTCAACTACAAGTCTCTCTCATCTTTTTAAGTGAGAGAACTTGCACAATTGGTGGCTGACTAAATACTTTTTTTCCCCACTGTATATTATGTAGGACCTCTAAGGCCACGTTCACACTTTGCGGCGTCCCTCTGCGGGTTCTCCCGCAGCGGAATTGATAAATCTGCAGGGCAAAGCCGCTGCGGTTATCCCTGCAGATTTATCGCGGTTTGTTCCGCGGTTTCCGCTGCGGGATTACTCCTATACTATTGATGCTGCATATGCAGCAATATGCAGCATCAATAGTAATGTTAAAAATAATAAAAATTGGTTATACTCACCCTCCGATGTCCGGATCTCCTCGGCGCTGCACGCGGCGGTCCGATTCCAAAGATGCTGTGCCGAGAAGGACCTTCGTGACGTCACGGTCATGTGACCCGGGCGTCATCACGGTCATGTGACCGTGACGTCACCGCAGGTCCTGTTCGCACAGCAACTCTGACCGGCCGGCCGCCTGCAGCGCTGAGAGGTGAGTATAACATGATTTTTTATTTTTATTCTTTTTTTTACCCCAAATATGGTTCCCAGGGCCTGGAGGAGAGTCTCCTCTCCTCCACCCCGGGTACCACCCGCACATTAATCGCTTACTTCCCGCAACGTGGGCACAGCCCCATGCGGGAAGTAAGCGGTTCAATGCATTCCTATGGGTGCAGAATCGCAGCGATTCTGCACAAAGAAGTGACATGCTGCGGGTTTTAAACCGCTGCGTTTCTGCGCGGTTTTTCCCGCAGCATGTGCACAGCGGTTTGCGGTTTCCATAGGGTTTACATGTAAATGGAAACGCAATGGAAACTGCTGCGGACCCGCAGCATCAAAATCGCCGCGGTTCCGCGGTAAAAACCGCAAAGTGTGAACATGGCCTAAGTCCTCCTGTCTGTTTTAGCAAATACTCTATATGAAAAAACAAGGTCTTGTGACATCATGATATCATGGGAGCTGGGTAAAAATAAACTTATTTGATTTTTCCATCCGTAAAAGCCCGATCTATCAAAATATATTAACCTGATTGATAAACGCCATAATGAGAAATTTTACAGAATTACATGTTTTTGGTCTCCACAGCTCCCTAGAAAAATACAATAAAAAGTGATCAAAAAGTCATACGTAACCTAAAATGTTAAAAACAAAAATGGCAGCTTGTCATGCACAAAACAAGCCCTTACACAGCTACATTGATGGAAAAGTAAAAATGTCACTGGTATCAGAAAATGGCAACAAAATCCCCAATTTTTTATTTTTTCAACAAATTTCTGAATTTTTTTTTCAGCACTTAAAGCTAAACTCCAGCATTCTTTTTATTGCGGTACTGGAGCGGTGCTTCTAATCTAAGTTCCCGGCACTTAGTCTCATACTTACCCACCGTCGTCTTCAGCTCTACCCGGCGCCACTCCGGATGGTCTCCAGCTGTTTGTGACCTGCCGGATCGCTCCAGTGTTTGCCAGGCGAGCCAGACTCACTTTTTAACGCAAGTCTATGGCATCATCGTTCTGGTTCTTATAGATTTGCATTGAGACCTTGTGACCATTACTTCTAACTTCCGACCTCTCAGAAATTGTGGTCACAAGATGGCACCGTGGGACTGGAGCAGCACCGGTAGAAGATTAAATGGCGGCAAGTAATTATAAGACTAGGGTCAGGAACCTTATTAGAACCACTTCAACGCTGAAAAAAAAATGCTGGAGTGGTGCTTTGAAAAAAAAAAGTAAGGTAAAGTGAAATGTTATTCAAAACTACATCTCATCTAAAAAAAAAACAAGTCCTCATGCTGCAATGTTGGATGGAGAAATAAAAAAAAAGTTATGGCTATTGGAAGAAGAGTAGGAAAGAGAGAAAATGCAAAAAAAAAAAAAATTGCCAGGTTCTGAAGGGGTTACTTAACCAAGGTGCTGCACATCGGTGGCCTATGACAGAGACACAAATACAATGCCCTCCATGTTATTCGCAGTAGCTCTGTATTTCATTACATCTTCTGCCATTTATAAGCACCTTGAATTTTAAAGAATGTCCCTAACCTCCTGGATGGTGCTTTACCGCTACCCCAGAATTCTGAAAATGACATTTCCTTTTTGCATCTTTTTATTTAGGAAGTGTGTTCCTATGGTGACCGGCGAGACCAAGGATTATTAAGAGTTTACACCTGCATTTCAAGGTCACTTGTTGCATTTCCCATAGTGATAGCGCACATAGAACATAAATAATGATTTTTCTCTTCAATATCAAGGTCACCGGTTAGAAAGTCACAATTATCCACAGCGTGCGGGACGTAGGGCATGGGCTCGGGGGCTTATTTATATTCTGTATGCACCCTGTTGTCAGTATGTCCCAGACGCCTCAATAACACTGTTTGAGAAAAAAGCACTTTGCAGAGGATTCTGGGATTGTCTTTAACAGACAAAGCCGTCATGTAAAGTGATCTCTTCAAGGATTTTTCATGTTAAAAACAAGGGACAGAAACTAATGCTCGGCAGCGTCCTCGAAGGAACCACTACAGGAATAACAATATTCCTATGGGTTGTCTGGTTTAGAAAAGTGATTTTCTAATTCAAAGGGATTGTCCAGGACTTTAATATTAATGGCCTATTCCTAGGATAGGTCATCAATGTCTGATCGGTGGAGGTGCAGCACCCGATATCTCCACCAATCAGTTGTTCCCATTGTCAGCCGAAACTGCTCAGTAACAGATCTGCACAGAATAGCTCTGACGCCTCTCTAGTGGCCGTGGCTGGGTACTGCACATGCACCCCTACTCATATCAATAGAAGGCGGACATGCAGTTTCCGGCCACAACCACTATTCCGTTGACGGAGCTGTGCAGCTCCGCAACTGAGCAATGCCGGCCCACACCGGAAACAGCTGATTAGTGGGGCTGCCGGGTAATGCACCTCTACTGGTCAGACATTGATGAGCTATCCTAAGGATAGGCCACCAATGTTAAAGTCCCAGACAACCCCTGGGTTCTTCTGTTTTGACCCAAGAGAAGAGCTCTTGTTCTGGGGACCCAGCACATCTGTGCATTACAGGGATTCATATTGATGTAATAATTTCATTCTTCCTGCATCGGCGCTACAGAGGAATCTGGGTGTCCGTACTGACAAACATCTGAGCTGCAAGACATCTTCAACATATTGTTGGCATATCCCAGCAACTAGATCATGAAAAACAGGCATTTAAAGGAGTTATCCAGGACTTTCATATTGATGAGATAAGTCATCAATATCGATAATAGGGGATCCGACACCTGAAACCACAAATCAACTGTTAAAGGGAATCTGTAAGCAGGTTTTTGCTTTGGAATCTGAGAGCAGCATGACGTAGGGGCAGAGACTTTGATTCTAGTGATGTTGTTGTGAACGTGTACACATTCACACATAGGTAACGGGAAAAGGAAGGTTGACCACAGTGAAATTATACACCTACACCCAACTGGTCAATGTACAGACTAGAAAGGCCCTAGCCGCACAATTAAAACACCACCTCGGACCTAACTCCCTAAAAGGCCATTGAGGGGTTTCTCATACGTACTGAGGAACCAGAGTGGAGGACGCAACACAATGGCAACAAGGGGAGAGAAAGATGTAAAAAAAAGATATGAAAATCAAGGGTGAGAAACTAAAACACATTCATATTGGGTAGAGAGAGAAAACTAAGGAGAACCAAAATAAAAGGACCAAGTAATCTCCCAGGAACATAACGGTAGTAAAAGGAAAAGGGGGCTGGGAAGGAAAGTAAACAGACTCACTGCAGGAATACAACTGGAGTTTACAAAATAAGGTAAACCCCTTAGCTGAAGGGCTGGATCTCCGGAACACATCCATCAAGAGGTATAGCCAGTAATGAAGTGCAGTGAAGGGTGAAAATATAAAACTCCACCCAGAATGTGATGGGGCAAACCAAAACGGGAAAATGAGATACATCTGGAGAGGAGCAAACCTGGAAGGAAAAACAAAGACAATAGAAACCATCAGCATTTTGACAGGGAAGAAAGGAAAATAGCTCAGCAGATAGGTACACTGATTAAGCAGTAACAGGTCACTAGATCGAGTCCCCAAACCGAGCCATGACAAATGTATCACTTAAAATCCATGTTTTCTCTGCTGTATATGTAGCAGTGCTAGACAATACTGCAAAGTGCATAACCCCACCAACATTCCTGATCGGCAGCTTCCTGTCCAAACTGTACATTGTCAACAAGCTGCCAATCAGTAGGGTTGGGGTTACATAAATTAGCTGGGCAGCCTGGCACACGACACCTAGTCCTGCAGTGATAATCTCCTGTGGATAAGACACTGATTATATTGAAACTACAGCAAGCTGTTGAGCACTGGAATTAGGCTTTCTCTGCCCTTCCCCCCTTACCATTATGGCTGCTCTCAGATTGAATAGCAAAAAGCTGCTGATAGATTTTCTTTAACTGGTTCTGTGGAATCTGGATGTATACAGTACCTGAAGATGGGACACTACAGCTCCATACACTTAGTAGTGCGCTTTTTTGAGCACTGCAATTCAGCTCCCTTTGAAGTAAATAGGAGCAGAGTTGCAACTTCACTGTCAATATCTATCAAAGTCCTGGACAGCCCCTTTAACAGGGTATACATTTAAGAGTTATAACAGTTTAATGTCTTTCCATTATTTTTGCTCATGTACAATCTCGCAGCATATTGCAGTGAAGTAGTTAACAAAACACTTAAATGAATAGGAATAAAAAACAAAAAATTAATGTAATTTTTGAAAACTGAAAAGCTATAATTATAGCAGCTATTAACATGGTGAGCAGCATTGTCCCTTGATCTGTGCCACCTTTGTTTCTTCGTTCTTGTCTGTTCACATCATCTATCCTCCCACACACACAAACACAAGCTTTACTGCTATAGATTTTCGCTGATGCTGGCAGTTCCCCATTAATCTTGAATCATCCAACCACCAGATGTCAAGAAAATTGTATCCCAGCTGATTACATAACATAAAATTCCACTTTTTCAGCATTGATAGAGAAGTAAAGCTCTAAGTACTCTGCAAGCTTTGCCCATCGGTAGGGTAGACAAGCAATGGGATTTTGTTCGGTGTCCTTACAGATGGCAACGACTTTACTACTGTACAACAGTGTCCCAAACTACTCCATAGCTCTACTGGAGGACGTCCTCATGGAGGCTATGACGACAACTAGCCTTTAACGACCAACGGCCGTAGACATTAGATTAACCTCGACCAAGTCTTCTGTTTACTTTGGAACTTGTGTGGGGGTTCCCTTCATTGGGGTTCCCTAAGTACGCATCGATGCAGGAGGGGGTTTATGGGGATATGGAACAATGGTGACTTAAAGGGGTTGTAAGAAATGTGTTTTCGAAATAACAGGGCCCCACTTGTCCACTTACTCTGCCCAGTATTACAACTCCTTCTGACTCACAATGCTTGAAACATTTTTGACAATAGAAAAACAGTATCTAATAAACCCCTTCCAAAGTTGGATAAACATGCACTGATATGGCATGGGGCTTGGGGTGGTTGCCCAGGCATTATATTTTATAGGGATACAAACTTTAGTTTTGGTTGGTGCCCCAGATTCCTAAGCGGTGTGCAGTAGTTTAGATTTATTAGCTGGTGCACTCTGCATAGGCAGTAATCAAGAATACAATACTCTCAGTATAACGAAGTGAGGTTTGTCGCATTTATTGATATCTATGCAGTGTGCAGCAGCCGATGACCAGCTCATCTTAATAGCTGCACTCTGTTTAGGCAGCGACTGGGATGACAGGCTGCGCTGTGCTCTCCAGCTTCCGGTCTATCCTCGCGCTGAGAGGATAGAGAGAGGCTATCTGGTGGAGCAGTTCTGTACTTAAAATAGTGTCCCCTGCCACCCTTCTCCCCCACTAATGTTATAATATGCTTTTACATACTTTTTTAACCTTACTAGGGTTAGGGCTACGGTTAGAACTATAGTTAGGGTTAGGACTAAGGTTAGGGAAAGGATAATGGTTAGGAATAGCGTTAGGATTAGGGGCAGGACTAAGGAGGACTAGAGTGGTCTACAGCTATGGTAATAAAATAGTTACATAAAAAATACAAAAAGGTAATAAAAAAAATAAAATAGCTGTATTTTTAACATTTTATAGGATATTACTAGAGGGTCAAAGACAAACTACAATTACATTAGCGCTTTCTTAAAACTCAATACATATACTTGGGAGGAAAGAGGAGTAAAATATTGGATTGGTGAGAGAGACTCAGGAAATGCTAATGGTCCATTGGTTAGGGGGCACAAAATACTCACCGTGCCCCAGATACAAACAACCCACAATATGCCACTATATACACAAGATATCCGTCAGCCAAACATTATTTCGGCAAGCAGCTATCTCTCCTGACTCCGCCATACACAGTTCAGCCAAGAGTTAATTTGTCTTTAACAGGAGGAGGTAGTCACTGTCAGACACCTCTGGCAGTCAATGGCTTATCTCCTCATATCTAACCTGAAAACCAATGCAAAAGCTCCAATGGGCCCCCCAATTATTGCAAGTCTCTAATTTTAACCCCTTAACGACAGGAGGTATTTGCGTTTTTTGCTCCCCTTCTTCCCAGAGCCATAACTTTATTTTTCAGTCAATATGGCCATGTGAGGGCTTGGTTTTGTGTGACAAGTTGTACTTTTGAATGACACCATTGACTTGAGCATATCGTGTACTGGAAAACAGGAAAGAAAAATTCCAAGTGCGGTGAAATTGCAAAAAAAAGTGCAATTCCACAGTTTTTTTTTTTACCATGCTCACTAAATGCTAAAACTGACCTGTCATTGTGATTCTCCAGGTCATTACGAGTTCATAGACACTAAATATGTCTAGATTCTTTTTTATTTAAGTGGTGAAAAAAAAAATCCAAACTTTGGTAAAAAAAAACCTGTAGTGTCTCCATTTTTTGTGATTTGAGGCTTGGTGAGGGCTTATTTTTTGCGTGCCTAGCTGACGTTTTTAATTTTATCATTTTGGTGCAGATACGATCTTTTGATCACCTGTTATTGCATTTTATTTCAATGTAGCAGTGACCAAAAAAACGGAATTCTGGTGTTTTGAATTTTTTTCTCGTTACACCGTTTACCGATCTGGTTAATTCTTTTTTTATATTGATAGATCGAGCGATACTGAATGCAGCAATATAAAATATTTGTATGTTTGATTTTTTTTTATTGTTTTATTTTCAATGAGGCACAAGGGGGATGATTGCAACTTTTTTTTTCATTTATTTTTAAAAAACTTTTTTTTTCCTTTTTGCATGCTTCAATAGTCTCCATGGGAAGGATGTTCCCAAAATTTCAGATATTATAGAGAGAATTTCTACTCAATGAGTTTTTGAATTCTCGCTTGCTTTAAGAGAGAACAAATTTATAACGTATACCAAGAGATGGCACATTTGGAATAACGTTTTTCCTCCTCATATACATATATATGTATTATGTGAGATTGTAGTAGCATCGTACGTAGTGAAGAGGCAGTGACCCACAAAGTTCCAACACAAAAGTCTCTTTAATGTGTTTCCTCACAGCATTAAAGTCCAATTCACACAAATGCATATAACTTCAGTGTATATTATCAGTGTTCAGTTCATAGCAATACATATCATATGGCTTTAGATTTGCAGTCCCTAAACAGGCCAGACTTCCCTTGTCCAGTTTCCCTGGGAAACCACACGCCATATTACAGTCTCCATATACACAGCCTCATATGTTGCAGACACTACACACGCCAGCACCCCCCCGACTAGTTCCCGTGGGTGTCCGGCATCACAGTCTCTTACAGTCTCTTTACTCACACAGCCGTACACAGCCCAGGATATCCTCTGGATAGCAGCCGGGCACCATATCCACCTGTTTGCCATCATTACACATGCTAGTCCCCTTTCGGGCACAGGAAATCGACCTCCGGGCACAGAACTGTCCACATCCGTCTCTTTCGGGAACAGGACATCCACCTCCGGGCAAAGGACTATCCACATCCGTCTCTTTCGGGCACAGGACATCCACCTCCGGGCACAGGACTGTCCACATCCGTCTCTTTTGAGCACAGGACATCCACCTCCGGGCACAGGACTGTCCACATCCTTCTCTTTCGGGCACAGGGCTGTCCACATCCATCTCTTTCGGGCACAGGACATCCACATCCAGGCACAGGCCTGTCCACATCCGACTCCTTCGGGCACAGGACATCCACCTCCGGGCACAGGACTGTCAACATCCGAGACCAGCACCATGGACGACTTGCATCGCTGTATACGCTGTGGGTGCCAGGCTATTCAGCTGCCCTGGGTGCTGGCTCCGCTGGCCTGTGCCCCATGCGCTCTGCAGGCCTCTGCTCTGCACACCAGCACACACCAGACTGACACTGAGGTTGCACCTCACACCTGACACACCTGTCCCTCTTACTGCAGGGCTTTTAACACACACAAACATGTGGCCTTCAGCCACATGGAAAACCCGGACCAGAAATCCATGACTCCCATGCACACCTATGGACTTCATCCATCTGCATGCGCAACTTGGGGAGCACAAACAGTGCCCCCTAGCTGTAACAGGGGTCACTGCCTCACAATGTTGATTAACTCGAACACAAGACAAGTTTCATCATCCTCGACAAATCAACTATTAAAGGACTTCTTCGTAATCTAAGTTCAATATGCCGATTAGGCATATGATCCCTAATGATACATGCAGTACTTGACTTTCTGTTTGAAATTAAATCTAATATATAAAGCTGAATGTGTGTGTGTGTGTATGTATGTATGTATGTATGTATGTCCGGGATTGGCATCTGAACCGTAGCAGCTACAGCCACAAAATTTTGCACAGTCACACGTCTGGACCCCGAGAGCGTCATAGGCTATGTTGTGAGGTGAAATTTTAACCCCGCGCTTTCCAATTCACCAAACAATTTTGCCCCTATCTACATAATGGGGAAAAAGTGAAAGGAAAAGTGTTGGAGGCGTCGCAGCTACAGGCACAAAATTTTGCACAGTCACACGTCTGGACCCTGAGAGCGTCAAAGCTATATTGTGAGGTGAAATTTTAACCCCGCGCTTTCCAAGTCACCAAACAATTTTGCCCCTATCTACATAATGGGGAAAAAATGAAAGGAAAAGTGTTGGAGGCAAATTAACAGCTGCCAGATGTGAACAAGGGGGACTTAAAGAATGACAGCGATGGCACCAAAGAGTATATACTGTACAGTTGCTAAGGTGGGGCCCCAACATGGGATAATCACACCACCACGGGGATATGAACACACACACAAAATGCGCCACACACTACCACGTGCTCGAACACATATACCACCCTCAGTGCACATTTCACCACACATACACCAACCTCGCCACATAAAAGTAGAAACACAAAAGTCGCCGCTCAAAACTCGCCACGCGCAAAACTCTCCACATGCAAAACTCGCCACACGTGCAAAACTCGCCACACGCAAAACTTGCACACGCAGAAAAATTGCCACATGCAGAAAAATTGCCACATGCACAAAAGTTGCAACACATGCAAAAGTTGCCTCACACAAAACTTGCACATACTCAAAAGGCACCACACATAAAACTCGCCACGCGCAAAACTCGCCATGCGCAAAACTTGCTGCACACAACTTGCTACACTAACCTGTCACATGCAACTCGACACACAAAAAGTTGCTACACGCATGTCGCCACACAAAACTCATCTCACAAAAGTCCCTACATGCATGTCGCCACACGCAACTCAACACACACAACTTGACACACGAAACTCGCCCTAAAACACACACAAGTCTGGTATCCTTCAAAAATAAAAATCTGATTAATAAGCAGACAAACTACAAGAGCAACAAATGTACCATATAGGAATCCGGCAGCTGTCAGTCACATGACCAGTCTATTATGTGTATGTGTGAGCTAATATATACTGCCAGGGGGTGGGCTTACTGTTGGCTGGGGATTTATCAGGCTGCCATTTTAGCTTACAAATACTGAGGTAAAAATACTGACCAAATAACGTGTGAACGAGGGCTAATACAGGAGGAGATGGCATACAGCTATATACTATATACAGGAGATGACACACAGGTATATACTATTTACAGGGGAGATGACACACAGGTATATACTATATACAGGAGGAGATGACACACAGATATATACTATATACAGGAGAGATGACACACAGGTATATACTATATAGAGGAGGAGATGACATACAGGTACATACTACATACAGGAGGAGATGACATACAGGTATATACTATATACAGGAGGAGATGACACACAGGTATATACTACAGAAAAGCACTTAGTGAGTGGGCACCACCTGCATATAGAATAAATACTAGGGGATCACCACTTGCATACCAAACATAGTAAAATCAAAAAGGAGCAAGTGTATGCAAACAAATTGGGATCACCACAAAATAAGAATTTATACAAAATCCAGCTTTTGGTTCAGTGGATATCTGGCAGGCTGTAGCGTAGCTGTGACCCACGCGTATCGACGCCCGTAGCGTCTTCCTCAAGGTCGATATCGACCAACGCTGCTAGGAGCCCTATTACCGCCTAGGTGTTAGGTAGGGTGAGTTAATATGGGACCTGAATACTAGGGTCTAGGCAGCCACACGGTGCTCACTATGCCCCTAAGTGTATTTTAGGTTTTTCTATCTGTAGATTTTTTGTTGTGGGACATAGAATAGTAAAGGGTGTATTACTTCATCTGTGTTATTACATCGCACCATTTAATGCCCGTGTGTTGCATATTTTTGGTTCTGTGTTCCATGTATATATCGGCTGTATAGTGGCTATTTGCTATGTTACAATTTCTATCAATGATCTATATGGACCCATTACCCCAGGTCATACTTTTAGGGGGTTGTTTTAATATGTTTTTATGTCTTTGTGTGGAGTTTCTTGAATAAAGCTGGATTTTGTATAAATTCTTATTTTGTGGTGATCCCAATTTGTTTGCATACACTTGCTCCTTTTTGATTTTACAGGTATATACTATATACAGGAGCAGATTACCTACAGGTATATAGTATATACAGGAGGAGATGACACAGGTATATGCTATGTATAGGAGGAGATGACATACAGGTATATACTATATACAGGAGATGACACACAGATATATACTATATATAGGTGAGATGACACACAGGTATATACTATATACAGGAGATTACATACAGGTATATCTAATATATAAAGCTGAATGTGTGTATGTATGTATGTGTGTATGTCCGGGATTGGCATCTGTACCGTCGCAGCTACAGCCACAAAATTTTGCACAGTCACACGTCTGGACCCCGAGAGCGTCATAGGCTATGTTGTGAGGTGAAATTTTAACCCCGCGCGTTCCAATTCACCAAACAATTTTGCTCCTATCTACATAATGGGGAAAAAGTGAAGGGAAAAGTGTTGGAGGAAAATTGACAGCTGCCAGATGTGAACAATGAGGACTTAAAGAATGAGAGCGATGGCGACAAAGAGTATATACCGTACAGTTGCTAAGGTGGGGCCCCGACATGGGATACTCACCACACACGGGGATATGAACACAAACACAAAATGCGCCACACACTACCACGTGCTTGAACACATATACCACCCTCAGCACACATTTCACCACACACACACACCAACCTCGCCACATAAAAGTCGAAACACAAAAGTCACCACTCAAAACTCGCTACATGCAAAACTCGCCATATGCAAAACTAGGCTCACGCAAAACTCGCCACACGTGCAAAACTCACCTCATGGAAAACTCACCTCATGCAAAACTTGCACACACAGAAAAATTGCCACATGTACAAAAGTTGCACCACATGCAAAAGTTGCCTCACACAAAACTTGCACATACTCAAAATGCACCACACATAAAACTCGCCACGCGCAAAACTCGCCATGCACAAATCTTGCTGCACACAACTTGCTACACTAACCTGTCACATGCAACTCAACACACAAAATGTTGCTACACGCATGTCGCCACACAAAACTCATCTCACAAAAGTCGCTACATGCATGTCGCCACACGCAACTCAACACACACAACTTGACACATAAAACTCGCCCTAAAACACACACAAGTCTGGTATTGTCCTTCAAAAATAAAAATCTGATTAATAAGCAAACTACAAGAGCAACAAATGTACCATATAGGAAATACGGCAGCTGTCAGTCACATGACCTGTCTATTATGTGTATGTGTGAGCTAATATATACTGCCAGGGGGGAGGGCTTCCTGTTGGCTGGGGATTTATCAGGCTGCCAATAGCAACCAATCACAGCTCAGCTTCTATTTTGCTACAGTTAATTAACCTGAGCTCTGATTGGTTAATATAGGCAACAAAGACATTCTCAGTATAACAAAGCTAATATATGTTGTGAAATGCTTCTATTTGCTTAGTTTTTGCCTTTTAATAATTACATTTCTATCTATTTGTTTTGTGGTTTTTGTGTGCAGAATAAATTTTTGTTAACACATTCTATTTTGCTAACAGCAGTCATTAACCCGGGCGAAGCCGGGTAGTACAGCTAGTTGGTTATAAAGTGCAAATTTACCAGTAGGACCTTAGTAGTTTCCCCATTTCCCTTGTGGTTCCCCGTTCTTCCACTTCCTAATCCTCTCCTCCTTCCTTAACCCACCTTCTTCCCTCGCTTCTATTAGTATTAATTATATTGTTTTGCATTGGATTATAAAAAGTTCAATAAAAATTCAGTTGAAAAAAACCCGAAAACAAACAGCTGACATGTGACGGGAAAGGTGTGGGCTCAGCGCTGGAGCCTACATCAAAGGGAGGGATTCCGACGTGGGAGTATTATTAGGCCCAACCTCGGAAAGGGGTTAATAGCATTGCTCTTTTCCTATAGGCCAAAGGGACTTTTGGGGGCCCCTAGGCTCCAGGGCCCAGGTGCGATTGCAATCCCTGCACCTATTGCTGTTACATCCCTGATTCTCTTCCCCAATCTGTCATACACATCAGATGGTCGTTTGGCCAAAATCTGTAGGTTTGTTTGTCTTTTACCCAATGGTAAGGAAGGGGCTTAAGAAGGGTGTGGGTATAAAGACAACCGGTATACATTGTTGTTTGTGACTGTAATTTAACCTCAAAATGTTATTTTTGATCGGTAAGGTCCAACCCCTGTGACCACCACTAATGATCATGATGAATTCTTTGATAATGGCTGAGCTAAAATATGAGACACCAAACATACATACGAACTTCAGGGCCCCGGATAAACTCTAAAATGAAACACTGTGTTGAGGGTCCTAGGGGACAGACCACCAAAGATGAAATAGTTGTGGTCTGCCTTTGCGTTGGGTAATCAGTGTTTTAGGTCTTTATATTGTATCAGAGGACGCTTCAATCTCTGTAAATGCGTAAAGGAGATAAAATGATAGCAATGTGCTAAAAGTAGCAGCCGTGGAAACCGAGTGTGTGGTTTATAAAGCAGTGAAGTCTCACTCATCCAATGCCTACACTTGTAATTTGAAGATATTTTCCTTTTCATTGTGTTATACATTTTATTCTCCTGGGAGCACAGGCTGCAAGTCAGTATCATTTCTAAATGGCAGTGTTAAATAGCTCATTATTATGTCTGGATTACGTAAATCCCTATGCGAAAAGTCCCCAGTGTGACTGTGAAGAAGAAATACTTTAGATAACATGAAAAGGTGTCAATAGCTGGAAAACTGTTAATGTTATTTATTTTATTAAATTAAAAATTAAGGGCACGTTCCCATATGGGTGGTGTATACGCACCAGACTTTCCAAGGGGAAACCCATATTGCAGTAGCAGAATTGTGGATGAGATTTTACAAAACAGCCACAAGCAAAGTGACTGCTGCAAGTCAATTTAGACTACGAATTTCACCATTTGCAGAATTCAGGGCATCAGTTGTTGCACCGGACAGGTCCTGGACCCGGATGACAAAACGTTACATGCTTCTTGGAAGTCCTTCTTCTTCCACTGATTTTAGAGTAGCGTATTATAAATGTTCTCTCTATCTCACCCCTCCATCCTTTTTTTCTTTTCCAGGGGCATTTTGTTGGGATCGGGCATTGGATATGCAACTATACCAGTGTGGATACATTAAGGTTTTGTAAGGATTGTGTACCGCTTTTGTTTTTTGTTCTTTTTACTATGCTGTGATCTTCATGCTGATTGCTTATCCCTTTCATATGGCCGGACTCTTAGGACTTTCACGCCTGCCATTTTATTCATCAATTGATGTTTTTGTAGTTTGTAAACTTGCATTCATAATAAATCTTCTTTAAGTCCAAAACTAACATTGATTTTAATCCTAAATATTATTGGAGTGAGCCCACTGTCAGTGCACATTGTAAAGTGAAAACCCGACGAGCAAGAAAAGCAGAGACCAGCTCCATCCTCAAAAAATATGTCAGTTTCCAGTTTGGAGCAGGTCTCTATTCTCACTACTCGCCAGATTCTCTTCTTACAGTGAGCACTGACAGTGGGCTCTCTTGCCTGCTCGTCACTTCTCATTAGAGGAAGTGAACTGTCACTGTGCATTGAAAAGCCTATGTCACAATTGACAACCGACGCATGCTTACTAGAGCAGGGACTAGCCCAACCCCTCAAAACAGATGTCACTAATGACGCTTCATTTCAGGGTAGGGACAGATGCTGCGGCAGTGACCGCAGCCTCTGCCTCCTGATGAGGTCTCATTTCAGTATCCCAGCATGCAATGATTTTCAAAGTGTCATCAAACCGGAAAAAAGTGACAAAAATCAGAGAGAGATTAGAGAGGAAACAATAGGAATTTTTTTAAATTAAAGAATATTAGAAAAGAGATTAGATTATTACAATAAAAAGATAGCCATTTAAGATTAAAATCAATGTTATGTCTGGACAACCCCTTTAATTTTTATTATTAAAATAAAGTTTGATTTTGAAAAAAAAACAAAAATGTTGCATGCAGCGTATATTGATCCAGCTATGGGTGCAATTCCTCATAGGGTTGTCAACTATCCAAACTCTCCTGGTCCTGGTGTACAAAGGCAGCTTTTTTTTCCAGTGTTTAATAAAAAAAAATGTTGATGAATCCGTGACTTCTTATACTGTAGAAGATGGTGAAGATTATTCTGATTGGAATTATCATTTTCTACTAATGTGTTCACATCAATAGAAGCAGAAGAAATGTATGACATATTATTCATGATTCATTATAGTTTTCCAGTGTGTCCATAATAATGTTAGATATCGGTGACTTTTGAATGAACTGTCCAGAAAAAAAAATAAAAAAAATGAAGTTTCAATGCTTCTTTCTCATTAGTTGTGTCTGTGATAAAACACACAGCGGGATATCTGCCTTGCACTAAGCGCCAATTGCCTTTCTTTTAATGTGCGATTCCACTGCAATGTGTTTATCTGAAGGCCAGAGTGCTTAACCGAAGCGTTATAACATTTTCTTACGATTGCATGAGAATTAAAGAACTACCGGTACTATGTTGCAAAGTATTTAAGAGTCAAGTTACACTTATTCTTATATATTACATGGGTTAAGGAGAGTCATGTTCTACATGTGAATGTGATAAAACAACAGACCTTAAAAGGGTTTTCTAGGCTTAAAGGGGTTGTCCACTAATCAGACAAACTCTTTTGAATCCCTACGTTTTCCCCAGTAAAATAGTAACACCTATAGTCTCCTCCAGTGCCAGCGCTGTTCCAGCTGTCTGCACTGGTTCTCCTGCGGCTCGCGTGATATTCTTATGTTACGAGATCCCTCCAGCCAATCATTACTGGTTTCGCCCTTCCCTTCTTTGGACAAATCAAGACATTGATTTGCTAGAGAGCCGTCGCAGCTCTCCATTCCTCCAGATGTCAATTTCGTCCACGGGCGAGGAGAGTGAAGCCAGCGCTGACTGGCCAGAGAGCCAGTGCCAACAACAACTGGAACAGCGCCGACAGCAGAGGTGGAACATATCCAGGTGAAGTGTCACTGGATGCGCTGCTGATAATTATATCCGACGAATATTTTCCTTGAAAACTTTATTTTAGCAGGTTTACAGAGTCAACGCGTTTCGAGCTCAACGCAGGACCTCTTCATCAGGACAAAAACCTAGTCGACAGCAGAGGTGAATACAGATGTTACTATCTTACTGGGGGGAAATCTGGGGATTCAGAAAGGGTTGTACGAGTAGTGGACAACATCTTTAAGATATTGATAGGTCATCAATATCAGACTAGTGGGGGTCCAACACCCAACGCTCTGATCGATCAACTGTTATCAGCTCCGGTGAAAACCACATGTAACATGGAATGGATCCCGAACAGCACAGGTAGAAACAATGTGTAATGGCAGCTCCCAGGTACTGCAGCTCAGCTCCTAATCACTTCTATAGGAATTCATGGATAATCACTGCCAGAGCTGATAACAGCTGTAGGTGTCTAGGTTTGGCACCCATGGTCTGATATTGACCTATATAAGGGCTCATGCCCATATTTTCGGTATTTTCAGTCCGAGTGCTAGTCCTTAAAAAAACACTTCACACTCGGACCAATATTACTTAATGGGGCAGATTACTGATTTTTTTCACTGACTGAATCTGAATGTGAAAAAATCTCAGCATGCTTTTCCTTTGATCAGCAGATGAGACTTAACCATTTGAGTCTATGGGTGTGTGAAAAAAATTGGATCCCATACGGAGCCACAGTGCAGCATCGGATTTTTGCGGATACATTGCAATTCTGTAACATAGGAAACTGTAAATGCTCCTGTAAATGATTAATAACTGCTGTGAAAAAAAATTGGATTAACTACAGAATGCACATGGATGACCAGTGAGAAAAAAATCATCCCACCACGTGTGACTTTATACATCTTCCTACATAAACACCAGCACTAAAAGTGATTTAAGAAATCACATTCTTCCACAGAACGTGAAAAGGCATAAGGTTGCCGTGTTAAATGGTCAGTGTTTCAGATAAATTTCAATAAATCAACAGAGCAAGAGACTATAAGAAACTTTGTAATATATCTTATCAGAGAAATCTGCTTCTTTCTCCACATATGAGCCACTTCTTACCCTCTATTGTCTTTTTAACTATTCATTCAAAGGATTGTCCACTACTAGGACAACCCCTTCTCGATCTGTATGTCTGCCCTCATGAAAATGAAAACACCTATACTCACCTCCTGTGCTGGCGCTGTTCCTCTTGATTACCTATATGTCCAAAGAAAAGGAGAGCAGCGCTGACTGGACACAGGACTCACAAGTCATACCAACTCCATGTGAGCCACGGGACCGTAGGTGCTGACATCGCTGGAACGACGCTGGCACGGAATATGAGTATAGGTGTTTTTAATTTTCACAGGGGTTAAAATTCAGATCAAGAAAAGGTTGTCTCAGTAGTGAACAACCCCTTCCACTCTCAAAAACAGTTCAAGTCCATCTTGGTCAAAGCAAAACAAACTACCTGCACAGTGAGCTTATAAAACTGTATGGAGAGTTGAGGAGGAGAAAGATGAGGAGCAAGGATCAGGGAGAGACACTGACACAGACAGATCCCTGCTGCAGCTTCTCTTGCAAGTAATTTAGCTCACCCTAGAGCAGGACTCACAGCTACACAGCTTAGTACCCCTGTATAATTGTATCCATGCTACTGCTGCTTCAATCAGTGTGCTACCTAAAGAAATAAGAGAAGAAATCGCTCTTTTTGTGCATGCAGTGTATGGGAGACACTATAGCAGCTAAACTCCACCAACTAAGTCAGAAACAACAGAAAATTAGAGATGGCGTCTGTAGAGGCAAAAAAAAATGTGAAAAATGCAGAATATAAGTCATGGCCAAATATAATGTTATTTTTTAAGCATACACATGACAGCTCGCGCCGAAAAGCTACCTGAAATGACTGGCACAGTTTAACCTTCATTCCATCAGCAGAGGCAGAACATGTACATCTCTGGCCTCTCTGAAAGGATTATATTGATTAATTCACAATGCTCGATAGCGGCGAGGGAATATGCAGATAGTTCTAAATGAAACACAATGTAACCACAGCTAAATAATGTACAAAACCAACAAAGGAAAATGCAAGCGGTCCCAGGGTTCATAGTTTCATAGTCTTTAAGGTTGAAGGTAAACATAGGTTATAGGTTGAACTCGATGGACTTAACATGTTGATCCAGAGGAGGGCAAAAAAAAAACCATGAGGCAGATGCTAAAAGATCCATAATAGGGGAAAATGTGTTCCCAACTTCACATTTCGCAATCAGACTAGTTCTCTGGATCAACGCCCCATCACAGAATCTAGTTCCCATAATCTGTAACTGTATATTTATCAAGAAAGTTAGTCAACAAATAACAATCCTTATAATAGAAAAAGAAAAAAACGTGAAAGGACAGCACTTCAAAATACTTAAATAAATAAATCTGGTACCGTAATTACAAAATATAATGAGCAAAAAAGACAATCAAATGATCAACGGAATAATATCAGCCACTCATTAGTTATCTGTAGTAAAATAAATTAGTAAATAACCTGCATATCGCAAAACATGTGCAACCAGCTAGAGCAGTGAACACAGATAGAGGGTACTAACTTTAATGTCTGCAGCAAATGCCTCCACCCCGACGCGCGTTTCACCATGCTTGTTTCTGGGGTATGTCATTCTTGAGGGATAGATAACTAATTGTCATCTATTTAGTAGCTGACATTATTCCGTTATCATTTGACTGTCTTTCCTGTGCACTATATTTTGTAATTACCACGTTTTCTGCTGAGTTCTCTTTTGTGAGGCACTTTTTTACTGAATTGATGCATTGTGATATTTAATAAAGTTGTATTTATGAACTTTTATATTAATTTCTGTCTTCTTGAGACTTATCTATTCACAGGCAGTGGGTTTGATATAGTTTATCAAGAAAGGCATCCAGAGTCTTATCTTCCTACTCTAAACCAGAGAAACCAAGGAAAGACCTGCCCACAAGTCACCACAAGTCACCCCGAAGCACAAACAAGTTCCTCATCTTAGAGATAGAAAGAGAGAGAGACAGACTCTGCCTACAGTCTGGCCCAGGAGCACGGGCATATCATTAACTGAAAACTTCTAACACTGATTACACAAGAACCACAAGACCTAACACTGATTACACAAGAACCACAAGATGCATTTCTTCACCCCAGGAATCATTTTAATCAGTATAACAAACTTCTGCTGACAGGTTCACTTTAATAATCTTGGTCGTTCTTCTTTGCACCCGCTCTATTACAGCCATGTCATTCTTATACACTGGAGACCAAAATTGCAGAGTATTCTAAGTGTTGTCACGTTACTGACTTGTGCAGAGGCAAAACTATGTTCTTGTCATGTCATCTATGCCTCTTTAAATGCATACCAATAAGATTAATTTTGCTCTGACAGTAAGATCAACTATTTCCGATCCAAGACACTTACATCCACAACTCACAGATAAGATCATTGGACTGTGCTAGATATTCAATTCCCCATTCAGTATAAGAGCTTAATTTGTCTCCTGAGAGATTCACAAGACCATGATGGAAACTTGTCAGTGATGTGCTATTGATTAGCCAGAACGACAGATACTAAGCTTGTTAATTTGTCTATGGTGAAATACATTCAGTCATTTGCTTTTCTGTGGTCAGAGTTCTGGAAATTGTACCTAAAGAAGATCTGTCACCAGAATTCACAATACATTAACATATGGAGCTCTAAAGCCTGACTTACCTTCAAAATCCATGCTAGAATAGCTTTACGATCAGGATTATGCAGCCTATCTAACATTGATTTTCAAAGTATGTACACCAGCCACATCAGGTCTATTTATCTATGTTATCAGCTTATATTTTGAACCCTGCTAACATATCCACTTTAAGGAACCTAAAATCATTTTAGTGACAGGTAATGTCATGAAGTGACAATCCTAGCATCACCCGACCCGACGAGTGGACGGTCACAAAACGGCGAAACACAAAAGGGTACACCGGGGACACTTTAACAATGGTGGGCCCTGTCGGTAGGGAACGGGAAATGGACACCTCCTGCACTCACCTGAGGATGTGCCCTGCTCTTATTAGCGTCCCTATACGGGCTCTTTCACCCCGTCGCAGAGCAGGATACCTAGTCCCTCACTTGCCCTGCTCTAATCCCTAGGTAGGGAGCTGGCAGGTGAGAGCACTAGTCCCACCGCTGCACTAAGACAACACAAGGTAAGGTAAGACAAACACCACAGGGAAAAGGAAACACCAAACAACACTTAGCTTTCTATGCTGCAATGCACCGCACAGCAGAGTAAGGCACCAGATATCAGTATTCAGCTGAAGAACCACTGCACTCAGCAAGCTCCTGTCTCCAGCCAGGTTGGTCTCCAAAAGGACCTGTATAACCAACAGTCAGCTGATGCATGAGGTGACCTTTTGAAGGAAGGTGGGAGTGGTCACCAACTGCATAATCAAACAAGGCAGCAAAGTAATTAGACCAGCGGCCACTGAGGAAAAACTGCATTAACCCCAGATAGCCTGAAAGGAAAAAAGTTTTAATCTGAGAGGCCAGATCTGCCACAGATCCAAACATGGATCGTGACAGGTAAGGGTACTTTCACACTAGCGTTTTTTGCAATACGTCGCAATGCGTCGTTTTGGCGAAAAAACGCATCCTGCAAAGTTGTCTGCAGGATGCGTTTTTTCCCCATTGACTAACATTAGCGACGCATTGCGACGCATTGACACACGTCGCAACCGTCGCGCGACGGATGCGTCATGATTTGGCGGACCGTCAGCCGCAAAACACGCTACATGTAACTTTTTTTGTGCGACGTGTCCGCTTTTTCCGACCGCGCATGCGCGGCCGGAACTCCGCCCCCACCTCCCAGCACCTCACAATGGGGCAGCGGATGCGCTGAAAATCAGCATCCGCTGCACCTATTGTGCAGCGCAAACAACGCTGGCATCGGTACGTCGGCCCGACACACTGCGACGGGCCGAGTACGACGCTAGTGTGAAAATAGCCTAACTCCTCCTGCCTAATATCAATAGATCGCATTTTTGCCTTTGCATTGTGACGACAACACCTCAGGATATAAACTGAACAAAGGCTAGATCATAATAGGGTTCTGTGATGATTATTGGGGTTTTCAGGGATTTCTTTAAAATGCCTAGCATAGGGAATAGATAAAAAAAACAACTATAGTCTCCTGATGCTTATTGGGAATCTGTCAAGATTTTTGATACCCCATCTGAGAGCAGCATGATGTAGGGACAAAGACCATGATTCCAGCAATGTGTCAATTATTGGGTTGTGTCACGGATCCCTTCTCCGTGGTGTCACTTATTCGTCACGTGCCCGCTCTCACATGTGACTTGGGGTTGTGCCTGCAAGGGTCAATCTATCTCCCACTCTCAGTCCAGCATTCAACCTCTGTCCTATGCTGTAACAGGAGTATAAATCACACACTGACCCAGGCCACACACCCGCTCATACACGCTGCCACCACTCATCGAATACACGGGCGATGAGTCCCGGAAAATAATAATAATACTAATAAAAATATGTCTATCACTCATAAGGCTCACACACCTTAGGCTATGGATTCTTTTAGAACATTCAAGGTTCAACTTGTTAAAGTTTTATACTTTAATAACAAAAGGTTCAATGCTTACAATGAGAAAAAGGTATAAAAATATGATAATAAAAAGACATACAACTTATGCAAACAGTATAAAAATAAACAGGAGAAACTTACAGAAATTAGCTAACTGGTAGTTGCTTTCTGCTCCCTGAGGGGGGGGGGGGGTGAATGTAGATTGGATCACACCAGCTTCTCAGGCTGCCCTCACATGTGAACACAATTCTCTGTCTGCAGCCAAAATGTATAACTTTGGTCTGGAGGTCAGGTTTCTAAACCGGCCCCTTAGGTCAATATCATAACTGCTGCCTGTTTGATTGGGCCACGGCCGCGCCCCCAATGAATACATTATTTTCTCTTGAGATACATGTGAAAAAATTCTCAGGAATACATGCCCTCCAGCCGCAATTAGCATCTCCCCTCCAAGACCTAGAAGGTGCCAAATGTTCCTTTCTTCTTGGCCCTAGCTAGACCTTCTGGTGATATAAGGAGACACAATTCTACTAGTCCAAGGAAGTACCTATTAACACCTAGGTGCGACTTGTCTTCAGGACAGATGTTACATTATCACTAGTCACACATATAACCCTAGACATAGGTCACTACACACATATAGATATATATACACATATTTCACCACAGGTTGCCTGATGCAATTTTGATAAAATCCCTGTTTTATCTGCTGGAGATCTAGTAGTTCTCTAAATGCTGAGCTCTGTATAATCCCGCCCACATCACTGAGTGGCAGCTTTCTCTGTACACGGTGTATAGGCAGAAAGCTGCCAATTAGTGATGTAGGCGGGGTTGTACGGTGCTCATGAATATGGAGAACTACATGGCAGCAGGTTTACTATTTATTTAGTAATAATGTCCTGCTGATAAAAGTACAGCAAGCAGCCCAGTAAGCAACACATAATTTTCTGTCTCTACATCATACTGCTCTCGGATTAGGTGGCAAAAGCATGGTGACAAATTCCTGTTAAGCGCTTCTTCTACCTTGGAAATCCCTACCGATCTCTGCTTACCTCCTGCAGCAATCATATGCCATTCATGATATTGCTGCACTCACTCACTCACATGGTGAATGCGCCAACATCAGGGCTTAGCCCGATTATAGGCTGCAGCAGTCATGTGAATGCCGCGGCAGTGCTGGATTCGAGGGGGATAGAAATGGTGACTACCGTATATATATTTTTCAATTTAACTCATTCGCTGCTCTTGGATAATTTCTTATGATAGAAATCCCTTTAACCCCTTACTGACATCGGACGGGATAGTACGTCCGATGTCAGCTCCCCTGCTTTGATGCAGGGCTCCGCGGTGAGCCCGCATCAAAGCCGGGACATGTCAGCTGTTTTGAACAGCTGACATGTGCCCGCAATAGCGGCGGGTGAAATCGCGATTCACCCGCCGCTATTAACTAGTTAAATGCCGCTGTCAAACGAAGACAGCGGCATTTAACTACCGCATCCGGCCGGGTGGTCGGAAATGACGTCATCGCCAACCCCCGTCACATGATCGGAGGTCGGCGATGCTTCTCCATTGTAACCATAGAGGTCCTTGAGACCTCTATGGTTACTGATCCCCGGCAGCTGTGAGCGCCACCCTGTGGTCGGCGCTCACAGCACACCTGATTTTCTACTACATAGCAGTGAACAGCAGATCGCTGCTATGTAGCAGAGGCGATCGTGCTGTGCCTGCTTCTAGCCTCCCATGGAGGCTATTGAAGCATGGCAAAAGTAAAAAAAAAAAGTAAAAAAAATGTGAAAAAAATAAAAAAATATATAAAAGTTTAAATCGCCCCCCTTTCGCCCCAATCAAAATAAATCAATTAAAAAAAAATCAAATCTACACATATTTGGTATCGCCACGTTCAGAATCGCCCGATCTATCAATAAAAAAAAGCATTAACCTGATCGCTAAACGGCGTAACGAGAAAAAAAATCGAAACGCCAGAATTACGTTTTTTTGGTCGCCGCGACATTGCATTAAAATGCAATAACGGGCAATCAAAAGAACGTAGCTGCACCAAATTGGAATAATTAAAAACACCAGCTCGGCACGCAAAAAATAAGCCCTCACCTCAACCGACCCCAGATCATGAAAAATGTAGACGCTACGAGTATCGGAAAATGGCGCATTTTTTTTTTATTTTTTTTTTAGCAAAGTTTGGAATTTTTTTTCACCACTTAGGTAAAAAATAACCTAGTCATTTTAGGTGTCTATGAACTCGTAATGACCTGGAAAATCATAATGGCAGGTCAGTTTTAGCATTTAGTGAACCTAGCAAAAAAGCCAAGCAAAAAACAAGTGTGGGATTGCACTTTTTTTGCAATTTCACCGCACTTGGAATTTTTTTCCCGTTTTCTAGTACAACCAATGATGTTGTTCAAAAGTACAACTCGTCCCGCAAAAAATAAGCCCTCACATGGCCAAATTGACGGAAAAATAAAAAAGGTATGGCTCTGGGAAGGAGGGGAGTGAAAAACGAACACGGAATAACGGAAAATCCCACGGTCATGAAGGGGTTAATCTGTGCGTTTCTTTTGCCTCAATCATGGTAAAACTGCAACATTTTTACTGCGATTTTTTTAAATCTTGGCAAAATTAAGCTTTATTGCAACGATTTTGGCAAGAAAATGCAACATATGAATGCATTTTCAGCAGGACTATGAGGGATAGGGATGTTTATAAGCCAAAAATAGAAGTAGGTTCAAAACACAAAAGAGAGGCAATTTTTTCTTTGTGAAGGTTCCACTGGTGTATTTGGCTTAAAATGCCAATTGCAAAATACTGACCAAGTTACAGAAGTATCATATGACTGAAGTCTATATATTTAATAACCTTGGCCTTGATGCAACTTATGACACTTGCACACTTACATTTACCTATCTCAAGAATTGAAAACTTTCCGTCCCCTTCTAGTCCTGCCAGTAATACATTTATTTATCTACCAACACACTTTTTCCCTTCGGTCAGTCATGGCCTACAATTCTTACCTTTTTTGTTACATCCTTTCACTCCCATCCTGTGAAACTCACTGCCTTAACCATTACACCTAATTCCTAATATTAAATATGTAAATGTAAAATAAAAATGATTTTGCTAAAGAAGCACTGTGGGACATAAAATGTGGTCTGTGCAGGCTAGGACTGGCCCACTGGGGGAGCGGGGAATGTCCCGGTGGGCCTCTGAGATGGGATGTAACAAGGCAGTAGAAGAGGATGCAACCATGACCGGGTCCGATGTGCCAGGAGCCGACCATTTCCTGAGCTATTTGCAGGTGACACAATGACATCACTAAACTGTACCGGTTGCACCAGACAATGGAGAAGGAAGAAGCAGCTGCTCATTGTGGGAGCAGGGACAGGTGACAGGAATGGTTGTTTTTTTAATTGTCTTATAGAGAGTGTCACAGAGCAGGACAGTATACTGTATGAGCGCCATGATGGAGGACATTTTACAGTACAGGCACCACAGGGGAGAACATTATACTGTATGGTGGCTAAAGAGGTGGACATATTGTATAGGAGCCACAGAGGACATTATATGGAATGGAGGCCACAAAAGGGGACATTATACTGTATGGGGGCTGCAAAGGGGAACATTATAGCATATGGGGTTTTAATTGGAGACATTATAATGTATGGGGGCCATTATACTGCATAGGTGCCATAGAGGAGGACATTATACTGTGTTGATGCCAAAGAGTGATACATTATACTGTATGGAGGCCACAGAGGGGGAAATTATGCTGTATGAGGGCAACAGAGTGGGACATTTTACCGTATGAGGGCCATAGAGGGGGACATTACACTATATGGGACCATAGAAAAGGACATTACAATGTATAAGGGTCCAATAGGGGACATTATATATTGGAGCCAGAATTGAGGACATTATTACTATATTATGCAGGGGGTAGGGGAAAGGGAGAGTCAGCTTACCGTTGATATGAAGGTCAGATGCAGTCTTGTGCCTCTCACAGAACAGCCCAGGGTGCGGCTTGAAGATAAATCAGGAAAGAGAGAATTCCAGCGAGACAGTGTGAGGAAGGTAAAAGTCCACATTTATTGATTCATTTTAAAAACATGTAAATGATCACCACGTCCAGCAACTATATACAAAACAGTGTATATAACTATGACTTTGGCACTAGCATGCTAAAACCATGAGTAAGGCTGGCAACAGCTGAAATGCATAAGTTTATCATATGTACAGAGCTCCTCTGTATGTTAGTCGGGATCATTACATTGAATTATTATACTACATACTATTTACAGAGCTCCTGTGTATAATGTTAGTGAGATCATTACACAGACGGAATAACTACACTATACTGTATACTATCTACAGAGTTCCTGTGTATAATGCTAGTGGGGATCATTACATTGATGGAATAATTACGCTATATACTATCTACAGAGCTCCTGTGTATAATGTTAGTGGGGATCATTATATTGATGGAATAATTACACTATATACTATCTACAGAGCTCCTGTGTATAATGTTAGTGGGGATCATTACATTGATGGAATAATTACGCTATGTACTATCCACAGAGCTCCTGTGTATAATGTAATGTTAGTGGGGATCTTTACATTGGCTGAATAATTACACTGTATACAATCTACAGAGCTCCGGTGTATAACTGTCACTGGTGATCCCAGTATTACCTGTGGATCCTAGGCACCCTTGTACAACACTGGATATGTACACAACCAGACCTGGGTCACAGATATATACACAAAACTCTTTTCTTACCTAGCTACCCTTGTCTAGTGCTCTGCATTAATACTTTGGTCTCTGATACTGGTTGGGAGGTCATACAACATGGAATCACAGCTGATAACAGAACAGTACTGATTTCTTTAGCCTCTGTAGCTTGCAGAACAATGAATTCATATCAGTTACTATAAACGTCCCTAGACAGGAAACACAAGGAAGATAGATCTACTACTGGATCTATAGAAAACTACATCCATCTGCAATGGAAGCAACTTCTCAAACTATCCTAACAAATTCAACAGAACTCCTACCTCTGTGCTCATTACCATCTCTTTTCATTATTTACCTGCATTTTATCATCTAGTTCAAAGACAACCACATATGATGACAGTTCTGTGAACACCGCAAAAGTGGTAGGGTTTTGGCAAATCTGCATCACGATACACATCTTAGGGGAACTGGAGGGAGCTCATGGGATTGGGCTTTAAAATACCTGATTTGAAGGGTTTCAATGATGGTATGTTGGAAAGTATGAGGCTAGAAGTAATCGTCTATACTTCCTCCATGGTTGGAGTATTTCTGCCATGTATTTTTTCAGATATCTTTGTGAATTATCACTAACCAGAATAGATAAGTCTGCTAGGTCATGGACTCCATGGTTATTCAGACAGAAAGTGATATTTGATTTGATATTATCTAAAAAGACAATGACTACAATCGTGTTCCAATCCATACTGATGTAAGCCACATAGTTGCCAACAGTGTAGAATTTTCAGAAACTGTTCCAGCATATTTAGTTTTTCTCAATTTTTGGGCATCCTCAAGGAGGTCCTGTGGTGGGACTTATCTCTATTTAGCCAACAGAGAAGATGGAAAGTCTCATTCCTATGATTGTTAGGCTATGACACATTCAGAAAATTCTGCTGCAAATCCTGATGTGTTGGGAGAAAAAAACGCTGTATAAAATATACACGTTTTTGACATTTGTTGTTTTTGTTGCATATTTTTCCCCACTGGTTAGCATGGGTATAATACACTGCAAAAACACTAACAAAATTGATATGCTGCAAATATGAATCTGCGACAAATCTGTAAAGGAAGAGTATGCAGATTTCAGAAATCTCATTCACTTTGTTAGTGTTTTCTGCACCAAATGCATATGGGAAAAAAAACGCAATGAAAAAGTAAAGGTAATGTGTGCACATAGTCTTGCAACACCAGAAAATGCACAGGGCTTTTGAAATGATATGATTAAAATATTCTGTATTTTTTAGTATTTTAGCAGCTTGTTTAGCAAAGACAATAAGTTTAGGGTTTTTTAGGTCAATTGGATTGATAAGTTTTTGGAAAATAATTTCATAATGAGGCATGGATTGCAGTAAAAGAAAAATGTAAAAAGTAAAAAAGAATATGCACAACCCTAGATTAAAGATTTTATTTACTGTAGCAGGTTCAGTGTTCTTTTTATATACTGGAGACAAATGAAAGATTTGATGAAAGCATTGTGCGACGTGCTATAAAAAAGGTGTCACAATTGATCATGTTGTCAAATGGAACGTGTAAGGATCTGAGGAATGTTTAAGGATCTGAGGTTTTGTTGGCAGGTCCCTTTTTCATGTGTAAATGCCGCTACAAGAAACTTTTTACATCTTCACTCACTTATCAGCATCAATCCGCTGGAACATATAACCGAGCAACATCTCAATTTACTGACCACGTCTCCTATTCAGCCTCCGGCAGACAAATCTCCGTGTTTCATACCTGCCACAGGGCTTGAATAATTTAAAGTGAGGCTTAAAGAATCCTCTACCTTCATGCGAATGTCAAGATGAAACAAAAGTTTCCTCTTTATTCTTTTCCTCCAACGAGGAGAGAAACGTGGCCAATGCAGCTGGTGACTACCGTCTAGCCCTGAATGGCAACTATTCCCTAGAGAAAAACCAGTGTATGACTTTCCCTGCCTCCACCTGTCCTCTCCTTCAGACTCCTGGGGAGATGGACGTGTAGGATTATCTTAACCTACTGAGGATGCCAGGCATTCAGATTTATTCGCTTGATGACTGTTTCCTGAATGAGATCAGTTCTTACTTAGGAAACAAAAAAAAGCCATCTTACATCTCATGCCTGGAGAAGACTTTCTGGGGAATTTCAGCGGAATAATGGCAAATCGCTTGAACAATGAAGGTCATAAATCACTACGGCCAAAAACAAACATAAAAGCATTGTATGATACAGTTCTCTAGGGGAGGATTCATGTCTAGTGCGTACGTGAGCAGCTTACTAGTGAGGATTTTACTAATACACAATTGGATTAAAGGGAAATAAATGTTTTGTATGAAAGGCAAAATTATAGGGATGATGGTTGGTTGTGTATATTGGCTTGGATACAAAAAGGGATAATACATTTATAAATGGTCAGGCATATTCATGGTTTGTTGTACAGCTTCTTCTGCTCACATTATCCCACGCAGAGATGCTGCTTATGGTACAAACCTTAGTACTTATGGCCAAATCTCCCTTTTATCAGAAACAGATCCAATCGTGTACAAGTGACGAGACTAATCTGCAAGATCAGAGACAGAAGATGGACGAAAGTGGTGGGGTATTTTAGGGAAAAAACAGACATTTTTTGAGCTTAGAACATAAAAGGATTTTCCAGACATATATCCCAATTTTAGGCATAAATGTGTATATAGAGTGCCTCGTGAAAGTATTTGGCTCCCTGGAACTTTTCAACCTTTTCCCACATATCATGCTTCAAACATAAAGATACCAAATGTAAATTTTTGGTGAAGAATCAACAAGTGGAACACAGTTGTGAAGTTGAACGAAATTTATTGGTTATTTTAAATTTTTGTGGAAATTCAAAAACTGAAAAGTGGGGCGTGCAATATTATTCGGCCCCTTTACTTTCAGTGCAAACTCACTCCAGAAGTTCATTGTGGATCTCTGAATGATACAATGTTGTCCTAAATGCCTAATGATGATAAATATAATCCACCTGTGTGTAATCAGGTCTCCGTATAAATGCACCGGCTCTGTGATAGTCTCAGGGTTCTGTTTGATGCACAGAGAGCATCGTGAAGAACAAGGAACACAACAGGCAGGTCTGCGATACTGTTGTGGAGAAGTTTAAAGCCGGATTTGGATACAAAATGGTTTCCAAAACTTTAAAGGGAACCTGCCACCCCCAAAATCGCAGATGAGCTAAGCCCACCAGCATCAGGGGCTTATCTACAGCATTCTGGAATGCTGTAGATAAGCCCCCGATGTATCCTAAAAGATGAGAAAAAGAGGTTAGATTATACTCACCCAGAGGCAGTCCTGGTGCGATGGGTGTCGCGGTCCAGTCCGGCGCCTCCCATCTTCTTACGATGACGTCCTCTTCTTGTCTTCATGCCGCAGCTCCGGCGCAGGTATACTTTGTCTGCCCTGTTGAGGGCGGGGCAAAGTACTGCAGTGCACAGGCACCGGGAAAGGTCAGAGAGGCCCGGCGCCTGCGGACTGCAGTACTTTGCTCTGCCATCAACAGGGCAGACAATGTACGCCTGCGCTGGAGCCGCAGCATGAAGACAAGAAGAGGACATCATCTGATGAAGATAGGAGGCGCCGGACCGGACCGCGACACACATCGGACCTGACCGGGACCGCCCCTGGGTGAGTATAATCTAACCTCCTTTTCTCATCTTTTAGGATACATCTGGGGCTTATCTACTGCATTCCAGAATGCTGTAGATAAGCCGCTGATGCTGGTGGGCTTAGCTCAACTTCCATTTTGGGGTGACAGGTTCCCTTTAAACATCCCAAGGAGCACTGTGCAAGCGATCATATTGAAATGGAAGGAGTATCATACCACTGTAAATCTACCAAGACCCGGCCGTCCCTCTAAACTTTCATCTCAAACAAGGAGAAGACTGATCAGAGATGGAGCCAAGAGGCCCATGATCCCTCTGGATGAACTACAGAGATCTACAGCTGAGGTGGAACAGTCTATCCTTAGGACAACAATCAGTCGTACACTGCACAAATCTGGCCTTTATGGAAGAGTGGCAAGAAAAAAGCCATTTCTCAAAGATATCCATAAAAAGTGTTGTTTAATGTTTGCAACAAGCCACCTAGGAGACACACCAAACATGTGGAAGAAGGTGCTCTGGTCAGATGAAACCAAAATTTAACTTTTTGGCAACAATGCCAAACGATATGTTTGGTGTAAAGGCAACACAGCTCATCACCCTGAACACACCATCCCCACTGTCAAACATGGTGGTGGCAGCATCATGGTTTGGGCCTACTTTTCTTCAGCAGGGACAGGGAAGATGGTTAAAATTGATGGGAAGATGGATGGAGCCAAATACAGGACCATTCTTGAAGAAAACCTGTTGGAGTCTGCAAAAGACCTGAGACTGGGACAGAGATTTGTCCTCCAAAAAGGCAATGATCCCAAACAAAGCAAAATCTACAATGGAATGGTTCACAAATAAACGTATCCAGGTGTTAGAATGGCCAAGTCAGAGTCCAGACCTCAATCCAATCGAGAATCTGTGGAAAGAGCTGAAAACTGCTGTTCAGAAACGATCTCCATCAAACCTCACTGAGCTCGAGCTGTTTGCCAAGGAAGAATGGGCAATAATTTCACTCTCTCGATGTACAAAACTGATAGAGACATACCCCAAGCGACTTGCAGCTGTAATCGCAGCAAAAGGTGGCGCAACAAAGTATTAAGTTAAAGGGGCCGAATAACATTGCACACCCCACTTTTCAGTTTTGGATTTTTTACAAAAATTTAACATAACCAATAAATTTCATTCAACTTCACAATTGTGTTCCACTTGTTGTTGATTCTTCACCAAAAATTTACATTTGGTATCTTTATGTTTGAAGCATGATATGTGGGAAAAGGTTGAAAAGTTCCAGGGAGCCGAATACTTTCACAAGGCACTGTATGTGTGTGTATATTTATATACATATATGGATATATATATACAGTATATGCAGTTATCCAGGTTTGGGCAAAATGTGCCCTGAAGAAGCTGCAAAATTGACGGTACATATGGCGTCATTTTGGCCATGCCTGCATGTGGTAATATTCATCTTGGGGGTTTTTTGCCTGTGTTTCACCCTATTTTGTATCAGTGTGTTAGTGATTTTGTACTGAATAAAGGATCTTTATGACATCCTTTGGCGGTGCAGTCTCTCTTTATAGGGACGCATCTTTTCTTCAAATAATTTTGGATTAGCACTCTGCTTGCTTATTTGTAATGCTACTGTTGTAGATGTTTGCTCCTTTTTTTTCTGGTAAAATAATGGAAACCCAATGGACCTAATTATAGTCAATGAGATCTGTCTGGCAACATTTGTGTCTTACATGTAATGGATCCATCTCCTGAATTAATTCTATTCTTCAGTACATATAAAGAAACAGAAAAAACAAACTCTGATGTGAACATAGCCTACATGTTTACAGTATATCTTCTACAGGTTCGGGTCACAGGGGATGATCTGGTGGAGCAAGTTGAGAAAAAAACTATGTTATTGAAGTGTAAATCGAGCAAAACAGATGATTCCGTTTGACAATCTCTATGATCCGTTATTGGACGTCTACAGACGATTTTTTTTTCCCGAAATTGCAAAAACCCCTCCATACAAGAGAGGTTACCTTTCATATTAACTGACACAGATCTTCAAAGAGAAATCCAGGGTTGGTAGAAAGCCTTGATCACCGCACATCGCAGAACGGAGGACACTTCCTCTGTAACAGAACTGACAATGATTCCTAACAAGTGAATATTTATTGGAACATTGTCGAGTAGAAAAAGGAAAAACTGAAATCACAGCAGGATCCTCGGAAAGCAAAGAAAACGTGATCGTTGCCATATATTTTATGGTATTATTTACTGCGCGTTATTGAAGATGACACATTAACTGATGAATAGGGGGCTGTATTTTTCTTCTGGATGGATGTGATAGTGTTTTTGTGTTACTCTAACCTCACCGCAGGCATCCGCCAAGCCATTTATTTTATTCCTCCGCTGCGTGTGCCAGTGGAAATTACATTTATGCTTTACCTCCTTTATACAACATTGTTAAATACAGCTGTAGCCGAGGTTTACTGTACAACTGTACGTGTGATAGCAGCAAATACAGGAACGCTATGGCTATGTGCAGGACTAGCCGAGGCCGCTGAGCATTTACTTATCTGCTGACGTGGGAGCATGTTAAAGGGCAAGTAAATAAGAGGAGGGATGACTGGAAGGACTGCAAGCTGGAATATTGTAAGCAGGCCGAGCCGTGAACATATCTACACCTTATGTATTTTCTGAAATTATAAAATGTATAATGTAATAAACAGGCACTGCTATGAAAAGAACAAGGGAGCTACGAATGGATAAGGCATAATCCGTAGGGAGAGAAAATCCAGCATTCACAAAAAGAAACATATAGAAAAATGTAACCTTTAACCCTAGAACGCATACCCATAGAAATCTACACATTCACGCACCTGGGGCCTTTTAGGCCTGTTTACAATTATCATGGAATAACTCAAATAAAATACTTTTCAAAATGTATTTTACAATTGCAAGGTAAGGATGCATTCCAACTAGCGCTGGGGTCCGCCAGGAGGGGATCCGTAATGGATCTGACCTCCTGGTGACCCCAGCTAAGGCTGGCGGAATCCTGGAGTTACCAGGAGGTCAGATCCATTATGGATCCCCTTCTGGCGAACCCCAGCGCTACTGGGAACACAGCCTAAGATGTGTATATTTCAAAACATAATTATGTGCATAAAACAACAAAAAAGTAAGTAAACGGGCACGCCAAATATAGGCATTCTATATGCAATTTTTTAATGAAAACATTTTTTGGCTGTAGCAAACTTGGTGCAGGAATATTTATTTGTAACTTTACATATTCCCCTGACAATTCTCGCATATTATTTTTTCGGCTGAATGTTCCTTGCATACATTTTGTCCGCAAGTAGAACAGAAACGCTCCGATTTTCTTTCCTTCTTTGCTGGACAAATATAGCAGCGCTTTCTTTTTTTTCTCTTTGCTCTGGATGTTCCAGAAAGCGTATTCCACATCGGATCATTGCCTCCGTAATTTGCCTTGATAAGCAAATCTGTGTATCACATGTAAACCTAGTACAGGCCTAAAAGGCCCCAGGTGCGTGAATATGGGGTAGTCCCAAAAAAGGTTGTTATACCGAAATGTCTGTAACATAAAAATATATAAATAACTGGAAATTACTAACAACTATATACCTGAGGAATACCTAGATTTTCAAAATTCTAACTAAAGTACTTTTACAGAAAATAAAAAACAAGTAACCTGCAAGGCCTGCGAGGCCCCAGGTATGCGTTCTAGGGTTAAAAGGGTATTCCACTACTAGGACAACCTCTTCTAAAACCAAATGTCTGGCCCCGTTAAAATAATAAAGCCTATACTCACCTCCCGTGCCGGCGCAGTTCCCGCGGTATCGGCACTCGTTCTGCCTGGGGCTGTGATGCGGTGTTGTTAGAGGTGACTCTGGTGCCCAGTTAGCGCTGGCATCACTGTCTCCGCCTTCGGACAAACTGAACATGAAGAAAAGAGCCTAGGGTCAACTGATCCCTGAGTTCCTCTTTATGTTCAGTTTGCCCGAAGGCGGAGACAGTGACAAACGCCAAATGAGCGCCAGCGTCATTTGTCACAACACTGCACGGGAGAAGAGCGAGTGCAGACACGGCAGGAATGGCTCCATGGTAGGTGAGTATAGGCTTGATTATTTTATCGGGGTATAACGTTTAGTTTAAGAAGTGGTTTTCCTAAGTAGTGGACAACCACTTTAATAAGTCATAGTTAAAAATTAAAAAACGACAAGATAGCGGTGCGCTGCCTAGATGAGGTATAAAGTGCAATACTCAGTGAATAATGTTACCTTTATTGAAGTCCACAAATTGTTAGATCACAAACCAAGAGATAATTTCATGACCTTGCTGTTTCCTACATCGATTGTTAACCCGCTTATTCCCTGAACACGTTCTCTCCTAGTGCCATCTCCCACCTATAGTGAAGCTAATCTACCATTCACTACCTTCTACTGTGCCTGCTGAGCGCCACCAAAATCACGTCTTTCCACCCATAGTTAAAAATGATTGAATATGCGCACGGTTAAAAAACTCTGGCTTTCTGCATTTCAGATTACATAATGATGAGTAAGGATCCTTATGAGATCCGAAACATGTAAGACCAGTCCAGGATCCACAAAAAGAAAAATATAGATAATGAAACCTTTAAAAAGTCAGTTAAAAATTAGAAAATATGGACATGGTTAAAAAACTGATCTCAAGCATTTTGGATAAAATTACTAATGAGTAAGGAATCTTATGTGATTTGAAATGCTGTTGTCATGCACATCAGTAAGGATCCTTTTTGGCATAAAAAACTCCTGCAGTCTTACGTGTTTTGGATTGCATAAACTTTATGCAATCCAAAACTCGTAAGACTGCAGGAGTTTTTTTTTAACCATGCACATATTCAGCAATTTTTAACTATGACTTACAGTTGTGCTCAAAAGTTACATACCCAGGCAGAAATTTTGCTTTCTTGGCCTTTTTTCAGAGAATATGAATGATAACACCAAAACATTTTCTCCACTCATGGTTAGTGGTTGGGTAAAGCCATTTATTATCAAACTACTGTGTTATCTCTTTTTAAATCATAATGACAACCCAAAACATCAAAATAACCCCCTCTAACATCAGTGACAGCTTGAAGTCTTTTGTGCTACTTGTTGATGAGGTTCTTTATTTTCTCAGGTGGTAAAGCTGCCCACGCTTCTTGGCAAAAAGCCTCCAGTTCCTGTAAATTCCTGGGCTGTCTAGCATGAACTGTGTGCTTGAGATCTCCCCGGAGTGGCTCAATGATATTGAGGTCAGGAGACTGAGATGGCCACTCCAAAACCTTCATTTTGTTCTGCTGTAGCCAATGACAGGTCGACTTGGCCTTTAGTTTTGGATCGTTGTCATGCTGGAACGTCCAAGTACGTCCCATGCGCAGCTTCCGGGCTGATGACTGCAAATTTGCCTCCAGTATTTGCTGATAACTGTGATGCAGCGGAAGGACTATACGCAGTGAAATGGCAGTGACCCGAGCAAGTTCAAACAAAACGTTCCTTTATTGTGTTACTTCACACAGTCCATTAGAAATACACAGTAAACAGCTTTAGTTTGCAGTCCCTACACAGGCCAGACTTCCCTTTGTCCAGTTTCCCTGGGGCAACCCCCTGCCGATACCAAGTCTCTTTACTTACGCCATGCACCACACGCTATCCTCCGGAATGCAGCCTGGCAAACACAAGACAGCCTGGACACAGGGTGTCAGTCCCCTTGGTTCCTCTTGCCCCTGTGCTGCTCCACACAGAAAGAGCTCTGCAGACAACTGCTCTGCCTCCAAGCCAAACACTAACACACTTCCCCCTCTACTGCAGGGCTTTTAATCAGTCACTGCTTCACTATTCTAATTACAGCCACACCTGTGACTGCAGTACGCCATCATGACCTCACTATGCCTCTGTGCGCATTCTGGAGAGCACAAACAGCGCCCCCAGCTGTAACAGGGGTCACTGCCTCACATATTTTCCCCCCTGTTCATACCTGTGGGGTTGAACATTTGTTACCCCGTATGGGCGAAAGACAGGGCATCGGTATGCCCCTGTGACATCCCTGCTTGACACTAGATTAAGAAACCAAAGTAGGGACTGGAACCATCGATCGGCGCATGCATCCCTTCCCTTTGCATTTCTCCTCCATATTTCATTACGGGACCACCCACCCCATTCTCCATTGCAGAAGCCAAGCCCTCTTTTCTGATTAACCACAGATTTGGGCCAGTTTTGGGTGGTCTCGACCTTGTTTATTTTGTGTTCACTAACCTCACGGGTCATCCTGTCATTTAAGTATCTACTTTCGGGCCCCTGGTACCATTTCCTCTGTACCCTTAGCCGTGCCTCAGTGACTATATCATGCTGAAATGCCACAGACTGCGCCGGCAACTCTGAGCATATGTCTGTATTACGTCGCACCCCAACCTGAGCCTCCCAACACTGCTGTCTAGCGAGCGCTTTATCTAATTTACCCTGACCCCGGCCCCATCCTTGACTGGTGTCAGAGGTGCCTCGAGCGCACATCCCCAGTCGCCTCCGCGACCATACACTCCCGGCTCTTCTCATACCTGTATCTTTTACACCTGCGTCTCCGTGTTGGACCCTGGATCGGAGCTGTCTCGACCTTACCAGGGAACACCTCCAGCTCAGGGTTCAATGGGGTCCCCACGACCTCTACTGCCACAACCTCTAGGGGGAGCCTATCGGGGTTACACTCTAACCCTAAATTTGTGACCCCTGTGGCAGACCACTTAGGATCTTCGGGTTCTACACCCAAAAAAAATCTTCAATTTCTCCTGCCATTACCTCTAGGGGGAGCCTATCAGGATTACACTCTGTCCCTAGGTTGGTGACCCCTATGGCAGGTATGTCAATATCTTTGGGTTCTGCACCCGGAACAACACTTTCCGTGAGTGGGTTGACCCTGGTTTCCCACGAGGACCAAATCAGGGGCAAATCTCTCCCCAACACAGCCCCATAGGGAAGGGTGTTTGCCACTCCCACCACATGCTTAATGTCCCCACATAGTGTGGAAAAATTAACCTCCGAGGTCGGGTACTCCCGGATTTCCCCATGGATACCCATCACCTTCACTTTCGGTCCTTTGGGGTTGTCCCCGGCAATAAGGGACCCATGAACCAGAGTCACTTTACTCCCCGTGTCCAGGAGAGCCTCTGTTTGGTACCCATTCACAAGTACCTGGCACAATTCTGGTTCGCTGCCGGCTGTGCCCGTAGTGGCGACAGAAACTGGCTGGGCACACATAGACTCCTGACCGGTGTTCCCACAGTCCATGGGCTTAGATGTCACCGAACAATTACTAACCCCATGCCCGGGCTCTGGTGCCACGTCCTGAGTGGATTTATACCGCTCAATCAATTCTATCAACAGTTCCAGGTTGCCTAGGTCCCTTAGCCTGACCCAACGCTGCATGGCAGCTGGCAGAGCCCTCACCATCTGGTCAGCCACGATTCTCTCCATCATCTCAAATGGGAAAAAAACTCAGGCTGGGGTCATTCCTCCACCAATTGCAATAAGTAATTTGCTTGAGACCAGGCAGGCAGAGTCTCTACATAGGACCACTGGTACACCCAATGATCGTTCCTTACCTTTGGAGTCTCTTCAGGACTCTGCTGTTCACCCCTCACTTTAGGGGTCTCCTTTTTAACATGCTGAAGCTCTACTAGCTTCCACTGCCGCACCTCCTGCTGCCTCTGCAACTTCATCTCCTGCTGCTGCAGAACCTCTTGCTGAATCCTTTGCTGATTGAGCATAACCTGCTTCAAAAGTTCCTCCATTTCTCCAGCAGACTTGCACAACGATCTGCAGCACTCTCTGAGGTATGCCTTATTAGTTCACATGGCCCGCATTATTTCCACCATACGTAATGCAGCGGTAGGACCATACGCAGCGAAACGGCAGTGACCCAAGCAAGTTCAATCAAAATGTTAATTTATTGTGTTACTTCACACAGTCTATTAGCAATACCCAGTAAACGGCTTCTCCATCCAGACCAATGGAAAATACACAGTACATGGCTTCTTCACATAGTGCATTAGAAATACACAGTAAACGGCTTTAGTTTGCAGTCCCTACACAGGCCAGACTTCCCTTTGTCCAGTTTCCCTGGGGCGACCGCCCGTTGATACCAAGTCTCTTTACTCACGCCATGCACCACACGCTATCCTCCGGAATGCAGCCTGGCAAACACAAGACAGCTCGGGACGCAGGGTGTCAGTCCCCTTGGTTCCTCTTGCCCCTATGTTGCTCCACTGTTGTGAATTAGACTTTTTGGCTCCCTCTTGTGGTCACTAGTGATATGACACTTTGATATTCCTTCCCTTGCTTGGTACCCACCTGGCCTCGTTAGTCCAGGGGTGTCGCTATTTGAACTTCCTGGATTTTCAGTCTGGTGCCTGGCATTGTTGTAATCAGATCCTTCTGTTTGCTCCTTTCTGCTGGTCCTGGTTCTTTGCAAAATTAAGCTAAGTCCTGCTTTCTTGTTTTTGGTTATTTACTGTGCTCTTATTTTTGTCCAGCTTGTACTAAATGTGATTCCTGATACTGCTGGAAGCTCTAGGGGGCGGATGTTCTCCCCCCGTGCCGTTAGACGGTTCGGGGGTTCTTGAATATTCCACGTGGAGTTTTTGTGAGGGGTTTTTGCTGACCATATAAGTCATCTTCCTATATTCTGCTATTAGTTAGTGGGCCTCTCTTTGCTAAAAACCTAGTTCATTTCTTGCGTATGTCTTTTCTTCTTACCTCACCGTTATTATTTGTTGGGGGCTTGTATCCAACTTTTTGGGGTATTTCCTCTGGAGGCAAGAAAGGTCTTTCTTTTCCCTGCTAGGGTTAGTTAGTTCTCCGGCTGGCGCGAGACGTCTAGAATCAACGTAGGTACGTTCCCCGGCTGCTGTTATTTGTGTGCTAGGTTCAGGTATATGGTCAGCCCAGTTACCACTGCCCTATGAGCTGGGTTTTATGTTTGCAGACTTCGCTATTTGTCTTTGAGACCCCCTGCCATTGGGGTCATAACACTCCCCACAGAAAGAGCTCTGCAGACAACTGCTCTGCCTCCAAACCAACACTGACACACTGTCACGATCCAATTTTGGATTTGTGGCAGATCTGGTTTACCTCAGTTTAAGACCTTTGTTCCTTTCTGGTCATCGGGGGTTAATGCAGTTGCGCCCCCCCCCTCGGTGGCCGCTGGTGTTATTGCATTGCTGCTGGGTCAGCTGATGTTTGTGGTGACCATTCCCTCCATCCTTTAAGAGGTCACCTGGTTCATCAGCTGACTGTCGGTGTTAGTTCATTCTAAAGCGACCAAGCTGGGAGTAGGAGCTTGCTGCGAACTGTTGTTCTGCTGTGTCCAGTGAATCTGGTGTTACTTCTTGCTGTTCTGTGCCTTGCAGCATTAAGCTAAGTGTTGTTTACCTTTACCTTGTCTGTATTTCCTATATTTGTATTGTTATGCCCCGTGCACATTATAGTGTTTTCCCTGTCTGTGCTGTCTGTAGGGGTTGGTGAGAGGTCTTATCACTGGGTGGTGGGTGGAGGTTTCAGCTTAGTATTGAAACAGGACTCAGGGTCAGGCCTGGCGGCCCAGACATGCACACCTTCAGTGTAAACTCTGGGAGAGGGACAGACAGGGTTTCCCTAGTTTGAGGGATATTGCAGGGGCCCGGGTAATCAGCTCTAGTCTACCCAGTACCCCCGTGACACACACCTCCCCCTCTACTACAGGGCTTTTAATCAGTCACTGCTTCACTATTCTAATTACAGCCACACCTGTGACTGCAGTACGCCCTCATGGCCTCACTACGCCTCCGTGCGCATTCTGGTGAGCACAAACAGCGCCCCCTAGCTGTAACAGCGGTCACTGCCTCACATAACGCATTGTATTCGTCTTTCCTTCAACTTTGAAAAAGTTTTCTGCACACACAGCCCAGGAAGCAGGCATCACGCCAGGAAACATGCCGCAGGGCCTGGGCGGTGAGTATGCCGGCATCCATGCATGGAGAGAGAAGGGGAGCTATCAGCATTATAGACGGTTATTCCCAACTGGGCTAGTTATCACCTCTCCACTCAGCTATGGCAGTCCCATAATGGATAGAGCGGTAGTGGGCACGCATGGGCACTAATGAATTCCAACAAGACATTTATTAGGCCCTTTCTTGGGACTGGTGGGAGTCCCAGTAGTTGGACTGTCAGCAACCACTTGCAAAGTTAGTAATAACCATTTAATAGGAAAATAAAGGAATAATTATTTAGCTAAACTAATATTACATACAAATGACACCACATTCGATAATAAAAGTAAAATATACTACATATGTGTGGAAATACTCGAAGTGTCTGTAATGACAAACTAGTATATAATGTGACATCCAGATGTATAAAAGGGATTGCTCAAAATGCAAGAAAGTAAAAAAGATGGTTAGAAAAATGACAACCCCATTATACTGCAAGTGGACTCCCCACTTGTCATAGAACTGGTAACATAATCTTATCCAAAGATGGCAGGAGTAGACCATATGTGTGACTAGATCCCGGTTATCTTTTCCTGGTGATGTGTAATCATTCTATCCCTGCAGACACTTATTGCAGCTTACTTGTGCTGGGTTTGTGCATATACATGATAATCAATCTGAAAAAGTAAAGCTGCAGTGTGAATGATGGCCAAGGGACGAGTCACAGAAGCATACCGATCATCTAAGGGTACGTGTCCACGTTCAGGAAGGCCGGCGCTTTGGACGGAGCGGAAAACTCGCACCGCCCAAAGCGCCACCCCCTTCTGTAGACGCGATGATTCCGGATGTGTTCATTGCACACATCCGGAATCATCGTACCCCACACATAGGGCCCTGTGTTTTACCTCGCGGCGATGCAGCGTCGCCGCAAGGTAAACGGACATGCTGCGTTCTAAAAAGACGTGCCGCATGTCTGGAAACGTAGGGCCGCCGGGTGTGTGTTCGCAAGCATAGTGGAGACGGGGTTTCATAAAATCCCCTCCACTATGCTGTAACATCTGGATGCCGAGGATTGAACGCTGCGGCTCTACGCAGCGTTCAATCCGCAGCTATTCCGGATGTAATACGGCCCGTAGACACATACCCTGACGAGGGAGAAATTAGATGTCAGGCTACCTCAAACTCCTGGATAGATAATACATATACACATCAAAGCTAATAAAAGAATACCCATTAATGAAGAAATAAATATAACAACCTAAATAATAAAGTGAAAGGGCTTGGAACAAGAATTTTCATGTTTCTAAAATAGAGTTGTGGTTAAAAGTCTGTTCTGTACTAGATTGAAATTCAGCATGCACAACATGCCTGATCCTTTGCTCCCATGAGAGCTACACCGCTTATTGAGAAAACATGCGCGCTTATCAACGGTAACAATATCTTTCAAACCTAACCTATTTTGCTCCATTACAGCCAGAGGTGATATCATTGACTATGAGCAGAAATCCTATGGCCGTACTAGTACTGCACATGGCGTGTCTCCCCCTTTGGTGTGCGCTCTGGCAGTGAGCCCACATCAAAGTCGCAACATGTCAGCTGTTTTGAACAGCTGACATGTGCGCGCAATAGCCGCAGGTGATCAATGGAGGTGCCAGATGTTGGACCACCACTGATCTTAGGCCGGAGACACACTACAGCGAGATACGGCCGAGTCTCGCAGGTTAAAACCCAGCTCTGGCACCGGCACTCCGGAGCGGAGTGTGCGGCTCCATGTATTGCTGTGCGGCCGCACGCTCCGCTGTGGAGTGCCGGTGCCAGAGCTTGGTTTTAACCTGCGAGACTCTGCCGTATCTCGCTGTGTGTGATCCCGGCCTTAGTGTGATGACCTATTCTTTGGATAGGTCATCAATATAGACGCACTGGATTTGCCCTTTAGGATGGTGCACAACTCTACTTATCATCACACTAAGTAATGTCTGTTAATAATCTTAATGATCTTTATTTTTTATATAGCGCTAACATATTACGCAGCGCTTTACAGTTTGCACACCTCATCATCGCTGTCCCCGATGGGGCTCACAATCTAGATTCCCTATCAGTATGTTTTTGGAATGCAGGAAGAAAACGGAAAACCCAGAGGAAACCCACGCAAAAACGAGAACATAAAAAGTCCTTGCTGATGTTGTCGTTGGTGGGATTTGAACCCAGGACTCCAGAGCTGCAATGCTAACCACTGAGCCACGTGCTCCCCTGTTATTTAAAGGTACAACATAAAACTCACGGAACGCCTTTTATATCAATTTCCTTTTAGCGGATGATCTACACGGTTCATTGGAGATCTAAAGTTGTGTTTGTGGTGTCACCACCATAATATGGACAGTGACACATTACCACCCACTAAAAGTGACCTTATTCTTAGAATAAAGATGTTAGACTTTTCTGCCCAATTTCCCCAGAGTTTAGAATTGATCATACAATGCAGATAAAGTCACAAAATCATGTTTTCTAGGAGTTCAACTGTATCCTAGGCGGCATTTCAAGGCTGCCAATGCATGTGCAGGACAGGTGGATGCCACAAGGTCCATGTCTTAATGCGCTTTACTGGTTTCCATTAGATAAAGGGAATCAATTTCTTGTTTGGCAGGTTCCCCCTCCGGTAATCTTGCAATTGATAATCCATATTGCCGGCTTTCCTATGCTGGCAGATTCACTGCCGAACGGGGGATAAACATTAACGTCGGTGAAGAATAATGTAGTGTCTCGCTTACGTAGGCAAAATCTAATGTACCTGATGTAATATGTCTTCGTATTGTTAAAGCGGCGGCCTCCTAAGATGAAGGTCATGAGTCTTATAATACATAACACTTGTCATCTATTGATTGCTTATACTTTTACATATTGCAAAATGATTTTAGCTACTTGACTGGAAAGATCACATAAAGATCCGATGTCGTATATTTCATTTTTGCTAAAAATCATAAACCGCGTATGTCTTTTATATACTGATTTAATCTTTGCTGAAATCAACGGGGAAATAATTATAGCAAACCTCTATGACCGGATTTAGACGAGCCTATGGAAAATCGTCCATTTTTCATCCTGAAAAAGCGATTGTACATCCGTATTGTGCGCTGTATGTCAGTTTTTTCACATTTGTGTTGCATCCGGATGTCTGATTTTTACTTTCATGTGCCATCAGTATGTCCGTTTTGTACACCTGTTAGGTGAATTAGGTGACTTGTGTTTTTGAGTGCATTTTTTATGTGTTTTTTTGTGTGTGTTTTTGGTCTCTTTTTGGCATGTCATATTTTAAATAACACCTCCTTGTATTCTATACTTCCTTGTACTTGGTTTTAACAAATCTTCATGTGCAGATTGCATGCATTTTTAATGTGTTTCCACAGCGTTTTTTTCTCCTGCAGATTTTCCGCATCTAATGCAGATCTAGGGGGAAAATCTGCACAGAAAACTCAGCGTTCCCACAAGAGAAATTGACACGTTGTGGACTTAAAAAACGCACCGCAGGTCAGTTCACGCTGCATAAAAAAAAGTACAGTGGGCATGAGATTTCTATAAATCCCATTCACTTTTCTGGAACTGTAAGTGAAAGTATGTGGAGCGCCCCCAGTAGGGCAATGGGGTACTCGGTACTGGGTCCTTCGGTTCTCAGTGGGGATGTCACGGTGGCTGACCCGGTCCGTGGCCCTAGGGACGTCCGTTGTATATGGGGGAAAGGTCTTTAAAGGGATAATGTTCGTGACGCCACCTGTGGTATTCGGTCAAGGTGACCGACACTGCTTAGGGGTTCGCTGGGGTGATGTAATGGCAGCTAGATGTATACCTTCCCACAGGTGAAGTGTATCCCCAGGGCTTCCCAGAGTGTAGAGGGGGGATGGTGTGAGGCGCAGTGAAGAAAGAGGACACAAGATTGCAGTCTCTTCACCTTTACTGAAGGCTTCAGTGTCCACAGTCCAGGGCACCAGATCACAGGGCAGGCAGAGTCCGGCCGGTCTGAAGGCAAATCCAGAGTCCCCTTATCCGGGTGGAAATCAGTAGCCTTCCTCTAGCGCCTGGGTGTTGTAGTACCTCCCTGCTGAGCTTCTCGGTAAGGTCCTCACAACTGATGTTGGTGTTCTAGATGTTATTTCTCTTTCTCTGTCCCCCTGATGGTTAGGATAGGACAAACCTGTATGATTGGTGGCCTGAGGCTCTTTACAGGGACTCTATCACACCCCGGCCCCCACAAGTTGCCACCGTGCCTCCTGGGTATAGGTCGGGCAACTAATATGGAATTAGCTGTCCTGCCGGTCTCTGGAGCAAGGCTTGGAGACGATTACTCCCTCGGTGTCCCGCCAACCGGATCCTGCGCCTCAGAAGGAGGCAGCCTTTTACAGGGCAGAACTCCTTCTGGTTTCCTCTCCTTGTGCTATGACTTAGTTTCTCACCCTCCGCAATACAATTCTCTGTTCTTGTCTCTTTCTTAGGATGCTGCCGCACGTGGGGCAGGCGCAGCTCCGTGGCCTTCTGTCTAGGCCTCTGACAGGATCCCACCCGTCAGGGACCTCTCTGTCTGCAGCTCTTTGATGTTCCTCCTTCCCCTCTGGCTGCCTGACAGGGTGCTGCCTGGGTGAAGCCCAGTCAGCTTCTGCCTAACTTCCTATCCAGACCACCAGTTATACCTAATTGTGAGGAGTGCCCTAGTAATAGGAGCATAGCTCCCCCTGGTGGGCTGGAGTGTGAAGTGTGTTGTCTTGTTTGTGATACCTGGTAAAGAGATCTCCTTTATTGCCTCCAGACGTAACATCACTCCCCCCTAGAGGAGAATGGTATTACTGCAACGACCAGGACTCTGGGGCGCTGCATATGCAGAGTCAAAAATGCACAAAACCTCATCATGAGAACTTACCCTAACAGAACATGCTAATGTAATCACAATGCAAAACTCTTGACCGAGTCCAACTACCTACAGTACCACATGTTTTTTAACACTTGTGAACGTGGCAGAGGAGCCTATGGACACATACTGGAATTAAGGCACTGGACTGCTATCAAACTTCAATTCTACCAGAACCTGAGTTCTGTGTGATTTGATTCACTCAAATCAAGCAAAATGGTAATTGGCCAGCCAAGATCGGTAAGGGGCAAGGGGATTGTAATAATTTTTTAGCCCCAGAATTTATTATGTGCTGGGATTTGGAGAGACCTAAGAGACCTGCCTAAAATAAATTGAAAGCAAACATTATTTGCCCGGCGTCCCTTCTGATTAGTGAAACTGACATAACATCATGCTTGCGTTATGCTGCAATAATGATGTCAAGAGGAGCCAGAGGCGTATCTGGGAGGGGCAGCCAGGGTATGTTCCCCAGGCGCAGCCGGCAGGGGGGTGCAGTCGGGCTGCATAATACGGCGGTCTGACACGTCTCCCCCAGTGTCTGCATTCTGCCGCCCCCCGGACTAGAAGTCGGCAGTTCTCGAAGCCGGCTGTGTGTGTGTAATTACTGCGCGTCTGTATTTACTGTGTGTGTACATTTACTGTGTGGGAGGGGTATTATTGTGTGTGAGGGTATTACTGTGTCTATTTACTGTGTGGGGGTATTACAGTGTGGGGGGTATTTACTGTGCGGGGGTATTACTGTATGTATATGTTTACTGTGTGAGGGAATTACTGTGTGTGTGTAATTACTGTGTGTATACTTACTGTGTGGGAGGGTAGTACTGTGTGGGAGGGTAGTACTGTGTGGGGGGTATTACTGTGGGGGGTATTACTGTGTGTATTCACTGTGTGGGAGGGTATTACTGTGTGAGGGGGTTTATTTCTATGTGTGGAGGGTATTACTGTGTGCTGGTGGTAATACTGTGTGTATTTACTGTGTGTGAGGGTTACTACTGCGTGTGTGTATTTACAGTGGGGGTTATTACTGTGTGTGTATTTACAGTGGGGGTTATTACTGTGTGTGTATTTACTATGGGGTTATTACTGTGTGTGTGTGTGTGTGTGTGTGTGTTTGTGGAGGGGTTACTGTTTGTGGGGAGTATTACTGTGTGTGTGTGGCATTACTATGTGTTGGGTATTTACTGCCATAGGGAAGGTATTTACTGTGTGTGGGGGGAGGTATTTACTGCCTGGGGGTATTTACTGTGTGTGGGTGAGACTTAAGGTACCTTCACACGAAACGACATCGCTAGCGATTCGTGACGTTGCAGCGTCCTCGCTAGCGATATCGTTTAGTTTGACACGCAGCAGCGATCAGGATCCTGCTGTGATGTCGCTGGTCGCTGAATAAAGTCCAGAACTTTATTTGGTCGTCCGATCGCCGTGTATCGTTGTGTTTGAAAGCAAAAGCAACGATACCAGCGATATTTTACACTGGTAACCAGGGTAAACATCGGGTTACCAAGCGCAGGGCCGCGCTTAGTAACCCGATGTTTACCCTGGTTACCAGCGTAAAAGTAAAAAAAACAAACAGTACATGCTCACCTGCGCGTCCCCCAGCGTCTGCTTCCTGACACTGACTGAGCGCCGGCCCTAAAGTGAAAGTGAAAGCACAGCGGTGACGTCACCGCTGTGCTGTTAGGGCCGGAGCTCAGTCAGTGCAGGAAGCAGACGCTGGGGGACGCGCAGGTGAGTATGTACTGTTTGTTTTTTTTACTTTTACGCTGGTAACCAGGGTAAACATCGGGTTACTAAGCGCGGCCCTGCGCTTAGTAACCCGATGTTTACCCTGGTTACCCGGGGACCTCGGCATCGTTGGTCGCTGGAGAGCGGTCTGTGTGACAGCTCCCCAGCGATCAAACAGCGACGCTGCAGCGATCGGCATCGTTGTCGCTATCGCTGCAGCGTCGCTTCGTGTGAAGGTACCTTTACTGTAATGGGCTTGGGGAAGATTTACTGTGATGGGGGCATTTAGTGTAACGGTGGCATTTAGTGAAAAAGGCCTGGGGGAGACTTATTGTGATGGGGTATTTAGCGTAAGGTATCTGGGGGAGATTTACTGTGATGGGGGTATTTAATGTAACGGGGCTGGAGGAGATTTAGTGTGGGAATGATTTGAGGGCCCAAGTTTGGGGAGCAAAGAAGGGACAGGTGGAGATGCGCTGCAGAAACCCGCAGAATAATGGAAGTCTGAAGACGGGCTATGGAAGAGAAAACTCATCATGGGGTCTGGACAAGATGAAGAAAAGGAAGTGAACGACTCCAGAGGCAACGTGATCTATCAGGTACCTGGATGTATTTTTTTTTGTGATACTAGTTCTCATATTTTTATTTGTTAGGAGCAATAAAGGGGTTGTCCACGTTTCTGATGAGTCTGCAGTCATTCTATGTGACTGCAGACTTCTGAATTCTCATAGTGCGCACTGCTTGCTGTCAGGATTGTCTCGTGCCAGCCATTTGCATACATATAGTCATGTGCCGACTAGACGTGTGGCCTGACTCAATGAAAATGAATTGAGTGAGGCTGGACAAGTCTAGTTGGAATGTGGCTAGAAGTATACAAATCTCATATTTGTGCAAGGGAGAACCCTAAAAGTGTGCAGTGCATGTGCTGTGAGAAATCAGAGGTTGCAGTCACTTATAGTGCCTGAAGACTTTCATCTCCAATCTGGACGCACCCTTTAATTATAAAATGAAGCCCTGCAGCCAATTCCAACAGCATGTAATATACTCTGTCGAGATTCAGCTCTGCAAGTTCCAACAGTCATCACACGGCCACTTCACTCATGCGATTTTTCACTGAACATTGACTAACACATGACTAAGTGAACACACACATCCCATATGTGCTTGGGGAAGGATGCAGAAATAAATTCTTGGCCCGCGTGCCAGAAAACCTAGATACACCAATGCGACGAGCCAATAAATCAGAATAGGCACCATGGATGTCAGCAGGTAGGAGGTGGTTCGCAGGGCTACCATCTGGCTGCCACGAAATACTGACCGCTAGACCAGAATCTGGCAATAAATCAATTTGCTCATCTCTAATTCCTAATAACATCTTATGTCTTATAAATGTGTTGCAAATTGAATGGTAGGGGAGGCTCACACGATGACATGTTTAATCCTATTCAGTTACACCACAAATTCACCATTTATTGCCAATCCATGGACTATACCATTTCAAAGGTCAGACACAGGCACTGGTAAAAGAAAAGAGTGTGACATTTCCTACTTTATAAATAATTAAATATTGATCACAATATCAGTCCATAAAACTAGTTACATAGAACTCAGCAGTCACTGACCAAAGGAATAAATGGAACACAATAAAGGATATAGCACCGTGCCGCTCTGCACAATACATGAATAGAATATTGTGGACAGATGTATGATCCTACATCTGAAGACTTATTGATTAGACCGCACTGATTGAACTTAAGTGTCGATCAAAGAACATGATTCCACTTATCTCCTCATCTTCTCTAGACGGTGGGTGAGGGGTCTCTTTAGAAGGTAAAATAAACTCCCACCGCGGCTGTGTGGTATAAATGTGGGAAGTATCAATGGACATATATACAACAATGTGTTCTTGAAGTGGTTGTCCACCTTTAACAAATGTGTAGGGGGCATGATTTTTTGGCATATACAGTATATCACAAAAGTGAGTACACCCCCCACATTTTTGTAAATATTTTATTATATCTTTTAATGGGACCACACTGAAGATGTGACACTTTGATACGATGTAAAGTAGTCAGTGGACAGCTTGTGTAACAGTGTAAATTTGGTGTTCCCTCTAAATAACTCAACACACAGCTATTAATGTCTAAACTGCTGGCAACAAAAGTGAGCACACACCAAAGTGAAAATGGCCAAATTGTGCCCAAAGTGTCAAAATTTTGTGTGGCCACCATTATTTACCAGCACTGCCTTAATTCTCTTGTGCATGGAGGTCACTAGAGCTTCATGGCTGCCACTCGAATCTTCTTCCACTCCTCCATGACGACATCACGAAGCTGGTGGATGTTAGAGACCTTGTGCTCCTCTATGATGACATCACGAAGCTGGTGGATGTTAGAGACCTTGTGCTCCTCTATGATGACATCACGAAGCTGGTGGATGTTAGAGACCTTGTGCTCATCCACCTTTCGTTTGAGGATGCCCTACAGATGCTCAATATGGTTTAGGTCTGGAGACATGCTTGGCCAGTCCAGCACCCTTACCCTCAATTTCTTTAGCAAGGTAGTGGTCATCTTGGATGTGTATTGGGGGCTGTTATGTTGGAATACTGCCCCACAGCCCAGTTTCCAAAGCGAGGGGATCATGCTCTGCTTCTTTATGTCACAGTAAATATTGACATTCATGGTTCTTTCAATAAACTCTGGCTCCCCACAGCCGGCAGCACTCATGCAGCCCCAAACTATGATACTCCACCACCATGCTTGACAGTAGGTAAGAAACATTTTTCTCTGTACTCCTCACCCGGTTGGCACCACACACGTTTGACACTATCTGAGCCAAATAAGTTTATCTTAGTCTCATCATACCACAGGACATGGTTCCAGTAATCCTTGCCCTTAGTGTGCTTGTCTTTAGCAAAGACTTTGTGGCCTTTGCATCATCTTTAGAAGAGGCTTCCTTCTGGTATGACAGCCATGCAAAGCAATTTGATGCAGTGCGCAGCGTATGGTCTGAGCACTGACAGGCTGACCCCCCACCTCTTTAACCTCCACAGAAATCATATGTCTATTATGAAAAGACATCTTCTGGAGATGACGCTGAGACCGTGCACTCAACTTCTTTGACTGACCATGGTGAAGTCTGTTCTGAGTGGAACCTGTCTTGTTATGTGCTGTATGGTCTTGGCCACTGTAACACCGTCACTCAGTGTCAGGGTGTTGGCAATCTTCTTACAGTCTCGGCCATCTTTATGTAAAGGAACAATTCTTTTATTCAGATGCTCAGAGAATTCTTTGCATGAGGTGCCATGTTGAACTTCCAATGACCAGTATGAGAGACTGTGAGTGCGATAACATCAAATTTACCACTACTGCTCCCCATTCACACCTGAGACCTTGTAACATTAATGAGTCACCTGACAACAGGGAGGGAAAATGGTTAATTTGGCCCAATTTGACTAATTTCACTAAAGGGTGTCCCCCCTCTTTTGCCAGCGGTTTAGACATTAATGGCTGTGTGTTGAGGTATTTGGAGGGCACACCAAATTTACACTGTTATACAAGCTGTACACTGACTACGGTACTTTACATTGTATCAGTGTCAGATCTTCAGTGTTTTCATATGAAAAGATATAAAATATTTACAAAAATGTGAGGGGTGTACTCACTTTTGTGATATACTGTACTATTATACAAGTATTACAGGTTCTTCTCCCTTCTCACAGACCACACAGCTCTCCTGTCCACAGTATGACTGACGATAGTGGAGCATGTGACCAGATCCGTCTGTCTGCCTCCTCCAATGACAAACAGGAGAGCTATTCAGTCTGTGAGAACCTAAACAAAAAGGTGGACATCCCCTTCAAGCTGGCTATACGCTTTAGATATCTTTCCCGTCTACAGATTCTCCTTCAAACCCCCATATACCGGACATACTTGCTTGTGTCAGCGAAGTGAGTTCTTAAAGGGAAGAAGGGAGTAGATAGGGGCCAGAAACCCCTGGCAGCAACTGTTTTATGAAAATAAAATGACCGGGCATGGCAAAATCAGTTGTAGGAAAGTCGGAATGCTCCAGAAACATTAGTTGGTCAACCAGATCTCAAAGCATTAAAAACTTTTTTTAAAAATCTAAAAATTTTGAATTATCACATTTTCCAGGTTAGAAATAAAGAAAAAACAAAACCTATCTTGTGTTGCCATGTCCATAAAATTCTGATATATCGAAATCTACAATAATGTAACCAGTATGGTAAAAGTCGTAAAGCAAAAAAAAAAAAAATTAAATGACAAAATATCCTTTTTTTTTTGTAAGGAGCCATACCTTCCCCAAAAATTCAATTAAAACTTCTCAAAATGTTGCGTGTACCTGAAAATGGTACCAAAAAGATTAAGCAGGCCACGTCAACGAAAAGAGTGCACACAGCTCCACTACTGGCCTCTAAACATGGCCACACAAACCAATTGTTTGTACAAATTTCTGAACTTTTTTGACCACAATAACAAAACGAAATAGACAATGAATAATAATAAACAATTTAAATATATATATATATATATATATATATATATATACACAAGTTTGATATTGTCGTAAAAGAACTGACCTAGAGAATCATGTTGCCGTATCATTTGTAAAGCACTTCAATGCAGTAACAGCAATCACCGTAATGTGCCTAGATGTTTGATGGGAGTCAACAGGGAAATATTAAATATAATACATATATGCTGTGTTTTATTTTTTAGTTCACTTTTTTAGTGTTTGTGGCTTTTTTTTCCAAGATTACAGCATGCTTTAGGTATGGTGTTTGTAGTCAGTTTTGTCTTTGTTTCGTAGACCTCCACTGATTTTTCTTTTTCTTCTGTGTCAAAAAATGCACAAATTTATGTTTTATCATATAATGCCTATAAAAACCACTGCTTTTACATCTTTATATAGGCTCAAAATAAAGTTCTTCTGACATGTTTTAATGCATTTTTTGGTTATTCAGCACTTTGAGAATATTCCACTCCAGATTTTGCACAAGTGCTGCAGAATGTAGTTTTATGCATCTTAATACTGTACAAAAGTCAGATGCATTTCGCAGTTTACATTCAATTGAATAAACATATTTAACGTTTCTGTCTGGTGCAATCCCCATTAGGAAATGTGCTCCACTATTGTTAATGCCATCCAGTGCTCATCTTGCCACATGTATGCAGTCCTTGATCAGCCGGTCGAGGGTGCATACTGCTGTGCATTTGGAAACCCAGATTCTGGATCTAAATGTGCAGCTGGCAACACTGAGATCCATAGACAATATGGAGAGGAGTCTTCTGCTCACTGAGCAGACGCTCAATGGGATAGATGAGGGGGGGGGATGGTAGGATGGAGATGCAGGACAGTGAAGTAGGTAGCTGGGTGACACTCAGAAAGCGGGGTAGAGGGAAGAGTGCCAGGGAGGCTAGTCCTGATCTGACACACCCCAATAAGTTTGCTAAGTTGGCGGATGAGGGGTGTGCCAGTACAGGGGTAGCACTGCTGCAGCCAGGCATGCCCTCTGAAAGCCAGAGGAGTGACTGCTACAGTAAGGAGGGAAATAGGAGAGCAGTACAGGCCAGACAGGTGCTGGTAGTGGGGGACTCAATTATTAGGGGAACAGATAGGGCAATCTGTCACAAAGACAGGGATCGTCGAACGGTGTGCTGCCTACCTGGCGCTCGAGTCCGACACATCGCTGATCGGGTTGACAGATTACTGGGAGGGGCTGGTGAGAACCCAGCGGTCATGGTGCACATTGGCACAAATGACAAAGTTAGAGGTAGGTGGAAGGTCCTTAAAGATGATTTCAGGGAATTAAGCTGCAAGCTGAAAGCAAAGACCTCCAACGTGGTATTTTCCGAAATACTGCCTGTACCACGTGCCACGCCAGAGAGGCAACGGGAGGTTAGGGAGGTTAATAAGTGGCTCAAGAATTGGTGTAGGAAGGAGGGGTTTGGGTTCCTGCAGAACTGGGCCGACTTCTCAGTGGGCTACAGGCTTTACGCTAGGGATGGGCTGCACCTCAATGGGGAAGGTGCAGCTGTGCTGGGGGAGAAAATGGCTAGAAGGTTGGAGGAGTGTTTAAACTAGGGATTGGGGGGGAGGGTATTCAATTTATAGGAGGGGAAGATAGGGCAGATAGAGACCTGGGCACAAATAAGGAAGTTGGGGGTGGCGGTGGCATGGGGGGTGGGGTTAGAACAGTTAGTAATTTAAGAAAGAATAGAGGTACAGAGAGGAACATCAAGTGCATGTATACTAATGCCAGAAGCCTCGCCAACAAAATGGACGAATTAGAATTAATGTTGTTGGAGCATAATTATGACATGGTGGGGATATCTGAGACATGGCTGGATGAGAGCCATGACTGGGCTGTTAACTTGCAGGGCTATAGCCTTTTCAGAAATGACCGTACAGATAAACGAGGGGGTGGGGTGTGTCTGTATGTAAAATCGACCTTAAAACCCATCCGGCGTGATAATATAGGTGAATCTAATGAAAATGTAGAGTCCCTGTGGGTGGAGATAAGGGGAGGGGGAAAAAATAATAAATTACTGATAGGGATTTGTTATAAATCTCCAAAAATAATGGAAGCAATGGAGAATATCCTCGTAAAGCAAATAGATGAAGCAGCGACTCAAGGAGAAGTCATTATTATGGGGGACTTCAACTACCCTGAAATAGATTGGGGAACAGAAACCTGCAGTTCCAGCAAAGGTAATCGGTTTTTGACAACTATGAGAGACAATTACCTTTCACAACTGGTTCAGGACCCAACAAGAAGGGGGGCACTGCTAGACCTAATATTAACCAACAGGCCAGACCGCATATCAAATATAAGGGTTGGGGGTCACTTGGGAATAGTGATCACAAAATAATAAGTTTTCATGTATCCTTTAATAAGATGTGTAGTAGAGGGGTGACAAGGACACTAAACTTCAGGAGGGCAAATTTCCAACGGATGAGAGATGATCTTGGTGCAATTAACTGGGACGATATCCTGAGACATAAAAGTACACAAAGAAAATGGGAGACGTTTATTAGCATCCTGGATAGGACCTGTGCACAGTATATACCGTATGGGAATAAACATACTAGAAATAGGAGGAAACCAATATGGCTAAATAGAGCTGTAAGGGGCGCAATAAGGGACAAAAAGAAAGCATTTAGAGAATTAAAGGAAGTAGGCAGTGATAAGGCATTAAATAAATACAGAAAATTAAATAAATTCTGTAAAAAGCAAATCAAGGCAGCAAAGATTGAGACAGAGAGACTCATTGCCAGAGAGAGTAAAAATAATCCCAAAATATTCTTTAACTACATAAATAGTAAGAAACTAAAAAATGAAAGTGTTGGCCCCCTTAAAAATAGTCTGGGTGAAATGGTGGATGAGGATGAGGAAAAAGCCAATATGCTAAATGACCTTTTTTCATCAGTATTTACACAAGAAAATCCCATGGCAGCCAATATGACTAGTGATAACAAAAATTCCCCATTAAGTGTCACCTGCTTATCCCAGCAGGAAGTACGGCGGCGTCTAAAAATCACTAAAATTGACAAATCTCCGGGCCCGGATGGGATACACCCCCGAGTACTGCAGGAATTAAGTACAGTCATTGATAGACCATTATTTTTAATCTTTAAAGAGTCCATAATAACAAGGTCTGTACCACAGGACTGGCGTATAGCAAATGTGGTGCCAATATTCAAAAAAGGGGCAAAAACTGAACTCGTAAATTATAGGCCAGTAAGCTTAACCTCTACTGTGGGTAAAATCCTGGAGGGCATTCTAAGGGATGCTATGCTGGAGTATCTGAAGAGGAAGAACCTCATGACCCAGTATCAGCACGGGTTTACTAGGGACCGTTCATGTCAGACTAATTTGATCAGCTTCTATGAAGAGGTAAGTTCCGGACTGGACCAAGGGAACCCAGTAGATGTAGTGTATATGGACTTTTCAAAAGCTTTTGATACGGTGCCACACAAAAGGTTGTTACATAAAATGAGAATAATGGGGATAGGGGAAAATATGTGTAAGTGGGTTGAGAGCTGGCTCAGGGATAGGAAACAAAGTGTGGTTATTAATGGAGCACATTCGGACTGGGTCGCGGTTAGCAGTGGGGTACCACAGGGGTCAGTATTGGGCCCTCTTCTTTTTAACATATTTATTAATGACCTTGTAGGGGCATTCAGAGTAGAATTTCAATATTTGCAGATGACACTAAACTCTGCAGGGTAATCAATACAGGGGAGGACAATTTTATATTACAGGATGATTTATGTAAACTAGAAGCTTGGGCTGATAAATGGCAAATGAGCTTTAATGGGGATAAATGTAAGGTCATGCACTTGGGTAGAAGTAATAAGATGTATAACTATGTGCTTAATTCTAAAACTCTGGGCAAAACCGTCAATGAAAAAGACCTGGGTGTATGGGTGGATGACAAACTCATGTTCAGTGGCCAGTGTCAGGCAGCTGCTACAAAGGCAAATAAAATAATGGGATGTATTAAAAGAGGCATAGATGCTCATGAGGAGAACATAATTTTACCTCTCTACAAGTCACTAGTTCGACCACACTTAGAATACTGTGCACAGTTCTGGTCTCCGGTGTATAAGAAAGACATAGCTGAACTAGAGCGGGTGCAGAGAAGAGCGACCAAGGTTATTAGAATACTGGGGGGTCTGCAATACCAAGATAGGTTATTACACTTGGGGCTATTTAGTTTGGAAAAACGAAGGCTAAGGGGTGATCTTATGTTAATGTATAAATATATGAAGGGACAGTACAAAGACCTTTCTGATGATCTTTTTAATCATAGACCGGTGACAGGGACAAGGGGGCATCCTCTATGTCTGGAGGAAAAAAGGTTTAAGCATAATAACAGACGCGGATTCTTTACTGTAAGAGCAGTGAGACTATGGAACTCTCTGCCGTATGAGGTTGTAATGAGTGACTCATTACTTAAATTTAAGAGGGGACTGGATACCTTTCTTGAAAAGTATAATGTTACAGGGTATAGACACTAGATTCCTTGATAAGGCGTTGATCCAGGGAACTAGTCTGATTGCCGTAGGTGGAGTCGGGAAGGAATTTTTTTCCCCAATGTGGAGCTTACTCTTACCACATGGGTTTTTTTTGCCTTCCTCTGGATCAACATGTTAGGTTAGGCTATGGGTTGAACTAGATGGACTTAAAGTCTTCCTTCAACCTTAATAATTATGTAACTATGTAACATATATGTAAACTTCGAAATGCATCTGGCTTGGCTAATATGAGCCACATAACACTACATACCATCGCCCGATTGCTTATACTACATACTGCAATACCACAGTATAGCAGTATATAGGATAAAATCACAGTTTCCTATGAAGCCAAGCTACAAGCTAGGAGCAGGCATGGGAGTCTTCAGAAGAGCTCTGAAACATTAGGCTCACTTTGTTTTTCAGTAGCCACATAAAAATAATAGATCTACAGAGACTGCAGCCACATAGAAATAATAGACCTGCCAAGTATTTTCTGTGCATGTTCTGAAATGGGCAAAGGTCATTATGCAGAAAGGTGGATGAAGTGAGCTGTGACATCAACCACTGTGAATGATGGAACCAGTATGTGCATAGAGGTGTTATTTTTTTTTTATCATGTCTGCGATGATAATGACACTGCTGAAAAGTCTTCTGAACAGAATAGGAAGTATGAGTCTAGTATTGAGAAAATTGCAAATTGCAAGATATATACTGTATGTATATATTGATCTAGAAAATTGAAAGAAAACTATTAAAACATAAAAAAATGTATTTAACATAATAATCATATTTAACCAGTAGTTCATTTTCTGATGGCACATTCCCTTCAACCCTTTACCCATGTGTGATGCACATGTATCTCACACATCAGGGGCTAATAGGGAGCAGACTCAAGAGCACAATACACACATGGTGAATGCCAGCTGTGTAATACAGCTATACAGCTGGCATTCACCTCTTAACAGCTGAGACAAGAGCTGACCGCGGCATATAAGGTGAGCGGTCCATGTGGCGAGCCATTTTGGGAAGGTATAAAGAAAACTCCTTGCTCCATCATAGTTTTTCCCCTTACTACTGGCTTATATATTATAACCAATATAAAAGACATTTAAAAAATTGCCTTGTGTGACCCTGGCCTACAAATAAAAGAACCAATATCATTAAAGCCAATGTAAATTTACAGGGCACATTAAATATGGAACATTTTGGAAATACTCAAAAAAAATATAAATTTAAAATGCAGGAAACATATGACTCTTTAAACTTGGAGCAAACCACTACTTTCAGTAACACATCAGCGTTAACATCTGTATAATCTCTATCATTATTAATATGAATTTCACATATATTGTCTTTTATTTTTGTCTCGTTGAAAATATACATAATAAAACATGATGACAGAAACACGGAGAATTGTGCTGCTTTTAATTTTTTTTTCATACAAGCTTTGCGCTGTAATCCTTTCACGGCAAGCTGTTTAACCTAAGAGGAAATAGAACATGTCCTACTTTCTCCTGTGTTTAATCGATCATTTGTTTGGCTGTACGCACATTATTATGCATTTTTCTTCAAGGGAATCAATTATCTATTTGGAGTTATCTTATCTACTCTTCAGCCGGTAGTAAAAAAAAGATAATAATAATAATAATAATCTAAAAATTATGAAACACTAGGGATAAGGATCAATCAGTGTAAAGTGGAGACAAAATCAGGAGCCAACAAAAATTTTCACCACCTGATAAAAGAAAAAAAAATAGAGGGTTAAAGGGGTTGGCTACTTTACCTTAATTCTAACAAATATGTAGGGTATTACAGGTTCTCCTCCAGCTCTTTTCAGTGCCGCCTTCCTCTCACTGCGCACATCTCTTGTCCACAATATGGCTGCTGATGGAGGAACATGTGACCAGACCTAAGAAAAAAAGAGAGATTGTTCCAGCTTCCAAGTAGCCCAAAAGGAGTAACTTATTGCTTGCATATAAAACCAGACTTATGGGGGCAAGTTCACATGAGCAAATAGCAGCGTATAGCAGCTACGCGTTTCAAACACACTAGGCGTTCTTTGACAAAGGTCATGCTAACTTGCCCCCATAAGTCTGGTTTTATATGCAACTACTAGACTACTACTTGGAATCTGGAACAATCTCTCTTTTTTTCTTTGATCTTATCAGCGAGTAACTACACGTGCTCCGTGCTTCCCCACACCACAAGCCGCATCAGGTGAGCTGTTTTTTTGCTTTGTTTTCTACTATGTGACCAGACCTGTCCATCAGTCTCCTCCAACCGTTGAAAAGCTTTCCTCTGTGAAGTGATTTTCAGCAAAAGGATGCAGTCTTATAGTTGTGGCCATAAGTATTGAGACTAAAACAAATTTAGATGTTCACAAAGTTTGCTGCTTCCGTTTAGATCTCTTAGTTGGATATTTCCATGCCTACTGGAGTAACATTTCATATGTTTTTACACTTGAAATCAACAAATACATCAAGTTTATGTAAAGACAGTGTTGTTCCTTATTTTTCCAGACCACTACCCTTCGCCCTGGCAGCTGGATATCAGCTTCTGGGCCAAATCTGGATTGATGACCGCCTATTCTTGACTAGGTAGAGCTTGGAGTTTATCACAATTTTTGTGTTCAGCCATCAAGTCGCCATGGCTCAAGATCGAGCCAAAGGCCATTAAAAAAACCCAAAACAATTGCTCCAGTATTCACCTGCTTCAAAACAATTGCGTCACCTTCATCTTCCATGGAGAAGAACATTCATCCAAATTCGTTTCACATACAGCATATCCTGTGTGTACGGAGCTCTCATCGCTCAATCAGTGACTCCAGCGAGCTCCGTTAATAGGAAATATTCCCAGACTGCACTTGTTTACAAGTCTAATGTCATGTCAAACATTTCACAGAAATCAACGCCAGATACATCCCATGCTAAGCCGCTGTCCTGGAAAACAAATGCGATCAATTCAATCAGCCAGATTTCCTGCTCTGTCCAGGGTGAGGACGCACAAACCTGCCCTACATCTCGGAATGGAATGAAACAACATATTCCAGTTATTATCATTCTCACACCTTTTCTCAATAGTCATTGCCGGTAAGTCAGACCGGCTCCATTGTTTTTGATAATACACAGAGTGACATTTTTTACTTTGGCTCTTGTTTTATATTTTCTAGAAAAAATTATATTGCTGCCAATAAAGCCCTTGCTGCACACAGTGTGGGTAGTGGCTGCTCCACAGCTGTACCCAAGACATGAGAAGAGTCAACTGTAACAGTCCTGCTGCAATAGATGGGCTGTTTCTGAGTTTAAATAATGCGGTTACATTGCACCCACTCAACATGATTGTGCGGTGGCCAAGGCTTCCTTCAGCAAAAGTCTGCCATGATTATATGCCTATTGGAGTGGACCTGCGTGCTGCAGATTGGTTGCAGAATTTTCTATTCTATTTTCTATTTTGTCTATTCTTTTGCATGGGGCTTGCAAAATAAACAAATAGCATGCATTTACCACCAAAACAACCCCATACAAATGAAAATGAAGGTACCTGGTTTTCAGTCACAGAAAAAGATGCAGCAAATCTGGCACATGTGATCATTATATATACTGTATGTTCTTTAGGTAGCAATATAATTGATGTTCCTCGCAAACAGCCCATACACATACAGGCTAGTTCAGCTAAGCATGCATATCAGGGGAATAATGCACTGTCAGACACCTCTAGGGGCTGCTTATCTGAGTGGAACAGGCTGCCACCAGAGGTGGTGAGTTCTCCTTCAATGGAAGTCTTCAAATAGAGACTGGACAGACGTCTGTCCGAGATGGGTTAGTGAATCCTGCATTGAGCAGGGGGTTGGACACGATGACCCAGGAGGTCCCTTCCAGCTCTAACATTCTAGGATTCTACAGTATGATCTATCTTAGGGTAGGTTCACACAAGAGTATAAAAAAAAAATCAGTCACATTCGTCCAGAAAAGTGGGAATTGTTTTGTACAATGTTTTTTTACAGCAGCATCTATTAATCTTTTACAAGACCATTTACAGTTTCCTATTTTAGAATTGCAATGTATCCGTAAAATTCCAAAAAAGACATTGGGTAGTTATGTCAATAGGATAAAAGATAGGGAAGTACAATAACGGCAGGTAGACTAGGACATTAGGATAGGAAACCGTAAATGTTTGGGACTAGCCCAGATTGCGAGGGGGATAGGGCAACTAAAACGAGTACCACTTCCTGTTTTAGGCAGATCGTGTGAGAGTTCGTTGAGTGACAGTAACAAGATCAAGTTCAAGATGCAGTGGGCTACTAGCAGAAGCGAGTACATATTGTTCTAGGCAACGTCGGGAGAATAAGCCTCGAAATAGGTGATATGGAGAGCACCTTAACCCTTCCCATACAGAGGAAGATGTACGTGGAACCGCGTGAGGGAAAGGTAACGGATCTTGGCAATACTGCGGGGCTGGACAAGAAATCCCTGGGGCTAACAGGAGAAGTAGGGATAGTCCAGGTGGAACGGAAAGTAAAGCGGGAAATGTATTGTATTACTGAAACAAGAAATGGAGGGTGCTGTTGTGATCCGGTGGTAGGATCTCAAAACTGACCTGACACATATGACCAGAATATAGGACAAGTTCTGGGGATGTGGAAACTATACTGACCGCAATCCTGATCCTATCCACACACACTAAAGGTAGCCATGGGGCGTTCCTAAAAACCTAGACGCCTCTTTCACAGCCTGAGAAACTGACTACCCCTAGAGAGAAAGCAAAGACCTCACTTGCCTCAGAGAAATAACCCCAAAGTTTTAGACAGCCCCCCACAAATAATAACGGTGAGTTAAGGGGAAAATACAAACGTAGAAATGAAACAGGTTTAGCAAATGAGGCCCGCTAACACTAGATAGACAGAAAATAGATAGGAGTCTGTGCGGTCAGTACAAAAACTATCAAAAATAAACCACGCAGAGAAAACAAGAACCCTCACACCGACTCACGATGTGAGGGGCGCACTCTGCACCCCAGAACTAACCAGCAAGCGAAAAATCACATAATAGCAAGCTGGACTGAACTCATTATATACTGAGAAACGTTTTCAAGGAAATAATGAGCAAGAGTAACAAACAAACTTAGCTTCTCCGGCAGGAGAGCACAGAATCAGGACTGAATACACCGACAGCAGGCAACAAGTGAAGGTCCAGGTGGAATTAAATAGGGACCAGTCATAGCAGGAAATGAGGCAGCTGAGCCCTGCTACAGACCCGCAGTAACGCTAAAGGCCACCAGAGGGAGCCCAGATGGAATTCACAACAGGGTGCTTTGCCGATACTGCGTGTACAATCTGATGTACTTGAACTGTCCAGTAAACTTTTATACGTGGAAATGAACTGGACGTCTCCTGAATAATGTGTGGCTGTTCCTGAAGATGGAGAACACAAGACAGCGGAGGCCTATGGCCTACAAGTTAGTGTAATGTACCCTACACTAGGACACGTTTTTCCTGTTAAGTAACATGGAGCAGCAGCTCGACCACAGCTACTGCCCTCTGGCACCTTACAAAGGGAATGTGGCAATTTATGTACCTTATATTTACAGTTAAAGAAGTTTTCTTATCATTTACTTTCACTTGCGCACTGCTCCCCGGCCTTCCTGCTTGCCTGGGGGCCATGAGCTCCTGATTGATTGGCAGTTTGGACCAGCATCATGGTTGCACCTCTGACCTGAACCTGAGCATTGTCCTATGCTGCAAGCACAGATACCTTAGCCTCTGCAGCATCAGAGGAGCGCAAGGACGCTAGAGCTGGCTGGATCGTGACATCCGGTCAGCTTCAGAGCAGAGCTTACAAGCTTTATAGAAAAGAGCTTCTAAGTACTGCACTGTATGGCTAGCAGAGCAGCCACCTCTGATAGCCTGCACGAATGGCCGGAAACCTAGGACACTAAGCAATAAAATTAAAAATCCCTCCGTTCTTACGAGCAGAGAGGATTTCTATAAAGAATACAATTGAATAGTTGCTTGTTTTTACAATTACTTTGTAGTTTAACCTATTAAATATAATGTAAATAACATTTTACTTATTCTCTCTGGGATAGCTGCCCACACTAACATTTATATTAGTATTTCACAATACAGAAAATACAAAATAATATGAAGATAATGAATCTGTGAAGATAAATTACAATATCTAGGCACCGAGGACCGAGCCGCATGGGAGACTAGTCAGGCACGGGGAAAGGCAAGTCTCTGGTGGCTTCTCCCTGCCTGCTGCCCTTGAGTGACAGGTCTCTCCCTATACAGGTACACAGGAAAGACCTGTCACTCCAGAGTAGAGGGTTGGGAGAAGCCACTGTGGACCCGCCTGTCTGACTAGTCTCCCTTGTGGATCGGTCCATGGTGACATTTAAACTATTTTTTCCTATGAAACACTCCAGAGTTTTAGAGTTAAACATATATGGCTAAAATCATACATCCAGAGTCGGACTCATGTATTGGTAGCTCCATATTGGTGAAGTTAGCCAGGACTGGCACGTAAGCACTAAGAATTGCAATATTTTTGCACAACTTACAAGATGCACAAAAATATTGCGACTTATTAAAGTGTTTTACACCAGGATTCTGGCTTAACACCTTAATGAATCGGCCCCTTGATCTTCATTGCATATACCGTATATTATTTCCTATGGGATTTTTGGGGATTGCTAATAAAAATGATAATTTTATTGAAACAGAGAAGTGTTTTTTTGTGCCATTTTGCCAAATTATCTAAAGTTCTAAGATTTAATTTTTCTACTGTTACTTTCAGAACTCTCAGAAACCTGTAAAAACTGACTCATTTATTGTCTGGCACCAATGCTTGTTAGTGGGGATGGATTGTGGCCATTTTATACACTGTTTACCTGCAGATGAAAAGAAAAATTGATTGCAGCAGGTTAATATTTCGCAGCCAAGCTGCCTGTCAGGAAAGGAATATATATTAGTATAAAGCAAAAAAGAGTAAAATGAATATTTCTCCAGGGAAAACATGAAAGTTAATACACATCGAATAGCAGGATAACCATGCCTAGCACCCCGGAGTGCATGGCGTACTGCTGAGATTGTAGGGTATAAAAATATTTCAGATTAGCGGCATAATGTATAGTATATATATATATATATATATATATATATATATATATATATATAATGTAATAATTAGTTTGTTTGTTCTTTTCAACATTGGACTTTTATCAGATCATTTGTTTTTGGTGGAATTACCTTTTAATTGTACATATAAGAGTGATGACAATTGTGATTATACAGACAGGGATTCTACAATCTTCCATTTATTTTCTTTAAAAAAAAAAGAAGATTGTAAAAAAAGATCCCAATAGGCACGGTTTACACAAGGAATTGGTGCCGTGTATTTTGCTGCAGTAAAGTGCTACATATGTATGTACAGTTCTGTCCTGCTAAGGCCAAATTCAGACGTCCCTGAAACACAGTCCGTGTGTTTGGATTGGCATCAGGCATCCCAACTTAAATCAACAGTGTCTTATATCCCTATGAGCCAGGAAACCTGCGTGCGGACAGTCCATCTGTCACGGGTTTTACATGGGCTGTGTTTCCCAGATGTCTGAATGAGGCCTTACACACATCTGACCAATTTTAACCACAGAGTCTACAAACCAAATTGGTTCTTATTTGGATGATTTCACATAGTGTTTTAACCCTCAGTCAGTGGCTCTGTTGTGGATTACAATCGAACCCTCTGCAAAATGGGATTTGGGCTAATGCGCCGATGATACCATTGACTATAATGATGTAGACTGAGTCACTGTGCTCTGACGTGCGTCATTTTCGGCCATATACACCTAATGAGGCAGGCAGTAAGAGATAGTCTTCTACGTCTTGTTGCTCGCCTCAACTAGGATTACAAAGACAAAAGGTATATCAGAAATCACACCTGACATCAACTCCAAGCCCGATTACCCTGATTGCCAACGCACCAGGGCAATTGGGAAGAACTGGGCAAAGCACCAGATATTATTATTATTATTTATTTATATAGCACCATTGATTCCATGATGCTGTACATGAGAAGGGGTTACATACAAGTTACAGATATCACTTACAGTAAGCAAACTAACAATGACAGACTGATACAGAGGGGCGAGGACCCTGCCCTTGCGGGCTTACATTCTACAGGATGGTGAGGAAGGAGACAATAGGTTGAGGGTTGCAGGAGCTCCGGTGTTGGTGAGGCGGTAGCTTCGGTAGTGATGAGGAGGCGGCGGGGTCAGTGCAGGCTGTAGGCTTTCCTGAAGAGGTGTGCTTTGAGGTTCCGTCTGAAGGATCCGAATGTGGTTGATAGTCGGACGTGTTGAGGCAAAGAATTCCAGAGGATGGGGGATATTCTGGAGAAGTCTTGGAGGCAGTTGGGTGAGGAGCGAATAAGTGTGGAGGAGAGAAGGAGGTCTTGGGAGGACCGGAGATTACGTGAGCGAAGATATTGGGAGATTAGTTCAGAGATATATGGAGAAGACAGGTTATGGATGGCTTTGTAGGTTAGTATTAGTAATTTAAACTGGATATGCTGAGGAAATGGGAGCCAGTGAAGAGATTTGCAGAGGGGGGAAGCGGAGGAGTAGCGAGGAGAGAGATGGATTAGTCGGGCAGCAGATATGGCGCATCTCATGTGATGCTCCACTTCTAGGGTGGCTGAAAACTGGTATTTTTAGCCTGGAAAGTGCCCAATAACCAAGGACCTTCACAGTCTGATAAGCCTGAAGCTGTCTGCTTTACATTGGCTGGTTATCAAAAATAGGGGGCATTTTTTTTCTAATTATTTATTAGGTTAAATAAGGCTAAACACCGTTTAGTGGCACATGAAAGGCACTAAAGGCTGCTAATTTATTATATGTAGGGGGCTTGTGAAATTATATGTCTACAGGATATCTATCTATTCTATCTATCTATTATCTTTCTATCATCTATCTATCTAAGATCGCCTAATCATTTTTGTAAACTAGCTTTAAGTTACATAGAGCATTATAGAATGTAAAACATGATGTTAAAAACACATTGCATATGGATTGTATACGGATATAATACGGATGTCATATGGATGCTAGGCGAGAAAAAAATCTCACACTCGCATGACATACGGAATGCCATACGCATGACTCTTGCCAACTTTTCTGGCTGAGAATCTGTACGATATTATATATGCAGATGTGAGCGAACCCTTATAGATATGAAAAAAAAAGTTTTTCCACCTTCTCCTCAATAAAAAAAACTGATGAAGATCTGACCAAACTCTAATGAAAATCACTGATGAAACTTGGGACATTTTTGTCTTACGTGAAAAAAAATGATGTCTAAATGAGACCTTAGGGCTTAGGCTATGTTACCACAATGAGGTGGGGAATTTTTAATGTAGATTTTCTGCAGGATTTCTGCACTTATTAAATAAATTAGGTTACTTGCGTTTTTTTACATGTATTATTAGCGTATTTTTGACTCTGAGGTTTTTATCTCTGGTACGTTATGTATTAAATAAAGCTGCTTTGTTTTTGATACATCCCGGTATTTGACTTTGACAAAACTTTTTTGATGTGTTTTTAGTACATTTGTGAGTTTTTTACCTACGGATGTTCCGCGTGTAATGCAAGTCTATGGGAAAATCCAAGATTCCACCATAAACATTTACTCTCAGTTAGCTCATTGCTGGCAACTTATCTCCAGCAATAACAAAAGGATCAGGCTTTTGGCCAGGTTCACAATGCGTTAGTGCAGTCCGTTCAACGCATGCGTTAAAAGGACTGCGTTAACGCAAGTGCCGAAAAAGATCGCGTTATGCAATCTCGCTAGCGCAGATGCTCTATCTGCGCTAGCGGTGACGACCCGCGTCCAAGGGTCCGTCACAGAATGATGGCACATCGCTAGCGCATGCCGATTATGGCATGCGTTGGCGATGCGTCCGATAATAGGGGTTAATGGCAGCGTTAACGGACTGCGTTACACCGCATTACGTGAACCCAGACTAAAAAAATCAACAGCCCGATCCATATTTTCTCCAACATAAACTATTTATGAGAAGTAGAAGACCACCATAGTCATCAGAAGGTCTGCTGGTCCCACCAAAATCAGCAGATATCTTGTCCTTATGTGTATGGCCAGCTTTTTCGATCCCCCATACATGATTAGGAATGCATGTTTTCTCAGTAGGAAAAGGGGTGTAGGACAGATCTGGCAGCGGCTTATGTCTCTGAGAAAATGGAAGACTTGGTCAATCGAAATCTAATCTGCCATCTGGGAAGAGTATGTCCAATTCATTCACGAAAATGGGAGATAAACAACAGTACTTGGCCACAAACAATGTACGAAGCTGCCGTGTTTCGCTCCCTACATTGCTTGTATCAGACCGCAGATATCAGTGGGGTGCCAGGCTGTGACGTTAATCATTTTTTTAAGTTAAGAAAACCAAAATTAGGCAGAAAATCTAGTCTACGGGTGCTTAACATCAAATAAGAGCAATATACTAATATATTGTTATTGAAGGGACTGCTCCAGTTAGCGTGTCAGTGATGAAAAAGTAGAGCACAGAGTCCCCAGGGAACCGGTCCACTATTATGTCACTTGTGCTATCACAAGGCTTAAAGGAAAGCCATCATCAGAGAATGATCTATTGTTTAAATCAGATTTCCGTGCTACATTTATTTATTTTTTTTATTTTAATTTTTTTTTTCTTTTAGATTATGATCTTTATATAAAAAAAAATATAGTAATTTTGCAATTTCCACATGGGCCACTGGGGCTTTATTAGACTCACTAATTGTGATTTCAGGGAGAAATTTCAGCAAGGCTTTAAAATTCAGGCTTACAATGGCTGATAACTAGTGATAACATGTTATCCGAGCTTACTCGGGTGTTATCCGAGTATCTCGGGCATGCTCCAATAGTCCCAGCAGCTGCCTGTGTTGTGGCTGTCTTACAGGCCTGAATCATGCAGCCATGGGGACTGGAACATATTCGAGCACGCCCAAGATACTCGGATAACACCCGAGCATGCTCACTCAGAGTCATCATTACTGATAATGCCTCTATAAACAACTGACTGTCATGTCGGACGCTATTCACACTAGGGCGTCCGACAGACAGCGGTAATTCCACATTCGTCCACTATGCGCTCAGTGGCGCCGGCTAGATTTCATCTAGGTTGTTCGGGGGTTAATCTAGCTGGTACTCGGATTGGAGGCTGGGTCTCGCCCACTGCCTTTAAATAGTTCTGCTGGGCTTTGGGCGTCGCTGATTATAGCTTGTGTCTTGTGCCTGGTGATCTCGGTCTGGAGTGGTGGTCTAGGAGAGGAAATATCGTATCTGGTGGTGTATTATCCTTCGTCATATTTCTCCTTCCTATATTTGTATTTTGCCCTGCGCACATTATAGTGTTTTCCTGTGTGTCTGCGGCGTGGTGCGTTTTTAGTTTTCCCTGTCTGTGCTTTCTGTAGGGGCTGGTGTGAGGTTTTATCACTGGGTGGCGGGTGGAGGTTTCAGCTTAGTACTGAAACAGGAGTCAGGGTCAGGCCTGGCGGCCCAGACATGCACACCTTCAGTGTAAATTCTGGGAGAGGGACAGACAGGGTTTCCCTAGTCTGAGGGATATTGCAGGGGCCCGGGTAATCAGCTGTAGTCTACCCAGTACCCCCGTGACACTGACCCACCGATCACAATAGATGATGTTACCGCTGACCCTGCTTCCCTCCATTCACAATGACCTTTGCACACACACATTAGATGCTTCAATTCCAAAGATAGGGTCGGAGTCTGACCACTGTGGCTGTGTACATGTGGATTTACTGAATTAATAGAGTTAACCCGGTCCCTAACCCTAATTGCTAAAAAGCCCCAGTGGCCATGGTGTAAATTGCAATATTTCGATATTTTAATACATATTAGATATGTTAAAAAAATGATTTTTTTAAATAAAACATTTAAGACAAAAACTTGATTTAAGTAAAAAGTCACATTCTGATAATAGAATTTTCTAAGCAATGGTGGGAAATTGAGACCACTCTATATCTATTCCATTACTCTATAGATACCTTTAATTGGAATTGATGTTTAAAGTGAATAATTTGTCCAAAAATATTATTTTTTTTTGGGTATTTTTCTATGTATTTTCCTTGCCACAATCTATCTAAAATATCAAAAAATTCAGTAGTTTTCGCTCAGCATCATATTAGGTCAACATTGCCTGTTTTATAAAGATCATTATACAGTCTCATAGAGGTCACTGGAGGCAGATAATACAGAACCGACACTGACAATAAGGCCAGTATTTCACATCAGTATGTGTAAGCCAAAACCAGGAGTGGGTGATAAATACAGAAGTGGTGCATATGTTTCTATTATACTTTTCCTCCGATTGTTCCACTCCTGATTTTGGCTTACAGATACTGATGTGAAATCCTGACCAAATACGGCTAGTGTGAACGTGGCCTGAGTGATGGCCTCCCCTCTCCCTGCGCAGTAAGCACTGCACAGATCACAGCCCATGCCCACAACACTCTGCACACGTCTCCGTGTCGATTTCTAATGTCCATGTGACTGCTGTACAGAAAATCTCCAAAATGATGATCAGAGGAAGATGGTTGCTGCATAATAAAACTAAAAAAAAGTTTTTAAAAATCCCCAAAAATGCATAGATTATTAAAAAAATTTTTAGATTTGATACATTTCTATTGACATGTTCATACTGATTATTGGAATCTTGGAATTTCCTATACTCTACTGATCAAATATAAAGCAAATATAGAAGTGACTCAGCTGCAGCTTCTCCGACACATAATATCGTGGGAGATGTAGAAGAAACGTGTAAAGAAAAAAAAATGCTTCAGTTACAGGATCCGTGCAGCTGTTCTCTCACTCTGACAAAACCCCCGCTTGATATCAGCACTGAGAAGGTGTGTGAATCGGAGGAGATGTCCCAGATTGCACTGGTTCTGGTCTTAGTGGCTGAAGCTTTGTTGCTAGGGAGAGAAATGGAGGAGCTTCTCAGGAGGCCACTTTGGCACGACGAGTGGGGGAATTGAGGCTACAGTTCCACTACTGATCACATTAAGTGTTACATAGGGTCATCGTCAAGGACCGGTCAGGTCCATAGACTGGTCAGGAACACAGACTGGTCAGGTCCATAGTCTGGTCAGGTCCATAGACTGGTCAGGACCACAGACTGGTCAGGTCCATAAACTGGTCAGGTCCATAGACTGTTCAGGTCCATAAACTGGTCAGGTCCATAGCCTGGTCAGATCCATAGACTGGTCAGGACCACAGACTGGTCAGGACCACAGACTGGTCAGGTCCATAGCCTGGTCTGTGTAGCTATGGAGGAAACATGAAATGCTCTGATTGAAGCTGTAGCATCCTCCAAGCGCACACAACAGAGCATTATCAGGAGCTGGATCGGCTAAAGGAGACTCGAAAAGCATTTGTCAAAACAATCGCTGAGAGTTCATTAAAAGAGTGATGTCAGGTGAAATGTGTGACGGTCAGGTATGAAAGCTAAAATGGCACCCCAATGCAAATCTATAAACTATGGGCACATAGATACCCTCCAAATGGAAATGATAGATTTTGTGGTAGAACAGGAATAGGGCTTGGTGTGCACACTTCTCTGACTATTGATCTGCTGTGACTGCTAGGGAAAAAGGAATATGAGATTGCTGTGACTACTAGGGAAGAAGAGGAAACTGCTATAACTACTGTGGAAGTGCAGGTCTGATGTGACTATTAGGAAGAAAAGGAATATGAGGTTTGCGTGACTATAAAGGAAGCGGAGGAGACTGCTAGGCCCACGACTAGTAAGGAAGTGAGGGTTTGATTTGACTGCTAGGGAGAAATATAATATGAAGTTGCTGTGATTGCTGGGGAAGCAGAGGAAACTGCAACAACAACTGAGGAAGTGGAGGTCTGATGGGACTACTAAAGAGAAACGTAATATAAGGTTTCTGTGACTACAGAGAAGCAGAGGAGACTGCTATGACTACTAAAGAACTGGGGGTTCGATGTGACTACTAGGGAGAAAAGTAATATGAGGTTGCTGTGACTACTAGGGAAGCAGAGGGGACTGCTATGACGGTTAACTTAGTGGATGGGGGGTCTGCTGTAACTACTAAAGAAGTGAATGGAGGGCTGCTTTGACTACTGGAAAAGTGTGTGTGTGTGGGAGGGTCTGCTGTGACCCCCAGGGAAGTCTTTCTGCTCTATGGATGTACTGCGATGACTAATGGGGAAGTCAAGGTGGATACTACTATTAGAGAGTAGGAGACAGACACTTGTGTGACTATCATTTAGAGTGGCTTTATTTCGTCTAATGGGGCGAAGGCAAAACCTCCAGTGATGTGCAACGGTAGGCGGACTTAGTCCAGGTTACAGGACTTTGGGTAATTTTCTTTTCAATCTTCCTTCACCTACTGTAGTTATGTGGACTAGTCCTCCAGCATATTGCTGCCAGGTCCTTAGATTGTGAGCAGTCTCCCACACATGGCTCAGCTCTAGGCCGTCATTAATGTATGGTACCCACAGTAAAGTGGCCATGACTGGTATAACAGGAGGCTGTCTAATAGGCCACAGCTCAGAGAGACCCCCCTCCACTTGGCACTACAGCCACGTGTCTTCCCATAGAGTCCATCTCATTTAAATGGACAGGACTGCTCCTGTTATCTTGTTATTCCTCCGTTATCCCTCTTAGAGGTTTATGAACAAATTGACAACTGGGTGTTACTAGTCGGGGGCGTCTCCCTACACAATCTGACTCTGCCCAATCAGTGCTAAGAGTATCCGACTCTGTAGAGACACGGCCCTTTGGCAAGAAAAATAGCAAGACCCAACAATCAATTTCTTCCCAAATTTCTAGAATGAATAACTAAGGAATGGCACAAAGCAATGAGTTATGAGAAAAGATTCTCCAGGATTGTCGTTTCATTAAAGGGGTTGTCTGGGGAAAATACATGATCACCTATCCACAGTGGAAAATAATAGATCGGTGATGGCCTGACCATTGGGACCTCTACCGATCGGCACATTGGGGCCCTTTTATCCCTGCTAGATCACCTCTCCATTAATTCTCCATGGAAATGTAGGAACGCTGTGCCCAGCTTTATTCGACAATCCCCATAGAGAACGAATGCAGCGCCGGTTGAACATATGTACCAATTCTAGCGGGATAAAAGTGCCCCATTCTGATGATCAGAGAGGGTCCCAGCACTGAAGATCATTTCTTTTCAGGAGAAAGCTCCGTTAATAATCTAAGTACTCACACTTACACATCTGTAGATCCCCTTTAAATGGAATTCAACAGTACAAACTGCATCCACTATTATATAAGTGTCTTGGACCTGATAAGCCTGGTGTATTTATCATGTATCCATAGAAAAATGATTTTTCAGAGTGAGTACGTCAGCCTTACCAGGTCTAACATATCTATTTAATAACGCATGCAGTTTGTATTTTGACATCTGGCAACAGCTAATATATCGATGTGCAAGAAGAGACATTATGGATGCAGCAGTCGTGCCTTTACGGCAGCCGCAATTGTTTGCATGCTCATCAAATGTTACAGGGAGGTCACCCAAGGGAAGAAAAAAAATGGACTGACGAGGGGGTATCACTGAGAGTGACAACTTTTCATTTTATGACATGCTGCCATTAAAAATCCGCCAACCTGTTTGAAGTCTTCAATATGGTGACAACATACATGGAAGTAGGATTCTAATCGTGACGTTGCTCTCAGCCGATGCAGCAGATAAAGTTTTCCTCTGGCCCCAGAGTCAGCCAAGGTAAATGTTTCCATAAGTCGGCTATGTTTTGGCAGCAGGCTTCCTCCCGATCTGCGGCGGGGCATACACCTCTGTAATCAATGCTGCCAGTAACTCACCAGCACCCAAAGATCAACAGCTGACACATCTCGTCTTACAGCAAATATACCCACGGGAGAAAGTGGATCCTTTCCATGATTTTCACACATGGGACGGGGTGGATTTAACCCCTTCTCTGCCCCCTAGCTGTGCAACATCCTGCAGAGGCTTGGGAAGATCCAATGCCGCCTGCTACAGAATTTTTTTTTTTTATCAACACATCTGTATTAGGATGTGTAATTATCATGTCATTTATAGAGCCAAGCCAGTGATGCCAACAGAGCAAGCAAAGGAGTTGCAGGTACCCATTGCATCAGAGGGGACGCTGGCCATACTGCTAGGAGACCACAACAAAAGAATTCAATTAGGCATCACTGATTCCAGAATACCAACCGGAGGCACGGACCGCTCTGGTACTAAATGAACGCCTCCAAGGATCCCTATGGTTATATGAACCCTAAATTGGTGTGTGCGACACGTCGGTTATGTCCATCATGTGCAATCAGCTGGATACTTTACATACTCGGCGCTGGTACAAGGAAAAAAAAAAAAAAGATGCATTTTGCATATGTTGCAGGTTTTTCCGATTCACAATTTCACATACATCTTCCCCTGGACTATGCTTTCCCAGCGCAATACTCAACTTTCCCACTGCACCAAGGAAACGAATTACAGAATATCATTTCCACATGTCACCCAATGAAAGTTCGCTCAAAGTCAATATTGAAGAATATTAGCAATTGTGCAGAATTTATAGAATATGTGCAAAACAAAGGAAGCTCCATCTGACAGTAAGTAGGCAGCCCTGCCCAATGTCAGAGCTCATAATACACACCCCCACACATCATGCATCAATGAGCTGTAGACCCCCTTACCCCTCTCTCCTCCCCCCACCCTTAGAAATAAAGAAGTTAACTCACCCCCTGTCTGTGATATCCCCCTAGGCAACAAGCCAGGGTGGCGCTGGCAGCACATACATGTGTCAGATACACAGAATAGTCCTGGTCGCCCAATATGCCTGAGTGGGAGAGGTGACGGTCAGAGTGCCCCCTCCCTCCTCCTTCGCCTATTGCTGCTGCTGACACTCCTGCCAAGGCTCCGCTGCAGCTCAGCCCAGACTATGGTTACCCAGGAAACCTAAAAACCCACCCCATCCTAGTATAGAAAGCCAGTGGTGTCCTTGACTGACAGTCACTCTGGACCAATAGGCTTTGAGCAGGGAGTATGAGATTGCTCATGCAGTTGCTGTAGCCTGGTAAAAAGCAAGTGACAGGTTAGGGATCAGAGTACCTACCTCTGGAGTTGGGATCGGCGTAAGCATTAGTATTTATTATTATTATTTGTTTATATAGCACCATTGATTCCATTGGGTTACATCAAAATACAAATATCACTTACAGTAAACAAACTAATAATAACAGACCGATACAGAGGGGAGAGGACCCTGCCCTTGGGGGCTTACATTAGTATCTGTTCAATATAGTCAGCGGATTAATTTACTGGCTGGAATAATTACTAATAAATATATATATATTTTTTAATCTATTAATATATAAAGCACCAACATATTCCGCAGCGCTTTACAATTCAGAAATCAAAACCAATAAATGGTCTGAAACAAACCTGGAATGTTATATGTGATCTGCAAGAATTGCTGATTCCTTACATAGCAGGAAAAGGAAAGATGATTTTGTATCCACCTGGAAATAAGACACATGTCATTGTTACAATTCAGTGCATTCAAGGCAGATTCATCCCCACAGTGGTAACATTGTTTCCATCATCAGTAAAAATAAAGACATAAAGAGTTTGATGTCTGGCACCGAGCTTTATAATGAAATTGATTTCCCCATGGATGTACACTCAGACATGCATGACCATTACATTACTGGTGGGGGAAGGACGTGATGCATTGCTATCTGAAGAGCAGGCTTATTCCCCAGGGCTGCATTATATGCACAGATGTAACAATGCCTGCTTTTTGGTCTTTGGAAAGAATTGCAAATTACATAAGTGTACGTTTTAATCAATAGATCGTAGATATAAAATCTCAATGCATGCGAAAAATGGATCGAACATGTGTAATTAATTTCATAATATTGTGACGTACGGTGCTACAACCACACACTCTCTAATGTCTGTCCCTGCCAACACATCCTGGCACCAACCTTTGAAAGCTGTCCTACTAAATTTTACAGTATCTCTCCTACCACCTAGCAGTCCAGACATTTAAAGGGGTGGTCCGAAGGCAAAGTAATTTTCATTCTAAATCCCTATCTTGTGCCATCATCTAAATTATTTTCTAATACCTTTGCATAAAAAATTCCTTAACCTTCCCTAATTACACTAACTGCTTTTCTATTTTTTCCTACTTACTTTTTAATGATGCCTAGTCTGAGAATTCCAGTGCATACTCAAGTGAAGTGTCATCAGGGGAAGACTACCCGAAACAGCTGTCTGTGGATGGATACCATGTTTTGGCATAGGTGGTTTTCCTTTATTGGATGCTGCCCTTCCCGTGGTTGTTCCTTCCCGGTGAAAGACCTGGCTATTCATTGCTTGCCTTGAGAAACACGTGATGGTGTCTCCACGGCTTTTCTACATGCATTTGCATATTTCCCATCAGGGGTGGGGGCCGTGTTCTGGATCACTGCGTTGAGAAACACGTGATGGTGTCTCCGCGGTGTTGGATGTTTTGATCTCCCTGAGGTCATTCATCCTTATGTTCATAGCCTTTTCACTAGGCACTGCTCCTAATAGCCAGTTTCCTACTCCACCCTGATGAGGGGCAAATACCCCGAAACAGCTGTCTGTGGATGGATACCATGTTTTGGCATAGGTGGTTTTCCTTTATTGGATGCTGCCCTTCCCGTGGTTGTTCCTTCCCGGTGAAAGACCTGGCTATTCATTGCTTGCATTGAGAAACACGTGATGGTGTCTCCGCAGCTTTTCTACATTGATTTTTAATCAACCGTTTTTAAAAACTGTAGAAGATAAAAAAAGTTTCTGACAATGTGACATGGCACCCTCAAACCATTCCAGCAAAATCTGAACTCCAATATGGCGCTTTTTCCCTTCTGAGCTTTGCACTGTGCCTCAAAAGTAGTTTTCCCCCACATATGTGGTATCGGCGTACTCAGGAGACATTGCACAACAAATTGTATGGTGAAATTTCTCCTGTTACTCTTGTGAAAATAAAAAAATTGGGGCTAAAATAAAAATTTGTGGAGAAAATGTGATTTTGTGATTTTTTTATTTTCACGGCTGAACGTTATAAACTTCTGGGGGTTCAAGGTGCACACCTGGGGGTTCAAGGTGCACACCACACATTGAAATACATTCCTTGAGACGTCTAGTTTCCAAAATGAGGTCACTTGCGGGGGATTCCACTGTTTAGCCACATGAAGGGCTCTCCAAACGGGACATGGCGGCCGCTAATGATTCGAGTAAATTTTACATTTAAAAAGTCAAATTGCACAGTAGTTTTATCCCACATATAAGGTATCAGCATACTCAGGAGATTTTTCACAACAAATTGTATGGTGCATTTTCCCTGGTTACCCTTAATAAAATGCAAAATATGGGGATAAAAAAAACATTTTTTGTTTTTTTGTTTATAAACTTATATGAAGCATCTGGGGGGGTTCAAGGTGCTCACCACACATTTAAATACATTCCTTGAGGGGTCTAGTTTCCAAAATGGGGTCACTTGCGGGGGGTTTCCTCTGTTTAGGTACATCAGGGGCTCTCCAAACACAACATTGTATTTGCTAATTGTTCCAGTAAATTTTGCACTCAAAAAGGCAAATGGCGCTCCTTCCCTTCCAAGCTCTGTCGTGCAACAAAACAGTGGTTTCCCCCCACATATGGGGTATCGGTATGCTCAGGAGAAATTGCACAAATGTAATGTGGGCCCTAAAAAAATGGTTTTGTAAATTTTGTTGTAAAAATTAGAAATCGCTGGTCAACTTTTAACTCTTATAACTTTCTAACAAAAAAAAAGTTTAAAAAATGTAGCTGATGTAAAGTAGACATGTGGGAAATGTTATTTATTAACTATTTAAAGTGACACATCTCTCAGATTTAAGGGCATAAGAATTCAAAGTTTGAAAATTGCTACATTTTCCAAGTTTTTGATAAATTTCCGTTTTTTTTCACAAATAAACGCAAGTCATATCGAAGAAATGTTACCACTATCGTGAAGTACAATATGTCATGAAAAAATAATCTCAGAATCTGTGGGATCTGTTGAAGTGTAGTATTCATTAGCCGGCTCCTGCCTGTAAATAATTTAAAAAAATAAACAGCGTAGGTTCCCTTTATTTTTGACAACCAGCCAGGCAAAACTCACAGCTGGGGCTGCAACCCTCAGCTATCAGCTTCAACAAGGCTGGATATCAAGAATAGAGGGATTCCCACGCCATTTTTTTTTTATTATTTAAATAAATAATAATAAAAACGGCGTGGTGTCCCCATTTTTGACAATCAGCCTTGCTAAAGCAGACAGCTATGGGCTGGTATTCTCAGGCTGGTAAGGGGCCATGGATATTGGCCCCCCTCCATCCTAAAAATAGCAGCCCACAGCTGCCTAGAAAAGGCACATCTATTAGATACACGAATTCTGGCGCTTTGCTCGGCTCTTCCCACTTGCCCTGTAGCGGTGGCAAGTGCGGTTAATATTTGTCGCGTCGAAGTCACCTTTGTATTGTCAGGTGACATCAAGCCCACGGCTTAGTAATGGAGAGGCGTCTATAAGACACCTATCCATTACTAATCCAATAGTGGTATGGTAAATAAACACACAGCACTAATAAAGTCCTTTATTAGAAATAAAACAAAATACACTTTTACTTTTTTTATTTAAAAATAACAAACACAGTTATACTCACCAAACGCTTATTCCACCAAAGCCCTCATTCTCCTGTAATAAAACTAAAATAAAAAAAAAAAACAATATCCTTCACCTCTCCATCGTTCTGTCCCACGCAGTAATCCATGTCTGGGGGGGAAAAACAGTTTTCAACCTGGACAGTGCCAAGATGCGACCTTCCAGGCTGAGAACCACTGGTGACTGAACTGCTGCAATAGCAGCATCATTGACTGGCGGTGACATCATCGAGGTTACTTCCGGTCACTGAGGCTGCGTTCCCAGCTAGGCTGAACTGCTGTGACCTCAGTGAGATCCCCGCTAGCACCATGAGAAGTGAGATCCCTGCTAGTACCATGAAAAAAATATTAACCCCACTTGCCACCGCTACAGGGCAAGTGGGAAGAGCCGGGCAAAGCGCCAGAATTGGCGCATCTATTAGATGTGCCTTTTGTGGGCAGCTGCGGGCTGCTATATTTAGGCTAGAGGAGGGGCCAATATCCATGGCCCCTTACCAGCCTGTGAATACCAGCCCCCAGCTGTCTGCTTTAGCAAGGCTGGTTGTCAAATATGGGGGGACCCCATGCCATTTTTTTAAATTATTTATAACCAGCCGTATTGATAATCAGCCTTGTTGAAAGCTGACAGCTGAGGGTTGCAGTCCCCAGCTGTGAGTTTTGCCTGGCTGGTTATCAAAAATAACTATTAGCGACAGCAGGTGTCGGATGATGGGAGCTGTAGTCCCATCAGCTGACACCAGTGACCGGAGGTAAACTGTAAACCTCCGATCACAGCTGAGTGCTCACGCTGTCTTTTGACAGCGTGGGAACCACGGCTCTCCGACCGGTGGGGATGATTTCACCGCTGAATAGAAGCAGTGTTTGCCGCGCTGTCATTCACATGACAGCGTGACAAACACCGGGTATTCGGGCAGCCGAACCCGAACAGCAACAGGGACATCCTGGTGAAGTCCATGTTCGGTGTCCGTGCTCGAACAGTTGGTGTTTGGTTCGGACGATGAACTTTACTGTTCGGGTTCACCCATCTCTATTGTTGAGCTTTCTCTGTACATCGTAATGTAACAATGCAATCAGTGCTGGGGGCATGGTTGGACTACCCTGGACGTGCCAAGTTGTTCTGTGATTATAACCTCCTTCTGCTGAAACACTGGTTGTATTAAACCAACAAAACACAGCCCTGTAAGTGACACATTACTGTAATGAGGGTCTATGTTCCTATATTATGATACTCTCAAATGAAACAGCAAAAAAACGCTAACAGATTCCCTTTAAATGCTTTTTAGTCATCCCAGCCTGTAAGGTTAAATTGCCATGATGAACCATTGTTGGAAACTTTGGACTTAGTGAATAAAATGAGGCTCGAGGAAGATCCATGGACTTTTGTATGACAAATCAACTGTCCATCATGAACACCTTCTTCCAAAATCACAAATGGAGACTCTATACATGGACATCACCAAATGGGACCCATAAGAATCAGACTAACTACATATGTGTTCACCAAAGATGGAGGTCGTTAATCCTTACCGTGAAAACAAGGCCAGGAGCTGACTGTGGAGCTAATCATGAACTTTTGACAACAAAGATTACAGTTGAGCAGCGCAAACAGGCCTTTTCCAACATCGACTTGACCAACATACCTGAAGTTTTTTGGAAAAATGAAGATGCTACCAACTGAGAAAAGTATCGGACTATTGCCCTCATACCTCATGCAAGCAAAATACTACTGAAGATCCTACAAAGACAGCCTTACGTTGAAAAATAGCTGCTAGAGAAACAAACAACAAGCATGATTCTGAAAAGTCAGAGGAATAAAAGATGTAATTGCTAAAATTAGATGGATAATGGAAAAGGACAAAGAATACACCAAGACTTTTTGTTTCATTAACTACAGCAAAGCCTTTGACTGTTGTTCATCAGAAACTTGGGAATACCAAAAACAATATGGATGTGCCGAACCATCTGATTGGCCTCATTAGGAACAATTACATCGACAAAAAAGCAGCAGTCCAAATGGAACACAGCGACACAGCATGGTTCAAAGTAGAGTGAGGCGTCAGACAAGGCTGCATCCTGTCACCATTTCTCTTCAATTTATATGCAGAAGCTATTTTCAGGAAGGCTGAACTTGCCGGAAAAGAAGGAATCAAAATTGCTGGATGAATCAACAATCTTAAATATACAGGACGATACAACATTGACAGCAAGAAGAGTAGATGGAATGAAGGACTTATTATGGAGTGTCAAGATGGAAAGTTTGTACATGGGACTGCTACTATACAAAGAAGACAAAGATATTCACTACTGCTAGGTACGACCAGGACTCAATTGAGATGGACTGCGACGAACAGGAAATTGTAAAGGACTTGAACCTACTCAGATCATTGATCTCTCAAGATGCAGCTGTAACAAGGTGGCATGGGGTGGTAGTCCCAGGCGAGTCACTTAAAGCTACAGTCCATGAACAGAGTCCACTGAGAAAACAGTCAGCAAGCACCCCGGCCCCTTGCACATGAAATGCGCAGGACAGAGATAACCCAGATGAATTATCTCTTCTCCACAGTAGCTGCAGCACAGGCAAACAGGATCCAGGGACTCATTTAAAATCCAACAGGGATAACTTTTTATTGAATGCGTAGAGGAGGTAGTTATAATAAGACGAAGGAAGAAAAATGTAATTGCAGCAAATCAATCAACCTTCCTGCTCTCTCCCTAACGACATCCACAGCCGTACCCACAGCAGCCATGGTGGCCGAAAGAGGAGGTAGTCCATATGCCGGAATATGGATGCTTAAATTCCCTTCGGCGGGGCACCTCCGTAGTCCTGGTGCCCATTTCGCTGCCCAAAAGTCCGGGGCAGCAGTCTTTTCCCCTCCTGGGGTTTGGTCAGCTCCCCACAGGGGAGCTTGTCCTGCTGTAGGCAAGCCTGCCTCGGCTCCAACTGAGGAGCAGGAACTTCCTGCTCCTTTTTGGGGCTGTTAACTCAACCTCCTTAGTTAACCCTTGCTGTCCCTGTCTCTAACATACAGGCAAATACCATAATGAAAATTATCAAACATTACTAACACAGCTCAGAACATAGGAATAAAAGGGCAATACATTAATACACAAGGCATAAGAAAAACAGACATTACTAAACGGGTACACCGTCCGGGTACCACATAAGATGTACGGGCCCAGCACAAAAGGAGCAAGAGAGAGAAACAATGAGGTACTCCGCCACCTCCTTACACAGTGATGTCACCGGAAGTCAATAGAATAGCTATGGGCAAATAAACAATGAAGCTATAGGCAAGGTCTTCAAATTGAGGAACATTTTAATGGTGATAAAGACACAGCTCGTACATAGTCTGGTCTTTTCTGTAGTAACATATATATATACAAAACCTGGATAATAAAGAAACAAGAGAGAAGAAGTGATGCCTTTGAAATGTGGTGCTGGAGAAAGAGGTTATCAATACCATGGATGGCAAACAAATAAATCAATCTTGTAACAAATCAAGCCAGACATGTCACTCGAAGCAAGGATCACCAAGCTACGACTTACCTACTTTGGCCCATAATACGAAGAGAACAATGACTGAAGAAGGACATCATGGTCAGAAGAATAGAAGGAATAAGGCTAAGATTAAAACCAGCAATCCGATGGCTTGATACAATCAAGATAATGGCAGAGAAGACCCTGGTGGACCTATCTAGGCTTGCACAAGATAGATCTTCTTACAGATCGTTCATCCATCAAGTCACCATGGCTTGAGATCGATCTGAAGACACTAAAATGAATAATAAATATACCTGAGTAAAATAGATAAGCTACTGCTAATATTTCTTTGCTCAAATTTAAGGGTTGTCTAGGGTTATGATAATGATTACCTATTTTTAGAATAGGTCAACAATATAAGATTGGTTGGGGTTCGACACCCAACACACCCACGATCAGCTGGTGGCAGGAAGTACACATAGTACAGTCGGAATACCACAGCACCATATACTGTGTTGTGGCCATTCTTCAATACTGCAGCTCAGGTCATTAAAGGGAGTCTGTTAGCGCAGAATGACTGTTCAAACCAAGTAACCAAGTACAGGTGCTCGGTGCATCATGGCAGGGTAAAACATTTAATTGCACCATCCCACCTCCTTGTTTTCCATCTATCTCCACCTTTCTTTGGCTCTATGAAGCCAGAGCTGTCAATCACGGTAGAAGGGGAGGTAGAGATAGAGCGTAGTTAAATGTTTGGCCATGCCAAAGGTGCACCGAGCACCTGTACTTGGTTTGAACAGTAATTTTCTGCTGACATAGTCCCTTTAACTTTCAAAGAAACAGCTGTACGTGGAAGTGCCAGATGTCAGACTCTTACTAATCTGATATTAATGAGAGATAGTCAATATTGTAGTTCTGGACAACCCCTTTAAGCAAACAAAATATGGCACGTTTGATGGGAATAAAGCTTTAGGTTTTTACAGTTGATTCTGCACTGACTTCTTTGAAATGGTCACTACAAAAGGAGGAGAGGGTCAGAGAAAAGATGTTTCCAACACTATAATGGTCCCGTATTATCTGTAACACATTTTATTACAGGCATTACATTTTATTGTAAGTTTATAAAAAAGACATTACATTTTATTGTAATGATAATGATATACCTGCTAAAAAGTGATTTTTGCACACATTAATTTTTAGATGGAATATTATTTTTTTCATATAGAAATGTAGCATGGAAATTTATTTTAACCCCTTCACAACATATGATGTACATTTATGTCGTGTGTCGTGTCCCTGCATTTGTAAGCCCGCATCTTTCCTGGCACATGATAGCTGATTTAAACAGAAAAATCCATCCCTTTCCTGGTCATATCAGTCAGTGGTTTGGTCACTATCGAAAAGTTCTTGATGAACTTCCGGTAATAATTGGTGAACCCTAAAAACCTTTGTAAAAGCTTTTAAGTCTTCAGGACGATCTCAATCTAGTACTGCCTGCACTTTCGCCAGATCCATGTGAAAACTGGTGGGCAATAAGAAATATCCCAGAAAAGGGATCTCCTGATCCACAAACATACATTTCTCAGGTTTGACAAATAATTTAATGTCCCTGAGTATTTGTAACACCTGCCTGACATGTACCTGATGTGACTCGAGGTCCGGCGAATAAATCAATGTCATTGGGATAGACTACCAGAAATCTACCTGCCAGGTGACGAAAAACGTAATTTACAGAGTGCTCAAAAACGGTGGGAGCCTTAGTCAACTCAAATGTCATAATGCAGATTACATAGTGTCCCTCTGGTGTATTATAAGCAGTCTTTCACTCATCCCCCTCCTTTATACGGATGAGGTTATATGCCCCCCTAAGGTCCAGTTTGGAAAACCACTGAGCCCCAACAACCTGATTAAAGCGGTCCAAGTTCAATGAAATCGACGCAAGTGTGTAACCTCTGGAGATGAACTTGTACTTTGAGATTGTTGATATTTTTCAATAATTTTGGTTTTCAAGACAGTTCTCTTTTCCTATTTCTGTTCTCCATGCTTAGTGTGGCACACAGAGACACAAAATGCAAAGGTTGAGTCAAATTCTCCTCTTTTTATCTGGCTTCAGCTGTGGATTATCATGTTGCCCACATCTGTTACTTGCCACAGGTGAATATGAACTAGCATCACAAGCTTGAATCAAAGTTGTTTACCCACAATTTTAGAAAGGTGCTAACAATTCTGTTCAACCCATTTTTGAAGGATTTGTGCGAAATGACCGATTTGCCTATTTTCTCAAGTTTTTAGCGTTGTTCCAATATCCACAAAGGAAATAAATGTGTAATGGCAATAATTTTTTGGGAGAAATACTCCATTTTTTGATACAATTTCAAGGGTGCCAACACATTTGGCCATGACTATATATATACAGCTCTGGCAAAAATTAAGAGACCACTGCCAAATTTTCAGTTTGTCTGATTTTTCTCTTTATAGGTATATTTTTGAGTAAAATGTAAATTGTTCTTTTATTCTATAAACTACTGACAACGTGTCTCCGAAGTTCCAAGCAATACATTTTGAATTTATTTTCTGAAAATGAGAAATGGTCAAAATAACAAAAAAATGCATTGCTTGCTGACCTCAAATAATGCAAAAAAACAAGTTCATAATCATTTAGAAACAACAATACTAATGTTTTAACTCAGGAAGGGTCAGAAATCAATATTTTGTGGAATAACCATGATTTTTAATCACAGCTTTCATTCGCCTTGGCATGCTTTCCACCAGTCTTTCACACTGCTTTTGGGTGACCTTATGCCACTCCTGGTACAAAAATGTAAGCAGTTCTTGATGGCTTGTGACTATCCATCTTCCTCTTGATTACATTCCAGAGGTTTTCAATGGGGTTCAGGTCTGAAGATTGGGCTGGCCATGACAGGGATTTGATGTGGTGATCCTTCATCCACACCTTGATTGACCTAGCTGTGTGCATGGTGCATTGTCCTGCTGGAAAAACCAGTCCTCAGAGTTGGGGAACAATGCCTGAGAAGAAGGAATCAACTGTTTTTCCAGGATAACTGTCAGGACTCTGAACATTTTTTACCTTTTGTGCATTACTGCCCTTTTCCAAGATGGCGTCTTTGGTCTCATGTGCACTGTCTTCCTGCTATAAAGCTCCACCACAGCCTTCAGTCTGTGCTAGAGTATTCTGCCTTTCATCCAGCTCCTGACCTCTGATTACTCCCTGGCTATACACCTGCTTCTGTGAACCTGTGTGGTGATCCTGCTACTCTGCTCCGAGTCCCTGCTGCATACACAAGTTTCCAGTAATCCTCCTTCATCTGCTGCTCGTGTTTACTTCAGGAAAGAAATATATCTTGGTACCGTGTTAGTCAGTAGATAGAAAAATATTTAGAATTGAGAGTCCTCAGTGGTTGATACCTTTTAATGGCTAACTGAAAAGATGGTAACAAATTGCAAGCTTTCGAGACTACATACGTCTCTTCATCAGGCAAAGACTAAAACAAATTCTGAAGAATCACATATTTATGCACAACATAGTATAGAAAAAAAGAAAAAAAAAAGGGAGAGGTTTTTTTCCCCTCCCCCTTTTTTTTTTTTTCTATACTATGTTGTGCATAAATATGTGATTCTTCAGAATTTGTTGTTTTAGTCTTTGCCTGATGAAGAGACGTATGTAGTCTCGAAAGCTTGCAATTTGTTACCATCTTTTCGTGTTTACTTCCATCTGCATTTGCTGGACATGTAAGCTGCTGCTGCTTTGCATTAACCTGAGACTATTAACCAGGCCTCCCTGGTTGAGCTAAGTTATGATTTGAACTGCCTATAAGCATATCTGTGTCTGGACTAAGACAAGGATTTATTCGTGTCAAGTATCCTCAAGAACTGTGCTTCATAGACTTTCTGCTTGATTGCATTTTGCTCTGAAGTTTCCTATAGACTGTTAAGCTGCATTTATTATTTGCACCAAGTGTTGTGGACTTGAGTTTCTCTCTGCACCTGTTTGAATCACCGTGTGATAATATAGACTTTACCACTTATAAAACTGTGTCCTGTAGTTGTCTTGATCCACGCAAAGAGTCTCCTAAAATTATTACAATAACGTTGTGTGCGGCTTGATTCATACGCCCTTCGCAAAGATTAACCTGCCCAATTCCAGCCTTGCTGAAGCATCCCCAGATCATCACCAATCCTCCACCAAATTTCACAGTGGGTACAAGACACTGTGGCTTGTATGCCTCTCCAGGTCTCCATCTAACCATTAGATGACCAGGTGTTGGGCAAAGCTGAAAACTAGACTCATCAGAGATTACCTTAATCTAGTCCTCTATGGTCCAATCCTTATGGTATTTGGCAAACTTCAGCCGCCTGGCTCTCCTTTGCTTCTCATTGATGAGAGGCTTTTTTCTAGCTTTACATGGCTTGAGTCTTGTCTCTAGGATCCTGTTATAAACCGTTATTGCCGTGCACTTTACCCCAGCTGCCATTTATTTTGTAGGTCACTTGATGTCATCCTGCGGTTGCTGAGTGACATTCGAATAAGATGACGGTCATCCCGGACAGTGAAGAGTCATTTTCGCCCTCTGCCGGTCTGTAGCTTTCTTGTCACCAATGTCTGCTGCTTGACCTTGTTATAATGGACTGCTGTCTTAGAAATTTTAAGGATGGAGGCAACATGACGCTCACTGTGTCCCTCTGCTAATAAAGCCAGAATTGAGCCCTTCTTTTCCTCACTCAAGACTTTTCTTTTCAACTCCTTTGGCATGGTTAAAAGTTATTTTTTCATACCTATTACTTTTGGGATATTACTACCACTTGCTTTGCCATCCAGCTTTTCCTATTGCAAGAAGATTGTGAACACCACAACAGTGTTTTTTATACTTTCCTTCCTTAAATAAGATTTGGTTCAGGTGATCACCTAATCAGAAGCACATTAAGTAGAATGAGGTGTATTCTGGCTGGAATTCAACTGACACAGGAATGGAATGGCTGTCAGACATGTAGAGAAGCTGATTTTTATACAACTGTCCAGTGGTCTCTTAATTTTTGCCAGAGCTGTATACTAAATTCTGGCATTCAGGGTTTGCCAGTGTAAGTTCATACTGCCTGGTTCTGGAGTTGGAGGAGATGGTTGTTTGAGGAGGCATTTTGAAGAGTTGTTCAGAAGACTGTTGCTTGGAGTTTTGTCTGTGTGCCTAGGGCCGGCTCCAGGTTTTCTTGGGCTCCAGGCGAAAGGGTCTCAGTGGACCACTTTAACACATACCACAATTTAGAATGCACAGATATGGTGGAGAAATATAGGTATAGTACAATGCCAAAAATTTCACTTACGGTACTTCTTACATCACATGAGTGATATGTATTGTAAATTCTACAATAGCTCAGAAATCGCCAAATCCTCGCAGCACACAGTGCATGTCCTGCGGGGATTCAAAAGTTTTCATTTTAGACCGAACAGTATAGTGCTTCATACAGTATGAGCACCACATAGTCCTGCATACAGTATAATGGAAACATATATAATGCTGCATACAGAATAATGGGCCCCATATAATGCGCCCTATATAATGCTCCATACAGAATAATGGGCCCCATATACTCCATACAGAATGGGCCCCATATATTGCTCCATACAGAATAATGGGCCCCATATAATGTTCCATACAGAATAGGCCTCATATACTCCATACAGAATAATGGGCCCCATATAATGTTCCATACAGAATGGGCCCCATATACTCCATACAGAATAATGGGCCCCATATAATGCTCCATACAGAATAATGGGCCCCATATAATGCTCCATACAGAATAGGCCTCATATACTCCATACAGAATAATGGGCCCCATATAATGCTCCATACAGAATAATTAGCCCCATATACTCCATACAGAATAATGGGCCCCATATAATGCTCCATACAGAATAATGGGCCCCATATAATGCTCCATACAGAATAGGCCTCATATACTCCATACAGAATAACGGGGTCCATATAATGCTCCATACAGAATAATGGGCCCCATATAATGCTTCATACGGAATAATGGGCCCCATATAATGCTCCATACAGAATAGGTCTCATATACTCCATACAGAATAATGGGCCCCATATAATGCTCCATACAGAATGGGCCCCATATAATTCTGCATACAGAATGGGCCCCATATAATACTGCATACAGAATGGGCTCCATATAATGCTCCGTACAGTATAATGGGTCCCATATAATGCTCCATATAGAATGGGCCCCATATAATGCTCCATACAGTATAATGAATGGGCCTCATATAATACTCCATAGAGAATTGGCCCCTTAAATTGCTTCATACAGAATGGGCCCCATATACGTCACAAGTGTGTCAGAGGCTGCAGACCGTCGCTCCGCATCTGACTGCAGAAGGTCTCAGCAGTTTGCTTTGCAGACTTCTTCCTGGGCCTTCTGAGTCTAGGACCCAGTGACAACCTGCCTCCGGCTCTAGTTGTCAAACCTGGACAGTGGTGTTTATGTTTATAACTTCCAGCTTGTTGCTGGAAAGGTGAGGTTGATATTTCCTTTTCCAGTTCACTGTTGCGGCTTAGAGCTATAGAAGTCTGCTATTTTCCTCTCTGATGTTTGGAGGACGTCCGTATTCCTCTCTGAGTCTACTCAAGCTAAGTGTTCTCCATTTTTTTATCCCATGTATCTTTAGTGGTAGTGGAGATTGACTAGCGCACTTCCTGTCCTTCCCGTTGCAAGGCTTATCGCCAGGGACAGGCAGGGATTATGTATCCTGCTCGGCGATAGTTGTAGAACCTATATAGGAATAATAGGGCTGACATGGTGACATTAGATCTGTCTAGGGGTCTCCACTCCCCCCTTCCCTAGTGTTTGGTTCCCTTTCCCTTATCCCTTCGTGTTGCACTTAGCCTTTCCTACACATTGCGTGACAATATATTGCTTCATACAGAATGGGCCTCATATAATGCTCCATACAGAATTGGCCCTATATCAGGGGTGTCAAACTGCATTCCTCGAGGGACTCAAACCATGTGTGTTTTCAAGATTTCCTTCTCATTGCACAAGGTGCTGGAATCATTCTGTGCAGGTGATTAAATGATCACCTGTGCAATACAAGGAAATCCTGAAAACATGACCTGTTTGCAGCCCTTGAGGAATGCAGTTTGACACCCCTGCCCTATATAATGCTCCGTATAGAATGAGCCCATATATTGCTACATACATAAAAAATAAATAATCAAATACTTACCGCTCTTTGTTTCCCACTGGCCGCAGCTTCAGTCTCCTCAGCTCGGGTGTCTTCAGCCTCTTCTGACTTTCTGCACTGCTCAGCGCAGAGAGCACGATGTAATGACGTCATTGCGCCTGAAGAGACCGGACCTGCGGCCAGCGGGGAACAAGGAGAGGTAAGTATTTCAAACAGGTTAAAGCACTGGGGGCCCCCCAACTCGCGGGCCACATAGTGTGCCTGCTGTCGTCCCTGACAGCAAGTGGGCCCCCCTGCTTGCGCAGGGTCCCAGCACTTGCTCAGGTATGAAGGGTAATATTCTCCATTTTGTTTCTCCTTCCATTACTCCCCGATGTTCCACTCTGTTGTTTGTGAGTGCATACAGCTCTGGCAAAAATTAAGAGACCACCACATCAAAACCCTGTCATGGGCAGCCCAATCTCCAGACCTGAACCCCACTGAAAACCTCTGGAATGTAATCAGGAGGATGATGGATAGTCACAAGCTATCAAACAAAGAAGAACTGCTTACATTTTTGCGCCAAAAGCAGTGTGAAAGACTGGTGGAAAGCATGCCAAGACGCATGAAAGCTGTGATTAAAAATCATGGTTATTTCACAAAATATTGATTCCTGAACTCTTCCTGAGTTGGAAATTCGGAGACATGTTGTCAGAAGTTTATAGAATAAAAGAACAATTTACATTTTACTCAAAAATATACCTATAAAGAGAAAAATCAGACAAACTGAACATTTTGCAGTGGTCTCTTAATTTTTGCCAGAGCTGTATATGTACGATTGGTTAAACTAAAATGCAAAATTGAAAATTGGCCACGGCACAAAGGGGTTAAATGATAGGAAGTAAAGATCTTGAAAACTTGAAAAAAATGAATTGATACAGAAAATATATTAGAAGGATGCATCACTTTTCATTGTCAGAAAAACCTTTATTCAATTAGATTGTAACATCCATTTAGGCTATGTTCACACATTGCCTTTTTGCGGCTTTTTTATCCAAATTAAAAGCTGATTTTTACAGTACCAGGAAAAACTATGAGATTTCAGAAATCTGCACACACATTGTTTTTCTTTTACCTGACTGAATTGGAAAACTGCGGCGTTTTTGAAAACTGTAAGGGTATTTGTCCATGATCAGTAAATGCTGCGGGGTGGACACTGTGCACTTGTGCAGCGTCCAACCCGCAGCAGCCAAATGTTACAGCACAGAGGTTTAGATTTTAAGAAATCCCATCTCCACCATGCGTTCATAGACGCCCACAGCTCACCCGCCGAGACGGATGTAAGGCTCGTCTTTCCAGACTGCAGCATGTCAATTTCTCTTGCGGAGAAGCTAGTCTCGGTTCAATTAACACATGCGATTCACCTGTGTTCAATAGACGGAAGTGCTTTGTATGCAGCGGACATGTGCTACGTCCAAAACACTGCCAATTCCTGATCGTCTGCTCATGCCCTCACATGTCACTTTTTTTTTTTAGGAATTTTGCAGCGTTTTTTCACCCATAGAAAGCAGTGAATAAGTGCAAAAATACAGCAAAAAACACAGGTATTGGGTTTTTTTTTGCCTTTTTGGTGCAGAAAACTCAGGAACAACAGGCACTAAACTGTATCAGCATGCACAAGAGACAAATGTACCTGAAAAACACAGCAAAAACTGCAGCAAAACCTGTTTTTAAGCAAGTTCTTTACTGCCAAGAGAGCACGTTTTGCCTGCAGAATAAAAACGCAATGTGTGAACATAGCCTTATTACCATATACTACGGAAGACTTCATGGGCACAGCCTTATTACCATATACTACTGAAGACTTCATGGGGTGGCGACTGACAACCAGCTATAAATGTGAGCACTTTTCACTTGAAAGTAATTAATCTGAGCTTTTTTGGCAAGAAATAGAGCAGCATATTGTGCCTCTTTCCCTCGTGTTTTTCTGTTACCGTACATTTGCTTTCTCCAAGCCTGGACCTTTTTCTTCATCATTTGGTCATTTACATTCTGCAAAAACCACCACAACGTACAATTTCTGAACTCCAACACATAATCACCGGTCGTATTAATACCCTAACATCAAATCATCATAACAAGCTTGTGATTTGGCTCGTCTGACCGCAGAATTAACAGGAGACGACGGGAAATTCAGCATCTATAATGTGTTTGGTATAAAAATAAAGGATTTTTGGGCGTAATCCATCACTGCTGCTTAACATTTGGTCAATATGTCTAGTTTTCACAGAACAATATTTCAGCTGAAGGCGGTAATGGGGGGGAACAGAAGATGCTCGAATAGAACAAAATGTGATAATGATTGCTCAGTACAACTGAATCTGTAATTAAAGCGGATCTGTCATCAGCTTTCACAATACAAGCTGCATGTATTACTAAATATATCTGGTATACCTGATGAAGCTATTGTATTTACTTTTAAAATCTACATCATAATAGTTAAACCCTTTTGAAAGTTTATTCTCCAGCCACCTAACTTGAAAATCCTTCAGTGTCCCCTGTTATGATCCGGTGACCCTGGAGCCGCATGAGACTATCTCTGGAGTAGGTGGTACCTGTACTGACCGCAATCCTAATACTGACACCGCAACTAGAAGTAGCCGTGGGATGTACCTAACCAGGCCTAAACACCTCGACACAGCCGGAGGACTAAATACCCCTAAAGATGGAAATGGGAAATCCTATCTTGCCTCAGAGCAGAGCCCCAAAGGATAGGCAGCCCCCCACAAATATTGACTGTGAGTTTAAGAGGAAATACGTACACAGGCAGAAAAAACAGAGTTTAGCAAAAGAGTCCCTTCTAGCTAGATAGAAAGGATAGGACAGAGTTCTAAGCGGTCAGTATTAAAACACTAGAAAATTCCACAGCAGAAAATACTATATACTACATCTAACTAAAGACATAGGATGTATATCTGCATCTCCAGAGAAACCAGCATGACAGAAAAATCCAAACAAGTCAAGCTGGACAAAAACACAATAGATTGCACTGCACATAAAGCACACTGCATGTGTGCTACAGAGAACCAAAACAAGGCACTTATCTTAGCTGAAATGACAGCAGGGCAGTGGAGCCAGACAGAGATGCAATCCCTCCAAGATACAATGGACAACTGGCAGGGATTGATGGATCCTACAAACCTAAATACCTAATAGAGCTGCAATAAGCAGAAACACTGTCATGATCTCAATGGCAAGAGAACATAGCATAAGCATATATAGGAACTAGCTCTTGGAAGATGGGAACTGAGCTGACCATGAACTAAACCTAACGCACAACTAGCAGTGGCCGGGTAGCATGCCTACGTTGATTCTAGATGCCCAGCCCAGCCGGAGGACTAAATAAAGCTAGCAGAGGAAAATATTAGTCCTAGCTCACCTCTAGAGAAATACCCCGAAAGGAGACAGAGGCCCCCCACAAGTATTGGCGGTGAGTTGAGATGAAATAACAAACGTAGTATGAAAATAGGTTTAGCAAATTTGAGGTCCACTTACTACATAGCAGAAGACAGAAAGGACACTTTCATGGTCAGCTGAAAACCCTATCAAAAAACACCATCCAGAAATTACTTTAAAACTCTGGCATTAACTCATAACACCAGAGTGGAAATTCCCGTTCACAAGAGCTTTCCAGACACAGTAACGAAACTACAGCTGTGAACTGGAACAAAATGCAAAAACAAACATGGACAAGAGTCCAACTTATCTAGTAGTTGTCTAGGAGCAGGAACAAGCACAGAGAGGCTTCTGATAACATTGTTGACCGGCAAGCAACTAACAGAGCAGCAAGGTTATATAGCGACTCCCACATCTTGATGGGAACAGGTGAACAGAGAAGATGAAGACACCAGTTCAATTCCACCAGTAGCCACCGGGGGAGCCCAGAATCCAAATTCACAACAGTACCCCCCCCTCAAGGAGGGGGCACCGAACCCTCACCAGAACCACCAGGGCGATCAGGATGGGCCCTATGAAAGGCACGAACCAGATCGGAGGCATGAACATCAGATGCATTCACCCAAGAATTATCCTCCTGGCCGTATCCCTTCCACTTGACCAGATACTGGAGTCTCCGTCTGGAAACACGAGAGTCCAAGATTTTCTCCACAACGTACTCCAACTCACCCTCAACCAACACCGGAGCAGGAGGCTCAACGGAAGGCACAACCGGTACCTCATACCTGCGCAATAATGACCGATGAAAAACGTTATGAATAGAAAAGGATGCAGGGAGGTCCAAACGGAAGGAAACAGGGTTAAGAATCTCCAATATCTTATACGGGCCGATAAACCGAGGCTTAAACTTAGGAGAAGAGACCCTCATAGGGACAAAACGAGAAGACAACCACACCAAATCCCCAACAGAAAGCCGAGGACCAACACGACGGTGGCGGTTGGCAAAAAGCTGAGTCTTCTCCTGGGACAACCTCAAATTGTCCACCACCTGCCCCCAGATCTGATGCAATCTCTCCACCAGAGCATCCACTCCAGGACAATCCGAAGATTCCACCTGACCAGAGGAAAATCGAGGATGAAACCCCGAATTACAGAAAAACGGGGACACCAAAGTGGCAGAGCTGGCCCGATTATTGAGAGCGAACTCCGCCAATGGCAAAAAAGCAACCCAATCATCCTGGTCAGCAGACACAAAACACCTCAGATATGTCTCCAGGGTCTGATTAATCCGCTCGGTCTGGCCATTCGTCTGAGGATGGAAAGCGGACGAAAAAGATAAATCTATGCCCATCCTAGCACAGAATGCCCGCCAAAATCTAGACACGAATTGGGTCCCTCTGTCAGAAACGATATTCTCAGGAATACCATGCAAACGAACAACATTTTGAAAAAACAGAGGAACCAACTCGGAAGAAGAAGGTAACTTGGGCAGAGGAACCAAATGGACCATCTTAGAAAAACGGTCACACACCACCCAGATGACAGACATCTTCTGAGAAACAGGCAGATCTGAAATAAAATCCATCGAGATGTGCGTCCAAGGCCTCTTAGGAATAGGCAAGGGCAACAATAATCCACTAGCCCGAGAACAACAAGGCTTGGCCCGAGCACAAACGTCACAAGACTGCACAAAGCCTCGCACATCTCGTGACAGGGAAGGCCACCAGAAGGACCTTGCCACCAAATCCCTGGTACCAAAAATGCCAGGATGACCTGCCAACGCAGAAGAATGAACCTCAGAGATGACTCTACTGGTCCAATCATCAGGAACAAACAGTTTATCAGGTGGGCAACGATCAGGTCTCTCCGCCTGAAACTCCTGCAAGGCCCGCCGCAGGTCTGGAGAAACGGCTGACAATACCACTCCATCCTTAAGGATACCTGTGGGCTCAGAGTTACCAGGCGAGTCAGGCTCAAAACTCCTAGAAAGGGCATCCGCCTTAACATTCTTAGAACCCGGTAGGTATGACACCACAAAATTAAACCGAGAGAAAAATAATGACCAGCGCGCCTGTCTAGGATTCAGGCGCCTGGCGGTCTCAAGATAAATCAAATTTTTGTGGTCAGTCAATACCACCACCTGATGTCTGGCCCCCTCGAGCCAATGGCGCCACTCCTCAAAAGCCCACTTCATGGCCAAAAGCTCCCGATTCCCAACATCATAATTCCGCTCAGCGGGCGAAAATTTACGGGAAAAGAAGGCACAAGGCCTCATCACGGAGCAGTCAGAACTTTTCTGCGACAACACTGCCCCAGCTCCGATCTCAGAAGCGTCGACCTCAACCTGAAAAGGTAGAGCAACATCAGGCTGACGCAACACAGGGGCAGAGGAAAAACGGCGCTTAAGCTCCCGAAAGGCCTCCACAGCATCAGGGGACCAATCAGCAACATCAGCACCCTTCTTAGTCAAATCGGTCAATGGCTTAGCAAAATCCGAAAAACCAGCAATAAATCGACGATAAAAGTTAGCAAAGCCCAAAAATTTCTGAAGACTCTTAAGAGAAGAGGGCTGCGTCCAATCACAAATAGCTTGAACCTTGACAGGATCCATTTCAATGGAAGAGGGGGAAAAAATATATCCCAAAAAGGAAATCCTCTGTACCCCAAAAACACACTTAGAACCCTTCACACACAAAGAATTAGACCGCAAAACCTGAAAAACCCTCCTGACTTGCTGGACATGAGAGTCCCAGTCATCCGAAAAAATCAGAATATCATCCAGATACACAATCATAAATTTATCCAAATAATCGCGAAAAATATCATGCATAAAGGACTGGAAAACTGACGGAGCATTAGAAAGACCAAAAGGCATCACTAAATACTCAAAGTGGCCCTCGGGCGTATTAAATGCGGTTTTCCACTCATCCCCCTGCCTGATTCGCACCAAATTATACGCCCCACGAAGGTCAATCTTAGAGAACCACTTGGCCCCCTTTATGCGAGCAAACAAATCAGTCAGCAACGGCAATGGGTATTGATATTTAACAGTGATTTTATTCAAAAGCCGATAATCAATACATGGTCTCAAAGAGCCGTCTTTTTTTGACACAAAGAAAAAACCGGCTCCTAAGGGAGATGACGATGGACGAATATGTCCCTTTTCCAAGGACTCCTTTATATATTCTCGCATAGCAGCATGTTCAGGCACAGACAGATTAAATAAACGACCCTTTGGGTATTTACTACCCGGGATTAAATCTATGGCACAATCGCACTCTCGGTGCGGAGGTAACGAACCAAGCTTGGATTCTTCAAAGACGTCACGATAGTCAGACAGGAACTCAGGAATTTCAGAGGGAATGGATGATGAAATGGAAACCACAGGTACATCCCCATGAGCCCCCTTACATCCCCAGCTCAACACAGACATAGCTCTCCAGTCGAGGACTGGGTTGTGAGATTGCAGCCAAGGCAATCCTAGCACCAAATCATCATGTAGATTATACAGCACCAGAAAGCGAATAATCTCCTGGTGATCCGGATTAATACGCATAGTTACTTGTGTCCAGTATTGTGGTTTATTATTAGCCAATGGGGTGGAGTCAATCCCCTTCAGAGGAATAGAAGTCTCCAAAGGCTCTAAATCATACCCACAGCGTTTGGCAAAGGACCAATCCATAAGACTCAAAGCGGCGCCAGAGTCGACATAGGCGTCCGTGGTAATAGATGACAAAGAGCAAATCAGGGTCACAGATAGAATAAATTTAGACGGTAAGGTGCAAATGGAAACAGATTTACCAAGCTTTTTAGTGCGCTTAGAGCATGCTGATATAACATGAGTAGAATCACCACAATAGAAACACAACCCATTTTTCCGTCTAAAATTCTGCCGCTCGCTTCGGGACAGAATTCTATCACACTGCATACTCTCTGGCGACTTCTCAGTGGACACCGCCAGATGGTGCACTGGTTTGCGCTCCCGCAAACGCCTATCGATCTGAATAGCCATTGTCATGGACTCATTCAGACCCGCAGGCACAGGGAACCCCACCATAACATCCTTAATGGCATCAGAGAGACCCTCTCTGAAAGTCGCCGCCAGGGCGCACTCATTCCACTGAGTAAGCACAGACCATTTACGGAATCTTTGGCAGTAAATTTCCGCTTCATCTTGCCCCTGAGATAGGGACATCAAAGTTTTTTCTGCCTGAAGCTCCAAATGAGGTTCGTCATAAAGCAACCCCAAGGCCAGAAAAAACGCATCCACATTGAGCAACGCAGGATCCCCTGGTGTCAATGAAAAAGCCCAGTCTTGAGGGTCGCCCCGGAGCAAGGAAATCACAATCCTGACCTGCTGTGCAGGGTCTCCGGCAGAGCGAGATTTCAGAGACAAAAATAATTTGCAATTATTTCGAAAATTCTGAAACCCGGATCTATTCCCCGAGAAAAATTCCGGCAAAGGAATTCTCGGCTCAGATACAGGTGCATGACAAACAAAATCTTGCAAATTTTGTACCTTCGTGGCGAGATTATTCAAACCTGCAGTTACACTCTGAAGATCCATTACAAACAGGTGGACACAGAGCCATTCAAGGGTTAAGAGGAGGTAAGAAGCAGCTAGACAGCAATTAAGGGCTAGGCAGCCAAACTCTGAGGGGAAAAAAAAAAATTTCCCTTCAACACTTCTTTTTCTCCTGCTTCAGCCCAAACAATTAACACTTTGCGGGCCGGTCAAACTGTCATGATCTCAATGGCAAGAGAACATAGCATAAGCATATATAGGAACTAGCTCTTGGAAGATGGGAACTGAGCTGACCATGAACTAAACCTAACGCACAACTAGCAGTGGCCGGGTAGCATGCCTACGTTGATTCTAGATGCCCAGCCCAGCCGGAGGACTAAATAAAGCTAGCAGAGGAAAATATTAGTCCTAGCTCACCTCTAGAGAAATACCCCGAAAGGAGACAGAGGCCCCCCACAAGTATTGGCGGTGAGTTGAGATGAAATAACAAACGTAGTATGAAAATAGGTTTAGCAAATTTGAGGTCCACTTACTACATAGCAGAAGACAGAAAGGACACTTTCATGGTCAGCTGAAAACCCTATCAAAAAACACCATCCAGAAATTACTTTAAAACTCTGGCATTAACTCATAACACCAGAGTGGAAATTCCCGTTCACAAGAGCTTTCCAGACACAGTAACGAAACTACAGCTGTGAACTGGAACAAAATGCAAAAACAAACATGGACAAGAGTCCAACTTATCTAGTAGTTGTCTAGGAGCAGGAACAAGCACAGAGAGGCTTCTGATAACATTGTTGACCGGCAAGCAACTAACAGAGCAGCAAGGTTATATAGCGACTCCCACATCTTGATGGGAACAGGTGAACAGAGAAGATGAAGACACCAGTTCAATTCCACCAGTAGCCACCGGGGGAGCCCAGAATCCAAATTCACAACAAAACACCTGCCCTGGCCTATAATCCAGAGACCACTGCACTACCACTAACAACCACCGGAGGGAGCCCAAGAGCAGAATTCACAACAGTCCCCCCTCCCTGCTGAGATCTCACCCTGATCAGTACAAGCTGTAGCTGTCAGTCATGCTGGTTGGGCAGAGACTCATAAAATATAATAGTGGACTGATAAAATATAATATTAGGATTATACAGCCATTCTGACAGATTTTCATAGTAAATACGCAGGCCTCATCAGCTACAAAAGGTCTATTACATACTGTGCACAGTTTATAATTGTATGTATATGTAATATGTGAAAACCTAATTAAAGGAAATCTGTCAGCAGCTTATTGTTATGTGTTCTGAGAGCAGCATGATTTTCAGGAATGTACTGTGTCCTGCTAAGACCTTTGGGGTATCTGGGATCAGAAGGTCGCACGCTAAGGCATGTGATCACGTACGGGGGAGGGACGATATGAAGCGCAGGGTTCAGTCTCATGAGTATTTAGGGGTCTCCTTCCTCTCCCTATCGTCAGGGTTCCCTTTACTTTTCTTGCCTGGGGTTTTTCCCCTCTTTTGCGCCACACACCGGGCATTTCCTTGCTCCGGTGTGACAGTGATGTAGGAGCTGAGACCCTAATTCAAGAGATTTTTCAATTATTGGGCTATGTGTTTCTATTTAACTAAATTAAATTCAGTGTTTTATCAGCAGGAAATTATCACTATCTATTTGTCATATGCTTGCTGATCCAATTTCACCTCCACCGATTGACAGCTTCCTTGTCACTATACTTGTGCACAGAAAGCTTACATTCAGTGGGGTGTGCGGGTCTGATCAGCAGCAGACAAAACTTTAACCCCTTCATGACCCAGCCTATTTTGACCTTAATGACCTGGCAGTTTTTTGCAATTCTGGCCAGTGTCCTTTTATGAGGTAATAACTCAGGAACGGATCCTAGCGGTTCTGAGATGTTTTTTTCGTGACATATTGGGCTTCATGTTAGTGGTAAATTTAGGTAGATAATTTTTGCGTTTATTTGTGAAAAAAATGGAAATTTGGCGGAAATTTTGAAAATGTCACAATTTTCAAATTTTGAATTTTTATTCTGTTAAACGAGAGAGTTATGTGACACAAAATAGTTAATAGTAATAAATAACGTTTCCCACATGTCTACTTTACATCAGCACAATTTTGGAAACAAAATTTTTTTTGCTAGGACGTTATAAGGGTTTAAATTTGACCAGCGATTTCTCATTTTTACAACAAAATTTACAAAACCATTTTTTTAGGGACCACCTCACATTTGAAGTCAGTTTGAGGGGTCTATATGGCTGAAAATACCCAAAAGTGACACCATTCTAAAAACTGCACCCCTCAAGGTGCTCAAAACCACATTCAAGAAGTTTATTAACCCTTCAGGTGCTTCACAGCAGCAGAAGCAACATGGAAGGAAAAAATGAACATTTAACTTTTTAGTCACAAAAATGATCTTTTAGCAACATTCTTTTTATTTTACCAAGGGTAAAAAGAGAAACTGGACCGCAAAAATTATTGTACAATTGGTCCTGAGTACGCCGATACCCCATATGTGGGGGGGACCACTGTTTGGGCGCACGACAGGGCTCGGAAGGGAAGGAGCGCCATTTGACTTTTGAATGAAAAATTAGCTCCAATCGTTAGCAGACACCATGTCGCGTTTGGAGAGCCCCTGTGTGCCTAAACATTGGAGCTCCCTCATATGTGACCCCATTTTGGAAACTAGACCCCCCCAAGGAACTTATCTAGATGCATAGTGAGCACTTTGAACTCCCAGGTGCTTCACAAATTGATCCATAAAAATGAAAAAGTACTTTTTTTTCACAAAAAATTTCTTCCAGCCTCAATTTTTTCATTTCCACATGGGCAACAGGATAAAATGGATCCTAAAATTTATTGGGAAATTTCTTCTGAGTACACTGATATCTCACATGTGGAGGTAAACCACTGTTTGGGCACACGGCAGGGCTCGGAAGAGAAGGAGTGCCATTTGACTTTTTGAATGAAAAATTAGCTCCAATCGTTAGCGGACACCATGTCGCGTTTGGAGAGCCCCTGTGTGCCTAAACATTGGAGCTCCCCCACGTGTGACCCCATTTTGGAAACTAGACATCCCATGGAACTAATCTAGATGTGCGGTGACCACTTTAAACCCCCAAGTGCTACACAGAAGTTTATAAAGCAGAGCCGTGAAAATAAAAAATAATTTTTCTTTCCTTAAAAAATTATTTTTTAGCCCACAATTTTTTATTTTCACAAGAGGAACAGGAGAAATTGGACCCCAAAAGTTGTTTTCCAGTTTGTCCTGAGTACACTGATACCCCATATGTGGGGGTTAACCACTGTTTGGGCACACGTCGGGGCTCGGAAGGGAAGTAGTGACTTTTGAAATTCAGGCTTTGATGGAATGGTCTGCGGGCGTCACGTTGCGTTTGCAGAGCCCCTGATGTGCCTAAACAGTAGAAACCCCCCATAAGTGACCCCATTTTGGAAACTAGACCCCCCATGGAACTTATCTAGATGTGTGGTGAGCACTTTGAACCCCCAAGTGCTTCACAGAAGTTTATAACGTAGAGCCATGAAAATAAAAAATAATTTTTGAGGAATTAAAAATTATGTTTTAGCAAGCAATTTTTTATTTTCGCAAGGGTAACAGGAAAAATTGGACCCCAATAATTGTTGCCCAGTTTGTCCTAAGTATGCTGGTACCCCATATGTGGGAGTAAACCACTGTTTGGGCGCACGTCGGGGCTCGGAAGGGAGGGAGCACCATTTGACTTTTTGAACACAAGATTGGCTGGAATCAATGGTGGCGCCATGTTGCGTTTGGAGACCCCTGATGTGCCTAAAAAGTGGAAACCCCTCAATTCTAACTCCAACACTAACTCCAACACACCCCTAACCCTAATCCCAACTCTAGCCATAACCCTAATCACAACCCTAACCCCAACACACCCCTAACCACAACCTTAACCCCAACACACCCCTAACCCTAATCCCAACTCTAGCCCTAATCCCAACCCTAACCACAACACACCCCTAACCCTAAGGGTATGTTTCCACGTTCAGGAAACGCTGCGTTTTTGACGCTGCGTTTTTCCGCAGCGTCAAAAACGCAGCGTCCAGATGTTACAGCATAGTGGATGGGATTTCATGAAATCCAGACTCCACTATGCGTTAAAAAACGCATGCGTTTTTGCCGCGAAAACGCATGCGTGGTGCGTTTTTTCGAAACGCAGCATGTTGCTACTATGAGCAAAACACGCAGGTACACCGCAGGTGACCTGCCAGTGACCTCAGGTGCAGTTTTGGTCAGGATTTTACCTGCATAAAATCCTGACCAAAGCCTGAAGCAAAACTGAACGTGGAAACATACCCTAACCACAAGCCTAATCTTAACCCTATTTCCAACTCTAGCCCTAATTCCAACCCTAATTCTAATTCCAACCCTAACCCTAAGGCTATGTGCCCACGTTGCGGATTTGTGTGAGATTTTTCCGCACCATTTTTGAAAAATCCGCAAGTAAAAGGCACTGCGTTTTACCTGAGGATTTACCGCGGATTTCCAGTGTTTTTTGTGCGGATTTCACCTGCGGATTCCTATTGAGGAACAGGTGTAAAAGGCTGCGGAATCCGCACAAAGAATTGACATGCTGCGCAAAATACAACACAGCGTTTCCGCGTGGTATTTTCTGCACCATGGGCACAGCGGATTTGGTTTTCCATAGGTTTACATGGTACTGTAAACCTGATGGAAAACTGCTATGGATCCGCAGCCAAATCCGCACCGTGTGCACATAGCCTAATTCTAACCCTAACCCTAGTTCTAACCTTAGCCCTAGCCCTAACCCTAACCGGGAAAAAAATATATATATTTTCTTTATTTTATTATTGTCCCTACCTATGGGGGTGATAAAGGACGGTTCATTTACTATTTTTTTTTATTTTGATCACTGTGATAGGTTTTATCACACTGATCAAAATGTACCTGGAACGAATCTGCCGGCCGGCAGAGTCGGCGGGCGCACTGCGCCCGCCATTTTGGAAGATGGCGGCGCCCATGGAGAAGACGGACGGACACCGGGAGGCTCGGTAAGTATGAGGGGGTGGGATCGGAGCACGGGGGGGTGGATCGGAGTACGGGGGTGTGGATCGGAGCACGGGGGAGCGGACAGGAGGACGGGGGAGCGGACAGGAGGACGGTGGGGAACCGACCACAGTACGGGACAGAACGGAGGACTGGGGAGGAGATCGGTGGCGGTGGCGGGGGGCACATCAGGGTTTCCAGCCATGGCAGATGATATTGCAGCATCGGCCATGGCTGGATTGTAATATTTTACCACTTTTCATAGGTGAAATATTACAAATTGCTCTGATTGGCTGTTTCACTTTCAACAGCCAATCAGAGCGATCGTAGCCACGGGGGCTGAAGTACCACTCCCCCTGTCCCTGTAGGTCGGGTGAAGTTGGAGTTAACCCTTTCACCTGATCTGCAGGGAAGCGATCATTTTGTGACACAGCATATGCATCACAGGTCGGATTGGCGCCGACTTTCATGATGCATACGCTGTGTCACAGGTCGGGAAGGGGTTAAGATTCTGTCAAAACTGCTGAAGCCAGTGAACTAAGTGACACATCGCTGGAATCAGGGTCTCAGTTCCTATACCTCATGATGCTGTCAGAGTACATAGCAAAAACCTGCTGAGAGATTCCCTTTAAAGCTATGTGCCCACGTTGCAGAATAGTAGAATTTTCTGCTTCAATTCTGCATACCCTTGGCAGGAAAAACGCATGTGGATTTAGACGACTTTTTATACACGTTTTTCTAATGCATGTCTATGGGTGCCGTGATTCCGCAAAAATAATGAACATGCTGCATTTTTTTCCGTGATGCGTTTCTGCTGTGGAAAAAAAGCAGCATGGGCACATCAATTGCGGAATGCATTAGAAAGTAATGGGATGCTGTTTGTAAGCGTTTTCTAAGCGTTTCCGCTGCAGAAAATCGTGGCAAAAACGCTTAAAAACGCAACGTGGGCACACAGCCTAAGGATTCTCTCATAGGGCCGTAAATTCTCTCAAGCGAGAGAATTGGCTCCATTATGTTAATGCCACTCGGATCAATTCTATCAGCGTTTGAGTCAATTGTTACCTTAGTGTGATCCGATTATCTCGCATGAAAGAATGTAAGAATAGAAGTGGAGAAGACGGAAAACTTATTTTCTTCGTTCTATGTGTCTGCGGTAATCGCAATGATGAGCCATATTCTGCAATGCTGGAAAAAAACAAACCTGAATCCCAGAAATCCTTTAGTTTATACTTACGTTGGGTACGGAATGTATTCAGACCCCTTTACATTTTTCACTCTTTGTTTCATTGCAGCCATTTGGTAAATTCAAAAAAGTTCATTTTGTTCTCATTAAAGTACACTCTGCACCCCATATTGACTGAAAAAGAATCAGAAATGTAGACATTTTTGCAAATTTATTAAAAAAGAAAAACTGAAATATCACATGGTTATATGTATTCACCCTTTGCTCAGTATTGAGTAGATTCATCCTTTCGAGCTAGTACAGCCATGAGTCTTCTTGGGAATGATGCAACAAGTTCTTCACACCTGGATTTGCTGATCCTCTGCCTTTCTTCCTTGCAGATCCTCTCCAGTTCCATCAGGTTGGATGGTGAACGTTGGTGGACAGCCATTTTCAGGTCTCTCCAGAGATGCTCAATTGGGTTTAGGTCAGGGTTCTGGCTGGGCCAGTTAAGAATGGTCACAGAGTTGTTCTGAAGCCACTCCTTTATTATTTTAGCTGCATGCTTAGGGTCATTGTCTTGTTGGAAGGTGAATGTTTGGCCAAGTCTGAGGCCCAGAGCACTCTGGAAGAGGTTTTCATCCAGGATATCTCTGTACTTGGACGCATTCATGTCTCCTCCAATGACAACCAGTCATCCTGTCCCTGCAGCTGAAAAACACCCCCATAGCATAATGCTGCCACCACCATGTTTCACTGTTGGGATTGTATTGGGCAGGTGATGAGCAGTGCCAGGTTTTCTCCACACATACCGCTTAGAATTATCACCAAAAAGGTCTATCTTCGTCTCATCAGACCAGAGAATCTTATTTCTCATAGTCTGGGAGTCCATGTGTTTTTTAGCAAATTCTATGCGGGCTTTCATATGTCTTGCACTGAGGAGAGGTGTCACGAAGTGACTGACCCAGTGTGGCACGACCCAACAGATGGTCGGTCACCAAACGGTAAAAGAAAAAACACACCAGGAAACATAAGGTGAAACTTTTAACAACGGTGGGCCCTGTCAGTAGGGAAAGGGGGAATTGACACCTCCTGCACTCACCTGAGGATGTGTCCTGATCTTACTATCGTCCCTATACTGGCTCTTTCACTCCGTCGCTGAGCAGGATACCTAATCTCTCACTTGCCCTGCTCCTATCACTAAGTAGGGAACTGGCAAGTGAGAACACTGGCCCCAACGCTGCACTAAGACAACAAAAGGTAAGGTAACACAGACACCAAAAGGGACAAGGTAAAAAAAAAACACATTTAGCTTTCTCTGCTGCAATGCACCGCACAGCAGAGTAAGGCACCAGATAACAGAATTCAGCTGAAGCACCACTGCACCAGAAAGCTCCCGTCTCCAGCTCGGTTGATCTCAACAAGGAGCTGTGCCACCAACAGTCAGCAGATACACCAGGTGACCTTTTAAAGGATGTGGGAGTGGTCACCAGCAACATCAGCTGACCCAGCAACACTGCAGTAACACCAGGTTGCCAATGGGAAAAAAACTGCATTTAACCACAATGGCCTGAAAGGAAAAAAGTTCCACATGACCAGGGGGTGCGGCTTCTTAGATGGTTCAAATATTCTGGCGCGAACTGTGCAAACACCGATGAAATAACTACTCTGCCCACAGTAAAAACATGCCCCCACACCACAACGAACTGCAGGCAACCCCATTTGGGAAACAACTCCTCCCCCTGCATGGGTTTGTCCGCCTGCACAGGTGTGTCCTCCTCCCTAGCAAGGACTACAGGGGGCACATTTGGTGTATGCCTCGCCCTCAAGCGTCTATCCACCCTGATGGCAAGGGACATGGCGGCCTCCAACGACCTGGGGGCGGCATACTGCACCAGAGTATCCTGCAACCTTGGAGCCAGACCCTGCAGAAAATGGCTGCTAAGAGCAGGGTCATTCCACTGCGTGTCAGTGGCCCACCTCCAGAACTCTGAGCAGTACTCCTCAGCCAGCCGACCCCCCTGCTTGATTTTGCGCAGTCGGGATCCCGCCAGGGAGACGCCATCAGGATCCCTATACACCCGCGCCAGAGCCGCAAAAAACTCGTCCACTGACCGTAGAGATGGTGAATTGGCCAGCAGGGAGAAAGCCCAGGACTGAGGATCAACCTGAAGAAGGGATATGATGATTCCCACCCATTGTTCCTCACTCCCTGCTGAATGAGGGCGGAGCCAGAAGTACAACCTGCAGGCCTCCTTAAATACCAGAAATTTATCTCTCCCTCCTGAGAACCGGTCAGGGACAGATATCTTGGGTTATGGTAGACCCTGAAACTGAGCCGAGGCTCCGATCCCTGTCAACTGCTGAAGCTGCTGCACCACCTCCTCACCACGCTGCAACCTGACCTCATCGGTGAGGGTCTGGAGCAGTTGAGCAAAGGCCTGCATTTGGGCCATGGCTCACCAGAAAAAAAAAATGGATGGTTAGTGATAATTTCAAGAAGTGACTGACCCAGTGTGATGCGACCCAACAGATGGTTGGTCACTAAACGGTAAAACAAAAAACACACCAGGAAACACCAGGGGAAACTTTAACAGTGGGCCCTGTCGGTAGGGAAAGGAGGAAAGGACACCTCCTGCACTCACTCCATCGCCGAGCGGGATACCTAATCCCTCACTTGCTCTGCTCCTATCCCTAAGTAGGGATCTGGCAAGTGGTCCCACCGCTGCACTAAGACAACACAAGGTAAGGTAAGACAAACACCAAAAGGGATAAGGTAACAAAAACACCACACTTAGCTTTCTCTGCTGCAATGCACCGCACAGCAGAGTAAGACACCAGGTAACAGCATTCAGCTGAAGCACCACTGCACCAGAAAGCTCCCGTCTCCAGCTCGGTTGGTCTCCACAAGGACCTGTGTCACCAACAGTCAGCTGATACACCAGGTGATCTATCTTTTAAAGGATGTGGGAGTGGTCACCAGCAACATCAGCTGACCCAGCAACACTGCAGTAACACCAGGTTGCCAGCGGGGAAAAACAGCATTTAACCTCAATGGCCTGAAAGGAAAAAAGTTTTAATGTGTGTGGAACGAAAGCAGCCACAAATCCAAAAATGGATCATGACAAGAGGCTTCCATCGGGCCAGTCTGCCATGAAGGCCTGACTCCACCACTGCTGTCTACCTCAACAAGTATCGCAAGCCCCTAACGGGATTCTTGTACCATTTGTGCACAATTTCTCTTCATGACCTTCCATATGAGCAAGGTTTGAAAAAGACCCAACATAGGGTCGAAACGTTACCTTCGCCTTCCTCATTTGACCTGACTGCGGTGAATTTATTGCACTTTTTTGCAATTGAAATAAATCTTTTTCTTTACTAAAGATATGATTTTTTCTGAGTGCGACTGTTTATCTTTATGATAAAGGCCCGACTGGTGGAGGGCTGCAGTGATAGCTGACTTTGTGGAACTTTCTCCCATCTCCCTTCTGCATCTCTGGAGCTCAGCCACAGTGATCTTGGGGTTCTTCTTTACCTCTCTCACCAAGTCTCTTCTCTCACAAGTGCTCAATTTGGCTGGACAGCCAGGTCTAGGAAGACTTCTGGTGGTCCCAAACTTCTTCCATTTAAGGATTATGGAGGCCACTGTGCTCTTAGGAACCTTGAGTACTGCAGAAATTCTGTTGTAACCTTGGCCAGATTTGAGCCTTGCCACAATTCTGTCTCTGAGCTCCTTGGCCAGTTCCTTTGACCTCATGATTCTCATTTGGTCTGACATTCACTGTGAGGTCTCATATAGACAGGTGTGCGCCTTTCCAAATCAAGTCCTATAAGTTTAATTAAACACAGCTGGCCTCATCTCAAGGAGGATCACAAGGAAATGGACAGCATGTTACTTACATATGAGTGTCTGAGAAAAGGGTCTGAAAACTTATCACCATGTGATATTTCAGTTTTTCTTTTTTATTAAATTTGCAAAAATGTCTACATTTCAGTTTTTTCAGTCAAGATGGGGTGCAGAGTGTACATTAATGTGTAAAAATGAACTTTTTTGAATTTACCAAATGGCTGCAATGAAACAAAGAGTCAAAAATTTAAAAGGGGTCTGAATACTTTCCGGACCCACTGTATCTACACTTTAATGGGAATGTTGCATTTTATTTTGACAATGATGATTTGTTAAAGGGTCCAGCCCTAAAAAGTTTTTTTTTAACTCATAAATAAATGATAGTGTGTGGGGCAGAGTGCAAAGTAGTTGGCATAATACAAGAGGCACTATTTCTGCATGGATGCACAAAATAACCCGGGTGGGGACAGGGATGCGCTTAGAGGGGCTCAGAGTGCCACCGTACACGTCCCTCGTTCCTGTCTTTCAGAGCTGTGAGTTAGGGGACATCGTGCCATTGACTTTGAATGGAGTCTCATTGTCCACTCGTATCCTGTGCTCCATCCAACCTTTCCTGGTCAGTGATTTCGACATGAAGTTTTGCATTATTTCATTATTCTCAACCTCCAGAAAAGAGACCCCCACATGCTGTAAAATCCCAAAAATAACAAATAGTCTCACTTCGGTCCAGCTCGGGTCTCAGTCTTTTGACTGCAGCAGTGACGTCATGTCGACAGATCTATCTACGCTCAGCGATGGGCTGCAGCGGTGATGTCGACAGATCTATCTGCGCTCAGTGATGGGCTGCAGCGGTGATGTGAGCTGTTGGCGTGACGTCACTGCTGCAACCGATGCTGGACCCGGGGAGGGTAAGTACCCGCTCTGTTTACTATTTTATTTATTTTAGTTCAGGGAGCACTTTCCTGAAAGTGGAATCCCCCATTAAATGTCCATGTCACAAACAGTCTGAAACTTCCTAGACCCCACAGAAGAAGCATGTGACCAATATGGCGGCACATGTTCTATCCGTGTCCATTATTAGTTATACCAGATAGGTTGCTGTGTAATAATAAATGGCAATTATTCCCAGGTCACTAACTGCTTGGTGACAACAACTTCAGCAGCTCACAACTACATCACTTGACCAGCCCGACGTGTGACGTAAACGCAGCACAGCGTTCCAGCCGCGTCTCAGCGTGCTTACGTCACGGCGCCGGAAGTCGCTATTGATGGTTGGCATTACGCTGTGAAGCTTTGGTTGGCAGCTTCCGGTTCGTGGTTCCGGATTTTTACGAGTGGAGGCGCAATGAAGGAGGAAGAGCTGGAGCGGTAGGGACTCTGCTGTGTGACCTCTGCAGGACACCGTGTACTTAGTGTGTGCATGTTATCACCATTGCAGTTGGACGTGTGAATGGGGCAAAGCCCTGAAAGGTGCCAGCTGCACTGTTGTGCTGCCAGGTGTCCCCACAGTTCATAGCCACCTCAGCACCCCCACATTTACAGCCATAGTGCCCCGTATGCAGCCCCACATCGACGTGCTCCTGCTCTGTAAGCTCCATGTTGCTGCTGTACATGATGGATGCTAGGGACTGTGCCTCCAGCCAAAACATTGAGCTTGTATGTTTCTTCAGAGCTGCACTCTTAATTCTGCTAGAACAGTGAGAAGTTTGGTTACATTTATCCTTAAAGGGGTTGTCCTATGTCTCCTATGATGCGGCATAAATATAGTAAAAAAAAATCTATAATCCATGACTTTTCTCCGGTCCTCCCCTGACATAAGCAATGTGGCATGATGGCTGCAGCCTGCAGATTCCATCCAAATGACAGAAGCGCTGTCCTACTGCTCGGGTGTAATGGTGCAGCAGTCACTGGACATTGTCTATTGCAGGAGACCGGCGAGGGGCCACACTGGTCTGGGAAATAAGGATAGACCTGCTGTAATGTATGTAACACCCGCCTGGAGATCAGGTATAGGGGTCGTTTATTAGTCTAGCTGTGCCCCTATAGTAATGTATGTAACACCCACCTGGAGATCAGGTATAGGGGTCTTTATTAGTCTAGTTGTGCCCCTATAGTAATGTATGTGACACCCACCTGGAGATCAGGTATAGGGGTCGTTTATTAGTCTAGTTGTGCCCCTATAGTAATGTATGTGACACCCACCTGGAGATCAGGTATAGGGGTCATTTACTAGTCTAGCTGTGCCCCCATAATAATGTATGTAACACCCACCTGGAGATCAGGTATAGGGGTCGTTTATTAGTCTAGTTGTGCCCCTATAGTAATGTATGTGACACCCACCTGGAGATCAGGTATAGGGGTCGTTTATTAGTCTAGTTGTGCCCCTATAGTAATGTATGTGACACCCACCTGGAGATCAGGTATAGGGGTCATTTACTAGTCTAGCTGTGCCCCCATAGTAATGTATGTAACACCCACCTGGAGATCAGGTATAGGGGTCGTTTACTAGTCTAGTTGTGCCCCTATAGTAATGTATGTGACACCCACCTGGAGATCAGGTATAGGGGTCGTTTATTAGTCTAGTTGTGCCCCTATAGTAATGTATGTGACACCCACCTGGAGATCAGGTATAGGGGTCATTTACTAGTCTAGCTGTGCCCCCATAGTAATGTATGTAACACCCACCTGGAGATCAGGTATAGGGGTCGTTTATTAGTCTAGTTGTGCCCCTATAGTAATGTATGTGACACCCACCTGGAGATCAGGTATAGGGGTCATTTACTAGTCTAGCTGTGCCCCTATAGTAATGTATGTGACACCCACCTGGAGATCAGGTATAGGGGTCGTTTATTAGTCTAGTTGTGCCCCTATAGTAATGTATGTGACACCCACCTGGAGATCAGGTATAGGGGTCATTTACTAGTCTAGCTGTGCCCCCATAGTAATGTATGTAACACCCACCTGGAGATCAGGTATAGGGGTCGTTTACTAGTCTAGTTGTGCCCCTATAGTAATGTATGTGACACCCACCTGGAGATCAGGTATAGGGGTCGTTTACTAGTCTAGTTGTGCCCCCATAGTAATGTATGTAACACCCACCTGGAGATCAGGTATAGGGGTCGTTTACTAGTCTAGTTGTGCCCCCATAGTAATGTATGTAACACCCACCTGGAGATCAGGTATAGGGGTCGTTTATTAGTCTAGCTGTGCCCCCATAGTAATGTATGTAACACCCACCTGGAGATCAGGTATAGGGGTCGTTTATTAGTCTAGCTGTGCCCCTACAGTAATGTATGTAACACCCACCTGGAGATCAGGTATAGGGGTCGTTTATTAGTCTAGCTGTGCCCCTATAGTAATGTATGTAACACCCACCTGGAGATCAGGTATAGGGGTCGTTTACTAGTCTAGCTGTGCCCCTATAGTAATGTATGTAACACCCACCTGGAGATCAGGTATAGGGGTCGTTTATTAGTCTAGCTGTGCCCCCATAGTAATGTATGTAACACCCACCTGGAGATCAGGTATAGGGGTCGTTTATTAGTCTAGCTGTGCCCCCATAGTAATGTATGTAACACCCACCTGGAGATCAGGTATAGGGGTCGTTTACTAGTCTAGTTGTGCCCCTATAGTAATGTATGTGACACCCACCTGGAGATCAGGTATAGGGGTCGTTTACTAGTCTAGTTGTGCCCCCATAGTAATGTATGTAACACCCACCTGGAGATCAGGTATAGGGGTCGTTTATTAGTCTAGCTGTGCCCCTACAGTAATGTATGTAACACCCACCTGGAGATCAGGTATAGGGGTCGTTTATTAGTCTAGCTGTGCCCCTATAGTAATGTATGTAACACCCACCTGGAGATCAGATATAGGGGTCGTTTATTAGTCTAGCTGTGCCCCCATAGTAATGTATGTAACACCCACCTGGAGATCAGGTATAGGGGTCGTTTATTAGTCTAGCTGTGCCCCTATAGTAATGTATGTAACACCCACCTGGAGATCAGATATAGGGGTCGTTTATTAGTCTAGCTGTGCCCCTACAGTAATGTATGTAACACCCACCTGGAGATCAGATATAGGGGTCGTTTATTAGTCTAGCTGTGCCCCTACAGTAATGTATGTAACACCCACCTGGAGATCAGATATAGGGGTCGTTTATTAGTCTAGCTGTGCCCCTATAGTAATGTATGTAACACCCACCTGGAGATCAGGTGTAGGGGTCGTTTATTAGTCTAGCTGTGCCCCTATAGTAATGTATGTAACGTCCACCTGGAGATCAGGTATAGGGGTCGTTTATTAGTCTAGCTGTGCCCCTATAGTAATGTATGTGACACCCACCTGGAGATCAGGTATAGGGGTCGTTTATTAGTCTAGCTGTGCCCCTATAGTAATGTATGTAACACCCACCTGGAGATCAGGTATAGGGGTCGTTTACTAGTCTAGCTGTGCCCCTATAGTAATGTATGTGACACCCACCTGGAGATCAGGTATAGGGGTCGTTTATTAGTCTAGCTGTGCCCCTACAGTAATGTATGTAACACCCACCTGGAGATCAGGTATAGGGGTCGTTTACTAGTCTAGCTGTGCCCCTATAGTAATGTATATAACACCCACCTGGAGATCAGGTATAGGGGTCGTTTACTAGTCTAGCTGTGCCCCTATAGTAATGTATGTGACACCCACCTGGAGATCAGGTATAGGGGTCGTTTACTAGTCTAGCTGTGCCCCTACAGTAATGTATGTAACACCCACCTGGAGATCAGGTATAGGGGTCGTTTACTAGTCTAGCTGTGTCCCTATAGTAATGTATGTAACACCCACCTGGAGATCAGGTATAGGGGTCGTTTATTAGTCTAGCTGTGTCCCTATAGTAATGTATGTAACACCCACCTGGAGATCAGGTATAGGGGTCGTTTATTAGTCTAGCTGTGCCCCTATAGTAATGTATGTAACACCCACCTGGAGATCAGGTATAGGGGTCGTTTATTAGTCTAGCTGTGTCCCTATAGTAATGTATGTAACACCCACCTGGAGATCAGGTATAGGGGTCGTTTACTAGTCTAGCTGTGCCCCTATAGTAATGTATATAATACCCACCTGGAGATCAGGTATAGGGGTCGTTTATTAGTCTAGCTGTGCCCCTATAGTAATGTATGTGACAACCACCTGGAGATCAGGTATAGGGGTCGTTTATTAGTCTAGCTGTGCCCCTATAGTAATGTATGTAACACCCACCTGGAGATCAGGTATAGGGGTCGTTTACTAGTCTAGCTGTGCCCCTATAGTAATGTATGTGACACCCACCTGGAGATCAGGTATAGGGGTCGTTTATTAGTCTAGCTGTGCCCCTACAGTAATGTATGTAACACCCACCTGGAGATCAGGTATAGGGGTCGTTTACTAGTCTAGCTGTGCCCCTATAGTAATGTATATAACACCCACCTGGAGATCAGGTATAGGGGTCGTTTACTAGTCTAGCTGTGCCCCTATAGTAATGTATGTGACACCCACCTGGAGATCAGGTATAGGGGTCGTTTACTAGTCTAGCTGTGCCCCTATAGTAATGTATGTGACACCCACCTGGAGATCAGGTATAGGGGCCGTTTATTAGTCTAGCTGTGCCCCTACAGTAATGTATGTAACACCCACCTGGAGATCAGGTATAGGGGTCGTTTACTAGTCTAGCTGTGCCCCTATAGTAATGTATGTAACACCCACCTGGATATCTGGTATAGGGGTCGTTTATTAGTTTAGCTGTGCCCCTACAGTAATGTATGTGACACCCACCTGGAGATCAGGTATAGGGGTCGTTTATTAGTCTAGCTGTGTCCCTATAGTAATGTATGTAACACCCACCTGGAGATCAGGTATAGGGGTCGTTTATTAGTCTAGCTGTGCCCCTATAGTAATGTATGTAACACCCACCTGGAGATCAGGTATAGGGGTCGTTTATTAGTCTAGCTGTGTCCCTATAGTAATGTATGGAACACCCACCTGGAGATCAGGTATAGGGGTCGTTTATTAGTCTAGCTGTGCCCCTATAGTAATGTATGTAACACCCACCTGGAGATCAGGTATAGGGGTCGTTTATTAGTCTGGCTGTGCCCCTACAGTAATGTATGTAACACCCACCTGGAGATCAGGTATAGGGGTCGTTTACTGGTCTAGCTGTGCCCCTATAGTAATGTATGTAACACCCACCTGGAGATCAGGTATAGGGGTCGTTTATTAGTCTAGCTGTGCCCCTATAGTAATGTATGTAACACCCACCTGGAGATCAGGTATAGGGGTCGTTTATTAGTCTAGCTGTGCCCCTATAGTAATGTATGTAACACCCACCTGGAGATCAGGTATAGGGGTCGTTTATTAGTCTAGCTGTGCCCCTATAGTAATGTATGGAACACCCACCTGGAGATCAGGTATAGGGGTCGTTTATTAGTCTAGCTGTGCCCCTATAGTAATGTATGTAACACCCACCTGGAGATCAGGTATAGGGGTCGTTTATTAGTCTAGCTGTGCCCCTATAGTAATGTATGTAACACCCACCTGGAGATCAGGTATAGGGGTCGTTTATTAGTCTAGCTGTGCCCCTATAGTAATGTATGTAACACCCACCTGGATATCTGGTATAGGGGTCGTTTATTAGTCTAGCTGTGCCCCTACAGTAATGTATGTAACACCCACCTGGAGATCACGTATAGGGGTCGTTTACTGGTCTAGCTGTGCCCCTATAGTAATGTATGTAACACCCACCTGGAGATCAGGTATAGGGGTCGTTTATTAGTCTAGCTGTGCCCCTATAGTAATGTATGTAACACCCACCTGGATATCTGGTATAGGGGTCGTTTATTAGTCTAGCTGTGCCCCTATAGTAATGTATGTAACACCCACCTGGAGATCAGGTATAGGGGTCGTTTACTAGTCTAGCTGTGCCCCTATAGTAATGTATGTGACACCCACCTGGAGATCAGGTATAGGGGTCGTTTATTAGTCTAGCTGTGCCCCTACAGTAATGTATGTAACACCCACCTGGAGATCAGGTATAGGGGTCGTTTACTAGTCTAGCTGTGCCCCTATAGTAATGTATATAACACCCACCTGGAGATCAGGTATAGGGGTCGTTTACTAGTCTAGCTGTGCCCCTATAGTAATGTATGTGACACCCACCTGGAGATCAGGTATAGGGGTCGTTTACTAGTCTAGCTGTGCCCCTATAGTAATGTATGTGACACCCACCTGGAGATCAGGTATAGGGGTCGTTTATTAGTCTAGCTGTGCCCCTACAGTAATGTATGTAACACCCACCTGGAGATCAGGTATAGGGGTCGTTTACTAGTCTAGCTGTGCCCCTATAGTAATGTATGTAACACCCACCTGGAGATCAGGTATAGGGGTCGTTTATTAGTCTAGCTGTGCCCCTATAGTAATGTATGTAACACCCACCTGGAGATCAGGTATAGGGGTCGTTTATTAGTCTGGCTGTGCCCCTACAGTAATGTATGTAACACCCACCTGGAGATCAGGTATAGGGGTCGTTTACTGGTCTAGCTGTGCCCCTATAGTAATGTATGTAACACCCACCTGGAGATCAGGTATAGGGGTCGTTTATTAGTCTAGCTGTGCCCCTATAGTAATGTATGTAACACCCACCTGGAGATCAGGTATAGGGGTCGTTTATTAGTCTAGCTGTGCCCCTATAGTAATGTATGTAACACCCACCTGGAGATCAGGTATAGGGGTCGTTTATTAGTCTAGCTGTGCCCCTATAGTAATGTATGGAACACCCACCTGGAGATCAGGTATAGGGGTCGTTTATTAGTCTAGCTGTGCCCCTATAGTAATGTATGTAACACCCACCTGGAGATCAGGTATAGGGGTCGTTTATTAGTCTAGCTGTGCCCCTATAGTAATGTATGTAACACCCACCTGGAGATCAGGTATAGGGGTCGTTTATTAGTCTAGCTGTGCCCCTATAGTAATGTATGTAACACCCACCTGGATATCTGGTATAGGGGTCGTTTATTAGTCTAGCTGTGCCCCTACAGTAATGTATGTAACACCCACCTGGAGATCACGTATAGGGGTCGTTTACTGGTCTAGCTGTGCCCCTATAGTAATGTATGTAACACCCACCTGGAGATCAGGTATAGGGGTCGTTTATTAGTCTAGCTGTGCCCCTATAGTAATGTATGTAACACCCACCTGGATATCTGGTATAGGGGTCGTTTATTAGTCTAGCTGTGCCCCTATAGTAATGTATGTAACACCCACCTGGAGATCAGGTATAGGGGTCGTTTACTAGTCTAGCTGTGCCCCTATAGTAATGTATGTGACACCCACCTGGAGATCAGGTATAGGGGTCGTTTATTAGTCTAGCTGTGCCCCTACAGTAATGTATGTAACACCCACCTGGAGATCAGGTATAGGGGTCGTTTACTAGTCTAGCTGTGCCCCTATAGTAATGTATATAACACCCACCTGGAGATCAGGTATAGGGGTCGTTTACTAGTCTAGCTGTGCCCCTATAGTAATGTATGTGACACCCACCTGGAGATCAGGTATAGGGGTCGTTTACTAGTCTAGCTGTGCCCCTATAGTAATGTATGTGACACCCACCTGGAGATCAGGTATAGGGGTCGTTTATTAGTCTAGCTGTGCCCCTACAGTAATGTATGTAACACCCACCTGGAGATCAGGTATAGGGGTCGTTTACTAGTCTAGCTGTGCCCCTATAGTAATGTATGTAACACCCACCTGGAGATCAGGTATAGGGGTCGTTTATTAGTCTAGCTGTGCCCCTATAGTAATGTATGTAACACCCACCTGGAGATCAGGTATAGGGGTCGTTTACTAGTCTAGCTGTGCCCCTATAGTAATGTATGTGACACCCACCTGGAGATCAGGTATAGGGGTCGTTTATTAGTTTAGCTGTGCCCCTACAGTAATGTATGTGACACCCACCTGGAGATCAGGTATAGGGGTCGTTTATTAGTCTAGCTGTGTCCCTATAGTAATGTATGTAACACCCACCTGGAGATCAGGTATAGGGGTCGTTTATTAGTCTAGCTGTGCCCCTATAGTAATGTATGTAACACCCACCTGGAGATCAGGTATAGGGGTCGTTTATTAGTCTAGCTGTGTCCCTATAGTAATGTATGTAACACCCACCTGGAGATCAGGTATAGGGGTCGTTTACTAGTCTAGCTGTGCCCCTATAGTAATGTATATAACACCCACCTGGAGATCAGGTATAGGGGTCGTTTATTAGTCTAGCTGTGCCCCTATAGTAATGTATGTAACACCCACCTGGAGATCAGGTATAGGGGTCGTTTATTAGTCTGGCTGTGCCCCTACAGTAATGTATGTAACACCCACCTGGAGATCAGGTATAGGGGTCGTTTACTGGTCTAGCTGTGCCCCTATAGTAATGTATGTAACACCCACCTGGAGATCAGGTATAGGGGTCGTTTATTAGTCTAGCTGTGCCCCTATAGTAATGTATGTAACACCCACCTGGAGATCAGGTATAGGGGTCGTTTATTAGTCTAGCTGTGCCCCTATAGTAATGTATGTAACACCCACCTGGAGATCAGGTATAGGGGTCGTTTATTAGTCTAGCTGTGCCCCTATAGTAATGTATGGAACACCCACCTGGAGATCAGGTATAGGGGTCGTTTATTAGTCTAGCTGTGCCCCTATAGTAATGTATGTAACACCCACCTGGAGATCAGGTATAGGGGTCGTTTATTAGTCTAGCTGTGCCCCTATAGTAATGTATGTAACACCCACCTGGAGATCAGGTATAGGGGTCGTTTATTAGTCTAGCTGTGCCCCTATAGTAATGTATGTAGCACCCACCTGGATATCTGGTATAGGGGTCGTTTATTAGTCTAGCTGTGCCCCTACAGTAATGTATGTAACACCCACCTGGAGATCAGGTATAGGGGTCGTTTACTGGTCTAGCTGTGCCCCTATAGTAATGTATGTAACACCCACCTGGAGATCAGGTATAGGGGTCGTTTATTAGTCTAGCTGTGCCCCTATAGTAATGTATGTAACACCCACCTGGAGATCAGGTATAGGGGTCGTTTATTAGTCTAGCTGTGCCCCTATAGTAATGTATGTAACACCCACCTGGAGATCAGGTATAGGGGTCGTTTATTAGTCTAGCTGTGCCCCTATAGTAATGTATGTAACACCCACCTGGATATCTGGTATAGGGGTCGTTTATTAGTCTAGCTGTGCCCCTATAGTAATGTATTTAACACCCACCTGGATATCTGGTATAGGGGTCGTTTATTAGTCTAGCTGTGCCCCTATAGTAATGTATATAACACCCACCTGGAGATCAGGTATAGGGGTCGTTTATTAGTCTAGCTGTGCCCCCATAGTAATGTATTTAACACCCACCTGGAGATCAGGTATAGGGGTCGTTTATTAGTCTAGCTGTGCCCCTATAGTAATGTATGTAACACCCACCTGGAGATCAGGTATAGGGGTCGTTTATTAGTCTAGCTGTGTCTCTATAGTGCAGCGGGGCACACATCAGTTATGTCTCTTTACACTGTAGGATGTCAAGAAATTGGCCCCGTTACCAAATTAATGTTTTTTATTGATTGTACCTTTTTTGCAGACAGAAAATATATCTTTGGTTGGCAGCAGCTCCCCTGATGTAAACAGGAGGTGTTCTCCCATAAAGGCCTCATTCTGACGTCCTTTTGGGGTTTTTTGTCCTGTATGCGAGAAAAACGAGCTCAAAACATCAGTGTTTTGTCCTGGAATCTTTACCCCCCCCTGATTTTCTCGTTTGCAAATAAAAAAAAAAAAAAAAAAAAACTTTGCAAAGCATCTAGCACTACAAAAATAAAAATGAACAGCGCGCGGATTACACACTGATGCCGTCCATGTGTTGTCAATGGTTGTCACGGACCCACAGACTACAGTAGATCACAAGTGGACGTGTCTCAGTGATGGCTGGTGTATAGCCATGGGCACGTGTGATGTATAATGACTAGATTTAGAGCTCGGAACAGACTCTGAAACAGCAGAGAATACCTGAAGATTTCTGCTCTGAAGCCACAGATTTGTAAATGCAGTTAGTCTGTTACTTAATAATAGTACAATGGTGTTGTGTTATGGCTGGTCAATAGCATTAACCCCCTAGTAACAGGCTTAAAGGGTAATTCTGGTGTTGCTCACTTTTGCCTTTGGAGGAGAGCAATATCAGGGACGTGATTTCTACATGTAGCTGGCGGGACGTGGGCAGGACTGGTAGGTGTAGTTCACCTGTCTTTATTAGATAGGATGGCTGCAGAATACCTGTCCTGATATGTAGATGTGATGTCACTGGTGCCGCTCACCTCCCAATACAGAATTAAGCATCTTCACATTACAATAGACATTTTTTATTTTCCTGTAATGAGGTCGTGTTTTTTGGGGGGGCCAAGTAATTTTTATAGTAGCATGATTTTTTTGACTCGTACACTTTTCAACAATGAAATTGCAACATTAAGGCGTTTTGGATCCACGTGTCATCCGTTTTTCCATTATGGCAAAATAAAAGGAATGACAAAGCTTCTCCTATACTTTGCAATGTTAAACACGTACAGCACACGGATAATACACGGATGCCACCCATGTGCTGTACGTGTTTTACACCAACCCATAGACTTGTATTGGCCCTTGCCATCCATGCTGCCGGTAAAAACGCACATGTCTCCGTGTGGTTTACGCTGACACACGGTCCGTATAAATAGGTGTGCATAGCAGCAATCTTCAAGATCCACTGCTGGCAGCTCCCTTTTGAAGTCCTCTTCATGACATTACCCACTTGTTCTCCAGACTAATCTCTGGCCGTCATTGTGTCCAAGACAAAAGCGGGACTCCTCGCTGAAGAGGATAGACCTCTATTGCCGTCTTACTCTGCATCTTTTGAGAGCGGTGATGTGAGGTCACTGAAGAGGACTTCATGAGGAAATGTCACACTACTCCTGTGATTTCAAGACACAGGTACACTAATAGCGCAGTGTTCTATTGGTGGAGCCATTGGTATCGCCATGTTTCCAAATTTTCCCAGGAGCCGTTTTTCAACGGGACCTCACCAGGCCGTATCTTGCTTTTGCTGCTGTGAGCAGCCTGCATGGCCTAAACGGCTACCATGGCCTGCAGCGTCTCTGGACTTGTCTTCCATCAAGGACATCTGAGAAATTATTGGTTGGCAATTGCAAAGTGAGCTGCCATCAGCGGATCTTGATTTTCTTCCCAAGTGCATTCAACGTGGCAGAACATTCCTCAGACAGCCATTAATAACATCACTGATGGTAACCAAGGCTGTAAGTGCCGGGATTTCTGCACGTGGCCCTCATACTCAATATTGAATAGAGGTTTTTATTTTTTCATCATTTGTATATCACTAACATGTCTATCCATCCTGTGATTTCCATAATTCCATAACTTTTTCTTCTTGGTGTTGCAATTTCTGTGTTGAGGAGTGTGTATTATTTCTCTGTAATCTATTTTAACTTTGATTGTAGATATTATTTTTATTCTATTTTCTTTACATCATTACTGAGGCTTTCACTTTGTCTGAGCTGTACGTTTTACAGTAACCACCTACAGGAAGCAATATATGGGATGACGCATTGACTTCTATGCAACAGTATTGTGGGCATGATCTCTGATTAGTGCAGAGAGGGGGAGGAGGTGAGCTGTGACTTCATCTATGATTAATGGTAAATTCTGGATTATTTATATAGAATTGTTATATACAGTTGTAATCCTGCCTCTGATGACAGAACGGGAAGCATCAGTATCAGGGCTGTGGAGTTAGAAAGCCAAACCTCCGACTCCTCAATTTCCCGGACCCCGACTCCACAGCACTGCTTCACTACTGAGCATGTGCATAAAGTGCAGCACAGATTCATCTCAACTCTGACCCCACAGCACTGGTCAATACTGAGCATGTGCATAAAGTGCAGCACAGATTCATCTCAACTCTGACCCCACAGCACTGGTCAATACTGAGCATGTGCATAAAGTGCAGCACAGATTCATCTCAACTCTGACACCACAGCACTGGTTACTGCTGAGCATGTGCATAAAGTGCAGCACAGATTCATCTCAACTAACAGCCCGGATCCTTAGATCAGGAACAGAATAGACATTTATAGGACATTTCAGAACATTCCCAAATTATTATGAAAACATTTATGGCACCTCCTGCATTGTACTACTGCACCCAATGTATTATATATTTTAGGAGTCGGAGTCTGTCCATTTTATACTGTCTCCACCAAAATGGGACACCGACTCCGACTCCAACTCCACAGCCCTGGTCAGTATCCTCCTCTTTTATTCCTGCTACTCCCCTAAGTATTCTGTTTAAAAAAAGAAAAACAAACCCTTCTATATGGTTTCAGACATAGGGATTTTTTTATTATTATTATTTTCTGTTTATTTTTTGGTCCTTACAAGGGGGCGGTGGTGCTGGGTAATTATGCAGTGCAATCTATAGAAACGCCTCCAGAGAAGCTCGTTATCATCGCCCCCTTGGTAAAGACAGTAAACTTAGCATTAAATAAAATGATCATATCTCTGCATCCATATGGCGGATTTAAAAAACATAGGACTCAGGGGTGCAGTGGGAATAACACTGTAGTGGAAACTGAGCACTTTTGCTCTGGTTGCGAGTCGTCTTGAAGTGTCAGAGCACTTGTGACTATGGAGGGAGTAGGAGCAGCCGCTCAGTCTGGTGCCCTTTATTCACAGACTTGTGGTTGTCAGCAATGTTCTCTTTGGTCTAGAAGTCGTAATCAGGACGCCTGGGCCCTCCTGTCCGCTGTGATTGCAGCCGGAGCTGATAAGACACAATGATCACCGCTGTCTCCACTGTTCTGTCTGCAGCAGCGTCCTACAGCGTCTCGCTATCTGCTACAACATTTTATGGTCCTTTATCTGATTACAATTGTATTATATACATATTATATATATTTATTTTTTTTTCATTTTTTTTTTTGCAGGAAAGCAGTAGAAGAGCTTCTCAAAGAAGCCAAAAGGGGAAAGGATCGAGCCGAGACTATGGGGCCAATGGGCTGGTACGTTGTTCTGTGCTGGGAGTATACTTTCTTTGCAGGCAGTGATATCTCAGGAGTATAGCGCCAGATTACTGATGTTTGGGGTTTCCACTTATCCCAATCAGGGTATCGCCTTTATATGTGCCTCCATTCATGTTCTTGTGACAAATCGGCTAATCAATAAGTTGGCAGACAGGGCGCACTCTGTAACAACACCACCAATATGGGCTCACAATTCTACACAGCAGTCGTAGGAGCACCTGCTTTTTCTTATGGTATCTTTTAGGGGTCTGTTCTGGTATATACCCCCTATCTATTAGGTAGTGTCTTATTACTAGGAATCCCATCACTAAGACTAGCCCCCACCCACCAAACAATCCTAAAAATGGTGCTCTGGAGTCCCCTGTTTGTGCAGGGCGATGTTCATGTTAATTTGCAGCAGGAGTTACTAAGCTAGTGAGTACAGCACTCCGCTATCTCCATTAGTCCAATAGACAATGACAGGAGGGGACTGCGCATGTGTGACCCTCACTATGCAGCAGGGTAACTCCAGAGTCCTGTTGTTAGGATCGGTGGGGGTCCTAGCTTTTGAACCCCCAGCATCTGCTATACCTAGGATATAGTGGGCCAACCCCTTTTAATAAACTAAATTGTACTGTTTTTTACTCTAGCGTTTTGTTTTTTATTTTACCCATTAGCCGCCATCTTCAGCTCTTCCCAGCACCACTCCAGTCCACCTTCTTGAGACCATAACCTCTGACTGACTGGAAATCAGTGATAACGGTCACAGGCTTTCATTGTAAGTCTATGAGATCTGCATCCTGGCCCTGTCCTGGCCGTGGTCTGGCCCCGTTCTAGCCACAGTGTGGCTCTCATAAACTTACATTGAGAAGTGACCTCCAGATAACCCAGCAAACATTGGAGCGATCCTGGAGGGCACAACTAGCTGAAGATTCGTATGGTTCTTGCCCTATGAGTGGTAAACACTTTTTTAGTATATGTCACCAGCTGGCATGCGCCCCCCTGTTACATTGATTGAGATCACTGAGCCAGCCTGCTCCTTACCGCACCGCCTTCCATCAGCGCACCTCTTCATGAAGAAGGTCTTTTCTAAAATTATCCATGAAGCAGATACAGACAACAATGCAGTTCTGTACAATTGAAAACACCTGTGCCCATGCAGGGAATTGACTGTAAGAAGTTCAGTGCAAAAAAGACTGATAACCCATGTAAAGAAAGAATTGCATGTAACAGAACTGAAAATTATTTATAAAGTTATGATTTTATTAGACAATTTATTAAAAAACATATAGCCATAATATTAATAGGGAAAGACAAGATAATGAAAAATACCAGAAAATGGCACCGCAGATCAGAGGCAAGTAAGTGAATAGTCAATACAACATGCTGCTCCAAACATCAAGTGTACATATAATATTATGAATAAATGTCATATTATTTTAGAGTTAAATAAAGCCACTGGTGGTCCACACCAAGTAAGTGGTAAGGCGATGAAGGGGCAAGTAAACCAGAAAACCCCCAGAAGAAGGCACATAAGCTGAAACGCGCGCAGGGGTCGTGGCACCGCAGGTATGAGGAAACTTTTGAATACTTCTGGTTTACTTGCCCCTTCATCTCCTTACCACTTACTTGGTGTGGTTCACCAGTGGCTTTATTTAACTCTAAAATAATATGACATTTATTCATAATATTATATGTACACTTGATGTTTGGAGCAGCATGTTGTACTGACTTTTCACTTACTCTGTTACATGCAATTGTTTCTTTTATATGGGTTATTATAAAATTATCCAGCAGATTTTTAAGGTAATCATGTGACTCTTCTTAGAAGTTTCCTACAAAGACCTGGACTTACTTTGATATCAATTTTGGAGCTGACACACTGGGCAGAATTGCTGCAGAAACCTTGGGTGTACAGATATTAACCTGTAATATTATCCTGGTCCTCTGCCGGCCTTTGTACATCGCAGCCCCCAGTGATGATGATATCAGTAGTCATATAGGACAAAACATCATCACAGGAGACCGGCATGGTGGGTACCGGGCAAGGGAAGGTGAGTATATATGTGTTTGCAAATAGTATAAAGTATGATAAATAGGGTCTATTGTGGATTCTGACTTGCCCCATCAAACTCGCAGAGGAAAATACCATGTATTCTTGCAATTCTGCAATATATCCCTGCCCTTGCCCGTGTAAACGTAAACTAAACATGTGAAGCTTAGAAGGTCATGAACACCATCCCTTTAACAATGAAATATATATATATATATATATATATATATATATATATTATATATATATATATATATATATATATATATATATATATATATATATATATAATCATCTCTATCTAGATATATCATCTCTATCTAGATATATCATCTCTATCTAGATATACCACTTGTCTGCATATACAGCGGAGACAGTCTGTATCTCCGCAGATCTTGGTCAATAGGTCTGAATAGAACAAGACCTATTGATCAACATTTACAAGGTCATCATGATTTACAGGTAGCAGAAATTGCCAGCAAAACATAAAATAGATGTAAAAGTCGTTCTCAATAAGTAGTTTTCAATCCAAGCAGGTTCTTGCCTTCCTTGCATTGTTCTTACTTTGGCCACTAGGTGGCGCACAAGACACGCTGATTGACTGCAGCCCCTCTGTCTGTTCTCTTGCAGGATGAAGTGTCCCCTCGCCAGCACCAATAAGCGATTTCTGATCAATACCATTAAAAACACGCTGCCCCCCGATAGGGAGAAGCACAGCAGGAGATCGGAGGATGAAAAGGAGACCAGGGACCACAGCAGGGAAAGGAGGCATTCTGAAAAGCACAGCGCACACCCCTATAAGAGGAGCGACGACTCCAGAAAAGATAAAAAGGGATCGCAGTCTTCAAGCAAGAGCACACGACATAGTCAGTCCAAGGGCGAGGGCAAGAGACGATAGCCGTGGGGGAGGGGTGCAGCAATAAGGCTCATACTGTTATCGTTTTGCAATATGCAGGGTGTTAATACTCGGTCTCATCTGCCTCCGGCAATGACTGTTATATGTTACACACGTACTCTGCAATCATTACTGCGCACACTGCTGGATTATAATGGGACGGTAATGGTGGCCATACACGTTGTATGAATGTAAGCTATTAGTTACCAGCTATGGGGATCCTGACAGCAAATAATAAGCAAAACGATTCTTGGCCGGCAGACCACGGCAGTGTTCACTTCCATGCTGGCGGACCTTTGTCTGGCATCCTGGGCGCTCCTGCCTCTTACTAGGCCCCCATAACATGAGACATAGGCATTTGCCCTGGATATAGGGGGCGCAGGATAGACGTGAACACTGCCATGTAGGACCGAACTGGACTCCAGACCAGGGTAGTCTGAATCTTTTTTGCTCTTGTCTAATTGGGCATGTTGGAATTTCAGCATGCGCAATCCTTGTTTTATTCTCACTGGAGATGAGCTGCCATCAGTGGTATCTGACATCAGTGTATTACCCGTCTCCCCAACGTGGATGCATGGACACTCGTCTGAGCGTGCATAGGTAGGGGGAATCGTCAGGTGACTGATGACCATCAAAGCTATATGGCCTCCTAAAACCACTCAGTAAATGGGTGTAAGGTGCTTTCACATTGCATTTGGTTACATGTTCTTGGGTCCCGTTGAGGCATCCAAACTCCTCTGGCAAAACGGGGTTCGGGTGTATGTGCCAGTGAGGCCATAGATTATAATGGTGCCGCCAGAGCAAACGTTCCCTCAGCTGTGCATAATTTTCGGGCGTATAGGACACGCAGACGTAGTAGACTGTGTCTGAGTGTCCGCCTCCAGTACACTTTTCCGCACAGCAGAATTCATGTTCACTCTGACAGCACCATTATAGTCTATGGCCACGTTGGTGTATTCCCCCGAATCCCGTTTTGCCGGGGGCGGGGGTTGGATGCGAGCCCCGATGTGTAAATGCGATGAGAAGGCACCCTGAGTAATGCATAATTGTCAAGATCTTGGGGCGAAGGGTTGTGTTAAATGAAAAGTTCTTGGCATGTTCTTGCAGATGTAAGGAGCGTTGAGCTGGAAGTGCTGCCCGATCTGAGGCTGTCCTGTGCAATGAAAATTACAGCTCCTAACATGCCTGATGGGAATTGTTGTTTTCTGCGAACAGAAGAGCCGCGGGTTGGGGGACACTTGACAAAGTGCAGTGCAATCAGGACAAAAGGCTTGCACTCCAACACAGAAAAATGGCCCCACGTGGTCTGCGTGTGTCGTGACCCTGCACGTGTAACTGAGCCATAAAGCACAAGACCAACTTGTGTCATCTTATTTTTCTCGGAATATCGTTGAAAGGGTTAAAGTTTCTTTGTAATTGCAATTCTATACCATGTCTGAGAGAAATGTACATGTCAGAGTGTTTTATTTAAAGGTATTGTCCAGTGATCTAAAAAAAAAATTAGTGATCTTTCTTGGAGAAACAGCGCCACTCCTGTCCGTGGGCCGTGTCTGGTATTACAGCTTTGCCTCCTCACAGCCCGTAAACCATAGTGACGCTGTTTCTGGAGAGAAGAAAAATTGAACCTTTTTTTTTCTTAAATCATGGAAACCTATTTAATGACTTGTTTGTATATGGCTTCTCTTTGATTTTTATCTATATGTTATTTACTAATAACAGTAATAAAGCCTTTTCTTTTCCCATCTTCTTATGAGCAGTGATTTATTCTGAATAACTGCGGATTGCTCAAACTCACTGAGAAGTTGTGTAACTGTTCATAAAGAGGGACGTATGAGAACGGAGAGACGGGGCTGTGCATGTTCTGAAAACTACGCCCCCCGTTGTGCATGGGCTGTGTCTAGTACTGCAGTTTAGTCCTGTTCAGATGAGTGGGACGGTGCTGCAGTTCTGGTTTAGACCTCATCTTTATATTTTACAAAGCAAAAATATTTTAAATACAGAGAAACAAGAGCTGAAGAATATTTGTGCACAGTATTTCTATCGCCCAGAGAAGGGCATGGATAAGTCAGTTTACAATGTATGGGCTTGTTCACATGATGGTGTTTTATGCCACATTTTTTACACTCGTTATTTCCATGGGGGGAAAAAAGCCAGCGTTTCATAGTATCGGCAAAGTTAATGAGATTTCTTAAATCACATGCACAAGCCGCTCGTTTTTACCTTGTGGATTGGAACCATCTTTTTTTTTTTTTTCTTTTCAAATCTGCATCGTCAATTCTTGATTGGGAAAAGTTCACTCAGAAACTCAAAACATCTGCTGCAAATACTGAATGTGTGCACATTTCCTATCTTTGTTTATGGATTTCACCAGCCGGACTTTACCCTTCAAGGCATTAACCCAACAAGACCTCTGAAAACAGCTTGTGGAATGTGGCCCTAAGGCTGCGTTCACACATCCGTGTAAGTTACGGCATCCGGGAGAAACAGAACAATCTTTTTTTTTTTTTTCCCTTCTCAGGTATCCTCCTAGTTGCATCCATTTTTTTTCTTTTTACTCATCCTTTTTTTTTCACTGAAGTATGTAAGCTGTCAGAACTATTTTCACCTATTGACTCTTAGCAATGGATCTGTTAAAAACGGATAAAACTCGGATGAAAAACTGATGTACCCAGTCTGTTTTATGTGCTTCATCAGTTTATATGGATCCACATAAACTTTAATGGCATAGTCTGATCTGCAAAACAGATGGACCGGAGATAAGGATCCGCTTTTAGAACTGGTGTGTGGATGGATCAATGACAATCTGCGGGTGCATGTGCTGTCTGTTTTTTCCTGAGACCTGTCACAAGGATGCATGAATGTAGGCTAAGATGTTACCTGCAGATCCCGTAAGCTGTGAGTTGGGGTTTACAGTGAATCCTACTTGTCTTTCCAGCAAATTTATCACGGTTCTAAACTCATTCCTAAACTGTTTCTGCAATATGGCAGGGTACATTATCCTGCTAGAAAAGGCCATTTCCATTAGGGTGAAGAACTTCCTAAAGTCATAGATGCATTTCCCACATGCAGCCCTGAGACTTGGGCACTGCTAATAATGTCACTGATTCACAGATTGTCCTTCCTTGGCCAACTTTTGGTATTTAAAATGGTATCACTTTAGGGGAGTTTCATTTAAATCTGAGTAGGTCCCTATAGAAACGGGTTTTGTAAATTACTTGAAAAAATGAGAAAATTGCCAGTAAACGTTAAACCCGTCTAACATCCTAACAAAATAAAATGACGTTTGAAAAATGATGCAGATGTAAAGTAAGCAGTTGGCACATTTTTCTGAATTTTCATCAATTTTCCAATATTTTCACAAATAAACACAAAACAAATCGGCCTAAATTTAATACTGACATAAAGTACAACATGTCATGAAAAAAGTTTTCTCAGAATCACTGGGATGCGTTCCAGTGTTATCACCACATGAAGTGACACTGGTCAGATTTAAAAGATGTGGCCTGGTTAAAGGGAACCTGTCACCTCAAATTGGCGGGATATTTAAATGAGTTTTTACCGGTCTGATGGGCGGCGTTTCATCTTCATTTCTCCACCCCGTCCGTCCCTGTTGTCCGCAATATGTTAGTGAATTAGAGTTCTTGTGCTCCATAGTTGGTTCGTGCACAATACAATCTTCGGTCGCGTACGCTCAGTATGCTTTGCCCATCTGCGGGCAAAGCCGAAAAGCATTACCAGGCATGCGCCCGCGCACTATGTCCCGGAAGTATTTTGCTGTGTTCCGGGACATAGTGCGCGGGCGCATGCACAGTAGCTTTTCGGCTTTGCCCGAAAAGCATTACTCCCATTAAGATTTATGTGTGTATATTATCATATGGTGTAGTGTGAGTGTAAACCGTGAAGAAAAAAAAATATCACACCAGGAGGTTTTTTTTGACGTTGCAACAAAACAAAAAAATAAAATAAGTGGAGAGCAAAAGAATCGTATCTACCAGAAAATGATTTCAATAAAAAAAAAAAAAAAATCACCGCTGGATGGAAAAAACAAATCCCCACACAGCTCGATATCCTGAACATTGAAAACATGACGGCTCTTGGAAAATGGCATGACAAGTGAATTATTTTTTTATTTTTTTTTACACCACTTAACCCCTTCACTCCGAAGCCTGTTTACACCGTCTTGACTAGGCCACATTTTACAATTCTCACCAACGACACTTTATGTGGTAATAACTCTGGAACGCTTCAACGGATCCCAGTGATTCTGAGACTGTTTTCTCATAACATATTGTACTTCATGAAAGTGATAAAATTTGTTCGATATGACTCGAATTTAATTTTGAAAGTATCGGAAATTTGGCGAAAATTTGGAAAACTTTTAGTTTTTAAGCCCTTAAATCAGAGAATTATGTCAAGCAAAATAGTTAATAAATAACATTTCCCACATGTCTACATCAGCACAATTTTTGAAGCATATTTTTCTTTTGTTAGGAAGTTATAAGGGTTAAAAGTTGATAAGCTGTTTCTCATTTTTTCCAACAAAACCATTTTTTAGAGACCAAAACATATTTGTAGTGACAAAAAATACTTAAAATGACACTATTCTAAAAACTGAACCCCTCAAGGTACTCTAAACTACATTCAAGAAGTTTATTAACTCTCAGGTGCTTCACAGGAATTGATGGAATATGAAAGGAAAAAAATTTACATTTTTCACTTTTTTTTTTCACAAAAACTTTATTTTAGACTCCCATTTTTTTTTTATTTTCGCAAGTGTAACAAGAAGTGGACCCCAAAATTTGTTGTTCAATTTCTCCTCAGTATGTAGATGCCCCATATGTTGTGGAAAACTACTGTTTTGGCGCATGGCAGGTCTCAGGAGGGAAGGAGCGCCATTTGACTCTTTGAATGTAAAATAAGCTGGAATAATTAGCGGATGCCATGTTGCGTTTTGAGAGCCTCTGATGTGCCTAAACAGTGGAAATGAAACACAAGTGACACTATTTGGAAACTAGACCCCTCAGGGATCTTACAAGTGCCTCTCATAAAATTAGAATATCATCAAAAATCTTCTGATTTTTATGTGGTATTTCCTGATGAAGGAGTTCTTTGAAACTCAGAAACGCGTTGAATAAAGACCACTTTTAATAATACTTTTGGACTACATGATTCAGCAGCGCAGAATTTGACCACGTTCTCCTACATTTTATTCTCAACGGCCAGTCCCTCGTGGATCTGCAGCAGCGAATCTTTCCAATGCTTGTCTTAAGCTACGTCTGGTGGTGACTTTTACCTTGCATTGACTGCGTAATCTCGTATAAAACCCTATTGCGCTATTTTCCTCCAACAGTTTTCATAGCAACCGATGCTTGAAAGAAAGAATTCTTTATTTGTATCTTTTCAGAGGGTAAGGAAGGGGTTTAGAGTCTCCAAAAGCACCTTAGCTAGGTGGATCAGGGAGGCAATTGCTTTGGCCTATACAGCAGGTGGCGCGGCAGTTCCCGAAGGGCCTAAAGGTTCATTCTACACAAGCCATAGTGACATCCTGGGCAGAGAGGTCAGAAGTGTTGTGTAAGGCGGCTACGTGGTCTTCCCTGTCCATGTTCTTTAAACATTATAGACTGGATTTGGGTGGCTCATCCGATCTCACATTTGGGAGAAGGGTGCTTGAGGCAGTAATCCTTCGCTAGTTTCTTTACATCTCTGTAATTCTCTTGTGGTGCTGTCATGGGAGACCGAATAAATGCTTAGCTACTTACCGGTAGCTGTGTTATTCGGAGCCCATGACAGCACCCTTATATTCCCTCCTTTCACGTGTGAGTGAGCACTCTTCAGGGCTTGAAGTTTCTGCGCTTGTGAAAGTTGTATTTAGTTTAAAGATGATGTATATATTTTGCTACTAACTTGGGTGGTCCTCTCATGCTCTGTAATCCAACTGATGCGGGAGAGAGGTGCCGCCCTTTTATGTCTGTAGGTTTCCTGTCCCTGAAGGGCGAATCTCCTCTCTCGTGGTGCTGTCATGGGCTCCAAAAAACACCGCTACCGGTAAGTAGCTAAGCATTTTCCTCCTGGAGTGCAGATTTTGCTAGAATAATTTTGGAAAATTTACCCCTTTGGGAATTTATCTACAGGTGTAGTGATGATTTTGACTCTATGCATGTTTTTCAGAAACAAGCAACAGTGGATGTTGCCCAGTGAAAATTGCAAACTGCCATTGGGGGTGCCTGTACGTTGTAGTCTTCAGTACGTTGCAGTCACCAGTATGTTGCATCGCGTTGTGCCGATGGGAGCACAGAGGGAGCTCCCTCCCTCTGCGATGCCCCGCGATGTCACTATTGACAGCGGCATCGTCATATATATGGTGGTTTGCAGGAAACGCAGCTCCTGCGGGGGCCTTATACACATACGGTGGTTTGTGGGAATGCAGCTCCAGCAGCGCCTTCTATATACAGTGGTTTGAGGGAACGCAGCTCTTGCAGCGCCATACATATACGGCCCATGTTGGGAACAGGTTAAATGAAACAAAATCTATACATTTTTGGTATCTGTAATTGTACTGACATGGAGAAACATTGCCAAGTAATTTTTATCATAACAGTGTAAAACCCTGATTCTCAAACTTTGGAGCACTGCTGTCCCTTTTTATTAGCTGTCTTTAGGGATTGCAAACATTGAAAACAATGGATGCTAAATGCTACTAATTAACCCCTTCTTGATTGTTTAAGACTTCCTCTATGACTAAATTCAGAAAGGCTGCAGCCTGTCAGTGTCCGGTGATTGCTTGCAGCAGTGACTCAGTGAAGTTGCCAATGTGTTCACCTAAGCTCACACTGACTTGTTCAAATTTTAAGACGTTCGTTAAAAATACCCATGATAAACGTGTTTTTACTTCATTATTAGTTTAATAATGATGATCATCTTCTATATATAAAGTCAAATACAATGGATCTCCATTAAACGTCTAGCTAATAAATCTATCAAAGCTGTCTTCCCCAATATAATAGCATCAGGCTTTTTCCTTGCAGTTTGCAAACTTCATGGAAATGGCTGACAGGTTGATATACGACTGTGGCATTTTTCCGGTTTTATACTCCCGCCATCCTCATTAAAAGCCACTTTTTGGCTGGGAAATAAATGGCATTTTTGTATAGAACAGCTTGAAGGGGTGCAGATGTAATAGATTTGCACAGCGATTATGACATTTCCACTGAAAACTACTTAACAAAGAAGATTTAAATGTTTTTAGATCAATGGAATAATGTAGCCAGAGGGGGGTTCCTTTTCTTAGCACAAACAGAGCATTTTTTTGTTGCGCTTGGTCTGCTGGACTCTGGGAAGCACACAGCGTTTTCCACTCTCACATTGCAGGCTGATAATGATGGGTTTTCTTCTGAAAACACACAATACAAAACAGGTCATTCCTGGACAATTAACAACAAAACTGAGACATCTACTATTCATAAATGCAGGGAAGTCCGAAAAATGATAAAGATTGATAGCGTTAGAGTTATATGATGTTATCATCTAGCACATTCAGACAAAAAAGGTGAAAATTTAAAGCTCGGGGACCCCAACTTATCACGTCATTTATAATATTGGTCTCGTCATACAGCTTTTTGGGCTTCTCAGGATCCAGAGCCATTGTTATGACCCTGCCTTCCAAGTCTTCATTCAGTTGCTGACTGAATACAGTGGCGAACACAGAAAAGGTCCTCTGTGCAAGAGCAGAATATGGGCCCAATATTGGTTCTGTGACAGAAGCTGTTTTGCAGGTGGAAGAGTGCCCCTTTACCCCTTGTGTAGGTTGCACCAATGGTATGTCCACCCTGGACTTATGAATCCTACTAGGGGTGACAAAACTGTCCAAAGAATTTACAGCATAAGTGTCCCTGTTATGAAGAAGCCAACATGCCAGCAATCAGCAGTAGAAGTGAATTCTTCTATTCTAGAAGAGACCTGATTATGGTGTCCAGTAGCTGGCAGCATCACACTGTAAAGTGACCTAGGGTGGTAGCAGTGGACAAGCTGCTCCTTCATAACGCCCTGACACTTTACAGGAAAATCGTGTGCCAGTCCCTGTGTGCTACTAGGTGTGGGGTGCATCACACTTGCTTGTAGGCCACAGGACTCCGCTTTCTTCAGGCTTACATCTTCAGGAGCCACCGCACGTAATGCAGGGGACATGCAGTTCATTTCAATAAGCAAAAGTTTACTGGGCAGCTCAAGTTCATCAGATTGTAGCCCGAAGTATTGGGCACAACACTTCTTATTGCTTGTTTCCTTAGTACAGTATGTCTTCAGCATTACTATCCTTTCCTCCTGGACTATCCCTATATTTACTGTTCCTATCAGCCCCAGGAATTTTCCGTCCAGTTCCGCAGTGCACAGGGATCTGTTACCTTTAGTAGCGAGCCTACTCGCCACTGCACGATACTCAGTTGAGCATCAGGGTGCTCGGGTATGCTAGGTATTTGATCGAGTATCGTGGGTGCTCGAGCGCCATGCTTGATTCTTCACCCTGTATGTTCTGTGGCTGTTAGACAACCCTTAAACATGTGGGGATTGTCTGCCATACACAGTAATGCCGTAGTCGTGTTGTCTACTGGCATTACTGTGATTGGACGGCCACATCGCGTTATCAGATCTTATATAAGACCCAGTGACGCGATGCTTGGCACACTTTACTCTGGAAGCTGTTCAGGGAGATTTGATGTAGGAGGGAGAGCTTAGATTAGACCAGGTATATAGGCAGTGTTTAATTGCTTTTGCAGTACTTGTATACCGACGCTGCACCATTAAAACAAAATTCCTTTTCAGGGCTACATACCGTCTTTTCTCTAGTAAAGCCACGGTTACCTGCATTCAGTGTAGGGATAGCTGATGGAGGAGGGAAGATTTTGGATTAGAGGCATATAGGCAGGGTTTATTGCCTTACAATCCTTCTATAGGTATACTGCTGCTGCAACCTAAAAACAAGTGTTTTTCGGGGCTTCATATTTTCTTTTCTCTATTAATACCAGAAAGTTTGCATGCATATATTATATGCCTAATTCAAAATGTGGAAGGCGTGCAGTAAGGGACGGGTTAGTGGACGTGCTGCCAATGGTGCATGCCGAAGCCATGGGCCAGGAGAATCTGTGCCTGCTGTGGGAGCACAGCTAACATGCACAATCACAAGACCCAACTTCCTGTCCCACTTTGTAGGGGGGCGCGGGGAACCATTCTTGAAGCCATAACAGTGCGAACAGGTGGTTGGTTGGATGGCAGAGAATGTTGCCAGTATGTTTTGCAGCACCACACTGTCTTCCATACAGTCTAGTCTTGCTAGGCAAGAGTCTACACTACATAACCCTCACCCTGATCCTCCTTCCTCCCGCAATGGTGTGTCCGAGGAGAAAAGTGATCCCACATTCGGGCACTCCAATGAGCTCTTTACATTCCCATTTAATGATTCTGGCCTCTCGCCCTGCATGTTTCAAGAGGGAACTGAGGAGATCGTATGTAGTGATGCCCAAATATTTGAGCAGCCCAGGTGTCTCAAGAGGTAGATGACGATGTGACACGGTTGCAAAAAAGTGATGTTAAGTCAACAAGTGAGGAGAACTAGAGTACGGAAGTGGACAACGAGGTGGTAGATGATGAAGTCACTGACCCAAACTGGGAAGGTGCCATGCAGAGCGAGGACAGCAGTGCAGAGGGGGAGGGATTCACAGCACCAAAAAAGGCAGTGGGGTGGCCAGAGGGAGAAGGCTTTCCAAGACCAACGGTTAGGTGATCCCCAGTATGGTGCTTTTTTAAAGAAAGTTCGGATGATAAAAGAACGGTCATTTGCAACCTTTGCTGTAACCTGATCAGCAGGAGCCTGATCACTACCAGGCTGACCACCACCAGCATGCTCAGGAGCATGTCATCAAAGCACCCGACTAGGTGGGCCGAGCGCCTGAGTCCATAATCAGTGTCTGTGGGTGACTCCACTGCCTCTTTCCCTGTGCTACGTGCCAATCCCCTATTCAGGAAGCATGCCTTATGACCCGGAACCTGTTGTTGCACATTCGCAAGCATCATCAGCAACTACATTCAATTCTTTGATCAGCACAGCTACCCCATACCTTGAATGCAATTGCAAATGCCCAGCAACAGGCCAAAATACTAAACGGGCACATTTCCAGACTGCTTGCCCTCTAAATGTTGCGGTTTAAGCTTGTGGACACTGAGGCTTTCCACAACCTCATGGCGGTGGTCGACCCTCGGTAGTCGGTCCCCAGCCGCCACTATTTTTCCCAGTATGCTGTCCCTGCCTTACATCAGCACATGTCCCATAACATCACCTGTGCCCTGACAAATGCAGTTACTGAGAAGGTCCACTTAACTACCGACACGATGATCAGGGGTTGTGGCCAGGGAGGCTATATCTCCCTGATGGCATACTGGGTGAACCTTGTAGAGGCCGGGACCAAGAGAGACCCTGGGACGGCACACATGCTACTGATACCGAGAATAGCTGGCCCTAGTTCCATCAGGGTTTTCTCCACTTCCTATAACAGTTCCTGCACTCCCTCCTCGTCATCCTCCATCTTGGAGTACGTAGTCCATATGATGTGCAAGTTGGAATAGTTGCAGCACTGCTTCGGTGGAGTAGCGACAAGCTCTGCTGAAACTAATTTGTTTAGATGACAAACAGCACACCACCACAGAGTCATGGATAGGTATAACAGACCAGACATTTTTTGTGGCTCTCGCCGGTGAACTTACAACCAGGCATGGTCGTTTGTGATAATGGCCATAACCTGGTAGCTGCTCTGAAGCTTGGCAAACTTGCACATGTACTATGACTGGCCCACGTGCTCAACTTAATGGTTCAGCAATTTCTGAAAACCTACTCAGATTTGCCTGAGCTATTGGTGAAAGTACACCACGTGTGCGCCCATTTACTCAAGTCGGCTACAGCTACCGCCGGTCTGACAGGGTTGTAGCAGCGCTTGCAAGTGCTAGCTCACCACTGGAAACATGTTGGCAAGGATTTGTGAGCAGCATTGGGCAGTAATTGAATACCAGTTACAACATGTCTTGTCTGTATTCCATCACCCTCCGCACATACAGTACAGACCAAAAGTTTGGGGACACCTTCTCGTTTAAAGATTTTTCTGTATTTTCATAACTATGAAAATTGTACATTCACACTGAAGGCATCAAAACTATGAATTAACACATGCAGAATTATATACTTAACAAAAAAGTGTGAAACAACTGAAAATATATCTTATATTCTAGGTTCTTCAAAGTAGCCTCCCTTTGCTTTGATGACTGCTTTGCACACTCTTGGCATTCTCTTGATGAGCTTCAAGAGGTAGTCACCGGGAACGGTTTTCACTTCACAGGTGTGCCCTGTCAGGTTTAATAAGTGGGATTTCTTGCCTTATAAATGGTGTTGGGACCATCAGTTGTGATGTGCAGAAGTCTGGTGGATACACAGCTGATAGTCCTACAATTGACTGTTAGAATTTGTATAGTGGCAAGAAAAAAGCAGCCAAGTAAAGAAAAACGAGTGGCCATCATTACTTTAAGAAATGAAGGTCAGTCAGTCCGAAAAATTGGGCAAACTTTGAAAGTGTCCCCAAGTGCAGTGGCAAAAAACATCAAGCACTACAAAGAAACTGGCTCACATGAGGACCGCCCCAGGAAAGGAAAACCAAGAGTCACCTCTGCTTCTGAGGATAAGTTTATCCGAGTTACCAGCATCAGAAATTGCAGGTTAACAGCAGCTCAGATTAGAGACCAGGTCAATGCCACACAGAGTTCTAGCAGCAGGCTCATCTCTACAACAACTGTTAAGAGGAGACTTTGTGCAGCAGGCCTTCATGGTAAAAAAGCTGCTAGGAAACCACTGCTAAGGACAGGCAACAAGCAGAAGAGACTTGTTTGGGCTAAAGAACACAAGGAATGGACATTAGACCAGTGGAAATCTGTGCTTTGGTCTGATGAGTCCAAATTTGAGATCTTTGGTTCCAACCACCGTGTCTTTGTGCGACGCAGAAAAGGTGAACAGATGGACTCTACATGCCTGGTTCCCACCGTGAAGCATGGAGGAGGAGGAGGTGTGATGATGTGGGGGTGCTTTGCTGGTGACACTTTTGGGGATTTATTCAAAATTGAAGGCATAATGAACCAGCATGGCTACCACAGCATCTTGCAGCGGCATGCTATTCCATCCGGTTTGCATTTAGTTGGACCATCATTTATTTTTCAACAGGACAATGACCCCAAACACACCTCCAGGCTGTGTAAGGGCTATTTGACCAAGAAGGAGAGTGATGGGGTGCTACGCCAGATGACCTGGCCTCCGCAGTCACCTGGACCGCACAGTGAAGGCAAAAGGGCCAACAAGTGTAAGGCTACTTTCACACTAGCGTCGGGCTCGGCCCGTCGCAGTGCGTTGGGCCGAGGTTACCGACGCTAGCGTTCTCTGCGCCGCACAACGGGGGCAGCGGATGCATTTTTCCAGCGCATCCGCCGCCCTATTGTGAGGTGCGGGGAGGTGGGGGCGGAGTTCCGGCCGCGCATGCGCGGTCGGAAACAGCGGACCATCGGCAGCAAAAAACGTTACATGTAGCGTTTTTTTGCAGCCGACGGTCCTCCGCAACCGTCGCACGACGGTTGCGACGTGTGTCAATTCGTCGCAATGCGTCGTTAATGTTAGTCTATGGACAAAAAACGCATCCTGCAGGCACTTTTGCAGGATGCGTTTTTTGACCAAAACGACGCATTGCGATGGAGGACAAAAAACGCTAGTGTGAAAGTAGCCTTAAGCATCTCTGGGAACTCTTTCAAGATTGTTGGAAGACCATTCCCGGTGACTACCTCTTGAAGCTCATCAAGAGAATGCCAAGAGTGTGCAAAGCAGTCATCAAAGCAAAAGGTGGCTACTTTGAAGAACCTAGAATATAAGACATATTTTCAGTTGTTTCACACTTTTTTGTTAAGTATGTAATTCCACACGTGTTAATTCAAAGTTTTTATGCCTTCAGTGTGAATGTACAATTTTCATAGTCATGAAAATACAGAAAAATCTTTAAATGAGAAGGTGTGTCCAAACTTTTGGTCTGTACTGTGACAACCAACGAGTGGGCATTGATGTCTGACATTTATGACGTAGTACAAAACTTTGATAAATTAACCAGGATGGTGAATGGCGATGACGCCATAATCAGCATAACCATCCCGCTTCTGTATCTACTCAAATGCTCTCTGCTCACAATAAAAGAGGAAGCTTTGCATGTGCAAGTGGAGCTGGAGGAAGAAAGTACACAAATTGGGTGAAAATGAGGAGGCGGAAGAACAGGAGATGGTTGCCTGCACTACAGAAGGTACTACACACACCAGCTTCATTCCGTCTGTTCAGCGTGGATGAGCCAAAGAGGAGATGGAGAATTGTCATCCTGGTGGGGACAAGGAAGTCTTGACTGTTGAAAATCTGGCAGACATGGCTGACTTTCCTGTGATCTTCACTTTATGCACTTTTTGGTCAACACTGATTGCTAGTTGTTCACCCTTCTCGACTCACGCTTCAAGGAGAAATTTCCATCTCTCCTTCCTAATTCGGAGAGGACTAATAAAATGGTTCAATACTGCAAGACCCTAGTTGAAAAATTAATACAATAATTCCTTTAGTTCCTTGGGCAACCAAGGCGGAGAGATGAGTGAGACATACACCAGGTCCAATAGCGGGAGAGGAACACTAGCAAAGTTCTGGGACAGTTTCATTAAACCCTCCCAGCACCCAGGACCTAATGTGTGGGGTAGTCTGACAAGGAGGGAAAAGTTTTGCAAGATGGCGAAGTAGTTCATAGCCGATTGTACCAATGTCCTCTGTGCCGTACAACTATTGGGTATCCAAGCTGGACATGTGGCATGAACTGTCCCTCTGCGCCTTGGAGGTGCTGGCCTGCCCTGCCCCTAGCGTTTTGTCAGAGTGGTTTTTTAGTGCTGCCAGGGGCATAATAACTGATGGGAGCATCCACCTGTCAACTGAAAATGCTGGCAGACTGACTCTTATCAAAATGAACAAGGCCTGGATTGGCCGAGACTTCTCAACCCCACGGGATGACAGCAGTGGAACATAAAGTCAATTCAAATGCTCCTTTTTTTCTGGTGTATTCCCATGCACCCCCTTCCAGCCAAAAAGGGTATATGGTTCATGGTTTCTTCTTTTTCTTGTCCTCCTCTTCCGCTTACAACATATCAACAGGGTCATCAAGCAGCCCTCACTCAAAATTTTTATAGGGTCATCAGGCTGCCCTCACAAAAAATATGTAGAGGTTCATCAAGCGGCCCTCACTCAAAAACTTTATAGGGTCAGCAGGTGGCCCTCACTCAAAATGAATAAGGCCTAGATTGGCCCAGACTTCTCAACCTCAGTAAATGACATCACAGGAATGGGTGGAGTCGAACTAGAAAGCAGACATCAGCTAGTCAAAGCAATGATAATATCATAGTTATAAAACCTTCACTATAATAAACAACAGCACACAGCTTGATAAGTGACACATGGTTGAATTCTGTGCTTTACCCCTATCTCAAGCTGTCCTCAGATTACATAGCAAAAACCTGCTGACAGATTCCCTTTAATTTATGGGGCTTTCAAATTAGTAACAATAATTTGTAAATACTATGGGTATGTTTCCACAGTCAGGATTTGCTCAGGATTTGACCCAGGTGAAATCTGCATCTGAGGTCACTGGCAGGTCACCTGCGTTTTAGATGTGTTTTTTTACATGCGTTTTGATGCTTTTTTTCCGCATGCGTTTTTGATGCGTTTTTTCATTACATGCTATTTTTTGTCACTTGAAATGAAACTTACTGAAAGTTGGCTTCTGGGAAGGATAAGGATAAGGATTTCCTGTTTGCAGAAAGGGTACGTGCACACAGCCAGTAAACGCTGCAGGTTGGACTCTGCGTACATCTGCAGCGGCCAGATGTTACAGCATAGTGGATGGGATTTCAAGAAATCCCATGTCCACTATGCGTTCAAAGTCACAGGCGGTTGACCTACGTAAACGGACATGCGGTAGCATGTCTATTTACGATACGGAGACGCTCAGTCCCCGCAGCATAAATTTCTCATAGACTATCATTGTATGCGGTTAATTATTAGTCACATACGTGATAACTGCGGGAAGGCAGCTTACTATGCATGTGTACTAATTTACATATGTTGAATCTTGTGTCACATCCGCGTGACGGGCCAGTGTCACACTTGCGAGTGTGATGCGAGAAACACGCGCATCAACACCTGACATTGCTGCCGGCACTCGGACTGACGTGTGCGGCTGCATAGAAATACATGCAGCCGCACACTCCGGTCCCGAGTGCCGGGTGTTGATGCGAGAGACTCATGCGAGGTTCTCACATTCTCACATCACACTCGCAAGTGTGACATCGGCCACACAGGAATATGTAATGTCCTTTTTTTTTTTTTACTAAATATATAATTTTTCTTTAAAAATGGTGTGGGCTCCCGCGCAATATTCAAAACCAGCAGAGGGAAAGCCAGCGACTGGGGGCAGATGTTTATAGCCTGGAAAGGGGGTAATACCCATGGAGCTTCCCAGACTATTAAAATCAGCTCACAACTGTATACTTTGCCTTTACTGGCTATCAAAATAGAGGGACCCTCCCAAAAATTGATGTGGGGTCCCCCTATAATTAATAACCAGCAAAAGCTAGGCAGACCGCTGCGGGCTGATATTAATAGCCTAGCAAGGGACCATAGATATTGACCCCCTGGCTACAAACACCAGCTCACAGCCAACCCAGAGATGTACCAATTCCAGCACTTAGCCTAGCTCTTCCCACTTGCACTGAAGCGGTGGCATATGGGGTAATAGTTTGGGGGTTAATGTCACCTTTGTATTGTAAAGTGACATCAAGCCCGGTTAGTAAAGGAGAGGCATCAATAAGACACCTATCTATTACTAATCCTATAGTTGGTAAAGAGTTAAATAAAGACACATCCAGAATAAAGTATTTTAATTAAGTAAAACACCACACAGTTTGACCATCTTTATTGTTCTCCTAATTCCCCGAATCCCTCGATCTGCAAAAAAAAAAAATTATAAACCAACCCAAATACTCCCTGTTGCGACGTAGTCCTTAATAACGAGTGTCCCATGACGAGTCTAGCTCTGCTACATCTGGATGCCTGACATCCAGATGTAGCAGAGCTTGGAGATGACCGCCAGAGATAACTCTCCGGCGATCACCTGCACTGCAGTTCTCACAATTAGCTGATCGTGAGAACCAGCCTTGTGACCGGAGGTAACCCCGGCGGTCAGGTGCATGGCAGTTCTCGCTGTGAGCTCAGTCATCGCGAGAACTGCAGTGGGCACGGACTTCCAGTGGTCACAAGGTAAGAGATTAATTAAATTAGTTTGCATGGGTAGTAAGCTGCGTTTCCACATCTAATGATAGTCAATGGGAAATTTACGCTGCGGGGACGGAGCGTCTTCACATCGTAAATAGACATGCTGCAGTCAATAAAGACACGACGCATGTTCGGATATGCAGGTCTTCCGCCTGCATCTCTGAACGCATTGTGGAGATGGGATTTCATAAAATCTCCTCCACTATGTTGCAACATCTGGACGCTGCGGGTTTGACGCTGCAGATGTACACAGCGTCAAACCCGCAGCGTTTCCTGACCGTGGAAACATACCCTTATACTCGCTTTGACATCATGCACATGGCTGAATGATCACCATTAGGTTTAAAGGTGAATAATAAATCTTTCTTAGGCTTCATGTAAGTGGCTGAATGACAACCGTTACCACATTTGAGCTCTAACCATAGTAGGCCAGCCAGGGATTCCTATGTTGTGTCACTCTGTATCTCTGTATGCCTCCAATTTCATACAGAGGTACACAATGTAAAATAGAAAATTGTGTGAAATATTTTTGCGTTGAAGGCGGCAGGAAGTGGAAAGGGCTTTGATATGTGGTTTGAAGGAGAGATCAGTGTCAAGGATTACCGAGAGACCGCGAGCTTGTGAGACTGGGGAGAGTGGGCAACTGTTTACTGTAATGGATAGGTTTGTTGGGGAGGGTCGCGTGAGATGGGGGAAAGAGGATGAATTCTGTTTTGTCCATGTTAAGTTTTAGATTTAGATCTGCGTGTCGTCAGCATAGAGATGATACTGAAAACCGTGAGATTCTATGAGCTGTCCCAGGCCAAAGGTGTAAATGGAGAAGAGCAGGGGCCCTAGCACTGAACCTTGCGGGACTCCCGACAGATAGGGGGCGAGGTGAGGAGGTGGTGTGTGAGTGGGAGGCGCTGAATGTCTGGTCTGTTAGGTATGACGAGATCCAGGATAGGGCCAAGTCTGTGATGCCAAGGGATGAGAGTGTCTATAATAATAGGGAATGGTCCACTGTGTCAAAGGCAGAGGACAGGTCCAGGAGGAGGAGGACAGAGTAGTATCGCTTGCTCTTGGCGGTTAATTGGTCATTGGTGACCTTAGTTAGGGCAGTTTCAGTGGAGTGGTGTGACCGGAAGCCAGATTGTATGCGGTCGAAGAGGGAGCAGGAAGAAAGATAGGACAGTTCAAGATGGATGTGTTGTTCCAGTAGTTTTGAGGCATAGGGGAGAAGTGATATAGGGTGATAGCTAGATACAGAGGATGGGTCAAGAAAGGGCTTTTTGAGGATAGGTGTGATTGATGCATGTTTAAAGCTTGAGGGGAAAACACCAGTTGTTAGTGATAGGTTGAAGAGATGGGTTAGGGTTGGGATGAAGACTGTGTCGAGGTTTGGGATGAAGTGGGATGGGATTGGGTCAAGTGCACAGGTGGTGAGATGCGATCTTGAGAGTAGAGTGGAGAGTCGATCTTCTATAATGGTGGAGAAGTTGGTTTTGGAGGAGGGGGGCTGGGCAGTTGAACGGAAGGGCTCTGGGTGTTGTCGACTAAAACTGTCTCTGATGTTATCAATCTTCTGCTTGAAAAATGAGGCAAAGTCTTCAGCTGAGATAAGTGGGGAGGGAGGAGGTGCTGGGGGGACGGAGGAGATAATTGAAGGTGTTGAATAGCTGTTTAGGGTTTTGAGACAGGGAGGATATGAGAGATGAGAAGTAGGTTTGTTTGGCTGTGGCGAGTGTGGTCTTGAAAGTAGTGAGGAACTGTTTGAATGCGATGAAGTGCTCGTTGGAGTGGGATCTTTTCCATCTGCGCTCAGCAGCCCTGGAAGCTTGCCTCAGTTCTTTGGTCAGGCTGGTGTGCCAGGGCTGCCTGTTGATTTTGCGAGCTTTAGTATGTGTGAAAGGGGCAAGAGATTCCAAAGCTACAGCTATTTACAGCTTTTTATATGCCTTCACAAACTCCTCTTCCTACAGTTTTCTTTTTAATCTACATGGAGTGAGTCTTCTCTCAGTGTGTGGGATCCTTACACCCTTGGCTGGTGTTTTACCCACACACCTTATACCTCTGGGTTTATGTTTATTTAATTTCCTTACTGTGCATCTACCTAACAAACAACATATTATTCTGGCTTAGCTTTTTGGTCAAGTGGCTAATAGTGTTTCATAAACAAAAAACTGAAATTTGGATATATATTATACACACAATTTACTTTTTGCATACCTGTTTGATTATTCCAAATTAGCAAACCGTACAACCCACAACCACTGTACACTGTGGGCTGTTGCTGTATTTTGAGGTTGTGTTCCTACGTCCTAGCATATGTTGTTATGTCTTCCATTTTTAGCAGGGGGAAACAAAACTTTTGAATGCAAATTATTAGAGTAAATTGAGGCATTAATATTACGGCAGGATGGTGTTGTATTAGTCTTTTTGGATATTGCATCAAACCTGCCTTAAATTTATGTTTGATTCCACAGTTTTCCAGGGTTGGTTAGATGTGACCAGTAACAAAATTTGGTAAAAGATTTAAACCGTTATACTTGTGTCCAAATATACTGTATATGTTAAACCAAAATATAGAAAAAGGAAAAAAACTATGTTTCAAACACGTTAGAAAATTTTATTAATTAACAAACAATTCTAAAACATGTTAAAATTAAGTAGAAAAAGACAGACAAAAGTGACACCAATTCATTATAGTAAATCAATATTATATGTATCAATGGTGGGAAGAAACTTGATACCCTAATGCAAGTTCCAAGTGGTGCCCATATGCCATAAGTCTTCCATTGTGTCAAGATGAAGTATAGAATCAAAATAAGTGAAAGCAGTCACAGGGGAGCGCAGAGGAATCGACCCAGGGAAGGGGAGATAAAGTGGAGTTGTCGAGCACCACCGCAGTTCCAGGAGGATAAAAGCGTGTGTCAAACAGAAATCAGTCCCAGGAGCGCTGAAGGAAACTCAGACAACATATGTAGTTTACCACAATGCGTTTCGACTGTAAACACCATCTTCTTCAGGTGGGATGAAGTATAGACATTCATTATCTTCTGTATGGTGAGCGCAACTTAGTCCTTGCTCAGAGGAACAAGAAAGGAAGAGCCTTTCCAGAGTATAATTTCAATACATATGCAAGGTCAGTACATCAGTAAAGGAAGGAATCTTACCCACACAGGTAGGGAGAAGTATCGGGTAGTCACAAGAACAGATTTAGATAGCCTCAACGCGTGTTTCGCATGTTTAGTCCATATTGGTTTATCAAGGGGCAGTAATGTGGTTTTGACATCCATGACCTTTTTTGTAACTGAGGTAACAGAAGAAGAAGAAGAAGCGAACGCGAAACGCGCGTCGGGGCAGAGGGACGCCGAGACACCCTTCCAGACTTTATAGCAGGTATCTATTATTGTTTTTCACTATCTTGGGCATACTATTAGCATAGCCAAATGATGGAGCGTAACTTTGGGGCCATTTTAATTGCCATGATGTTATGATATGGCCATAGATAGCTCCAGTGTATGGCGATGAACTTAGGCTGCTCAGGTGTATGATAGTCTATTGCATATTTGCACATTTGTGGTCTGGATAGGTAGTGTATCGTAGGCAGTATTGTCCCTCTTTTGCGGATTTTTTGTACCCTCTATAACATGGAGTAAATGTATTTTATATGTTTTATCATTGATTTACAATAAAAATTTGATATTTTATTTAGTACCATAGTGTTTGATTAATTTACTATCGGATCACACTAGTCGTGAGCTATATATGTTAAGGTACTTTACCCACATATGGAAAGGGGATACTTATGATTATGAGCAACTAAACGTGAATATAGGTCACATGGGAGGCCATGTGATAGTTCATTAGCCAGTGGGACTACAATGTATTGGCGCATGCACACCACACCAGCCACATCGCTCCCATGTGACCCGGTCAGGCGCATGAGATGCTTAGATGCCACGTCATGGCAGGTCCTTCTCACATACCATCCTTGCCACCGGAACCTGCCGCTTGCATGGAGCGGTCACCAGAGCGCCGCGAGGAGTGGGAAAGGCGACGGAAGGTGAGTATATAATGATTTTTTATTTTTTTTATTATTTTTAACATTAGATTTTTTATTATTGACGCTGCATAGGCAGCATCAATAGTAAAAACTTGGTCACACAGGGTTAATAGCGGCGGTAACGGAGTGAGTTACCCACGGCATAACGCGGTCCGTTACTGCTGGCATTAACCCTGTGTGAGCAGTGACTGCGGGGAGTATGGAGCGGGCGCCGCGCACTGACTGCAGGGGAATAGGGAGGGACTAATCGGACTGTGGCCGTCGCTGATTGGTCGCGGCAGCCATGACAGGCAGCTGGCGAGACCAATCAGCGACTTGGATTCCATGACAGACATAGGCCGCGACCAATGAATATCCGTGACAGACAGAAAGATGGAAGTACCCCTTAGACAATTATATAGTAGATTGCAAGTCAAAAGTTTACATATATTTCAGTAGCATTTGGTACCATTGCCCTAAAACCGAATGACTTGGGTGAAACGTTTGAAATATCCTTCCACAAGCTTCTCACAATAGTTGATTGGAACTTGGGCCCATTCCTTCTGACAAAACTGGTGTAACTGATCCAGGTTTGTAGGTCGTCTTGCTCACAGCGGCCTTTTCAGCTTTTCCCATAAATTTTCAATATGATTGAGATCAGAGCTTTGTGATGACAACTCCAAAGCATTGACTATGTTATTCTTAAGCCACTTTGTTACCATTTTGACAGTATGCTTCAGGTCATTGTCTATTTGGAAGACCCGTTTCTGCCCAAACTTTAACTTCCTAGCTGATGTCTTGAGATGCTGCTTCAGTATTGCCTCACAATCTTCTTTTATCATGATGCCATCTATTTTGTGAACTGCCCAGTCCATCCTGCAGCAAAATAACCCCACAACATGATGCTGCCCACCCCCGTGTTTCACAGTTGGGATGGTGTTCTTAGACTACTTTCACTCATCAGGTTTTCGCTGTCAGGCTCAATCCGGCAATTTTTTAAAAAAACGGAACCGACAAAAGCTGCCGCTGGATCTGTTTTTTTCTCCTAGACTTGTATTAGCACCGGATTGCGCCGGATGGCCTCAGGTTGTGTCCGGTTTTCACCTGATCCGCCAAACTGTTTTTCTGGCGACTGGAAAAAATGCAGACAGTAACGTTTTTTGTCTGTGGCGAAAAACTGGAAAACGCCGGATTTGGTGTTTCTGGTCACTTGCTAGAATGGAAGCATATGGATGCCGGAATGCGCCGTATCCGGAAAATGAGGGATGCGGCCACCGGATCCGTTTTTTTTAACTGAGCATGCTCAGATACATTTGGCCAGCCCCCAGGAAACAGATATAAACACTGCCAGTGAGGCCTCCTCTCATCCATTTACCAGCCAGCCACCAAGACAAAAGACCTGCCACCAGAGCTGAACCTGCCACCTGAGCCGAACCTGCCACCAGAGCTAAACCTGCCACCAGAGCTAAACCTGCCACCAGAGCTAAACCTGCCACCAGAGCTGAACCTGCCACCAGAGCTGAACCTGCCCCCCACTTCCTGTGTTCGCTCCGCGTTGCCCAGCATCTAAGCGTCCTATGCACCTGAGGGAGATACTACACCAAAATGTCTTCTTTCTGTTGCCAGAGGAAATATAGGACCCAATTGAAATGTTAAGCTTTGCTGCTGGCTCTAAAAGCAATGGTGGTAGGGGTACTTGCAGTGGTAATAACATTCTTTGTTGGGACAAATTTTGAGGTGGGAATTAGGTAAAGGGGATGAGGAGCTCATGCCATTTTCCACACAGTCAACTTTCCTGTCCGCCAAATAAGGAAATACAATGATAATGATGATTCTTTTGTAAATGAGACCTGGTAAGCAGACAGGGGTGCTGAGGAGGTGATGTCATTATAGGAGCAGGAGTTGGCAAAAACTGTTTGTGGTCAGCTGTAGATCAGGTGATGCCGCAAGTGCTTTTGGTGAAGAAGGCTGAACAGCATCTGAAATATCTATTGGCGGTGGAGGTAAGTCGTATGAGCATGCATCTCATGTGAGGGAGTTATTTTGCATATAGTCACCAGATGATTTTTTTGGCTATCTGTTTGGTCTGCAAAACGAAAATAAGTTGTGGACCTCCCAGCCTGCTTAGACTAAGAACTACGGCTCTCCATCAGCACATGAAGTGCCATCAACTGCTCATTTGGGAAAAGCAAAGCGTCCAGTAGTCAGCAAATCTTAAATTGTCCTACATTTTCTTGTCACACTCATCTTTGTCTCAGCCAGGCCACACCATTGTGTAGTTCCTGGATTGTGTCATCATGACCATCACACTCATGATCATTATTATCCACCACTACTGCTTGTCCTACTCAAAGTATGCCTCCTCCGCTTATCTATTGTACCTGCAAATACCCATCCCATATTGTGTGTCAAGGAAACAGGTGTACTCTTTTTGTATTCCGCTGTTTTGCCAACTAAACTCTCAGTTGGTCACTAGCAATGCAGTCACTGCAGTCTTCTGCCTTTCAAGAAAAGATGGCATGCGCCCATCCTTGTTGTAAAATACTCAGACAGCATTATTTCTCACAGAAAGGGGTATCTGTTCTTTGCTCACAGAACTGGAGAGCGTATTCCGCTCTCTCGACTTCTCTTCGAGCTACAAATTGCACTGCACTGTAGACACTCTATGCAGCAACTCTATGCAGGTACAATCCGTGAATTTCACGATTAACTGGATGAATATTTGTATTGACAACAACCGCTATAGGAATGGGTAGATATGTCTTGGCTATATTAATTAGTCGTAACAGATTGCACCTGCTCACATTTGTCTTATTCTGTTTGGAGGTGCAGGTCAATCTTGATATTGGTAGGCATGTTGACTGGAAGCTATGTCTATTTTCACCACCATGCAGCAAGTATCTGTCTCTTTTTACTCCTCCTCTGGATCTAACTCAACAGACATCACCTCATTCCCATCAGTCACAGGGTACAACGTTGATTCCACACACTGACTTCACTCATTTCAGTCAAATAAGGTAAAGTGCTTCAAGCGATAGTGGACAGTAATAGACAGAAGCTGTACAGTGGATGAGTTGCTGCTGTGCTTCAAGCAACTTGCATGCTTCCTGGCTCCCTGTGAACTACAGCTGAAAATTGTAATCTTGTTGGGCAAAGTAACTCACACTGTTTTAGAGACACATCCTGAGTTAATAATGCAACATAAAATGGAGTGAGGGGCTGTGCTGATGAGGGTAATAAAATGAGGGACTGTGCTGATGGGTGAATAAACAGAAGCTGTGCTGATGGGGGGGATTAAACAGAGGGGCTGTGCAGATGGAGGGAATAAACTGAGGAGCTGTGCAGATTGAGGGATTGTAGGTTTATGTTATAGAATTGCTTATGTGGCTGACCTGATATTACAATTGTTTTACTCAGCTTGGTTCTTGTTTTCAAGTACTCTTGGTTCTGGGAATGTATTCATGTACTTTGGGTAGTTCTTGTGACATATTTATGTACTGATGGTGGATCTAGTGAAGTATTCATGTACTGATGATGGATTTAGTGATGTATTCATGTATTAATGGTGGTTCTGGTGACATATTCATGTACTTATGGTGGTTCTGGTGACATTTTCATGCACTACTGGAGGTTCTGGTGACATATTAATTTACTGATGGTGGTTCTGGTGCCATATGCATGTACTACTGATGGCCCTGATGCTCTAATTATGTATTGATGATGATTTTGGCTTCATATTCATGTACTGATGATGGTTCTGGTGGTTAATATATTACCAGAATCACACTACATGAGTACAACACCAGAACAACCATCACTACATGAATATGTCACCAGAACCACCATTAGTTTTGTGCAAGCTGTATTTGTCACATGTCGGAAGCAAAAACCACCAGACGTATCCCTTTATTTATAATGGGGGTCTGTTTATTTTCCATTAGGGTATTTGCCAAATGCTGGACACTTTAATTGAAAACAAATTGGCCCGAATATAGCTACACTTTGTTAGTTTCCATAACTATCCTTGGGTTCTACATTTAAAATATAGGACTTCAGGGATGAATTTTGATATTTTTCCCCTGTGTTGTGTAAATGGTCCGCAAAAAATGATTGATTTGGTATCTAACTTTGAAATTGCACTCCCTGTTTATTCACATCCCTAAAATGAACCGTTTGTGTTCCCCCGCGTGTGCTAGCATTAGGTGTACAACTAGTAACCGAGGCAGCAGAAACCGCTACAGTATCTTTGATGTGATGAATCAGATGTTTTATCTGTTATTGTGACAACCTGACACACTTCAGCAAACAGAGATGCATCGGCTGAATAACAAGGCGCCCATTCCTACAAAAACTGTGTCCTTTCTCAGGCAGATACCCTGTGCCCACCAATTCCTTGGTCTTCTGGGTCAGCAGAGTGGACCAGTTGTAAAAACTGTCCCAGTTTGCTATGATCATACTGTCATCTCCAGCCTTCACTAATGTCAGAGAGGGTATTTAGCGTAGAAAATACCTTATATTTGTCAAAATGAATCTGGTATGGATCAGCGCTACTTTCAGGGTATGTGCACACGTTGCGGATTTCTTGCAGAAAATTCCTGAAGAAAACCGGAAATTTTCTGCAAGAAATCCGCATTTTTTTTTTTGCGTTTTTTTTCCGTTTTTTTCGCGTTTTTTTAGCATTCTGCAAGCGTAATTAGCTTGCAGAATGCTAAAGTTTTCCCTGCGATCTGTAGCATCGCTTGGAAAACTGACTGACAGGTTGGTCACACTTGTCAAACATAGCGTTTGACAAGTGTGACCAACTTTTTACTATAGATGCTGCCTATGCAGCATCTATAGTAAAAGATAGAATGTTTAAAAATAATAAAAAAAATAAAAAAATGCTTATACTCACCCAGACATCTCACCGGCGTCCGTTCCGTATAGCTGGTCTGTGCGCACAGGACCTCCCGTGACGTCACGGTCACGTGAGCGGTCACATGACCGCTCACGACCAATCACAGGACAGTGACGTCATTCGGCGAGGTCCTTCAGCGCACACCAGGTACAGAAACCGAACGGCAGCGTGCGAGGAGGCGGCAAGACATCGAGGGTGAGTATAGGACTGTTTATTATTTTATTTCTTATTTTTTGACCACTTATATGGTGCCCAGTGCGTGGAGGAGAGTCTCCTCTCCTCCACCCTGGGTACCAACCGCATATAATCTGCTTACTTCCCACATGGTGGGCATAGCCCCGTGCGGGAAGTAAGCAGATCAATGGACCCCTAGGTGTGCGGAATCCCTGCAATTCCGCATTTTTAATGAACATGTTGCTTTTTTTTCCGCTATGCGATTTTTTCGCGGAAAAAATCGCAACATTTGCACCAAAAATGCGGAATACCCTGTAAATAATAGGAGGCTTATGTAAGCGTTTTTTTTCGCGTTTTTATCACGTTTTTATAGCGAAAAAACGCGAAAAAAACGCTAACAATCCTGAACGTGTGCACATGGCCTCAGTCATCTGCTGCTGCTGCCAATTAGAAAATAGGCAGTACTGTTTGCCTGATTGTCCGTAGTTTGTCTTCTACTACACCGCATTGCTGTTGCTAATGCCAGTGTATCTAGCAGGACAAGTATTCCGTGTCCATCATGTCCTCTATACTGTAGTACCACTACTGCCGGGGTTGCCGTTGCTGGACTTACACTGTAAAAGATCTCTTTGCCTGCCCCATCTTAATTCTCTACCATGCAGCTTTTGCCACTGATACTGCACAGCCACACCAGCGAAACATCTCTTTGCTGTCTGCCCACTGTGTTTTTCACTGCTAGACTGAACTGCTGCTGCAAGGCCTGCTGTTGTGGGCAGGGTGGACACAGAGAACTTGGGGCTCCTGTACAAGAAATATGTTTGGACCCCCCTCTTTTTATTGTGACCAAGCTCCAAATTATATATATATACCGCTCAAAAATATAAAGGGAACACTTAAACAACAGAATATAACTCCAAGTAAATCAAACTTCTGTGAAGCAAAACTGTCCACTTAGGAAGCCACACTGATTGACAATCAATTTCACATGCTGTTGTGCAAATGGAATAAAGAACAGATGGAAATTATTGGCAATTATCAAGACACCCTCAATAATGGAGTGGTTCTGCAGGTGGGGACCACAGACCCCATCTCAGTACCAATGCTTTCTGACTGATGTTTTGGTCACTTTAGAATGTTGGTTGTGCTTTCACACTCGTGGTAGCATGAGACGGACTCTACAACCCACACAAGTGGCTCAGGTAGTGCAGTTCTTCCAGGATGGCACATCAATGCGATCTGTGGCAAGAAGGTTTGCTGTGTCTGTCAGCGTAGTGTCCAGAGGCTGGAGGCGCTACCAGGAGACAGAAGCAAAGGATTTTTCTGGCACAGGAGTCCTTTTTTTAAAAAATAATTTTATTTATTCAGACATCTTCATCAGTAAAAAAACAGTACATACGGGGAGACCCCCAACGCCTGATGCGTTTCGGACCCGTTAAAAATGGTCCTTTCTCAAAGGAGACAGGCCAGTACACCAGGGGACGTGGAGGAGGGTCATAGGAGAGCAACAACCCAGCAGCAGGATCGCTACCACTGCCTTTGTGCAACGAGGAACAGGAGGAGCAGTGCCAGTGCCCTGCAAAATGACCTCCAGCAGAACACAAATGTGCATGTGTCTGCACAAACGGTTAGAAACTGACTCCATGAGGATGGTCTGAGTGCCCTACGTCCACAGGTGGGGGTTGTGCCCACAGTCCAACACCGTGCAGGACACTTGGCATTTGCCACAGAACACCAGGATTGGCAAATTCACCACTGGCGCCCTGTGCTCTTCACAGATGAAAGCAGGTTCACACTGAGCACATGTGACAGACATGACAGAGTCTGAAGAGAGGCCATGGAGAGCGATCTGCTACATGCAACATCCTTCAGCATGACCGGTTTGGCAGTGGGTCTGTAATGGTGTGGGGTGACATTTCTTTGGAGGGCCGCACAGCCCTCCATGTGCTCGCCAGAGGTAGCCTGACTGACATTAGGTACCGAGATGAGATCCTCAGACCCCTTGTGAGACCATATGCTGGTGCGGTTTGCCCTGGGTTCCTCCTAATGCAGGACAATGCCAGACCTCATGTGGCTGGAGTGTGTCAGCAGTTCCTGCAAAATGAAGGCATTAAAGTTATTGTCTGGCCCGCCCGTTCCCCAGACCTGAATCCAATTGAGCACATCTGGGACATTATGTCTCGCTCCATCCACCAATGTCACGCTGCACCACAGACTGTCCAGGAGTTGTCGGATGCTTTAGTCCAGGTCTGGGAGGAGATCCCTCAGGAGACCATCCGCAACCTCATCAGGAGCATGCCCAGGCGTTGTACAGTAGGGAGGTCACACAGGCATGTGGAGGCCACACACAATACTGAGCATCTTTTCCCTGTCAAGAGGCATTTCCACTGAAGTTGGATCAACCTGTAATTTTATTTTCCACTTTGATTTTGAGTATCATTCCAAATCTAGACCTCCATAGGATATTCATTTTGACTTACATTGATAATTGTTATGTTTGATTGTTCTGAACACATTACACTATGCAATGAATAAAAATTTGCAACTGGAATATTTCATTCAAAGATATCTAGGATGTGGTATTTTAGTGTTCCCTTTATTTTTTTTGAACAGTGTGTGTGTAATATATATATATATATATATATATATGTGTGTGTATGTATATGTATAAATATATATATACTAGCTGTACTACCCGGCTTCGCCCGGGTTAATGACTGCTGTTAGCAAAATAGAATGTGTTAACAAAAATTTATTCTGCACACAAAAACCACAAAACAAATAGATAGAAATGTAATTATTAAAAGGCAAAAACTAAGCTAATAGAAGAATTTCACAACATACACTCACCGGCCACTTTATTAGGTACACCATGCTAGTAACGGGTTGGACCCCCTTTTGCCTTCAGAACTGCCTCAATTCTTCGTGGCATAGATTCAACAAGGTGCTGGAAGCATTCCTCAGAGATTTTGGTCCATATTGACATGATGGCATCACACAGTTGCCGCAGATTTGTCGGCTGCACATCCCAAAGATGCTCCATACAAGGCAGGATGGATCCATGCTTTCATGTTGTTTACGCCAAATTCTGACCCTACCATCCGAATGTCGCAGCAGAAATCGAGACTCATCAGACCAAGCAACGTTTTTCCAATCTTCTACTGTCCAATTTCGATGAGCTTGTACAAATTGTAGCCTCAGTTTCCTGTTCTTAGCTGAAAGGAGTGGTACCCGGTGTGGTCTTCTGCTGCTGTAGCCCATCTGCCTCAAAGTTCGACGCACTGTGCGTTCAGAGATGCTCTTAGGCCTACCTTGGTTGTAACGGGTGGCGATTTGAGTCACTGTTGCCTTTCTATCAGCTCGAACCAGTCTGCCCATTCTCCTCTGACCTCTGGCATCAACAAGGCATTTCCGCCCACAGAACTGCCGCTCACTGAATTTTTTTTCTTTTTCGGACCATTCTCTGTAAACCCTAGAGATGGTTGTGCGTGAAAATCCCAGTAGATCAGCAGTTTCTGAAATACTCAGACCAGCCCTTCTGGCACCAACAACCATGCCACGTTCAAAGGCACTCAAATCACCTTTCTTCCCCATACTGATGCTCGGTTTGAACTGCAGGAGATTGTCTTGACCATGTCTACATGCCTAAATGCACTGAGTTGCCGCCATGTGATTGGCTGATTAGAAATTAAGTGTTAACAAGAAGTTGGACAGGTGTACCTAATAAAGTGGCCAGTGAGTGTATATTAGCTTTGTTATACTGAGAATGTCTTTGTTGCCTATATTAACCAATCAGAGCTCAGATTAATTAACTGTAGCAAAATAGAAGCTGAGCTGTGATTGGTTGCTATTGGCAGCCTGATAAATCCCCAGCCAACAGTAAGCCCACCCCCTGGCAGTATATATTAGCTCACACATACACATAATAGACAGGTCATGTGACTGACAGCTGCCGTATTTCCTATATGGTACATTTGTTGCTCTTGTAGTTTGTCTGCTTATTAATCAGATTTTTATTTTTGAAGGACAATACCAGACTTGTGTGTGTTTCAGGGCGAGTTTCATGTATCAAGTTGTGTGTGTTGAGTTTTGTGTGGCGACATGCGTGTAGCAACATTTTGTGTGTCGAGTTGTGTTGTGAACTCTGTTTTCGGGCTCCCTCTTGTGGTCACTGGTGGTATGGTGTGACTTCTGCTTTGGGCTCCCCCTGGTGGCTTTGTTTGTTATCCTGCTGGTCTCTGGCTATCAGCTGGATCGTTATCCTCTGGGAGGTTCCTATATAGCTCTGTTTTACTTCCACTTGTTGCCGGCTGTTGATGTAATCAGTGCTACTCAGATTCCTTCTGACTACCTTGCTCCCAGTCCATCCAGGACAAGCTAAGTTTTGTTTGCTCATTTTTTGATCAGCAGTGTTTATCATGTTTTCTTGTCCAGCTTGCTAAAATGTGATTCCCTCGCTTGCTGGATGCTCTAGTGGACTGAGTTTCTCCCCACACACCATTAGTTGGTGCGTGGGTTCTTGAAATCTCAGGATGGATATCTTGTAAGGGTTTTTTATTGATCGCATAGACCCCTGCTCTATTTTCTGCTTTCTAGTACTAGTGGGCCTCTTTTGCTGAATCTGATTTCATCCCTACGTATGTGCCTTTTTCTTACTTCACCGTTAATATTTGTTGGGGGCTTCTATATCTTTGGGGATTATTTCTCTGGAGGCAATTGAGGTCTTTCTTTCTCTTTAGGGGTAGCTAGTTCCTCAGGCTGGCTCGAGACGTCTAGGAAATTTTTTAGGCACGTTCACCGGCTACCTCTAGTTGTTTTAGATAGGTTCAGATTTGCGATCAGTCCAGTTACCATCTCCCTAGAGCTTGTCCTTAGTTTATTCACTTGCTGGTCTATTCGTGATCCTCAGCCACTAAGGATCATAACAGTACAGCCGGCCTGTAAAGTGTTAATTGCATGGCAGAAGCAGGAGAAAAGAAGCCTTGAGAATTTTTTTTTTTTTTTTTTTGCCGTGTGTCTAGCTGCTGTGGCTAGCTTCTCTCCTCCTCTTAATCTTGGTGTGGCTCTGAGTTCAGCTGCTGACATGGATGTCCAGAGCTTGGCTTCCAGTCTGGATCATCTTGCTGCTAGGGTTCAAAGTATTCAGGATTTTGTTGTTCACAGTCCTATGTCAGAGCCTAGAATGCCTATTCCGGAGTTGTTTTCTGGAGATAGATCTACGTTCCTGAATTTTAGGAACAATTGTAAGTTGTTTCTTTCTTTGAAACCTCGTTCCTCTGGTGATGCCGTTCAGCAAGTTAAGATTATCATTTCCTTTTTGCGTGGTGACCCCCAAGATTGGGCCTTCGCATTGGCGCCAGGGGATCCTGCATTGCTTAGTGTAGATGCGTTTTTTCTAGCCCTTGGATTGCTCTATGAGGAACCTAATCTTGAGAACCAGGCTGAAAAAACGTTATTGGCCCTCTCGCAGGGGCAAGATGAAGCAGAGGTGTACTGCCAGAAATTTCGGAAATGGTCGGTGCTTACTCAGTGGAATGAGTGTGCCCTGGCTGCAAATTTCAGAGAAGGTCTTTCTAAAGCCATTAAGAATGTCATGGTAGGGTTTCCTACGCCTGCAGGTCTGAATGAGTCAATGACTCTGGCCATTCAGATTGATCGGCGTTTGCGGGAGCGCAAACCTGTGCACCATTTGGCGGTGTCTTCTGAACAGACACATGAATCTATGCAATGTGACAGAATTCTAACCAGAAGTGAACGGCAAGATTATAGACGGCAAAATGGGTTGTGCTTTTATTGTGGTGACTCAGCTCATGTTATCTCAGCATGCTCTAAGCGCAAAAAAAAGGTTGATAAATCTGTCACCATTGGTACTTTACAGCCTAAGTTCATTTTGTCTGTTACCCTGATTTGTTCCCTGTCATCTTACCCGGTTAATGCTTTTGTAGATTCAGGTGCCGCCCTGAGTCTGATGGATTGGTCATTTGCCAGGCGCTGTGGTTTTGATTTGGAGCCTTTAAAATTCCCTATTCCACTAAGGGGAATTGATTCTACACCATTGGCTACGAATAGACCTCAGTACTGGACACAAGTGACCATGTGCATGACTCCTGTTCATCAGGAGGTGATTCGCTTTCTTGTACTGCATAATTTGCATGATGTCGTCGTGTTGGGTCTACCTTGGTTGCAGACTCATAATCCAGTCCTGGATTGGAAAGCTATGTCGGTGTCAAGTTGGGGTTGTCAGGGAATTCATGGTGACGCTCCTGTGGTGTCAATTGCTTCGTCCACTCCTTCTAAGTCCCTACGTTTTTGTCAGACTACCAGGATGTATTTGAGGAGCCCAAACTCAATTCTCTACCTCCTCATAGGGACTGTGATTGTGCTATAAATTTGATTCCTGGTAGTAAGTTTCCTAAGGGACGACTTTTCAATTTATCTGTGCCGGAGCATGCTGCCATGCGGAGTTATATAAAGGAGTCTTTAGAGAAGGGACATATTCGCCCATCCTCATCCCCTCTTGGTGCAGGATTCTTTTTTGTGGCTAAAAAGGATGGTTCCCTGAGACCCTGTATTGATTATCGCCTTTTGAATAAAATCACGGTCAAATTTCAGTATCCTTTGCCATTGTTAACTGATTAGGGGGTCTAGTTGGTTCACCAAGATAGATCTTTGTGGTGCGTATAACCTTGTGCGTATAAAACAGGGTGATGAATGGAAAACTGCATTTAATACGCCTGAAGGCCATTTTGAGTACTTGGTGATGCCTTTTGGACTTTCTAATGCTCCTTCAGTCTTTCAGTCCTTTATGCATGACATCTTCCGTGAATATCTGGATAAGTTTATGATTGTGTATCTGGATGATATTCAGTTTTTTTTCGGATGATTGGGAGTCTCATGTTAAGCAGGTCAGGATGGTCTTTCAGGTCCTACGTGACAATGCCTTATTTGTGAAGGGCTCAAAATGTCTTTTTGGAGTCCAGAAGATTTCTTTTTTGGGTTTCATTTTTTCTCCTTCTACTATTGAGATGGACCCAGTCAAGGTTCAGGCTATTCATGACTGGACGCAGCCTACATCTGTTAAGAGTCTTCAGAAGTTCTTGGGTTTTGCTAATTTTTACCGTCGCTTCATAGCTAATTTTTCTGGCGTTGTTAAGCCTTTGACGGATTTGACCAAGAAGGGTTCTGATGTGACTAATTGGTCTTCTGCGGCTGTGGAGGCCTTTCTCGGAGCTGAAGCGTCGGTTTTCTTCGGCTCCGGTCTTATGTCAGCCAGATGTCTCACTTCCCTTCCAGGTGGAGGTTGATGCTTCCGAGATTGGAGCGGGGGCTGTTTTGTCGCAGAGAAGCCCCGATGGCTCTGTGATGAAGCCATGTGCTTTCTTTTCAAGAAAGTTTTCGCCTGCCGAGCGGAATTATGATGTCGGTAATCGGGAGCTGTTGGCTATGAAGTGGGCATTTGAGGAGTGGCGACATTGGCTCGAGGGAGCTAAACATCGTGTGGTGGTCTTGACTGACCACAAGAATTTGATTTATCTCGAGTCGGCCAAGCGGCTGAATCCCAGACAGGCTCGTTGGTCGTTGTTTTTCTCTCGTTTTGATTTCATGGTCTCGTACCTGCCGGGTTCGAAGAATGTGAAGGCTGATGCTCTTTCTAGGAGTTTTGTGCCTGACTCTCCTGGAGATTCAGAGCCGGCTGGTATCCTTAGAGAAGGGGTGATTTTGTCTGCCATCTCCCCAGATTTGCGACGTGTGCTGCAAGAGTTTCAGGCGGATAGACCTGACCGCTGTCCACCGGAGAGACTGTTTGTCCCTGTTAGATGGACCAACAGAGTCATCTCCGAGGTTCATTCTTCGGTGTTGGCGGGCCATCCTGGAATATTTGGTACCAGAGACTTGGTGGCCAGGTCTTTTTGGTGGCCTTCCTTGTCGCGGGATGTGCGTTCCTTTGTGCAGTCTTGTGGAATTTGTGCTCGGGCGAAGCCTTGCTGTTCTCGTGCCAGTGGTTTGCTGTTACCTTTGCCTGTCCCGAAGAGGCCTTGGACGCACATTTCCATGGATTTTATTTCAGATCTCCATGTCTCTCAGAGAATGTCTGTTATCTGGGTGGTGTGTGATCGTTTTTCTAAGATGGTCCATTTGGTGCCCTTGCCTAAGTTGCCTTCCTCCTCCGAGTTGGTTCCACTGTTTTTTCAAAATGTGGTTCGTTTGCACGGGATTCCTGAGAACATTGTTTCTGACAGAGGATCCCAGTTTGTGTCTAGATTTTGGCGGACCTTTTGTGCTAAGTTGGGCATTGAATTGTCTTTTTCGTCGGCCTTCCATCCTCAGACGAATGGCCAAACCGAGCGAACTAATCAGACCTTGGAGACTTATTTAAGATGTTTTGTTTCTGCTGACCAGGACGACTGGGTTACTTTTTTACCGTTGGCCGAGTTTGCCCTTAATAATCGGGCTAGTTCTGCTACTTTGGTTTCTCCTTTTTTTTGTAATTCAGGGTTTCATCCTCGTTTTTCCTCGGGTCAGGTGGAGCCTTCTGACTGTCCTGGAGTGGATGTTGTGGTGGATAGGTTGCATCGGATTTGGAATCATGTGGTGGACAATTTGAAGTTGTCACAAGAGAAGGCTCAGCTCTTTGCCAACCGCCGTCGCTGTGTGGGTCCCCGACTTCGCGTTGGGGACTTGGTGTGGTTGTCTTCTCGCTTCGTTCCTATGAAGGTCTCCTCTCCTAAGTTCAAGCCTCGGTTTATCGGTCCTTATAAGATTCTGGAAGTCCTTGGCCCTGTGTCATTCCGTCTGGACCTCCCGGCATCATTTGCTATTCATAATGTGTTCCATCGCTCGTTATTGCGGAGGTATGTGGTACCTGTGGTTTCTCCGGTTGAGCCTCCTGCCCCGGTGCTGGTTGAGGGAGAATTGGAATACGTGGTGGAGAAGATCTTGGATTCTCGTGTTTCTAGACGGAGGCTCCAGTATTTGGTCAAGTGGAAGGGCTATGGTCAGGAAGATAATTCTTGGGTTGTCGCCTCTGATGTTCATGCGGCCGATTTGGTTCATGCCTTCCATGTGGCTCATCCTGATTGCCCTGGGGGTTTTCATGAGGGTTCGGTGACCCCTCCTTAAGGGGGGGGTACTGTTGTAAACTCTGTTTTCGGGCTCCCTCTTGTGGTCACTGGTGGTATGGTGTGACTTCTGCTTTGGGCTCCCCCTGGTGGCTTTGTTTGTTATCCTGCTGGTCTCTGTCTATCAGCTGGTTCGTTATCCTCTGGGAGGTTCCTATATAGCTCTGTTTTTCTTCCACTTGTTGCCGGCTGTCGATGTAATCAGTGCTACTCAGATTCCTTCTGACTACCTTGCTCCCAGTCCATCCAGGACAAGCTAAGTTTTGTTTGCTCATTTTTTGATCAGCAGTGTTTATCATGTTTTCTTGTCCAGCTTGCTAAAATGTGATTCCCTCGCTTGCTGGATGCTCTAGTGGACTGAGTTTCTCCCCACACACCATTAGTTGGTGCGTGGGTTCTTGAAATCTCAGGATGGATATCTTGTAAGGGTTTTTTATTGATCGCATAGACCCCTGCTCTATTTTCTGCTTTCTAGTACTAGTGGGCCTCTTTTGCTGAATCTGATTTCATCCCTACGTATGTGCCTTCTTCTTACTTCACCGTTAATATTTGTTGGGGGCTTCTATATCTTTGGGGATTATTTCTCTGGAGGCAAGCGAGGTCTTTCTTTCTCTTTAGGGGTAGCTAGTTCCTCAGGCTGGCTCGAGACGTCTAGGAAATTTTTTAGGCACGTTCAACGGCTACCTCTAGTTGTTTTGGATAGGTTCAGATTTGCGATCAGTCCAGTTACCATCTCCCTAGAGCTTGTCCTTAGTTTATTCACTTGCTGGTCTATTCGTGATCCTCAGCCACTAAGGATCATAACAGTGTTGCATGTGACAGGTTAGTGTAGCAAGTTGTGTGCAGCAAGTTTTGAGCATGGCGAGTTTTGCGCGTGGCGAGTTTTATGTGTGGTGCGTTTTGAGTATGTGCAAGTTTTGTGTGAGGCAACTTTTGCATGTGGTGCAACTTTTGTACATGTGGCAATTTTTCTGTGTGTGCAAGTTTTGCATGAGGTGAGTTTTCCATGAGGTGAGTTTTGCGTGTGGCGAGTTTTGCGTGTGGCGAGTTTTGAGTGGTGACTTTTGTGTTTCGACTTTTATGTGGCGAGGTTGGTGTATGTGTGGTGAAATGTGCGCTGAGGGTCGTATATGTGTTCAAGCACGTGGTAGTGTGTGGCGCATTTTGTGTTTGTGTTCATATCCCCGTGTGTGGTGAGTATCCCATGTCGGGGCCCCACCTTAGCAACTGTACGGTATATACTCTTTGGCGCCATCGCTCTCATTCTTTAAGTCCCCATTGTTCACATCTGGCAGCTGTCAATTTTTCTCCAACACTTTTCCCTTCACTTTTTCCCCATTATGTAGATAGGGGCAAAATTGTTTGGTGAATTGGAACGCGCGGGGTTAAAATTTCACCTCACAACATAGCCTATGACGCTCTCGGGGTCCAGACGTGTGACTGTGCAAAATTTTGTGGCTGTAAAACAAAGATCCTAAAACTATGGAATCCAAGATATAAAAATAATAAAACTTAAAATAAATCTATAAAAAATCTAAAAAAATTTTTTGAGAAATAATAATGAGGAAAGGTACAATGCACTAAAATGCCTTTATTACATAAATATGTATTTATACAGGGCAACAATAGGCAACTCAAAAGTGTGCCTGTAACTGGAGGACAAAATGGTAAAATTAAACAGCAAAAATAGCACCAATATTGTAACGGACACCGAGAAGGCAGAATATAAAAGAGAAAAAGTTCATACATATATGTAAGAAAGTATAAAAACATATATATATGTATATATTATGTATATAAATAACAAATTTAGTAAAAAATCTGTATATAAAAAGATGGCCGTAAAAAAGGGGGGGAGGGGAGATATAAACACTGAGCAAAGCTGAATAAGGTACGATCATAAAATATATATATGTGCAAAGACGTGTATAGTAAACACATACTACATATAAGGTGCACACAATGAGTAATAAGGTGCAAATGAAAGTGCAAAGTGTAATGCAAGCTGGTTGAAACAAAAAATATATATATATATAAAACAAAATGAGTGATAAGATACAATTGAACACACAAAGTGTTAAAGTGGTGAGGGATAAACCCTAAATCACGAAACTTGCTCAATGTGAAAATTACATACGGCCACAAAAAATATATATATATTTACCAATGCCCGCTAAGTGTCCAGGTCCTCCAGATACCGCACACCCCGACGCGCGTTTCGGACTGTGTCCTTCGTCATAATTTTCACATTGAGCAAGTTTCGTGATTTAGGGTTTATCCCTCACCACTTTAACACTTTGTGTGTTCAATTGTATCTTATCACTCATTTTGTTTTATATATATATATATTTTTTGTTTCAACCAGCTTGCATTACACTTTGCACTTTCATTTGCACCTTATTACTCATTGTGTGCACCTTATATGTAGTATGTGTTTACTATACACGTCTTTGCACATATACCGTATTTTCCGGCGTATAAGACGACTGGGCGTATAAGACGACCCCCCAACTTTACCAGTTAAAATATAAAATCTCCTTAAAAGTCGGGGGTCTTCTTATACACCCTATGTCGTCTTATAGGGCCGGTGAATATGTGCCTTTTGGGGGGGGGGGGGAGTGATCCTGATGACGAGGGGGCGTCTCACAGGAAAGTGAGTATCCCCCATTACCTTATCGTAGCGGTGCAGCGTGGGGGTCTCAGTGCTGGGAGTGGCGGCGGCGGCTGCTGTGCTCTGGTGCGGCGGCTGCTGTGCTCTGGTGCGGCGGCTCCTCTTCTGTGTGGGGCCTCTGTGCTGTGAGGTGGCGGTGGCATATCTTTATCCAGTTGGGGCTCCTCCGGCATCTCCTTAGCCCTGGAGGCCCCGCCGCAACTCCATCGGTGCAATGCAGCGGCCATTTTCCCGGAGGCAGCTCAATAGGTGCGATGCGGTGGCCTCCGGGAAAATGGCCGCTGCTCAGATTCAGATCTCGTCCCGAAATCTCGGGACACGAGATCTGAATCTGAGCAGCGGCCATTTTCCCGGAGGCCACCACATTGCACCGATGGAGTTGCGGCGGGGCCTCCAGGGCTAAGGAGATGCCGGAGGAGCCCCAACTGGATAAAGATATGCCGCCGCCACCGCCACCTCACAGCACAGAGGCCCCACACAGAAGAGGAGCCGCCGCACCAGAACACAGCAGCCGCCGCCGCTCCCAGCACTGACACCCCCACGCTGCACCGCTAGGATAAGGTAATGGGGATTACTCACTTTCCTGTGAGACGCCCCCTCGTCATCAGGATCACTCCCCCTCCCCACCCACCATATACACCGGCGTACAAGACGATTCCCGGCGTATAAGACGACCCCCGACTTTTAAGAAGATTTTCGGGGGTTAAAAAGTCGTCTTATACGCCGGAAAATACGGTATATATTTTATGATCGTACCTTATTCAGCTTTGCTCAGTGTTTATATCTCCCCTCCCCCCCTTTTTTACGGCCATCTTTTTATATACAGATTTTTTACTAAATTTGTTATTTATATACATAATATATACATATATATATGTTTTTATACTTTCTTACATATATGTATGAACTTTTTCTCTTTTATATTCTGCCTTCTCGGTGTCCGTTACAATATTGGTGCTATTTTTGCTGTTTAATTTTACCATTTTGTCCTCCAGTTACAGGCACACTTTTGAGTTGCCTATTGTTGCCCTGTATAAATACATATTTATGTAATAAAGGCATTTTAGTGCATTGTACCTTTCCTCATTATTATTTCTCAAAAAAAATTTTTAGATTTTTTATAGATTTATTTTAAGTTTTATTATTTTTATATCTTGGATTCCATAGTTTTAGGATCTTTGTTTTACTCTTACACCGAATGGTTTGCCATTCATCTAATAAGTAGTGGTCTTCTTGTAATTGTACAATTTTACACAAATTATCATTGCAGCCCAATTGTGGCTTTATTAATTTTTGTTATTTGATTGACCACCACTTTTGTCCTCCCAAAATTTTGTGGCTGTAGCTGTGACGGTGCAGATGCCAATCCCGGACATACACACATACATACATACATACACACATTCAGCTTTATATATTAGATATACCTGTATGTAATCTCCTGTATATAGTATATACCTGTGTGTCATCTCGCCTATATATAGTATATATCTGTGTGTCATCTCCTCCTGTATATAGTATATACCTGTATGTCATCTCCTCCTATACATAGCATATACTTGTATGTCATCTCCTCCTGTATATACTATATACCTGTAGGTAATCTGCTCCTGTATATAGTATATACCTGTGTGTCATCTCCTCCTGTATATAGTATATACCTGTATGTCATCTCCTCCTGTATGTAGTATGTACCTGTATGTCATCTCCTCCTCTATATAGTATATACCTGTGTGTCATCTCTCCTGTATATAGTATATATCTGTGTGTCATCTCCTCCTATATATAGTATATACCTGTGTGTCATCTCCCCTGTAAATAGTATATACCTGTGTGTCATCTCCTCCTGTATATAGTATATATCTGTATGTCATCTCCTGTATTAGCCCTCGTTCACACGTTATTTGGTCAGTATTTTTACCTCAGTATTTGTAAGCTAAATTGGCAGCCTGATAAATCCCCAGCCAACAGTAAGCCCACCCCCTGGCAGTATATATTAGCTCACAGATACACATAATAGACTGGTCATGTGACTGACAGCTGCCGGATTCCTATATGGTACATTTGTTGCTCTTGTAGTTTTTCAGCTTATTAATCAGATTTTTATTTTTGAAGGATAATACCAGACTTGTGTGTGTTTTAGGGCGAGTTTCGTGTGTCAAGTTGTGTGTGTTGAGTTGCGTGTGGCGACATGCATGTAGCGACTTTTGTGAGATGAGTTTTGTGTGGCGACATGCGTGTAGCAACTTTTTGTGTGTCGAGTTGCATGTGACAGGTTAGTGTAGCAAGTTGTGTGCAGCAAGTTTTGCGCATGGCGAGTTTTGCGCGTGGCGAGTTTTCCATGAGGTGAGTTTTGAACGTGTGGCGAGTTTTGCATGTGGAGAGTTTTGCGCGTGGCGAGTTTTGAGCGGCGACTTTTGTGTTTCGACTTTTATGTGGCGAGGTTGGTGTATGTGTGGTGAAATGTGCGCTGAGGGTCGTATATGTGTTCGAGCACGTGGTAGTGTGTGGCGCATTTTGTGTGTGTGTTCATATCCCCGTGGTAGTGTGGTGATTATCCCATGTTGGGGCCCCACCTTAGCAACTGTACAGTATATACTCTTTGGCGCCAAATTTTGTGCCTGTAGCTGCGACGCCTCCAACACTTTTCCTTTCACTTTTTCCCCATTATGTAGATAGAGGCAAAATTGTTTGGTGAATTGGAAAGCGCGGGGTTAAAATTTCACCTCACAACATAGCCTATGACGCTCTCGGGGTCCAGACGTGTGACTGTGCAAAATTTTGTGCCTGTAGCTGCGACGCCTCCAACACTTTTCCTTTCACTTTTTCCCCATTATGTAGATAGGGGCAAAATTGTTTGGTGAATTGGAAAGCGTGGGGTTAAAATTTCACCTCACAACATAGCCTATGATGCTCTCGGGGTCCAGACGTGTGACTGTGCAAAATTTTGTGCCTGTAGCTGCGACGCCTCCAACACTTTTCCTTTCACTTTTTCCCCATTATGTAGATAGGGGCAAAATTGTTTGGTGAATTGGAAAGCACGGGGTTAAAATTTCACCTCACAACATAGCCTATGACGCTCTCGGGGTCCAGACGTGTGACTATGCAAAATTTTGTGGCTGTAGCTGCGACAGTTCAGATGCCAATCCCGGACATACATACATACATACATACACACATACACACATTCAGCTTTATATATTAGATATATATATATGTACATACACATATATACTGTATATATACTGTATATATATATATATATATATATATATATGTATATATATATATATATATATATATATATGGTTAAGTCCATATATATTTGGACAGAGACAACATTTTTCTAGTTTTAGTTATAGACATTACCACAATGAATTTTAAGCAAAACAATTCAGATGCAGTTGAAGTTCAGACTTTCAGCTTTCATTTGAGGGTATCCACATTAAAATTGGATGAAGGGTTTAGGAGTTTCAGCTCCTTAATATGTGCCACCCTTTTTTTAAAGGGACCAAAAGTAATTGGACAGATTAAATAATTTTAAATAAAATGTTCATTTCTAGTACTTGGTTGAAAACCCTTTGTTGGCAATGACTGCCTGAAGTCTTGAACTCATGGACATCACCAGACGCTGTGTTTCCTCCTTTTTGATGCTCTGCCAGGCCTTCACTGCGGTGGTTTTCAGTTGCTGTTTGTTTGTGGGCCTTTCTATCTGAAGTTTAGTCTTTAACAAGTGAAATGCTGCTCAATTGGGTTGAGATCAGGTGACTGACTTGGTCATTCAAGAATATTCCACTTCTTTGCTTTAATAAACTCCTGGGTTGCTTTGGCTTTATGTTTTGGGTCATTGTCCATCTGTAGTATGAAACGACGACCAATCAGTTTGGCTGCATTTGGCTGGATCTGAGCACACAGTATGGCGGCTCTGAATACCTCAGAATTCATTCAGCTGCTTCTGTCCTGTGTCACATCATCCATAAACACTAGTGACCCAGTGCCACTGGCAGCCATGCATGCCCAAGCCATCACACTGCCTCCGCCGTGTTTTACAGATGATGTGGTATGCTTTGGATCATGAACTGGACCACGCCTTCGCCATACTTTTCTCTTTCCATCATTCTGGTAGAGGTTGATCTTGGTTTCATCTGTCCAAAGAATGTTCTTCCAGAACTGTGCTGGCTTTTTTAGATGTTTTTTAGCAAAGTCCAGTCTAGCCTTTTTATTCTTGATGCTTATGATTGGCTTGCACCGTGCAGTGAACCCTCTGTATTTACTTTCATGCAGTCTTCTCTTTATGGTAGATGTGGATATTGATACGCCGACCTCCTGGAGACTGTTGGTCACTTGGTTGGCTGTTGTGAAGGGGTTTCTCTTCACTATGGACATTATTTTGCGATCATCCACCACTGTTGTCTTCCGTGGGCGCCCAGGTGTTTTTGCATTGATGAGTTCACCAGTGCTTTCTTTCTTTCTCAGGAGTGGCAAAATCTACAGTTTGGTACATCCTAATATTGTAGCAATTTCTCGGATGTTTTTTTTTCTGTTTTCGCAACGTAAGGATGGCTTGTTTCACCTGCATGGAGAGCTCCTTTGACCGCATGTTTACTTCACAGCAAAACTTTCCAAAAGCAAGCACCACACCTCAAATCAACTCCAGGCCTTTTATCTGCTTAATTGAGAATGACATAACGAAGGGATTGCCCACACCTGTCCATGAAATAGCCTTGGAGTCAATTGTCCAATTATTTTTAGTCCCTTTAAAAACAGGGTGGCACATGCTAAGGAGCTGAAACTCCTAAACCCTTCATCCAATTTTACTTCAACTGCACCTGAATTGTTTTAACTTTTAAATTCATTGTGGTAATGTCTATAACTAAAATTAGAAAAATGTTGTCTCTGGCCAAATATATATGGACTTAACTGTGTGTGTGTGTGTGTGTATATATATATATATATATATATATATATATATATATATATATATATATATATACTGTATATATATATATATATATATATATATATATATATACATACACACAGTGCCTAGAAGTAGTATTCAACCACCTGCAGATTTAGCAGGTTTACACATTTGGAATTAACTTGGCATTGTGACATTTGGACTGTAGATCAGCCTGGAAGTGTGAAATGCACTGCAGCAAAAAAGAATGTTATTTCTTTGTTTATTTTTTATTAAAATTGGGAAAAGTTTTTTCAGAGGGTCATTTATTATTCAACCCCTCAACCCACCAGAATTCTGTTTGGTTCCCCTAAAGTATTAAGAAGTAGTTCAGGCACAAAGAACAATGAGCTTCACATGTTTGGATTAATGATCTCTTTTTCCAGCCTTTTCTGACTATTTAAGACCCTCCCCAAACTTGTGAACAGCACTCATACATGGTCAACATGGGAAAGACAAAGGAGCATTCCAAGGCCATCAGAGACAAGATCGTGGAGGGTCACAAGCCTGGCAAGGGGTACAAAACCCTTTCCAAGGAGTTGGGCCTACCTGTCTCCACTGTTGGGAGCATCATCCGGAAGTGGAAGGCTTATGGAACTACTGTTAGCCTTCCACGGCCTGGACAGCCTTTGAAAGTTTCCTCCCGTGCCGAGGCCAGGCTTGTCCGAAGAGTCAAGGCTAACCCAAGGACAACAAGGAAGGAGCTCCGGGAAGATCTCATGGCAGTGGGGGCATTGGTTTCAGTCAATACCATAAGTAACGTACTCCACCACAATGGTCTCCGTTCCAGACGAGCCCGTAAGGTACCTTTACTTTCAAAGCGTCATGTCAAGGCTCGTCTACAGTTTGCTCATGATCACTTGGAGGACTCTGAGACTGAATGGTTCAAGGTTCTCTGGTCTGATGAGACCAAGATCGAGATCTTTGGTGCCAACCACACACGTGACGTTTGGAGACTGGATGGCACTGCATACGACCCCAAGAATACCATCCCTACAGTCAAGCATGGTGGTGGCAGCATCATGCTGTGGGGCTGTTTCTCAGCCAAGGGGCCTGGCCATCTGGTCCGCATCCATGGGAAGATGGATAGCACGGCCTATCTGGAGATTTTGGCCAAGAACCTCCGCTCCTCCATCAAGGATCTTAAGATGGGTCGTCATTTCATCTTCCAACAAGACAACGACCCAAAGCACACAGCCAAGAAAACCAAGGCCTGGTTCAAGAGGCAAAAAATCAAGTTGTTGCAGTGGCCTCGTCAGTCTCCTGACCTTAACCCAATTGAAAACTTGTGGAAGGAGCTCAAGATTAAAGTCCACATGAGACACCCAAAGAACCTAGATAACTTGGAGAAGATCTGCATGGAGGAGTGGGCCAAGATAACTCCAGAGACCTGTGCTGGCCTGATCAGGTCTTATAAAAGACGATTATTAGCTGTAATTGCAAACAAAGGTTATTCCACAAAATATTAAACCTAGGGGTTGAATAATAATTGACCCACACTTTTATGTTTAAAATTTATAAAAATTAAACTGAGCAACAAAACTTTTTGGTTTGTAAGATTTATGCATCTGTTAATAAATCCTGCTCTTGTTTGAAGTTTGAAGGCTCTAACATATTTGCATCTTATTAAACCTGCTAAATCTGCAGGGGGTTGAATACTACTTTTAGGCACTGTATATATATATATATATATATATATATATATATATATATATATAGATATATATATATACACACACACACACACACACATATGCTTTTTTTGTTTTGTTACAGTCTCCTCTCATTATATATATTGCCGCCCCTTGTTACACAGTGCCCTCTTTATGTATAGCACCGTCTCTTACTACATAGTTCCCTATTGTTATGTGCAGCACCATCCCTTACATCGGATTCTCGTTATTTTCATTTTGTATAACTCCCTGTTCTTTATTACATGCCGTCCTATCTTGTTAGATATAAAGTGAAATGACTGCTCATGGAGCATGGAAAAGCTTCTTTTGTGATGATGCGGCTGATGGACTGGTCAGCTGTCATTTTACATTTAACAAAAAGAGAACTGTATGTAATAAAGACAGGGCGGTGTGAATAACAAAAATAATGAGAATATTCAATGTCAGGAGCGGTGCTGTAGATCACAAGAGATGATACTATATAATAATGGACTGCACTCCGCATAACAGAGGATGCTATATAATAAAGGACGGCGCCATACATAAATGGAAAGGATGTTACTAGTGATGAGCGAATATACTCGTTACTTGAGATTTCTCGAGCATGCTCGGGGGTCCTCCGAGTATTTTTTAGTGCTCGAAGATTTAGTTTTTCTTGCCGCAGCTGAGTGATTTATATCTGTTAGCCAGCATAAGTACATGTGGGGATTGCCTGGTTGCTAGGGAATCCCCACATGTACTTTTGCTGGCTAACAGATGTAAATCATTCCGCTGTGGCAAGAAAAACTAAATCTACTTCCAACAGGTGGCGCTATAGAGTTTAAGTCCTCTTTTTCTCAGAAGAGGCAATTTGCATATTATATTTCCCAGAGGAGCATTGCACGGCGAATAAGCCTCCTTACCTTGACAAGCCAGAGATGGTATGTCACTCTCCATAAGGAGAAATGATACCCCTTAGACCCCAGTCTGATCAGAGACATTTTTTGTTCTTTCTTCTCCATCTGGTCAGACCTTTATGTCGACATCTTCCAGCCGTGACCCATCTTGTTACACTGATCACCGCAAGCCTGAAAATAACAAGCTGTCATACAGTATATTGTATACAAACATTTCTTTCACCCATACTGCACCCCTGACTACAGATATGTACTACACTATTAATATATGTTAGCCACGCCCCAGTCAAAATATAAAGTGATTAGCCAGCACTGTGCCCCCCATTTACTATAGTCTGTGGCACCCAATAAATACAAATTGATCAGTCACTGTGACTCTCCCCCAATTCATTTGATGACTATGTGCAGACGTTGTGTTTTTGTTGCTTTCGCCCTCACAGATTTGTGGGAAATATGCGGCATTTTACAGTACAAGCAAAGTGAATGAGATCCCTGAAGTGTCATGCCATGTTGCTTTTTTTTTCTTGCAGATTTACAATAAATTAAAATCTGCATAATGTCAATTCTTGGCGGCGTATTTCACCCATACTAATGCGTAGGGACAAATATACAATAAAAACGCATGTAAAATAAACATGGTAAAAACACATATTTTATGCTGTTTTTCCTGCTAACACATCAGGATTTACAGCAGAATTTTACTGCTTCAAATCTTGAACGTGTGCTCATAGACTTAGTCCCTGTCCTGTGTTTAACCCCACACACACAGATTCATTACAAGTCCCTCAATAACATCATAATTAATTAGGGGGTAGAAGAAGACTTTATCAGGGTCTTTTAATGAATTGGGGGGTAGGGGAAAATGCTATCAGGTACTTAGCAAAATTTGGACCCCACCTGCATGTTGGTCAGATGTGTGTGCCCTTGTAGTGTTTTAGATCCTTTAAAGACATGTTTGTCTCTGATATAATGATATTCCTTATCCTGACCCCTTTCCAGTAATAATGGCCCCCTTCCTTATCCCCTACCATGGATGTCTACCAACACAGCCTCCTTTTTGGTGTAACGTCTCCCATCCTAGTTTCTTTCCTGGGATAGAATGTGTCCCATCCTAGTCCTCATCCTCATATATTGTGCCCCATCCTGGTCCTGTTTTTTGGATAATGTGCTCCATCCTGGTCTTGTTCTTTGGATAATGTGCCCCATTCTTGTCCTGTTCTTTGGATAATGTGTCCCATCCTGGTCCTGGTCCTTGGATAATGTGCCCCATCCTGGTCCTGTTCCTTGGATAATGTGCCCCATCTTGGTCCTGTTCTAAGGATAATGTGCCCCATCCTGATCCTGTTCCTTGGATAATGTGCCCCATCCTGGTCCTGTTCCTTGGATAATGTGCCCCATCCTGGTCCTGTTCTTTGGATAACATGCCCCATCTTGGTCCTGTTCTAAGGATAATGTGCCCCATCCTGGTCCTGTTCCTTGGATAATGTGCCCTGCTATGCTCCAAGGTGGCACACGTGGTTCGTGCATCCCCTATGCCACAGACCAGAGCTACCCCAGAGGAGCGTAACTAAGTAGCTACCTTAGTGTTCGCCATAGCACCCTAAGCATGAGGAGGGAGGGGCAGGAGCACGCCAGGGACCTCACCACGGGTCAGGGCAGTGAGTAAGCCGGCATCAGTGCATGGAGGGAGAAGGGGACACCATGCAGGGGCCCTGAGCATAGTGCTACATGCCCCTTCCACTGATAATTTGTCTTGTTCTTCTGCAACACATAAAAAAAGATTCTACTCACCTTTCTCTGCTCCCACACCATGAGGCTTCCTCTTCTGCAGCCGGCACAGGAGCAACCAGATGACTTAGGCGTCCCCACCATCGAGCATGACATCACTGCCATATGCCCTCAGTCAGTACTGCAGTGCAGTAAACTGGCAGTTCCCCTGTGCTGCAATTTATTTCAGCTTGATGTACATATATTTAGGTATGTTTGTTTCCTTTATACACACATACATACACACACACACAGATAACCACTGAACACATAGATACATATAAACGCTTTGCACAGATAGTTATATATACAGTACAGACCAAAAGTTTGGACACACCTTCTCATTTAAAGATTTTTCTGTATTTTCATGACAATGAAAATTGTACATTCACACTGAAGGCATCAAAACTATGAAATAACACATGTGGAATTATATACTTAACAAAAAAGTGTGAAACAACTGAAAATATGTCTTATATTCTAGGTTCTTCAAAGTAGCCACCTTTTGCTTTAATGACTGCTTTGCACACTCTTGGAATTCTCTTGATGAGCTTCAAGAGGTAGTCACCGGGAATGGTCTTCCAACAATCTTGAAGGAGTTCCCAGAGATGCTTAGCACTTGTTGGCCCTTTTGCCTTCACTCTGCAGTCCAGCTCACCCCAAACCATCTCGATTGGGTTCAAGTCTGACAACTGAACCCATCACTCTCCTTCTTGGTCAAATAGCCCTTACACAGCCTGGAGGTGTGTTTGGGGTCATTGTCCTGTTGAAAAATAAATGATGGTCCAACTAAACGCAAACCGGATGGAATAGCATGCCGCTGCAAGATGCTGTGGTAGCCATGCTGGTTCAGTATGCCTTCAATTTTGAATAAATCCGCAACAGCGTCACCAGCAAACCACCCCCACACCATCACACCTCCTCCTCCATGCTTCACGGTGGGAACCAGGCACGTAGAGTCCATCCGTTTGCCTTTTCTGCATCGCACAAAGACACGGTGGTTGGAACCAAAGATCTCAAATTTGGACTCATCAGACCAAAGCACAGATTTCCACTGGTCTAATGTCCATTCCTTGTGTTCTTTAGCCCAAACAAGTCTCTTCTGCTTGTTGCCTGTCCTTAGCAGTGGTATCCTAGCAGCTATTTTACCATGAAGGCCTGCTGCACAAAGTCTCCTCTTAACAGTTGTTGTAGAGATGTGTCTGCTGCTAGAACTCTGTGTGGCATTGACCTGGTCTCTAATCTGAGCTGCTGTTAACCTGCGATTTCTGAGGCTGGTGACTCGGATAAACATCCTCAGAAGCAGAGGTGACTCTTGGTCTTCCTTTCCTGGGGCAGTCCTCCTGTGAGCCAGTTTCTTTGTAGTGCTTGATAGTTTTTGCCACTGCACTTGGGGACACTTTCATTTCTTAAAGTAATGATGGCCACTCGTTTTTCTTTACTTAGCTGCTTTTTCTTGCCATAATATAAATTCTAACAGTCTATTCAGTAGGACTATCAGCTGTGTATCCACCAGACTTCTGCAAAACACAACTGAGGGTCCCAACCCCATTTATAAGGCAAGAAATCCCACTTATTAAACCTGACAGGGCACACCTGTGAAGTGAGAACCATTCCCGGTGACTACCTCTTGAAGCTCATCAAGAGAATGCCAAGAGTGTGCAAAGCAGTCATCAAGGCAAAAGGTGGCACTTTGAAGAACCTAGAATATAAGACATAATTTCTTTTGTTTCACATTTTGCTTGTAAAGTTAAAAATTCCACATGTGTTAATTCATAGTTTTGATGCCTTCAGTGTGAATGTACAATTTTCATAGTCATGAAAATACAGAAAAATCTTTACATGAGAAGGTGTGTCCAAACTTTTGGACTGTACTGTATGTATGTATATATATATATATATATATATATATATATATATATATATATATATATATATATACACACTTTTACAAACAGATGCACACAAGTATGCTAATACACATAGATAATAGTAAGTCTGCACGCATTTTATTACTTACACATGTTGTCCCTCTGGCAGGTGCATTCTTCCATCTTCATCAGCTCCATCCTGGTGGTCTTCAGTCCATCCATCAGCACTACTGGCCAGATCTCCAGCTGTCACCAGTCTTGTCTCCTGCCTCTTCACTACTTCTGATGGCTGCTGAGAACATCCTCCGAGCAGTCAGTGAATCTGACACTTCTCCTTTTATCTGAGAAGTTCTGACAGCTGCCTGACTCATGTGAACATCGACCATCACCTCAACTTACCCCCTTTCTCTATAACCACTTACCACCCAATGTACTAAGGGGTCTTTATTGGGAAATGGCTGCACTGACCCACTCAGGCAGCATTCACACTGCAGCTACTGCTTCTGAATGGGCCAATGCAGTGGTTTTCCAATAAAGCCCTCTCAGTATCGGGGTGGAGGTAGCTACAGGGGGCAGGGGGGATTGGTGTGATAGCTCATGCAAACATTAGTCATACAGTTCATTTGTCAGAACTGCTCAAAAGGAAGAAGAGTTGTCAGATGTACTGACTGCTCGGAGGAGAGAGCAAGACATTTCAGCAGCTGTTCGGGCCCCCTCTCCTTCGGGGGCCCCTGTGCAGCTGCATCAGCTGCACTGGTGATATGTCCGCCCCTGGTTTTGGGCCCTACACTCCCATAAATCTCATTGCTTACAATCTCCTAAATCTAGTATGCAGCTTATGCCACTACCACTGCACAACCACACCTGCTTCACATCTCCAGGCTGTCTCTCCATGTTTTTTATATTGATAGACTTTACTGAGACAGGCCCTACCCTGCCCGACATCTCTTAGCCTGTTCCATCTTAATTTTCTGCTGTGCTGTTTCTACCACTGCCCCTGTACATCCATGCCACCCGCACATCTGCTGGCTGCATACTATGTATTATAGTGATAGACTGCATTGCTAATGAAAAATGTCCTTTTTTTTGAGGGTATAAAACATCAAACCACTCACAAATTTTGGCTAACTTTTGGAAAGACTTGTTGACAACCAGTTATTATTTTTTCAATTTGAAATCAGCTATCCTGGTCTTCCTCCCTAAAAAAATGATAATTTTTGGATGGTTTGATAAAAAGCCTATGTAATTGTTTACTTATTTTGAGAATAGCAAACCTGCTGTGGATCCTAAAATAAGGGATATTTTTCACTACTAGTTGAGAAGCCATTACGTCTTCACTTTCAAAAGTGTTGCAGAGCACACTTGTTTTTGCTTCCTAAATAAAAGAATAATTTTTAGACGCCCTTTTTTAAATCCAAGTAAGTGTTATTAGTTTGCTTTCCCTAGGGCTGTGTACATCTTCTGCCTGTATGAGTTGTCCAGTCATAAGCAGACAGCAACATACTCGAAAGAAAACCAGTCCCCACTGTAGCTTCTGTTTCTCAGTGTGTGAGATGTAAGGAATGGATACAGCTTTAGGCTGCCATCACACTAGCAGTATTTGGTCAGTATTTTACATCAGTATTTGTAAGCCAAAACCAGGAGTGGAACAATTAGAGGAAAAGTATAATAGAAACATATGCACAACTTCTGTATTTATCACCCACTCCTGGTTTTGGCTTACAAATACTGATGTAAAATACTGACCAAATACTGACAATGTGACGGCAGCCTTAAGGTTGAAGTTGTATTCAAAGTCAACTCCCAAATTTACAGTTCATTTTCAGAAGACCATTTCTTAAAGCAGCCTGTGTCATTCAAGAAAACCATGATTTTTATGCAGGACAATGCTCATCTAGGCATCGAAGTCTCCACTGCTCGGCAGCCAGTAAAGGCCTTAAAAACTAAAGAATAATGACATGGCTCCATGGCCCCTTCCTCACCTGACCTAACCCCTATTGAGAACTTGTGGGCCCTTCTTAAACTGGAGATTTATGGTGAAGGAAAACAGTCACCTGTCTAGGAGTGTCATGATTCTCAATGGCGAGAGAACATAGCCCAGCATATATGAGAACTAGCTCTTGGAAGATGGAAACTATACTGACCATGAACTAAACCTGCCGCACAACTAGAAGTGGCCGGGTAGCATGCCTACGTTTTTTTATCCCTAGATGCCCAGCGCCAGCCGGAGAACTACCTAATCCTAGCAGAGGAAAAGACAGTCCTGGCTCACCTCTAGAGAAATTTTCCCAAAAGGCAGACAGAGGCCCCCACATATATTGGCGGTGATTTTAGATGAAAAGACAAACGTAGTATGAAAATAGGTTTAGCAAAAATCGAGGTCCGCTTACTAGATAGCAAGAAGACAGAAAGGGCACTTTCATGGTCAGCAGAAAACCCTATCAAAACACCATCCAGAAATTACTTTAAGACTCTAGCATTAACTCATAACACCAGAGTGGCAATTTCCGCTCACAAGAGCTTTCCAGACACAGTAACGAAACAGCAGCTGTGAACAGGAACAAAATGCAAAAACACACAAGGACAAAAGTCCAACTTAGCTGGGAGTTGTCTAGTAGCAGGAACATGCACAGAAAGGCTTCTGATTACATTGTTGACCGGCATGAAACTGACAGAGGAGCAAGGTTATATAGCGACTCCCACATCCTGATAGGAGCAGGTGAACAGAGGGGATGATGCACACAAGTACAATTCCACAAGTGGCCACCGGGGGAGCCCAGAATCCAATTTCACAACAAGGAGGCTGTGGTTGGTGCTGTCAAAAAAAAAGTCGATCATCAACAGATTAAGAAACTGACACTCCCTTACCCCTTTGACTTGACCAACAAACTCGGAACTATTCAATAAGAACATTAATAATCAAAAATTAAAATTGCCCTATAATTGTGCAGTGTATACAGTATTCCAGATGATCAAAATTAGATTTAAATGTTCAGACTAGTTAAAAATAATAATGGAAATTTTTACTCACATTTACCAATTCCAGACAGGTCCCATTCCGGCAGTTACTTGCTCTCTGATGCTCTCTGATTTCTAGTGCCTTCCTCAAGACGCCAGAAATTTCTGCACGGTCAATGAAGTGAGACCGACACCGGGTTAATTGCCCGAACCTCCAATGGACCAGCAACAGAAAGTATCATTTCTATTAGACAAAGACCATTTTTAAATGGTCTTAGTACTTTTAAATATATTTTTGATCATTTGTAAATCCACTTTAATGATTTATTTATTTATTTATTTTAGAAGGATGACATTTTATTTCTGTACCTGATTTATTATATTGATAATAAAGATAGGAATTATTATTAATTAAAAAAAAAAATACTGCTATTTTTTGTTTTATTTTATTTATATTTTGTTGTTGTTTTTTTGTTTTTCATGTTTACTATTTTTATATAACTTCTGTTGGTAAGAAAAGATTCACTGAGATGTAAAACAATATTTAACACACAAACGATGTATTTAGCTTTGATTCCTTTGTAATCTTTATGTTTAATTCTTATTTTTATATTAATATAGTTATTTTAATTTTTTATTTTATTTTATTTACAATTAATCTACTACGACGTATTTAAACTGCCTTAATTGTGTGTTAATGGAAAAAAATAGCTGTGTGCTTTCCCATGTGTGAGCCGCTTGGCAGGTGTCTGACATATACTGGGGACTAATTTCTCTCTACATGAACAATTTGGATAAGAAAAATAAAGGCAACTTCTGTCATTACAATTAATCGTCTAAACTTTCCTGAAGTTCAGCTGTCAAAGCAATAAAGTAAATGAGTTTTTGACTAAACTGTTTTTCTTTTCTTCAAAAGTTTGATGTTCCTTTGTACAAAGAGGGAACTGAACTATAACACCATTAAACGATTCCTTGGTAATGCACCATTTTTTTTTTTACTAACTGGGTGGTCTTAAGTCCATGGCCACATTGGATACATTGCCGATACCAATCAAAACCAAAACCCTGCAGCTGAGACCTTGACTGACCTGTTTCAGCAGCTTTTTTTTCACAGCCTGGCTCACACATTTGTGTGTTGATGCTTTTCTGTTACCTTATTTATGGGATTACATAAACGAGCCATTAAAAATGTAAATCTTCAGAACAGTTGAATAATACAGATCTTAGACAATAAGCTCGTGGTGGTACAGTACAGAGGCAGCGCTAAACCGGCAATATTGCAGCCTTGTGGCTATGGAAACAATAAACCGTAAAGAGACAAAAAAAATGGAACATCTTAGGGTCGGAGTTGTTGGGACTAATAAAAGATTAGATTCTCTCTTTTTTATATCAGTATTAGAACAATAATGAAGATGTGCCTTTATAATCCACAAAAGACACTGTGCCATCTCTCACATAGTGCAGGTGCCGAAACAATCAGCTGGTCAGGGGGCATTTAACCATTTCATGAATGTATGAAGCCCAAGGATTTCATTCTCTACTAAAGTCTGAAAAAAATTACGGTATATTAAACTCATCAAATCATTTGTAACTCAGTTAGTTTGCTGTTTTCACCGTACTTGTGAAACAGAGAAAATAGACCTATGGTCCCCAATAATATTTATATTATACACACTAGTCGACACATTATATATATATATATATATATATATATATATATATATATATATATATATATATATATATATATATATATAAAAAAGACACACATATAATAAAAGTGATAGATAGATAGATAGATAGATAGATAGATAGATAGATAGATAGATAGATAGAGATATTGCCTACAGATGACAAGGTAGCCTTTGCTACATATGTGTGTGTATATGTATATATATATATATATATATATATATATATATATAATATATATACATACATATAGATACACATATAGTAAAAGATATATATATAAATATATATATATATATATACATACATATAGATGACAAGGCAGCTTTCATCATTTGTGTGTGTGTATATATATATATATATATATCATAATATGGGTGTATCTACATATGTATATATCTTTATACATATATATGTAGCAAGAGCTACCTTTTCATCTGTAGGGAATATTTACAGGCACATATATATAATAATTTCAGCAGTGTTTGCACCAAAAATATGCAACAGCAATTTGCTCCGATTAACGCGTTTTTACAATTTTTATTTCCCCTTAATTGATACTTTTTTTCCCAGTTTGTGATGTTTTTTTTTTTTTTACACAGCTTTTGTTATTATTATTATTATTGTTTATTTATTTTTTTTAATACAGAAACGCTGGAATTCCACAATTAAAAATGCAAATGTCTTTTTTACTTACGTTATTTTTCTCACGCTTCCCGTAGAATGCATTAAAAAAAGTGCAGAGTTTAAGAGCATTGCTAAATGCACAGTCGGCATGAGCTTACATGAAACCACATCCACTTTGCTTGAACTAATAGAAACAGTAGATTTTCTGTATAAAAAAATGCAGAAGAACAAATTTAGCAATTACACCACGTAAGAACACGGCTTTCTAGTAATTGAATCAATTTACTTTGTCAATAATGAATTTTTGCAAGGTAAACGTGAAGAATTGAGAAAAATAATGTACCGGTAATTAAAAAAAAATGGAATGCTACATAATAATCATACACATACATTCAAACATTCCGCATCACATTTCATATTTGTATTACGTAGTCTTATGTTTTTATAGAAAGCACTGATATTAACAACGGGCATTCATTTTACTCTATGTTATGGGCCTAATTATTCATCCCTTTCTTAGCTGAGATGATAAAAAAAAATATTTTTTTTATTTTAACCTTTTATACTAAAATGTTATTTTTAGATTAAAGGAACATCATACATGTATAAAACTATAAATAAATGTATACTGTTATAAAACTATAGTACTATAGACACGGTGAAACTAATTTATAGTATTTGTTAGTTAAACTAACATCTCCGCTCTGTGAGTATGAACATTATTACAGTATTTTCTTTCTCACTCGTCACTAACTTTTCAATTGTTTCTCTCAGTCTACAGAAAACAGAATGATTTCTTTGGTTTTTGTAGATTCAACCATATAACACTCGATGCCTGTAATGACAATACTGGAGAGAAAAAAAAAAGCGGACATATATTGGCAATCGTGACAATAGTGAACTCTTCATATTGAATCTATTTGACTTCATCATTTATATAAATTCTACAGATTATGGCAGTATATGACATATTGCCTCTTATATAACTGGAGAGTGTACTTTCTGTTCAAATAATTTTTATTAATTATTTTGAAATTTTTATGTTGCAAAACTTTTTGTAAATTCACGCAGGGTAAGATTGCGTATAAAGTATAGATTATAACATATTATAACATATATAGTTTGACATGTATAAACATTGTAAGTTTGATTTCATGTATATAAAAACAATACGTCTTTTTTAGAATATTAAATTATATATTGATTTTAGGAGGAAGGGAGGGAGGGAGGGGGAGGATAGGGGATAGATGTTATCCCAGTGAGACCATTTCTTTGAAAATTTGGGTAGTTGGTTATTTAACATTGCAAATTTCATTTCGTAAGACCTATGTAATGTGATTTTCTCTGTAATATCCGAGAAGGAAGGTGGAAGCTTATTTTTCCACATTGTGGCTATAGTATTTTTAATTGTGAGCAGGATTTGAAGAATGATATGTTTCTTGTCCGGACTATGTTCTGAGAGACCTAATGATAAGAGAGCTGTTTGTGGGCTTAAGCTTTCTGTTTTCTTTGTAATCTTATTTATGATGTCAGAGGTTTGAGACCAAAGTAAATTTAATTTTGGGCACCTCCAAAACATGTGAAGTATATCCCCTTTTTGACCACATTCTCTCCAGCATAAATGTGAATTATCCTTTCCAAAGTGGGCCAGTCTGACTGGAGTGTAGTACCATCGAGAAATGACCTTGAAATGAGATTCCTGTAGAGACATTGAGAGTGTAGAGTCATATGTTGAGGTTAATGCTGTTTGCCAGTCCTCTTGCGAAGGCGAAATATTTAATTCTCTTTCCCATTTATTTGTATGAGAGCTTTTTACCATATCAGCATCATGATTTAGCCAACCATATATATATTTGTGGCTCCAGAATATGCCGTGATTCAAGTTGCTTATAAGATTCAGAGTGGCTTCTGAGAGTCTGGGTTTCCTCCTGAAAAAGGAAGAAATGAGCTCTTTCAGGGATAAATATTCGATGAACATCGACGACGGAAGTTTAAATTTGGTTTTAATGTCGTTAAATTTTAGAAAATTGTTTCCATCGTGTATGTCTTTGAGCCTTTCGATATGGTAGTCCTTCCATGTTGCCGATATGGTTTGGTCTGTGAAGCTAGCTATAGTATGGAGGTGTAGAAGTCTTAAAATAGACATCTTTGGAGTCCCTTTTTTTAGAGTTGAAATTTTTTTCCAAGCATTTATGGTTGCTTGGAAGACAGGGTGGTTGGGGATGCTTGTGTGCTGACCAAGGAAAGACTTTGTAATTATATTTTTAAGATTTTTGTTATTATTTATATGTGTTTCTAGATCTATCCAAGCCGGGGAGCCAGAACTCAACAACCAATGCCTACTCTGTTTGATGATTATTGTTTGATGGTGAGCTGATATGTTGGGGACACCTAAGCCTCCATGACCTCTTTCTTTGTATGCTAGACTTAAGGGGATTCTTGGCTTTTTGTGACTCCAGATAAAGGCATTTATGTCTTTTTGGAGAGAAGTAAGCATTGAGTCGTTAATTGGGAGAGGAATATTACCTAATACGTACAGTATTTTAGGCAGTGTGTAAACTCTCATAGCTAGGACTTTGCCCCAAAGTGAAAGACTCTTATTCGCAAACAGAGTAGAATCGGAGCCGATTGTTTTGCGTAGGGCGCTTATATTAGCCTTTATTAAATGGGAAAAGTTGCTAGATAAGATAGTCCCTAGATAAGTGATTTCTTTTTGTGCCCAATTTATAGGGGATATTTATTTTATTTTTTGAATTTGTTTTTCATTGAGATTGATTTGTAATATGTTGGATTTTCTCTCGTTGATTTTAAATTGTGAGAGTGATGAGAATATTTTGAGTATTTTGTGAAGTTCTTTTATAGAATTTATGGGGTCTGTGAGGGTGAGCAAAATATCATCCGCAAAAAGACTAATTTTAAGTTGGCGAGAAGGGGTGTTTATACCTTTAATGTTTTCATTCTGTCTGATATGTTGGGCAAGAGGCTCCATAGCCATATCAAAAAGAAGGGGGGACAAGGGGCATCCCTGCCTCGTTCCATTGGAAATGGAGAAGGGGGCAGAGGAGTGATTATTTGTAAAGATTTTTGCTGTGGGGTTTTGATATAAAGCAAATATGGAGGAGATTAAGTTGTTATTGAAACCAAATTTAATCAGCGTTTGTTTGAGGAAGCACCAGCTTAAGCGGTCAAACGCTTTTTCAGCGTCCAGAGAAATAAATATTGTAGGTTGCTTGGTGGAGATAGCAATTTTTATTGCATTAATTGCTCTCCTTGTACCATCTGAAGCATGGCGGTTTCTCACAAAGCCTATTTGATCTTTATTAATCAATTCAGGCAGCACTTCTCCAAGTCTGTTGGCAAGGATTTTAGCGTAAATTTTAATATCCGAATTTATGAGAGATATAGGACGAAAATTTGTAATGTTTTCGGGATCTCCTTTGGGTTTAGGTATAAGAACTATGGATGCCTCTAACATCTCCTTGGGAAAAGCACCGGAGAGAGAGGCTGAATTAAGGGTTTGAGATAGCTGCAGGGAAAGAAGACCGCAGAATGTCTTGTAATAGTCATTACCAAAGCCATCAGGGCCTGGGGACTTTGCCGCTTTAAGGTTTTTGATGCAATCCTCTATTTCATCAGCTGTGAAGGGCGAGGTGAGAGAGGCCAAGTCCTCCGCTGAGATCCTTGGGAGATTGAGGGAGGAGAGATAAGAGGTAATGGTTTTTTCGTGGCTTTGCGAGAGGGTGGGAAGGGAGTTTATATTGTATATTTTTTCATAGTAATTTGCGAATTCATTTGCGATGTCTTGTGGATGTACTAAGATTCTTCCATCAGAAGTTCTGATTTTGTTGAATCTTTCTCGTATTCTTTTATTTTTGATTCTGCTGGTCATGAATTTGGTGGGCTTGTTGATGGAAGTATACATTTTAAATTTGGAGGAGGCTACCATTTGATCAAAAGAGGAAAAGATCAGGAGTCTAAGTTCTTGTCTCAGTTTAGAAATTTCTAATTGTAGGTTTAAAGATGGCGTAGGAAGGGCTATTTGAGAGTTGATTTTCTTTTTTAATTGAGTTTGAATGTTTTCTATCTTAGATTTGTTATTTCTCTTTTCTTGTGATGTGAGTTGGATAATTATTCCCCTAATAACTGCCTTATGGGCACACCACTTGATGATGGGGTTCATATTTTCCGTGTCGTTTTCCTTGAAATAATTTTTAATTGAATTTTCAATTAAGTTTTTGTAGGTAGGCTTATTGATAATGTATGGGTTACATTTCCACGTATTTCTATTGTTGATCGGTGGTCCCAAAGCGAGCATCCCGATTACTGGAGAATGGTCAGAGATTGCTTTGTCTCCTATGTATATTTTTTCAAATTTTGGGAGTGTAAACACATCCGAAAGTATTAAATCAATTCTCGAGGCCGTCTGATGTACCTCAGAGAAATGAGTATACTCGATGGAGGATGTGTTAATACATCTAAAAATATCAAAGAGCTCACTTCGGGACAGCCAACCATCCAAATTAGCAGACGGTGGCCTCTTCTTAGAAGATGAGTCAATTTGGTAGTTTGGAACTGAATTAAAGTCTCCTAGCAGAATCGTATCTCCTTTTTTAATTTTATTAATTCGTTTGGTCACTTTATTGAGGAAGTTAATTTGTCTCGTATTAGGGACATAAAGGTTGGCTATTGTACAAAGATGATTGTTAATACGACATATTAAAATGTGAAATCTGCCCTCAGGATCATTAAATTCTTCTAGGAATTCAAATGATGTTGAGTTCTTAATTATTGTGATAACCCCGGCTTTTCTTTTTGGACTACAAGATTCATAAACATGTGGAAATTTGAAGTGTGAGAATTTTGGATGGTCATTTAATTTAAACTTAGTTTCTTGGATGCAGATTAGATCTGCGTTTGAATTGACTAGTTCTTTCCATATGGAGTGTCTCTTTTTTGGACTGTTCAGTCCTCTGACATTATAAGTCATTACACTAATGCTCATGTTTTCTTAAAGGGTAAGTGGAGGGGAGAAATGGTCTCACTGGGAGGGGGTCTTGATGTATTTCAACACTAAACTGAGTAACAAACCAAAAAAGTGTTAAGAGAGGGGGTATATAAAATATACCAAAACACTTAGGTATTAAAACTGGAACAATTAACCTTTAGATTCTTTTTTCTTAGGGGTTGACTAGGAACTGGGAAGTGAGAAATTACCTCTGTAGGAAATTTAGAAGCCAAGTCATAGATTCATGTTTGAGGCTGAAAGCCTGACTAATGACAACAATTGAGGTCTAAGACCTAAGGTATGCCTGAAGTCAACGGTTTCTCCTCTGTGGGGGATTTTTTTTTAAAGCTGAAATAAAGTTTTTGCCCTCTAGAGGCGAGAATATTGGGTTTGTTTTCCCTTCATGAAATATCAGCAATTTGAGTGGGAAGCCCCATCTGTATGAGATGTTATTTTCCCTAAGGAAAGTGGTGGTGTCGTTAAATTCTTTTCTTGACGTCAATGTTTCTTTTGACAAGTCTGCGAAAACTTTAAGCTTTTGGAAGGGTTCAGGAAAGGATTTTTCTTTTTGCAGAAATTGCAGGATTTTTTCTTTTGTATTGTAAAAATGGATACGTAAAATTGTATCTCTAGGAGTGTCATTTGAGATTTTAGGTGGCCGAGGTAATCTGTGGATTCTATCTATAGTAACCTCAAGTTTTGAAAGAGATGGAATAGCTGATTTGAAGACATTATTGACGTAGTCAGCAAGATTTTCATTAGGAACATTTTCAGGAATACCCCGTATTTTGAGGTTGTTCCTGCGGTTCCTGTCTTCAAGGTCTGCTATTTTGGTCCTAAGCTGTTTAATTTCCTGAGATAAACTATGTATAGCTTTAGATGATTCTTCAGTTTTTGTCTCTATTTTTTCCATTCTCTTCTCCTGCTCTATAAACTTGTTACCAAACTCATCAAGTGTTTTTTGAAGTGTTTTTGCATGGTTTTCAAAATTTTTTGTCATGTCTAGGCTAATTTTTTTAGCTAGTTCAATTAGAAGTTTTTCAGAACTGGGGGAGGATGCTGAGGAGGAATCTTCAGGATTTGAAGTATGATCAGAATCTTTTTTTAGTTTGCTTTTTAGTGGGCTTTGAGAAGAAGGATCACTAAAATATGTTCCCTCTTCGTCTGAGTATTCTTGTGCATTAGTATGAAATTTTTCAGTGGTAGTTCCTGATGCCTTCCTTTTAGTGGAAAGGGATTGATCCATTTCTTCTGTATGGGGTTTATTTGAGTTATTGAAATTGAGGGTGTTGTTCTGCATCTCTGAACTGGAAGTCTCAGTAGGTTCTGAGGAATTAAATGTGAGTTTTTTATTTTTCCTGCTTAACCTTGGGATATTTGAAATTCTTTTTTTATGTGGCGTTCTAGACCTTTCAGGGCTCAGTGTATTAACCTGATCTTCTTCTGGGTTGTGATAGAAGTGCTTTTGTTCAACTCTTTGACTTTTTTGTTGTTTGACTGGGGTTGAGGTGATGACTTTAAAATTAAAGGCCCCCTTTGACATCTTAGTGAAAATTAGAGGATTATATATCTTAAGCTTTGTTGCATTTACCAACAAGATGGGAGGTAGTTATATCTCAGTGTAACAATTAGATGGTACCAATAATCAACTAATCATAAAAACTAAATATAAAGGTAACTAAAAAACTGCCTCAATAATAAATTAATAAAACTAAATAAACATAAAAAATAAAAAATATGATGACAGGTTCTAGCTTGTTCAATAGTCTCCGGTGTGTGTCCTGTAAATAAGGAACCTATGAAGCAGATGAGACACGAATTTATCCACCTGTTTCAGAGAAGTATATGCACAAAAGCTGGATTGAAACCTGTAGGAAATGCACAGTAATGTCGCACTGCAGATGGGTGAAGGCTCCTGAATACCGCTTTATCTCACCAAAATAGAGGTCAAATATGCAAATGAGACATGTATAGGAGCTGAATAGCAAAAATGAAACAAGCATAAAAACTAAAAATAAGGCAGAAAACAATGAAAAAACATAATAAACCAAAATAAAAGATAAAAAAAAAAATCAAGATTTGAAGAAGAGTCTGTGGAGAAATGAAGATTGTAGCGGTGACTTCTGATGAGTCAAATACAGTTTGCACAAAAAAGCTGTTGACTAATAGCTTCTCTGTTGTCAGCCAGAGATCTTTAGAAAGTTTTTTGGCAATATCAGAGGGTTGAAAGCGAATAGGACAATTATGAAGGCCTATAGTCCCAGGTGATTTCAATAAATCAAGTGTCCGGATCCTTTGGTGGCTATATAAGGAGAGGGTACCACTGGTCACAGCATGCCCTTAGAAATGCTGTCGCTGTGTAGCATAGCTTTTATCTCGGGGTGTTATGCAGCTTAACCCGTTCAGTAGGTAGAGACAACGGGCAACATCCCATAGCCCCAGGTAGTTTCAATAATGCAAGTGTCCAAATCTTCTGGTGATTATATGAGAAAAGGGTCCCACCGATCCCACAGAAATGCTGTCTTAGTGTAGCATAATGTTTTTCTCAGGGTGTAATGAAGCTTGACCCCTTCAGCAGGAAGAAAGAATGGGCAATATCCTATAACCCCAGGTAGTTTCAATAAGACAAGTGTCCAGGACCTTTTAGTAGCTATATAAAGAAGAGGTACCATAAGTCACAGCATGCCTTCAAAAATGCTGCCACAGTGTAGCATGGAAGAAAGAACGGCCAAAACCCTACAGCCCCAGGTAATTTCAATAAAGCAAGTGTCTAGATCTTTTAGTGGCTATATAAAGAAGAGGTACCATAGGTCACAGCAAGCCCTCAGAAATGCTGCCGTAGTGTAGCATGGAAGGGAGAACGGGCAATATCCCACAGCCCCAGGTAGGTAAGATGAGTCAACAAAGTACCTGATCCTGTGGTGAGACGGGGAATGAAGAGAGAATGTTGAGCCGCTGATCTTCTCTGGCAGGAAAAACTTGGTCCGGCAGGGAGATGGTGCAATCGCGCCTGTAATGGCGGACTGGTGGGAAACGAGGGGGGATCCTCTCCGGTGACTCCTCTTGAATGGCACAGCTTAGAGATGCGATCCGGCGATGAGGGGGAGCACTGCAGCGTCGTGGAAGGTTGGCAGCCGCTATGTCCAGAGACGCGACGAGCCCTGTGTCCTCCCGCTCAGCCTCCTCCCTGTGCGCACCACGTCCGTTGGCAAGATGGCTGCCGTCTTCTTCTAGTCTGAGGTAATAAGTGGCTGGTGTGTGAGAGAGCGCGTACTCACTTTATGACTCACTCCTAAGCCGCTCCTGGTTGTTTATCTTTTATAATCACCCACTTTTCAGCCGGAAAGAAGGTCTAGAGGGAACATGAACCAAGCATACAGGGCAAGCCCCGAGCCTGTCAGGCTGCAGCAGGCCCAGAAAGTCCAATCTGTCAAAGTCCTCACAAGAAAGGGCAAAAAAGTGAAGTAAAGGTCTCAAAAGAGGCCTATGCGATAATAGTGATGTTTTTAGGGTTTAAAATAAGTGGATGGCTAAAATTAGTCGAGATGATAGTAGGATTGGAGGTAATACCTCAGGAGCTCCCAAGAAACGTGTCTCACATATTCTGAGACCGAAGCCACGACCCTCTGGAGAGTGTACTTTCAACAAATTTTGCATAAATCACTAGCACAGCTAAAGACAAGAAACTTTGTAATATACCTTATCAGAGAAATATTCTTTGTTCCCCCAGTTATCAGCCAGTTTTTCCTCTCCCCTTTAACTCCTGAACTTACTATCCACTCTGAAGGAAAAGCTCAATTTCTTCATGCTCAGAGAAGACAGACTTCCATCTCAGACGATTATACTATATGAAGAGAGAAGGCCCGAGTAGAGAGCAGCAGAGTGAGGAAACAAGCAGATGGAGACACGGAAAGATCATGCTGAACTTTCTAACAAGTCTTTTATCTTACTCCATTGCTGGATTCATATCTACAACGATTTCTACAGCTGTATAATTACCCCCATGCTTCTTGTCTCTGTGTGATAAAGAATAAAGCGCAGGAATCCTTCTCTGCGTGCTGTGTACAGCAGAGATCATTACAGCTAGTCTCCTCCCTCTAGCTCAGAGTGGATTGCAAGTTAGAGATAGAGGCAAAAACTGATAACATTTCAGGATACAAGTCATACAATGGCTAGAAATAATGTTATTCCTCATGTACACGTACGTGATAGCTTATTCTGAAAAGTTCTTTGACAGTTCATTTACTCTTTATGGTACTATACTGTATATATTGATTAGGACAGTATTTTTTGGCAATTCATTATTAATTGTCCTATATGTTTAGCTGTTAGAGGGAAGAGCAATGGAAAAAAATCCTTACATTTGATTTTAGAAGCACATCTATTAAAATGAGTAGACAAATAATAATATATTAGTCAATAATGAATGTATGGCACTTAATATTTATGTATTACAGGCTCTCCTCTTGTACTTTTAGCATAGCCTTCCTCACAGACTGCATATTGCTTGGGTCAACAGTATGGCTGCTGATGGAGGAGTACACAACAATACCTGTCCAGTCCATCAACCTCCTACAGTTATATATTAGTAAGTGCTGCAAAATCATGTGCCAAACACATTTAATGTTAAAATAAAGATAAAGTGTAGAACCCCTTTTAGTGCGAAAGAGAACATGACACAATAGATGCAAAATTCTAACTTAATTATTTGAACCATTTACTTATATGTATATACACAAACCATCAATCAGTCACGCAGAGTTTGATGAAGATGTTCAGGTCAGGTTGTGTATGGGCTATGGGCTGTGGTTGCGGCTGTAATAACATGATAAGAAGGCAGTCTCCGTTACATTTTTCTGATACAGATGTTCCAAATCCATAGCATAGACATAGGTTTAATAGAGTAAATTCTAACAGTAGCCACCACTAGACGGAACTTAGGAACCAGGTGTCAAACTTTGCAAGGCGGCCTATGAGGTAGCTGGGCCCTATTGCATGGCATGTTATCAGAACGCTAATGTGTTCTATTTTCTTCTCTTCGCTTTAGACTCGGGATACTTAATGAATTGACCTCCTTTTGACTCAGGGCATGGAGGAATGAATGTTGTGTGGGTTCCCTAACATATGTCTGTCCTTATTAGATGCCTTTATATCTAGTTAAGCTAAATAATTTGCTTATTTTGTAGTGTGGTCTTCCCCAGGATTCAAATTCAGAATCTTTACATAGCAGGCAGCAGTGAGCCACAACCAGCAATGCTAAGGAGGATTTTCTCTGCCTAAAACTCAAAATGGTATTCTTTTCATTGTAGGTATAATGTGCTAGTATATAGAGATGAACATATAAAAGAATGCGTATAATGAACAAGAATAGAAAAGTTTATTCATATAAACAAAACAAGTACAAAAATGTAAAAATATAGCCAATGGTGCTTACAATTAGAGCCAAACAGATGGAATGACACCACCACAGGGCAGGTAAAACAAAGATCACATACATGTACCGTTAAATGTAATAATCAGCACTATGCCAAAAGAGTATCACAGCCCTAAAGTTTTGAAAGCCAAGGGTACCTAGAATGCATTACAAAGTATGCACGGAAATAAACCATATAATATGCCCATACTTCTGTCGTTGTGATTGCAAAGAATATATTGATATTACCAAGAATACATATAAGTTCGCTTACCAGTGCCCAGATGATGGTGCCACTTCTGGGCACTGGTAAGCGAACTCAGGCTCGGACAGGCCCACCGGAGAACCGGAGGATTCTCCGGTGGGCCCAAGCACTGACAACTGCTGGCATACTGGCCAGCAACTGCCTAGGGCCCCCACTGCTCCAGGGGCCCCCAGCCAGTGGCTTTGGGGCCCCTGAGTCAAGGGGGCCCCCCATGCCAGTGTAACAGCAGCTGGAGACAGGATCCTGTCCCCGCTGCTAAAGCAAAATGAACATTCACACTTCCCCACACCCCTATGGGCGTGGAGAGGCGTGAATACCATTTCTCTTTAATAGCGGGCAGCGTTAGCCGCAGGCTGCAGCTAACACTGCCCGCATGTAAAGCACACATGCATCCAGGCACACACACACATGCAGGCACACACACGCAGGCATACACACACACTCAAGCATCCTGCTTCCTGTCTGAGACAGGCAGCCCAGCTGGATGACGTCATCATCCAGCACGCTGTCTCAGGCAGAAAGCTGCCGGCGAGGAAGAGGCTGCTGGGAGGTGAGCTGTGCTGTGTGTCTGTGTGTGTGCCTGCGTGTGTGTGCCTGCGTGTGTGTAAGTGGTGGTGAAGAACAATGATATTGGTGGGGGAGACAATGATGGAGGTGATGGGCAATGATGGAGGGGGAAGACAATGATGAGGTGATGGGCAATGATGGTGGTGGTGGGGAGGCAATGATGGAGGTGAGTGGAGGCAATGATGGAAGTGATGGGCAGTGATGGTGGGGAGACAATGATGGAGGTGATGGGCAATGATGGTGAGGGAGGCAATGATGGAGGTGATGGGCAATGATGGTGAGGGGAGGCAATGATGGAAGTGATGGCCAACGAGGGTGAGGGAGGCAATGATGGAAGTGATGGGCAATGATGGTGGGGGAGGCAATGATGGAGGTGATGGGCAATAATGGAGGTGATAGGCAATGATGGTGGGGGAGGCAATGACGGAGGTGATAGGCAATGATGGTGGGGGAGGCAATGATGGAGGTGATAGGCAATGACGATGGGGAGGCAATGAAGGAGGTGATGGGCAATGATGGCGATGGGGAGGCAATGATGGAGGTGATGGGCAATGATGGCGATGGGGAGGCAATGGTGGTGGGGGAGACAATGATGGAGGTGATGGGCAATGATGGTGGTGGAGGCAATGATGGAGGTGATGGGCAATGATGGAGTTGATAGGCAGTGATGGTGGGGGAGGCAATAATGGAGGTGATAGGCAATGATGGTGGGGAGGCAATGATGGTGGGGGAGGCAATGATGGAGGTGAGGGAAGGCAATGATGGAAGGGATGGGCAATGATGGTGAGGAGACAATGATGGAGGTGATGGGCAATGATGGTGAGGGAGGCAATGATGGAGGTGATGGGCAATGAGGGTGAGGGGAGGCAATGATGGAAGTGATGGGCATTGATAGTGAGGGGAGGCAATGATTGAAGTGATGGGCAATGATGGTGGGGGAGGCAATGATGGAGGTGATGGGCAATGATGGATGTGATAGGCAATGATGGTGGGGGAGGCAATGATGGAGGTGATAGGCAATGATGGTGGGGAGGCAATGATGGAGGTGATGGGCAATGATGGTAGTGAGGGAGGCAATGATGGAGGTGATGGGCAATGATGGTGATGGGGGAGGCAATGATGGAGGTGATGGGCAATGATGGTGGTGGTGGTGGTGGGAGGCAATGATGGATGTGATGAAATGGGCAATGATGGGGTGGGGAGGCAATGATGGAGGTGATGGGCAATGATGGTGGTGGGGAGGCTATGATAGAGGTGATGATGGAGGTGATGAAATGGACAATGAAGGTGGGGAGGAGGCAATTATGGAGGTGGTGGAATGGGCAAAGATGTGGGTGGTGGAGGAGAATGATAGGGGTTTTGGGGGAGAAGGCAATGATGGAGGTGGTGATGAGGACAATGATGGGGTGGAGAGGGGCTGCATTATACTTTATGAGGGGACTACATTATATTCTGTGGGGGGACTGCATTCTCAGGGGACTACATTATATTATGGGGGGGCTACATCATGCTATATGAGAGAGCTACAGTATACTCTGGGGGCAGCATTATATTCTGTGGTGGGGCTGCATTATTCTCTCAGGGGACTACATTATATTCTTGGGGCTACATATTACTATGAGGGGGCTACAGTATACTCTGGAGGCTCCATTATATTCTGTAGTGGGGCTGCATTCTCTCAGGGGACTACATTATATTCTGGGGGGCTACATCATACTATATGAGGGGGGCAGCATTATGCCCTATGAGGGGGCTACAGTATACTCTATGGAGGGCTGCATTATAATCTGTGGTGGGCTGCATTATACTATATGAGGGGGGCTGTATTATACCCTATGAGGGTGCTACATTATATTCTATGGTGGGGACTGCGTTATACCTGAGGGGGTTGCATCATATTTTGTGGGGTGCTGCATTATGTTCTATGAGAGGGGACTGCATTATATTATGGGGGGGCTACATCATGCTATATGAGAGAGCTATAGTATACTCTGGGGGCAGCATTATATTCTGTGGTGGGGCTGCATTATTCTCTCAGGGGACTACATTATATTCTTGGGGCTACATATTACTATGAGGGGGCTACAGTATACTCTGGAGGCTCCATTATATTCTGTAGTGGGGCTGCATTCTCTCAGGGGACTACATTATATTCTGGGGGGCTACATCATACTATATGAGGGGGGCAGCATTATGCCCTATGAGGGGGCTACAGTATACTCTATGGAGGGCTGCATTATAATCTGTGGTGGGCTGCATTATACTATATGAGGGGGGCTGTATTATACCCTATGAGGGTGCTACATTATATTCTATGGTGGGGACTGCGTTATACCTGAGGGGGTTGCATCATATTTTGTGGGGTGCTGCATTATGTTCTATGAGAGGGGACTGCATTATATTTCATGAGGGGGCTACATTATATTCTATGAGGGGGCAACATTATATTCTGTGAGGGGGCTACCCCAACCCTTGCTACATAATTAGGATGTGTACTGCCTTATATTATACCCTGATATTAGCGCTTTTTACCACACAATTGGTGGTCTTGTATCTATTTCTATGTAGCTACATAGTGGGCCAAAAGAACAATTTTCTCTGGTGGGCCCAAGGTGCTCCAGTCTGACGCTGAGCAAACTTATATGTATTCTTTGTAATATCAATATACATTCTTTGCAATCACAGCGACATAAGTATGGGCATATTATATGGTTTATTTCCGTGCATACTTTGTAATGCATTCTAGGTACCCTTGGCTTTCGAAACTTTAGGGCTGTGATACTCTTTTGGCATAGTGCTGATTATTACATTTAACGGTACATGTATATGATCTTTGTTTTGCCTGCCCTGTGGTGGTGTCATTCTATCTCCTTGGCTCCAATTGTAAGCACCATTGGCTATATTTTTACATTTTTGTACTTGTTTTGTTTATATGAATAAACTTTTCCATTCTTGTTCATTATACACATTCTATTATATGTTCATGTTTATCTAGCGTAGAACCGTCCTTATATTTTGATCCAATATGGATACGGTGACTCTTTGAACTATATTTGTTGTGATTGATTTGCTACATCCTCATGTCCTATCTTTAGTGAGGGTACTAATTTGCTTTCTAGTATATAGAGATGTCTATCTCTAAAATAAGTACACTATGTATATTAGGGGTAATGACTAGGGTTGAGCGACTTTCATTTTTTTAAGATCGAGTAGGGTTTTGGGAAACCCGATTTTGTCCAGAGTCGAGTCGAGTGCAGTCGGCCGATTATCGCTAAAAGTCGGGGATCGACCGAAACACGAAACCCAATGCAAGTCAATGGGGAAGCATAGTCGGCAGTGAGTGGAGGCCAGGAAAACACCTACAGTGCCCATTTTAATGCCAAAAACATCCATTCTTGTTTCTGAAGCTTGCCAATCTTAATTAACTGTATAATAATAGTTGGGCATAAGGAATTGGGGGAAAGTTGTGGGGGGAGTAGGGCTGGCTCAAGTTTTTCGTGGGCCCAGGAAATGCGGACTACGTCACGGCGGTGTTGCAGGGAAAGGTAAGTATTTAAAAGTTGCAAGTGCTGTGATCCTGAGCAAGCAGGGGGGGGGCCCACTCGTTCGCATTGCCACTGGCACAGGGCCCCTCAAAGTACGGCGGTGTGTTTGCATGGCGGGGGCGCCTCCCACCAGCAGCGACACTTTTGCGTACTCTGAGGGGCCCTGTGCCAGTGACGTCGCCAACGAGTATGCCCCCCCACCTGATGAAGGAACCTGCACTTTCATCTGCACCTTCCTCTTTGTCCCTGTGTAAGGTGGTATAACATGCGGGAAGGGGAACCTTACTTTCAGCAGGGACAGATTCTGGCTGTGTAGAGTACAAGGGGAATGTAGTGGTCTAGGTCAATGTACCAGCAGACTCATTTAGCAGTGGCTGGGCAATGGGCAGGATGAGGAGGAAACAGATATAGGGCCAAAGAATAAAGTAGGCTACATGCAGTTCAAAATTGGTAACAGGACTAAACAGGCGGCATTGCTTTGTTCAGTGGAGTAGCAAACCCAAGAGCAGCAGACACTGTTTCAAGGGCCTAACCACACTAGTAGGCCAAATGCAGTTTAATATCTGATAGTATAGGGCGAAAGCCAGAATGTGGAAGCTCAGCTTTGTTCAGTTGAGGACAACACCAGGGAGGGGCAGACACCTTTAGTAGGCCGGAAAAGCCTATTGCATTTTTTAAAATGGTAATTTGGAGCAGCTGGTTGAAGCTCAGCTTTATTTAGTTGAGGGCAACACCAGGGAGGGGCACACAGACAGACACCTTTAGTAGGCCGGAAAAGCCTATTGCATTTTTTAAAATGGTAATTTGGAGCAGAAGGTTGAAGCTCAGCTTTATTTAGTTGAGGACAACACCAGGCAGGGGCACACAGACAGACACCTTTAGTAGGCCGGAAAAGCCTATTGCATTTTTTAAAATGGTAATTTGGAGCAGAAGGTTGAAGCTCAGCTTTATTTAGTTGAGGACAACACCAGGCAGGGGCACACAGACAGACACCTTTAGTAGGCCGGAAAAGCCTATTGCATTTTTTAAAATGGTAATTTGGAGCAGAAGGTTGAAGCTCAGCTTTATTTAGTTGAGGGCAACACCAGGGAGGGGCACACAGACAGACACCTTTAGTAGGCCGGAAAAGCCTATTGCATTTTTTAAAATGGTAATTTGGAGCAGAAGGTTGAAGCTCAGCTTTATTTAGTTGAGGGCAACACCAGGGAGGGGCACACAGACAGACACCTTTAGTAGGCCGGAAAAGCCTATTGCATTTTTTAAAATGGTAATTTGGAGCAGAAGGTTGAAGCTCAGCTTTATTTAGTTGAGGGCAACACCAGGGAGGGGCACACAGACAGACACCTTTAGTAGGCCGGAAAAGCCTATTGCATTTTTTAAAATGGTAATTTGGAGCAGAAGGTTGAAGCTCAGCTTTATTTAGTTGAGGGCAACACCAGGGAGGGGCAGAAGCCGTTAGTAGGCCCTAACCACCATTTTTTTTTTTTAAAACCACTTAATGAGAGCCGGAAGGTTGAAGCTCAGCTTTATTTAGTTGAGGACAACACCAGGCAGGGGCACACAGACAGACACCTTTAGTAGGCCGGAAAAGCCTATTGCATTTTTTAAAATGGTAATTTGGAGCAGAAGGTTGAAGCTCAGCTTTATTTAGTTGAGGGCAACACCAGGCAGGGGCAGAAGCCGTTAGTAGGCCCTAACCACCATTTTTTTTTTTTAAAACCACTTAATGAGAGCCGGAAGGTTGAAGCTCAGCTTTATTTAGTTGAGGACAACACCAGGCAGGGGCACACAGACAGACACCTTTAGTAGGCCGGAAAAGCCTATTGCATTTTTTAAAATGGTAATTTGGAGCAGAAGGTTGAAGCTCAGCTTTATTTAGTTGAGGGCAACACCAGGGAGGGGCACACAGACAGACACCTTTAGTAGGCCGGAAAAGCCTATTGCATTTTTTAAAATGGTAATTTGGAGCAGAAGGTTGAAGCTCAGCTTTATTTAGTTGAGGGCAACACCAGGGAGGGGCAGAAGCCGTTAGTAGGCCCTAACCACCATTTTTTTTTTTTAAAACCACTTAATGAGAGCCGGAAGGTTGAAGCTCAGCTTTATTTAGTTGAGGACAACACCAGGCAGGGGCACACAGACAGACACCTTTAGTAGGCCGGAAAAGCCTATTGCATTTTTTAAAATGGTAATTTGGAGCAGAAGGTTGAAGCTCAGCTTTATTTAGTTGAGGGCAACACCAGGCAGGGGCAGAAGCCGTTAGTAGGCCCTAACCACCATTATTTTTTTTAAAACCACTTAATGAGAGCCGGAAGGTTGAAGCTCAGCTTTATTTAGTTGAGGACAACACCAGGCAGGGGCACACAGACAGACACATTTAGTAGGCCGGAAAAGCCTATTGCATTTTTCAAAATGGTAATTTGGAGCAGAAGGTTGAAGCTCAGCTTTATTTAGTTGAGGACAACACCAGGCAGGGGCACACAGACAGACACCTTTAGTAGGCCGGAAAAGCCTATTGCATTTTTTAAAATGGTAATTTGGAGCAGAAGGTTGAAGCTCAGCTTTATTTAGTTGAGGGCAACACCAGGGAGGGGCACACAGACAGACACCTTTAGTAGGCCGGAAAAGCCTATTGCATTTTTTAAAATGGTAATTTGGAGCAGAAGGTTGAAGCTCAGCTTTATTTAGTTGAGGACAACACCAGGCAGGGGCACACAGACAGACACCTTTAGTAGGCCGGAAAAGCCTATTGCATTTTTTAAAATGGTAATTTGGAGCAGAAGGTTGAAGCTCAGCTTTATTTAGTTGAGGGCAACACCAGGGAGGGGCACACAGACAGACACCTTTAGTAGGCCGGAAAAGCCTATTGCATTTTTTAAAATGGTAATTTGGAGCAGAAGGTTGAAGCTCAGCTTTATTTAGTTGAGGGCAACACCAGGGAGGGGCACACAGACAGACACCTTTAGTAGGCCGGAAAAGCCTATTGCATTTTTTAAAATGGTAATTTGGAGCAGAAGGTTGAAGCTCAGCTTTATTTAGTTGAGGGCAACACCAGGGAGGGGCAGAAGCCGTTAGTAGGCCCTAACCACCATTTTTTTTTTTTAAAACCACTTAATGAGAGCCGGAAGGTTGAAGCTCAGCTTTATTTAGTTGAGGACAACACCAGGCAGGGGCACACAGACAGACACCTTTAGTAGGCCGGAAAAGCCTATTGCATTTTTTAAAATGGTAATTTGGAGCAGAAGGTTGAAGCTCAGCTTTATTTAGTTGAGGGCAACACCAGGCAGGGGCAGAAGCCGTTAGTAGGCCCTAACCACCATTTTTTTTTTTTAAAACCACTTAATGAGAGCCGGAAGGTTGAAGCTCAGCTTTATTTAGTTGAGGACAACACCAGGCAGGGGAACACAGACAGACACAGACAGACACCTTTAGTAGGCCGGAAAAGCCTATTGCATTTTTTAAAATGGTAATTTGGAGCAGAAGGTTGAAGCTCAGCTTTATTTAGTTGAGGGCAACACCAGGGAGGGGCACACAGACAGACACCTTTAGTAGGCCGGAAAAGCCTATTGCATTTTTTAAAATGGTAATTTGGAGCAGAAGGTTGAAGCTCAGCTTTATTTAGTTGAGGGCAACACCAGGGAGGGGCAGAAGCCGTTAGTAGGCCCTAACCACCATTTTTTTTTTTTAAAACCACTTAATGAGAGCCGGAAGGTTGAAGCTCAGCTTTATTTAGTTGAGGACAACACCAGGCAGGGGCACACAGACAGACACCTTTAGTAGGCCGGAAAAGCCTATTGCATTTTTTAAAATGGTAATTTGGAGCAGAAGGTTGAAGCTCAGCTTTATTTAGTTGAGGGCAACACCAGGCAGGGGCAGAAGCCGTTAGTAGGCCCTAACCACCATTTTTTTTTTTTAAAACCACTTAATGAGAGCCGGAAGGTTGAAGCTCAGCTTTATTTAGTTGAGGACAACACCAGGCAGGGGCACACAGACAGACACCTTTAGTAGGCCGGAAAAGCCTATTGCATTTTTCAAAATGGTAATTTGGAGCAGAAGGTTGAAGCTCAGCTTTATTTAGTTGAGGGCAACACCAGGGAGGGGCACACAGACAGACACCTTTAGTAGGCCGGAAAAGCCTATTGCATTTTTTAAAATGGTAATTTGGAGCAGAAGGTTGAAGCTCAGCTTTATTTAGTTGAGGACAACACCAGGCAGGGGCACACAGACAGACACCTTTAGTAGGCCGGAAAAGCCTATTGCATTTTTTAAAATGGTAATTTGGAGCAGAAGGTTGAAGCTCAGCTTTATTTAGTTGAGGACAACACCAGGCAGGGGCACACAGACAGACACCTTTAGTAGGCCGGAAAAGCCTATTGCATTTTTTAAAATGGTAATTTGGAGCAGAAGGTTGAAGCTCAGCTTTATTTAGTTGAGGGCAACACCAGGCAGGGGCAGAAGCCGTTAGTAGGCCCTAACCACCATTTTTTTTTTTTAAAACCACTTAATGAGAGCCGGAAGGTTGAAGCTCAGCTTTATTTAGTTGAGGACAACACCAGGCAGGGGCACACAGACAGACACCTTTAGTAGGCCGGAAAAGCCTATTGCATTTTTTAAAATGGTAATTTGGAGCAGAAGGTTGAAGCTCAGCTTTATTTAGTTGAGGGCAACACCAGGCAGGGGCACACAGACAGACACCTTTAGTAGGCCGGAAAAGCCTATTGCATTTTTCAAAATGGTAATTTGGAGCAGAAGGTTGAAGCTCAGCTTTATTTAGTTGAGGACAACACCAGGCAGGGGCACACAGACAGACACCTTTAGTAGGCCGGAAAAGCCTATTGCATTTTTTAAAATGGTAATTTGGAGCAGAAGGTTGAAGCTCAGCTTTATTTAGTTGAGGGCAACACCAGGGAGGGGCAGAAGCCGTTAGTAGGCCCTAACCAAAGTTGAAGGCCAAATGCAGTTTAATTTCTGATACTATAGGCCGAAAGCCAGAAGGTGGAAGCTCCGATTTAGACAGTGGAGGACAATTTGAATTAGGGACTGCAGACAGACTTAGTAGGCTGTCCCCTGTGGACCATGCATCCACCACATTAACCCATTGCGCCGTAATGGACACGTAATCTTCCGTGGCCATGCCTACAGGTCCATGCGTCTGTTGTCAGGTGCACTTTTGTACTCACAGATTGCCAGAGTGCATGGACAATGCGGTCTTCTACATGCTGGTGGAGGGTTGGGATGGCTTTTCTCGCAAAAGAAGTGTCGACTGGTTAGCTTGTAGCGTGGTACAGCGTAGTCCATCATGGCCTTATTAATAGTAAATAAAATATATAACTAGGCTCTATGAACTTTTAAATAGGTTCCAGGGGTACACGGGCAGCATTGGTGTGGTCAGTGGAGGAGTATTGCAAGTAGGGGCCGCAGACAGGCTATCAAAGGCCTAAAATAACAAACAGTAGGCAGTCATGGCAGTTTTACATCGGTTACATGGATACACAGGCAGGCACTCCAGGCAGCATTGTGGTCAGTGGAGGAGTATTGCAAGTAGGGGCCGCAGACAGGCTATCAAAGGCCTAAAATAACAAACAGTAGGCAGTCATGGCAGTTTTACATCGGTTACATGGATACACAGGCAGGCACTCCAGGCAGCATTGTGGCCAGTGGAGGAGTATTGCAAGTAGGGGCCGCAGACAGGCTATCAAAGGCCTAAAATAACAAACAGTAGGCAGTCATGGCAGTTTTACATCGGTTACATGGATACACAGGCAGGCACTCCAGGCAGCATTGTGGTCAGTGGAGGAGTATTGCAAGTAGGGGCCGCAGACAGGCTATCAAAGGCCTAAAATAACAAACAGTAGGCAGTCATGGCAGTTTTACATCGGTTACATGGATACACAGGCAGGCACTCCAGGCAGCATTGTGGTCAGTGGAGGAGTATTGCAAGTAGGGGCCGCAGACAGGCTATCAAAGGCCTAAAATAACAAACAGTAGGCAGTCATGGCAGTTTTACATCGGTTACATGGATACACAGGCAGGCACTCCAGGCAGCATTGTGGTCAGTGGAGGAGTATTGCAAGTAGGGGCCGCAGACAGGCTATCAAAGGCCTAAAATAACAAACAATAGGCTCATTGCAGTTTTACAGCGGTTACATGGATACACAGGCAGCTTGGTGGTGAGTGGAGGAGTATTTAAAGTAAGGACCGCAGACAGGCTATCAAAGGCCTAACATAACAAACAATAGGCTCATGGCAGTTTTACAGCGGTTACATGGATAGACGGGCAGGCAGCTTGGTGGTGAGTGGAGGAGTATTTAAAGTAGGGACCGCAGACAGGCTATCAAAGGCCTAACATAACAAACAATAGGCTCATGGCAGTTTTACAGCGGTTACATGGATACACGGGCAGGCAGCTTGGTGGTCAGTGGAGGAGTATTTAAAGTAGGGACCGCAGACAGGCTTCAAAGGCCTAACATAAGAAAATGGGCTGGCTGTAGGCACTTTATAATTGGTTCCAGGGGTACACGGGCAGCAGTGGTCTGGCCAGTGGAGGACTAGTGGAAGGAGGGACCGCAGACAGGCTTCAAAGGCCTAACATAAAAAAATGGGCTGGCTGTAGGCACTTTATAATTGGTTCCAGGGGTACACGGGCAGCAGTGGTCTGGTCAGTGGAGGACTAGTGGAAGGAGGGACCGCAGACAGGCTTCAAAGGCCTAACATAAAAAAATGGGCTGGCTGTAGGCACTTTATAATTGGTTCCAGGGGTACACGGGCAGCAGTGGTCTGGCCAGTGGAGGACTAGTGGAAGGAGGGACCGCAGACAGGCTTCAAAGGCCTAACATAAAAAAATGGGCTGGCTGTAGGCACTTTATAATTGGTTCCAGGGGTACACGGGCAGCAGTGGTCTGGTCAGTGGAGGACTAGTGGAAGGAGGGACCGCAGACAGGCTTCAAAGGCCTAAAATAACAAACAATAGGCTCATGGCAGTTTTACAGCGGTTACATGGATACACGGGCAGCTTGGTGGTGAGTGGAGGAGTAGTGCAAGGAGTGTCTGTCCCAGTACTCCCAAAATATAAATAGATGTTAATGTCTCGCAAAACAACCAAAACAAAAAAAAAGGTGGCATACTTAGGTACAGGGGTGGGCTCATCTGCTGAGTTTCTGACATAGTAATTTGGCAGTAACTATTTAATGGTGCCAATATAGGACACAGACACAGACTACTTTAAGTTGCATCATAGATGTCTACAAATTTGTATTGTCAGTGCCAGACATTGAATGATGTCAGCGAATAGACTAAAGATTGGTGGAGCTGTGCGACATAATTTTGCACGTGGTAGAGCACATTTTGAGCTGGGGTAGGGGGGAACTCTCTTGAGGCCGGCGGGACCGCCCCAGGGCCCCTCATGTTACAACGGTGTGTCTGACGTTGGGTGCGCACCACCACCGCCAGAGACACTACATTGTACTATGAGGGACCCAGTAGCAATGCCGTCAACCAAAAGCGAGCACACCCACCTCTTCAGACAAACAGCAGTCTCACGGGTGCTTGCGCCAAGTCGCGATACCACGGCCCCGTGTGGGGAGTTTTGCCATTTAGGGAGGTGTAAACATGTCATATGCTGTACAATCAGCTGCAGCAAATTAGACATTAGAAAAGTAATTCACAGGCAAGAGCTTTTCATAGGAAAGCTAGGTGTCGGCTGGGCAAGGTGGGGCAAAAGATTTCGAAATCCAGTTGTGGTTCATTTTAATGAATGTTAGATCGTCAACATTTTGGGTAGCCAGACGAGTCCTTTTTTCGGTTAATATTGAACCTGCAGCACTGAATACTCTTTCTGATAGGACACTTGCTGCCGGGCAAGCAAGCTCCTGCAATGCATATTCTGCCAATTCTGGCCAGGTGTCTAATTTGGAGGCCCAGTAATCAAATGGGAATGACGGTTGAGGGAGAACATCGATAAGGGATGAAAAATAGTTAGTAACCATACTGGACAAATGTTGTCTCCTGTCACTTTCAATTGATGCAGCAGTACCTGTCCTGTCTGCGGTCATAGCAAAATCACTCCACAACCTGGTCAGAAAACCCCTCTGTCCAACGCCACTTCTGATGTGTGCACCCCTAACACTCCTAGTCTGCTGCCCCCTGGAGCTCGTGTGAGAACGATCACGTGCGCTGTGTGCTGGGAATGCCTGAAGCAAACGGTCAACAAGAGTTGATTGTTTGGTTGCTAATATTAGTTCCAAGTTCTCATGTGGCATAATATTTTGCAATTTGCCTTTATAGCGTGGATCAAGGAGGCAGGCCAACCAGTAATCGTCATCGTTCATCATTTTCGTAATGCGTGTGTCCCTTTTTAGGATACGTAAGGCATAATCCGCCATGTGGGCCAAAGTTCCAGTTGTCAAATCTCCGGTTGTGATTGGTTGAGGGGCAGTTGCAGGCAAATCTACGTCACTTGTGTCCCTCAAAAAACCAGAACCCGGGCGTGACACGCAACCAATTTCCTGTGCCCCCGGGAAAGGTTCGGCATTAAAAATATACTCATCCCCATCATCCTCCTCGTCCTCCACCTCCTCTTCGCCCGCTACCTCGTCCTGTACACTGCCCTGACCAGACAATGGCTGACTGTCATCAAGGCTTTCCTCTTCCTCTGGTGCAGATGCCTGCTCCTTTATGTGCGTCAAACTTTGCATCAGCAGACGCATTAGGGGGATGCTCATGCTTATTACGGCGTTGTCTGCACTAACCAGCCGTGTGCATTCCTCAAAACACTGAAGGACTTGACACATGTCTTGTATCTTAGACCACTGCACACCTGACAACTCCATGTCTGCCATCCTACTGCCTGCCCGTGTATCCTCCCACAAATAAATAACAGCACGCCTCTGTTCGCACAGTCTCTGAAGCATGTGCAGTGTTGAGTTCCACCTTGTTGCAACGTCTATGATTAGGCGATGCTGGGGAAGGTTCAAAGACCGCTGATAGGTCTGCATACGGCTGGCGTGTACAGGCGAACGTCGGATATGTGAGCAAAGTGCACGCACTTTGAGGAGCAGGTCGGAGAACCCAGGATAAGTTTTCAATAAGCACTGCACCACCAGGTTTAAGGTGTGAGCCAGGCAAGGAATGTGTTTCAGTTGGGAAAGGGAGATGGCAGCCATGAAATTCCTTCCGTTATCACTCACTACCTTGCCTGCCTCAAGATCTACTGTGCCCAGCCACGACTGCGTTTCTTGTTGCAAGAACTCGGATAAAACTTCCGCGGTGTGTCTGTTGTCGCCCAAACACTTCATAGCCAATACAGCCTGCTGACGCTTGGCAGTAGCTGGCCCATAATGGGACAACTGGTGTGCAACAGTGTCATCTGCCGATGGAGTGGTTGGCAGACTGCGTTCTGTGGAAGAGCTGTAGCTTCTGCAGGAGGCCGAGGAGGAGGAGGAGGAGGGGGTGCGAACGCCTACAGCCAACTGTTTCCTAGACCGTGGGCTAGGCACAACTGTCCCTAAATTGATGTCGCCTGTGGACCCTGCATCCACCACATTCACCCAGTGTGCCGTGATGGACACATAACGTCCCTGGCCATGCCTACTGGTCCATGCATCTGTAGTCAGGTGCACCTTTGTACTCACAGATTGCCTGAGTGCATGGACGATGCGCTGTTTAACATGCTGGTGCAGGGCTGGGATGGCTTTTCTGGAAAAAAAGTGTCGACTGGGTAGCTCGTATCGTGGTTCAGCGTACTCCATCAGGGCTTTGAAAGCTTCGCTTTCAACTAACCGGTAGGGCATCATCTCTAACGAGATTAGTCTAGCTATGTGGGCGTTAAAACCCTGTGTACGCGGATGCGAGGATAAGTACTTCCTTTTTCTAACCAGAGTCTCATGTAGGGTGAGCTGGACTGGAGAGCTGGAGATCGTGGAACTTTCGGGTGTGCCGGTGTACATGGCAGACTGAGAGACGGTTGGAGACGGTATTGTTTCCGCCGGTGCCCTAGATGCAATATTTCCTCCTACAAAACTGGTGATTCCCTGACCCTGACTGCTTTTGGCTGGCAAAGAAACCTGCACAGATACTGCCGGTGGTGCGGAAAATGGTGGCCTTACAGTGACGGAAGGGATGTTGCGTTGCTGACTAGCTTCATTGGCCGAGGGTGCTACAACCTTGAGGGACGTTTGGTAGTTAGTCCAGGCTTGAAAATGCATGGTGGTTAAGTGTCTATGCATGCAACTAGTATTTAGACTTTTCAGATTCTGACCTCTGCTTAAGCTAGTTGAACATTTTTGACAGATGACTTTGCGCTGATCAGTTGGATGTTGTTTAAAAAAATGCCAGACTGCACTCTTCCTAGACTCGGATCCCTTTTCAGGGATTGCAGACTGAGCTTTAACCGGATGGCAACGCTGTGCTCCAACAGGTTTTGGCTTTGACACGCGTTTTGGGCCAGATACGGGCCCGGCAGATGGAACCTGTTGCGATGTTGATGCCTGCTGCGGCCCCTCCTCCACCTCCGCTTCTGAACTACTGCCGCCTGCACCCTGTTCCCCCAATGGCTGCCAATCGGGGTCAATAACTGGGTCATCTATTACCTCCTCTTCGAGCTCGTGTGCAACTTCGTCTGTGTCACTGTGTCGGTCGGTGGTATAGCGTTCGTGGCGGGGCAACATAGTCTCATCAGGGTCTGATTGTGGATCTGTACCCTGAGAGGGCAATGTGGTGGTCTGAGTCAAAGGAGCAGCATAGTACTCTGGCTGTGGCTGTGCATCAGTGCACTCCATGTCAGAATATACTTGTAATGGGCATGGCCTGTTAAATGTTTCACTTTCTAAGCCAGGGACGGTATGTGTAAAGAGCTCCATGGAGTGACCCGTTGTGTCGCCTGCTGCATCCTTCTCTCTTGTTGTAGTTTTTGCTGAGGAGGACAAGGAAGCGACTTGTCCCTGACCGTGAACATCCACAAGCGACGCGCTGCTTTTACATTTACCAGTTTCGGAAGAGGAGGCAAAAGGGCTAGAGGCTGAGTCTGCAATGTAAGCCAAAACTTGCTGTTGCTGCTCCGCCTTTAAAAGCGGTTTTCCTACTCCCAGAAAAGAGAGCGTTCGAGGCCTTGTGTAGCCTGACGACGAAACTGGCTCCACAGCTCCAGACTTAGGTGGAATATTTTTATCCCCACGACCACCTGATGCTCCACTACCACTACCATCATTACCAGCTGACAATGAACGCCCACGACGACCTCTTGCACCAGACTTCCTCATTGTTTTAAAATCTTAACCAAAGTAACTTTATTTGTTGCTGTCAAACAACTTACACGGTGAGCTATAACTTCAGTATGATTTCAATATCCCTTAACAGGTTGGTGAGACCACAAGGAAAATCAGGCACAATGTTACACACTCTGTTTTCTGTGGCACAAAATCACAGAGATGACACACACGCAGGACTGTCACTCAAGCACTAATGTCAATATTAATCTCCCACCTAATTTTTTTTTTTTTTTTTCTCAGGGAGACTTTAGAAACCAAATAATATTAAAAAAAAAAAAAAAGGCTTTCTATGGCCCACAATTAGAGAGAGAGAGGTGGCACACCCAGGAGTCAAGACTGGCACACAAGCTGAAAGGGCAATATTACTCTCCCACTGTTTTTTTATTTTTTATTTTTTTTTTTCAGGGAGACTTTAGAAACCAAATAATAAGAAAAAAAATAAATAAATAAATAGGCTTTCTATAGCCCACTGAATGAGAGATAGCACACACAGCAGTGGCACACAAGCCCTGACTGAGGCCAATATTTTTCTCCCACTGATTGATGTAGTGTTTTTGTGTTGAGGTAGATTTTAGAACACAAATCAAGGAAAAAAAAAAAAAATGCTTTCTATGGCCCACTGAATGAGAGAGAGGTGGCACACCCAGGAGTCAAGACTGGCACACAAGCTGAAAGGGCAATATTACTCTCCCACTGTTTTTTTATGTATTTTTTGTTTTTTAAGGGAGACTTTAGAAACCCAATAATATTTAAAAAAAAAAAAAAATAGGCTTTCTATGGCCCACAATTAGAGAGAGAGAGGTGGCACACCCAGGAGTCAAGACTGGCGCACAAGCTGAAAGGGCAATATTACTCTCCCACTGTTTTTTTAAGTTTTTTTTTTATTTCAGGGAGACTTTAGAAACCAAATAATATTAAAAAAACCACAAAAAAAAATAGCCTTTCTATGGCCCACTGAATGAGAGAGAGAGGTGGCACACCCAGGAGTCAAGACTGGCACACAAGCTGAAAGGGCAATATTACTCTCCCACTGTTTTTTTATGTATTTTTTGTTTTTTAAGGGAGACTTTAGAAACCCAATAATATTTAAAAAAAAAAAAATAGGCTTTCTATGGCCCACAATTAGAGAGAGAGAGAGGTGGCACACCCAGGAGTCAAGACTGGCGCACAAGCTGAAAGGGCAATATTACTCTCCCACTGTTTTTTTAAGTTTTTTTTTTTATTTCAGGGAGACTTTAGAAACCAAATAATATTAAAAAAACCACAAAAAAAAATAGCCTTTCTATGGCCCACTGAATGAGAGAGAGAGGTGGCACACCCAGGAGTCAAGACTGGCACACAAGCTGAAAGGGCAATATTACTCTCCCACTGTTTTTTTATTTTTTATTTTTTTTTTTCAGGGAGACTTTAGAAACCAAATAATAAGAAAAAAAATAAATAAATAAATAGGCTTTCTATAGCCCACTGAATGAGAGATAGCACACACAGCAGTGGCACACAAGCCCTGACTGAGGCCAATATTTTTCTCCCACTGATTGATGTAGTGTTTTTGTGTTGAGGTAGATTTTAGAACACAAATCAAGGAAAAAAAAAAAAATGCTTTCTATGGCCCACTGAATGAGAGAGAGGTGGCACACCCAGGAGTCAAGACTGGCACACAAGCTGAAAGGGCAATATTACTCTCCCACTGTTTTTTTATGTATTTTTTGTTTTTTAAGGGAGACTTTAGAAACCCAATAATATTAAAAAAAAAAAAATAAATAGGCTTTCTATGGCCCACTGAATGAGAGGGAGAGAGGTGGCACACCCAGGAGTCAAGACTGGCACACAAGCTGAAAGGGCAATATTACTCTCCCACTGTTTTTTTTTTTTAGGTATTTTTTTTTTTCAGGGAGACTTTACAAACCAAATAATATTAAAAAAAAAAAAAAAAAAAAATAGGCTTTCTATAGCCCACTGAATGAGAGATAGCACACACAGCAGTGGCACACAAGCCCTGACTGAGGCCAATATTTTTCTCCCACTGATTGATGTAGTGTTTTTGTGTTGAGGTAGATTTTAGAACACAAATCAAGGAAAAAAAAAAAAAATGCTTTCTATGGCCCACTGAATGAGAGAGAGGTGGCACACCCAGGAGTCAAGACTGGCACACAAGCTGAAAGGGCAATATTACTCTCCCACTGTTTTTTGTATGTTTTTTTTTTTTTTTTCAGGGAGACTTTAGAAACCAAATAATATTAAAAAAACAAAAAAAAAATAGCCTTTCTATGGCCCACTGAATGAGAGAGAGAGGTGGCACACCCAGGAGTCAAGACTGGCACACAAGCTGAAAGGGCAATATTACTCTCCCACTGTTTTTTTATGTATTTTTTGTTTTTTAAGGGAGACTTTAGAAACCCAATAATATTTTTAAAAAAAAATAAATAGGCTTTCTATGGCCCACTGAATGAAAGGGAGAGAGGTGGCACACCCAGGAGTCAAGACTGGCACACAAGCTGAAAGGGCAATATTACTCTCCCACTGTTTTTTTATGTATTTTTTGTTTTTTAAGGGAGACTTTAGAAACCCAATAATATTTAAAAAAAATAAATAAATAGGCTTTCTATGGCCCACTGAATGAGAGGGAGAGAGGTGGCACACCCAGGAGTCAAGACTGGCACACAAGCTGAAAGGGCAATATTACTCTCCCACTGTTTTTTTATGTATTTTTTGTTTTTTAAGGGAGACTTTAGAAACCCAATAATATTTAAAAAAAAAAATAAATAGGCTTTCTATGGCCCACTGAATGAGAGGGAGAGAGGTGGCACACCCAGGAGTCAAGACTGGCACACAAGCTGAAAGGGCAATATTACTCTCCCACTGTTTTTTTAGGTTTTTTTTTTTTTTTCAGGGAGACTTTAGAAACCAAATAATATTAAAAAAAAAAAAAATAGGCTTGCTATAGCCCACTGAATGAGAGATAGCACACACAGCAGTGGCACACAAGCCCTGACTGAGGCCAATATTTTTCTCCCACTGATTGATGTAGTGTTTTTGTGTTGAGGTAGAATTTAGAACACAAATCACGGAAAAAATAAATAGGCTTTCTATGGCCCACTCAGTGAGAGATGGCACACACAGGGATGGCACTGTAGCAGAAATGCCAATCTTAATCTCCCACAAAAAAAACAAAAAAAAAAAAAAAACTGTCCTACAATTACTATCTCCCTGCAGTAATCTCAGCCAGGTATGGCAGGCAGCAATAGGAGTGGACTGATGCACAAATTAAATAAAAAGTGTGGACAAACAAAAAAGATAGCTGTGCAGAAAGGAAGGAACAAGAGGATATGTGCTTTGAAAAAAGCAGTTGGTTTCCACAGTGGCGTACACACAGCAATACAGCTATCACGGAGCCTTCTAGGGCAGCCCAATGAGCTACAGCGCTGAGGGGAAAAAAAAAAAAAAATAGCTTCCACAGTCCCTGCACACCGAAGGTGGTGTTGGACAGTGGAAATCGCTGCAGCACAAGCGGTTTGGTGGTTAGTGGACCCTGCCTAACGCTCTCCCTGCTTCTGACGAAGCGGCAGCAACCTGTCCCTAAGCTCAGATCAGCAGCAGTAAGATGGCGGTCGGCGGGAACGCCCCTTTATAGCCCCTGTGACGCCGCAGACAGCAAGCCAATCACTGCAATGCCCTTCTCTAAGATGGTGGGGACCAGGATCTATGTCATCACGCTGCCCACACTCTGCGTTCACCTTCATTGGCTGAGAAATGGCGCTTTTCGCGTCATTGAAACGCGACTTTGGCGCGAAAGTCGCGTACCGCATGGCCGACAAGCACAGGGGTCGGATCGGGTTTCATGAGACGCCGACTTAGCCAAAAGTCGGCGACTTTTGAAAATGATCGACCCGTTTCGCTCAACCCTAGTAATGACTGCCATAATTCCCCTTTTTTCCCAGCACAAGTGGGCAGTTACATTACCAAAAATATGCATATCTATATATATGAGGCATCGTGATTACTCGCTAATCCCGCCTCCTGCACAGTAGCTCCGCCACCCAACACATCAACACACACAATCCCGCCCCCCACCCCATTACCACACACAATCCCGCCCCCCACCACATTACCACACACAATCTCGCCCCCCACCACATTACCACACACTATCCTACAATCCTGCTCCCACCACATTACCACACACAATCCCGCCCCCCCACCACATTACCACACATAATCCCGCCCCCCACCACATCACCACACATAATCCTGGCCCCCCACCACATTACCACACATAATCCCGCCCCCCACCACATTATCACACACAATCACGCCCCCCACCACATTACCACACATAATCCTGCCCCCCACGACATTACCACACACAATCTCGCCCCCACATTACCACACACAATCCCGCCCCCAACCACATTACCACACACAATCCCGCACCCCCACCATATTACCACACACAATCCTGCCCCCCACCACATTAACACACACAATCCCGCCCCCCCACGACATTACCACACACAATCCCGCCTCCCACCACATTATCACACACAATCCCGCCCCCCCACCACATTACCACACATAATCCCGCCCCCCACCACATTACCACACACAATCCCGCCCCCCACCACATTACCACACACAATCCCGCCCCCCACCACATTGCCACACACAATCCCGCACCACCACCACATTATCACACATAATCCCGCCCCCCACCACATTAACACACACAATCCCGCCCCCCACCACATTACCACACACAATCCTGCCCCCCACCACATTACCACACACAATTCCGCCCCACCACCACATTGCCACACACAATCCCGCACCACCACCACATTATCACACATAATCCCACCCCCCACCACATTACCACACACAATCTTGCCCCCCACCACATTACCACACATAATCCCGCCCCCCACCACATCACCACACATAATCCTGCTCCCCCACCACATTACCACACACAATCCCGCCCCCCCACCACATTACCACACATAATCCCGCCCCCCACATTACCACACACAATCCCGCCCCCCACCACATTGCCACACACAATTCTGCTCCCCCACCACATTGCCACACACAATCCCGCCCCCCACCACATTACCACACACAATCTTGCCCCCCACCACATCACCACACACAATCTCACCCCCCCACCATATTACTACACATAATCCCGCCCCCCACCACATTACCACACACAATTCCGCCCCCACCACATTAACGCACACAATCCCGCCCCACCACATTACCACACACAATCCCGCCCCCACCACATTACCACACACAATCCCACCCCCACCACATTACCACACATAATCCCGCCCCCCACCACATTAACACACACAATCCCACCCCCCATCACATTATCACACACAATCCCGCCCCCACCACATTACCACACACAATTCCGCCCCCCCACCACATTGCCACACACAATCCCGCACCACCACCACATTATCACACATAATCCTGCCCCCCACCCCATTACCACACACAATCCCGCCCCCACCACATTACCACACATAATCCCGCCCCCCACCACATTACCATACATAATCCCACCCACCACCACATTACCACACACAATCCCGCCCCCCACCACATTACCACACATAATTCCGCCCCCCACCACATTAACACACACAATCCCACCGCCCACTACATTACCACACTCAATCCCGCCCCCCACCCCATTACCACACTTAATCCCGCCCCCCACCCCATTATCACACACAATCCCGCCCCCCACCCCATTACCACACAATCCCGCCCCCCACCATATTACCACACATAATCCCACCTCCCACCACATTACCATACATAATCCCGCCCCCCACCCCATTACCACACACAATCCCGCCCCCACATTACCACACACAATCCCGCCCCCCCACCACATTACCACCACATTACCACACACAATCCCGCCCCCCCACCACATTACCACACATAATCCCGCCCCCCACCGCATCACCAAACATAATCCCGCCCCCTCACCACATCACCACACATAATCCTGCCCTCCACCACATTACCACACATAATCCCGTCCCCCCACCACATCACCACATAATCCCACCCCCACCACATTACCAGAGATAATCCCGCCCCCCCACCACATTACCACACACAATCCCGCCCCCACCACATTACCACAGATAATCCCACCCCCCCACCACATTACCACACACAATCCCGCCCCCCACCACATTACCACACATAATCCCACCCCCACCACATTACCACACATAATCCCGCCCCCCCACCACATTACCACACATAATCCCGCCCCCCCACCACATTACCAGAGGTAATCCCGCCCCCCACCACATTACCACACATAATCCCGCCCCCACCACATTACCACACATAATCCTGCCCCCCACCACATTACCACACACAATCCCGCCCCCCCACCACATTACCACACACAAACCCGCCCCCCCACCACATTACCATAGATAATCCCACCCTTCACCACATTACCACACACAATCCCACCCCCCACCACCACATTACCACACACAATCCCGTCCTCCACCACATTACCACACATAATCCCCCCCACCACATTGCCACAACATTATCCCGCCCCCCACATTACCACACATAATCCTGCCCCCATAACATTACCACACATAATCCCGCCCTCCCACCACATTACCACACATAATCCTGCCCCCCACTACATTACCACACATGATCCCGCCCCAATAACATTACCACACATAATCCCGCCCTCCTACCACATTACCACACATAATCCCGCCCACCCACCACATTACCACACATAATCCCGCCCACCCACCACATTACCACACATAATCCCGCCCCCCCACATTACCACACGAGGCTCCGTTTCCACACATTACCACACGAGGCTCCATCACCACACGAGGCTCCGGCCCCACACATTACCACACGAGGCTCCGTCCCCACACATTACCACATGAGACTCCATCCTCACACATTACCAGACGAGGCTCCGTCCCCACACATTACCACACAAGGCTCCGACCCCCACATTACCACACAAGGCTCCGTCCCCCCACATTACCATACGAGGCTCTGTTCCCACACATTACCACACGAGGCCCTGTCCCCACACATTACCACACGAGGCTCCGTCCTCACACATACCACATGAGGCTCTGTCCCCACACATTACCACACGAGGCTCCTTCCTCACACATTACCACACGAGGCTCTGTCCCCACACATTACCACACGAGGCTTCATCCCCACACATGATTATTATTGTTATTAACTTCATTTTAAGTTAATTTACCACCTGCATAAGCGCTATTGAATGTTGTCATTATTTATTTTAGTTTAATCACTAGCAGCGTTAATTAGATAGCAATGAGCGTGCCGAGCGTTAGCTGGCTGGAAACATCTAGTCTTATATATGCTTGTGTGCATGGATAATGTGCAACTGTGTGAATAAAGTATTATTTTTGCTCTTATTTTATACTAGCTATTGAACCCGTTCTACGCCCGGGTGGCGAGCATTTATATTGGTATATGGTCTCCATCCTGGTATGTGCTGCTCCCATCTTGCTCTCCCATCCTGTCATGTGCTGCTCCATCCTGCACCCCCATCCTGTCATGTGCTGCTCCATCCTGCGCCCCCATCCTATCATGTGCTGCTCCATCCTGCATCCCCATCCTGTCATGTGCTCCCATCCTGCGCCTCCATCCTGTCATATGCTGCTCCATCCTACACCCCCATCCTGTCATGTGTGCCCCCATTCTGTCATGTTCTGCTCCCATCCTGTGCCCCCATTCTGTCATGCGCTGCTCCCATCCTGTCATGTACTCCCATCCTGCACCCCCATCCTGTCATGTGTTCGCCCCCATTCTGTCATGTGCTGCTCCCATCGTGCGCAACCATTCTGTCATGTGCTGCTCCCATCCCGCGCCCCCATTCTGTCATGTGCTACTCCCATCCTGTGCCCCCATTCTATCATGTGCTGCTCCCATCCTGCGCCCCCATTCTGTTGTAATGTGCTGCACCCATTCTGCCTGTTCCTGTTTCCATTCTGCCATATGTTGCTCCCATCTTTCTCTCTCCAGCTCTACTGCCCGAGTGCGGCAGTGCTGAGTGCGGGCGGCGGTGCTGAGTGCGGGCGGCGGTGCTGAGTGCGGGCGGCGGTGCTGAGTGCGGGCGGCTGTGCGTGGCGGTGCTGAGTGCGGGCGGCTGTGCTTGGCAGTGCTGAGTGCGGGCGGCTGTGCGTGGCGGTGCTGAGTGCGGGCGGCTGTGCGTGGCGGTGCTGAGTGCGGGCGGCTGTGCGTGGCGGTGCTGAGTGCGGGCGGTGCTGAGTGCGGGCGGCGCTGAGTGCGGGCGGCTGTGCGTGGCGGCGCTGAGTGCGGGCGGCTGTGCGTGGCGGCACTGAGTGCGGGCGGCTGTGCGTGGCGGCGCTGAGTGCGGGCGGCTGTGCGTGGCGGCGCTGAGTGCGGGCGGCTGTGCGTGGCAGCGCTGAGTGCGGCCGGCTGTGCGTGGCGGCGCTGAGTGCGGGCGGCTGTGCGTGGCGTCCCTGAGTGCGGGCGGCTGTGCGTGGCGGTGCTGAGTGCGGGCGGCTGTGCGTGGCGGTGGTGAGTGCGGGCGGCTGTGCGTGGCTGTGGTGAGTGCGGGCGGCTGTGCGTGGCTGTGGTGAGTGCGGGCGGCTGTGCGTGGCTGTGGTGAGTGCGGACGGCTGTGCGTGGCTGTGGTGAGTGTGGGCGGCTGTGCGTGGCGGTGGTGAGTGTGGGCGGCTGTGCGTGGCGGTGCTGAGTGCGGGCGGCTGTGCGTGGCTGTGGTGAGTGCGGGCGGCTGTGCGTGGCTTTGGTGAGTGCGGGCCGCTGTGCGTGGCTGTGGTGAGTGCGGACGGCTGTGCGTGGCTGTGGTGAGTGCGGGCGGCTGTGCGTGGCTGTGCGTGGCGGTGCTGAGTGCGGGCGGCTGTGCATGGCTGTGGTGAGTGCGGGCGGCTGTGCGTAGCTGTGGTGAGTGCGGGCGGCTGTGCGTGGCTTTGGTGAATGCGGGCGGATGTGCGTGGCTGTGGTGAGTGCGGACGGCTGTGCGTGGCTGTGCTGGGCGCCGAGTGCTGAGGGCCTGAGCAGGCGGGGACACCAGCGTGCTGTGGGGGTCAGGTGCCGGAGTCGCCGCTAGCTCAGGCCCCCAGAACTTGCTATATTCACCTGTCCCCCGTTCCACCGATGCGCGCTGCTCCATCCTCCACATCCTCTGGCTGTGACTGTTCAGTCAGAGGGCGGCGCGCATTAAGCGCGTCATCGCACCCTCTGAACTGAACGTCACAGGCAGAGGACGCAGCAGCGCGCATCGGTGGAACGCCGGGACAGGTTACCATACGAGGCTCTGTTCCCACACATTACCACACGAGGCCCTGTCCCCACACATTACCACACGAGGCTCCGTCCTCACACATACCACATGAGGCTCTGTCCCCACACATTACCACACGAGGCTCCTTCCTCACACATTACCACACGAGGCTCTGTCCCCACACATTACCACACGAGGCTTCATCCCCACACATGATTATTATTGTTATTAACTTCATTTTAAGTTAATTTACCACCTGCATAAGCGCTATTGAATGTTGTCATTATTTATTTTAGTTTAATCACTAGCAGCGTTAATTAGATAGCAATGAGCGTGCCGAGCGTTAGCTGGCTGGAAACATCTAGTCTTATATATGCTTGTGTGCATGGATAATGTGCAACTGTGTGAATAAAGTATTATTTTTGCTCTTATTTTATACTAGCTATTGAACCCGTTCTACGCCCGGGTGGCGAGCATTTATATTGGTATATGGTCTCCATCCTGGTATGTGCTGCTCCCATCTTGCTCTCCCATCCTGTCATGTGCTGCTCCATCCTGCACCCCCATCCTGTCATGTGCTGCTCCATCCTGCGCCCCCATCCTATCATGTGCTGCTCCATCCTGCATCCCCATCCTGTCATGTGCTCCCATCCTGCGCCTCCATCCTGTCATATGCTGCTCCATCCTACACCCCCATCCTGTCATGTGTGCCCCCATTCTGTCATGTTCTGCTCCCATCCTGTGCCCCCATTCTGTCATGCGCTGCTCCCATCCTGTCATGTACTCCCATCCTGCACCCCCATCCTGTCATGTGTTCGCCCCCATTCTGTCATGTGCTGCTCCCATCGTGCGCAACCATTCTGTCATGTGCTGCTCCCATCCCGCGCCCCCATTCTGTCATGTGCTACTCCCATCCTGTGCCCCCATTCTATCATGTGCTGCTCCCATCCTGCGCCCCCATTCTGTTGTAATGTGCTGCACCCATTCTGCCTGTTCCTGTTTCCATTCTGCCATATGTTGCTCCCATCTTTCTCTCTCCAGCTCTACTGCCCGAGTGCGGCTGTGCTGAGTGCGGGCGGCGGTGCTGAGTGCGGGCGGCGGTGCTGAGTGCGGGCGGCGGTGCTGAGTGCGGGCGGCTGTGCGTGGCGGTGCTGAGTGCGGGCGGCTGTGCTTGGCAGTGCTGAGTGCGGGCGGCTGTGCGTGGCGGTGCTGAGTGCGGGCGGCTGTGCGTGGCGGTGCTGAGTGCGGGCGGCTGTGCGTGGCGGTGCTGAGTGCGGGCGGTGCTGAGTGCGGGCGGCGCTGAGTGCGGGCGGCTGTGCGTGGCGGCGCTGAGTGCGGGCGGCTGTGCGTGGCGGCACTGAGTGCGGGCGGCTGTGCGTGGCGGCGCTGAGTGCGGGCGGCTGTGCGTGGCGGCGCTGAGTGCGGGCGGCTGTGCGTGGCGGCGCTGAGTGCGGCCGGCTGTGCGTGGCGGCGCTGAGTGCGGGCGGCTGTGCGTGGCGTCCCTGAGTGCGGGCGGCTGTGCGTGGCGGTGCTGAGTGCGGGCGGCTGTGCGTGGCTGTGGTGAGTGCGGGCGGCTGTGCGTGGCTGTGGTGAGTGTGGGCGGCTGTGCGTGGCGGTGGTGAGTGTGGGCGGCTGTGCGTGGCGGTGCTGAGTGCGGGCGGCTGTGCGTGGCTGTGGTGAGTGCGGGCGGCTGTGCGTGGCTTTGGTGAGTGCGGGCCGCTGTGCGTGGCTGTGGTGAGTGCGGACGGCTGTGCGTGGCTGTGGTGAGTGCGGGCGGCTGTGCGTGGCTGTGCGTGGCGGTGCTGAGTGCGGGCGGCTGTGCGTGGCTGTGGTGAGTGCGGGCGGCTGTGCGTGGCTGTGGTGAGTGCGGGCGGCTGTGCGTGGCTTTGGTGAATGCGGGCGGATGTGCGTGGCTGTGGTGAGTGCGGACGGCTGTGCGTGGCTGTGCTGGGCGCCGAGTGCTGAGGGCCTGAGCAGGCGGGGACACCAGCGTGCTGTGGGGGTCAGGTGCCGGAGTCGCCGCTAGCTCAGGCCCCCAGAACTTGCTATATTCACCTGTCCCCCGTTCCACCGATGCGCGCTGCTCCATCCTCCACATCCTCTGGCTGTGACTGTTCAGTCAGAGGGCGGCGCGCATTAAGCGCGTCATCGCACCCTCTGAACTGAACGTCACAGGCAGAGGACGCAGCAGCGCGCATCGGTGGAACGCCGGGACAGGTTACCATACGAGGCTCTGTTCCCACACATTACCACACGAGGCCCTGTCCCCACACATTACCACACGAGGCTCCGTCCTCACACATACCACATGAGGCTCTGTCCCCACACATTACCACACGAGGCTCCTTCCTCACACATTACCACACGAGGCTCTGTCCCCACACATTACCACACGAGGCTTCATCCCCACACATGATTATTATTGTTATTAACTTCATTTTAAGTTAATTTACCACCTGCATAAGCGCTATTGAATGTTGTCATTATTTATTTTAGTTTAATCACTAGCAGCGTTAATTAGATAGCAATGAGCGTGCCGAGCGTTAGCTGGCTGGAAACATCTAGTCTTATATATGCTTGTGTGCATGGATAATGTGCAACTGTGTGAATAAAGTATTATTTTTGCTCTTATTTTATACTAGCTATTGAACCCGTTCTACGCCCGGGTGGCGAGCATTTATATTGGTATATGGTCTCCATCCTGGTATGTGCTGCTCCCGTCTTGCTCTCCCATCCTGTCATGTGCTGCTCCATCCTGCACCCCCATCCTGTCATGTGCTGCTCCATCCTGCGCCCCCATCCTATCATGTGCTGCTCCATCCTGCATCCCCATCCTGTCATGTGCTCCCATCCTGCGCCTCCATCCTGTCATATGCTGCTCCATCCTACACCCCCATCCTGTCATGTGTGCCCCCATTCTGTCATGTTCTGCTCCCATCCTGTGCCCCCATTCTGTCATGCGCTGCTCCCATCCTGTCATGTGCTCACATCCTGCGCCCCATCCTGTCATGTGCTCCCATCCTGCACCCCCATCCTGTCATGTGTTCGCCCCCATTCTGTCATGTGCTGCTCCCATCGTGCGCAACCATTCTGTCATGTGCTGCTCCCATCCCGCGCCCCCATTCTGTCATGTGCTACTCCCATCCTGCGCCCCCATTCTGTTGTAATGTGCTGCACCCATTCTGCCTGTTCCTGTTTCCATTCTGCCATATGTTGCTCCCATCTTTCTCTCTCCAGCTCTACTGCCCGAGTGCGGCTGTGCTGAGTGCGGGCGGCGGTGCTGAGTGCGGGCGGCGGTGCTGAGTGCGGGCGGCGGTGCTGAGTGCGGGCGGCTGTGCTGAGTGTGGGCGGCTGTGCGTGGCGGTGCTGAGTGCGGGCGGCTGTGCGTGGCAGTGCTGAGTGCGGGCGGCTGTGCGTGGCGGTGCTGAGTGCGGGCGGCTGTGCGTGGCGACGCTGAGTGCGGGTGGCTGTGCGTGGCGGTGCTGAGTGCGGGCGGCTGTGCGTGGCGGTGCTGAGTGCGGGCGGCTGTGCGTGGCGGTGCTGAGTGCGGGCGGCGCTGAGTGCGGGCGGCTGTGCGTGGCGGCGCTGAGTGCGGGCGGCTGTGCGTGGCTGTGGTGAGTGCGGGCGGCTGTGCGTGGCTGTGGTGAGTGCGGACGGCTGTGCGTGGCTGTGGTGAGTGTGGGCGGCTGTGCGTGGCGGTGGTGAGTGTGGGCGGCTTTGCGTGGCGGTGCTGAGTGCGGGCGGCTGTGCGTGGCTGTGGTGAGTGCGGGCGGCTGTGCGTGGCTTTGGTGAGTGCGGGCCGCTGTGCGTGGCTGTGGTGAGTGCGGACGGCTGTGCGTGGCTGTGGTGAGTGCGGGCGGCTGTGCGTGGCGGTGCTGAGTGCGGGCGGCTGTGCGTGGCGGTGCTGAGTGCGGGCGGCTGTGTGTGGCTGTGGTGAGTGCGGGCGGCTGTGCGTGGCTGTGGTGAGTGCGGGCGGCTGTGCGTGGCTTTGGTGAATGCGGGCGGATGTGCGTGGCTGTGCGTGGCGGTGCTGAGTGCGGGCGGCTGTGCGTGGCGGTGCTGAGTGCGGGCGGCTGTGTGTGGCTGTGGTGAGTGCGGGCGGCTGTGCGTGGCTTTGGTGAATGCGGGCGGATGTGCGTGGCTTTGGTGAATGCGGGCGGATGTGCGTGGCTGTGGTGAGTGCGGACGGCTGTGCGTGGCTGTGCTGGGCGCCGAGTGCTGAGGGCCTGAGCAGGCGGGGACACCAGCGTGCTGTGGGGGTCAGGTGCCTGAGTCGCCGCTAGCTCAGGCCCCCAGAACTTGCTATATTCACCTGTCCCCCGTTCCACCGATGCGCGCTGCTCCATCCTCCACATCCTCTGGCTGTGACTGTTCAGTCAGAGGGCGGCGCGCATTAAGCGCGTCATCGCGCCCTCTGAACTGAACGTCACAGGCAGAGGACGCAGCAGCGCGCATCGGTGGAACGCCGGGACAGGTAAATATTGCATACTCACCCTCCTGGCTCGTCCCTGCTTCTCCGTTGGAGATCGCGGTGTCCTTTCAGTGCTTACGCATACCGCGATCTCATGGGAGCGTCACTCTGTGGGGTCCAGACTGCGCCGGCGCTTGCGCTTGCGCAGTCTATAAAGGCTTCGGACAGAGTGACGCTCCCAGCGTTATATTATAGATATTGTTCTCATAATAGTATCCTGTACACCACTCCCTTGGGTCTGTGCTGTCTTTGGGCAACTCTCCAATCAATATATTGCCAAAAAATGAAAAACATAAATATCCAAGGCAACAGATGTAGTATTCAAATGATTTATCTATTGGTAATAGAAAGAAAAAGTTTTTCTATTTTGTATGCTATCACATGGCTTGATAAAGCTTCATCAGAAAAAAACACAACTGTTTTTTCCTGAAACGCGTAGATCAATAAAACAACTCTTTGTTCAACACCATCATCTCCATTGGATATCTTCTTGACCAGTAGTGCAGAAGATTTATCTGTATATTCCTTTCTACTATTGCTTATTTTATATATGTGCCTAATGTGAATGTGAGATTTATACGCCGATGAGGCTTGATGGATGGGGGGATAGACACAAGCCCTGCACAGGGGCCCTTCAGAGTCCACATCTGCCCCTGTTAGGAGATGTGCACCACCACATTATGGGTGTCAGGTCCGAGCATTCCTATATGAACAGTTTCCTGGAAAGTGAATTGGTCATCATGGGCCAGTTGAATGGCCACCAAAGTCTCCCGATTTGACCCCCTTAGACTTTTATCTTTGGGGTCATCTGAAGGCAATTGTCTATGCTGTGAAGATACGAGATGTGCAGCATCTGAAACAACTGATACTGGAAGCCTGTGCTAGCATTTCTTCTGCGGTGTTGCTATCAGTGCGTCAAGAGTGGGAGAAGAGGGTTGCATTGACAATCCAACACAATGGGCAGCTCTTTGGACACATTTTATAAATGGTCATAAACTTGAAAATAACTCATGAAAGAATAAAGTTACGTTAAAAACCACACCATTGTTTTTCTTGTGAAATTCTCAATAAGTTTGATGTGTCACATGACCCTCTTCCCATTGAACAAAATAAAGTTGAATCCAAAATGGCCGACTTCAAGATGTCTGCCATGGTCACCACCCATCGTGAAAAGTTTCCCCCTCCCATATACTAATGTGCCACAAACAGGAAGTTGACATCACCCACCATTCCCATTTTATTTAGGTGCATCCATATAAATGTCCCACCCTGTATATTCATATAACCTTCTGTTTACTGACCCAGCTTTTGTTCCATGTTTACCCTGCTGGTTAATCCTGGGATTTCACTCTAAACTTGACTCTAGTCTCTGAATATGCTATTAAATATGACTTTTGCAACTGTCCTCACCTCTCTGATATTGACTCAATTCAAAAACCCTCTTCATAAAATTTACTCTGTTGCCCAGCAGCTACTCCGTGGACACAACCTAGGGCCCCCTGCAGTGAAGAAAAGATCCCTGTACAGATGGTGAATAGAGAACACAAAAGGGCCCTTGGATCGGCTAAGGTTAATTAGTCTTATATAATGGCGGTAACAATATAAAATTCCTAAAAATAGGACTGGACATTGCAGAATGTAGAGCGCAAGTGGGTTGGTAAATAGAGAGAAATTCTAAAATTAAATACAATTGGGCAGAGAAATTATTGGGCTCTGGATTAGTGCTTTAGCAATGACACTGAGGTAAGAATGTACCAAGTTCTCTTATTGGTGACCTGGCCCACCGGAGAACAGGAGAATCCTTTGGTGGGCCCCCATGCAGGAGTGGGCCACCACCATCTTTTGCAAGCAGTACTCAGCCCAATAGACTTGATTCACTATATACAGACAAAGGAAGCATCTTGTTAATTTAACAATCAACTCAGTTTACACTGTGTTCCAAATTATTATGCAAATTGGATTTAAGTGTCACAAAGATTTAATCGTTTTGTTTTTCAAATAAACTCATGGATGGTATTGTGTCTCAGGGCTCAATGGATCACTGAAATCAATCTTAAATACATGTGATATTTAGTTTTCCAGGTGATTCTAATTAAAGAAAAAAACTACTTAAAAATGATGTTCCACATTATTAAGCAGGCCACAGGTTTCAAGCAATATGGGAAATAAAAAGGTTCTCTCTGTTGCTGAAAAGTGTTAAATAGTGCAATGCCTTGGACAAGGTATGAAAACATTAGATATTTCACAAAAACTTAGGAGTGGTCATCATACTATGAAGAGATTTATGACTGAAACAGAGTTCATGCAGATAAAGGCATATTGAGGAAGGTTTCTGCCAGACAAATTCATTGAATTAAGAGAGCAGCTGCCAAAATACCATTACAAAGCAGCAAAAAGTTATTTGAAGTTGCTGGTGCCTCTGGAGTCCCTCAAACCTCAAGGTGTAGGATCCTTCAAAGGCTTGCTTTGGTGCATAAACTTACTATTCGGCCACCCCTAAACAGTGTTCACAAGCAGAAATGGTTGCAGTGGGCCCAGACATACATGAAGACTATTTTTCAAGCAGTCTTGTTTACTGATGAATGTCAAGCAACCCTGGATGGTCCAGATGGAAGGAGTAGTGGATGGTTGGTGGATGGCCACCATGTCCCAACAAGGCTGCAACGTCAGCAAGGAGGTTGAGGAGTCATGTTTTGGTCCAGAACAGCTGGTAGGGCCCTTTAAGGTTCCTGAAGATGTGAAAATGACCTCTGCAAAGTGTATAGAGTTTCTGACTGACAACTTTCTTCCATGGTATAAAAAGCAGAAACATGCCTTCAGGAGCAGAAGCATCTTCATGCATGACAATGCACTATCTCATGCTGTCATGCTGCAAAGAATACATCTGAGTCATTGGCTGCTATGGGCATAAAGGGAGATAAACTCATGGTGTGGCCACCATCTTCCTCTGACCTCAACCCTATCGAGAACCTTTGGATTATCATCAAGCAAAAGATCTATGAGGGTGGGAGGCAGTTCACATCAAAACAGCAGCTCTGGGAGGCAATTCTGACTTCATGCAAAGAAATACAAGCAGAAACTCTCCAAAAACTCACAAGTTCAATGGGTGCAAGAATTGTGATGGTGATATCAAAGAAGGGCTGGTATGTTAACATGTAACTTGGCCTGTTGGGATGTTTTGGAGTTAAATAGCTTTTTTGCTCAGTGAATGTGGCCTCCTAATGCTGCAAATTCTTCAAATGAGCATTTTCAGTTCTTTAGAACATATCAAATGTTTAGAAATTCTACTGTGCCTAATAATTTGGAACAGTGCATTTTGAGTTTTTATTCATTTTAGAGATTATACTGTTATCATTGGGAGGTTTCTTCAATAAAATTCGATGTATACTCTAACGGGTGATGACTTTTATTAGACTGATTGTCATTTGCACCAACCATTTAGGAAAATCAGAGAAAAATGTAATTTGCATAATAATTTGGAACATAGTGTACTGCTATAGAAATTTGTGAATGAGCATGCTGTAAAATTGTTTTTGCATGTAGCTGAAAACTGGGGTCCTGCAGTTAATGTTTGTGGTGGACCATTGACACCCCAGCCAGACACTGTGACCACTGTTTATATTTATTTTAGGCACGTAATCTGTGGTCACCACACATGTAGTTCGTCTTTGTAGCACAGTGAACCACAGTGACACTTCTATATAGAGCTCATGGAAAAGAGTGTTGCAGTGTCTGCCGACCATGTGTTCTAATCTCACACAACCCCTTTATTTCTATGTTTACTTTGGGAAGTTTTCTACACTTCTAATCTATGTACCAGAGTGCTTATGATTTCTTCTGTGTTTGTCATTAGTAAACCCTTGAACTTAAATATTTGGTGAGTAGATTACAAGTTTTTCTTGGCTGCGCTCTGGAATTAATGACGAAAAATAAACTTTACTGCTTGAAACACTGAATTTACATTTTTTCGGCTAAATTTTGCACACATACGACAGTAACTCTATCCCTTGTCATTGACCACTGTATGTATGCCATATAATTCTATATCTTCTGTTGCTACATCACTTGTAAAGCTTCAGAGTTATGTCATGGGGAGGTGGATTCTCAAACATCGGATGAGCTGCTGTAGCTCATCATGGATGGTGTTTGTGCAGTGTGGTGGATGACTTGGGGCAATGGAGACTGTACTGGCTGAATTGGAGGAGAAACTGTAGACTAGCTAGAGACCAAGTGAAGGGAGGCCAATAGAATAAAACTCATATAAATACTTACATAAGATGCCTAAATGTAGCAGAGTCCAGTGGCGTAGTAGAGCTGGGTAGGTCAAGTGACTTACAGATGTAGGATAGTCCAGCAGAGTAGCAGAGTTGAATAAGTCAGGAAGCATAAGTGGTATAGCAGAGACCAGAGATGTGCTAGCAGTGGCAAGCAAACAAACTACCTAAATACTCAAGCAGCATGCTGCCACCTGAGCATGCCTATAAGGTCTGAGTGTGTGGCAAAATAGGTGAGTGCTAGAGGCAGAAAGCTGGCCGCTGAGGAAGGAGGATATAGAGAGCTCGGCACTGGAGCCGGGAAAGTCGTATAACATCAAGAACCTGTAATACAACATATCCCTTTTGTGACTATAAATTTGATATCTAAGCTCCGTTAGTTTGACCATACAGTAGATGATTTGCAGTGATTTTGACACTGCTGTGCTAGTTTTAAAGGTAGTAGATACTTTGATGATTAGTATGTAGGACAGGACCATTATCTATATCCACCATCAAAGTAAAATTTTCTCCTAAAGGACCAGGGATGTAACTGGCACAACATAGTGCCCATAACAAAGAATCACCATGCTACCTTTTTTTTTTTTACAGTAAATCGAACTAAGCCTATTAGGCCGGGTTACCAGGCTGAAACGATATAACTATCTGTAAATAGTTAATTACTAAAAGCTCAAACTGTTCAGTAAATGAGTACAATTTTCACCAAGAAAAGGCAAGAAATGCTCAGTAGGATAAATATAGGTACATGATGGTTGCAGATTTTGTCACCAGCCTGAGGATCTGTGCCTAGGGGTCATCTATTTCTTCCCAGCCACCGTAAATGAAATGGATCTATTCTTTTCACTTTCTATAGAATAAATATGGACTGCAACATGAACTTTCAACTTCAAATCTAGAAAAGAATATATTTTCAATTGTAAACTATGCAAATTCCCCCAACCAGTCGGCTTTACAAGTATAATCACATTACGGACGCTGCATTTATGGGGTGTTCTTAAGGGGTTTAGACTGCACACTCCAATCTGACTTATGCTTCTTAGTGGAATGGATACAAAGCAGCCATTATCAATGCATTCATTCTTCTTTATATAAAGAAAGCAGCTTGTTGTGACATATTTATTATAGCCTACTTATGTTTATACGTTTCTATCTATCTATCTATCTATCTATCTATCTATCTATCTATCTATCTATCTATCTATCTATCTATCTATCTATGTCATATTTACAGATGCTTATTGGCAGGACCAAATATTGCCAAAGCACGTAGAAAATAAGGAATTGAGGGATGGAGACTGTGGGAATGAAGGGTAGGGGCATATCCATGGTGGGGCTACAGAAGTCCATGGCATGCACTCACATATTGTGCTGTCAACTATGTTTTCGACTTCACCCAGCAGGATAGTATATTTGGTACATTGTCAATTTCTGTGAGGTGATTATGTCATTCTTCCAGTCACTAATATACTTCTTCATTTCGGTCTTTGTTAACCTGTTTTGGTTGATTTTTACTTCAGAATGAGTTTAGACGAGTTGTTTCGGGGGTCTGCTTTATCTTGGCCTCATTTGTGTAGCTAGGCTTTATGGTGATAGAACTTCGAAGCCTGGACTGCTTGAATGTAGGTGGGCTCAGAATGATGGCCCCTTCTGTTATGTAAGCTGCAGAGGGAAAATCTACCTAGCTCGGATCGATAGGCAGTGTTGGAGGTTCTTCTTTTGACCTGGAGAAGGTGCTTGCAGGTGGAATATTTCTGTTGAGGTGGAATCCTAACTTGGTCATTCTACTTCACTGCCATACAGGAGGTTTGGCAATAATGCAATGAAGGATTTTAAGTCAAATCTGGTTTGAGATGGTACAATTTTCTTCAGCTGGCATGGAAGGTTCTGCGGGTCTTGTATTTCAGCATCTCTATGGTTTGATAAAACTCCCTGACTGATGGACTTCCATGTCCTTTAGGTGTATCTGTCAGTGTTTTGTAAGTAAGCCGTTGCTTAGCTCAAAGGAAGGATGATCTTTTGTATTTCCTATGGAACACAATGATGTTTGTTTTCTTTGGATTGATGGCTAATTATGCCCTTGTGGAGCTTCATTTCTCCAGAATTTTCCGGTTATCTTTGAGGCCTTTCTTTGTTAGTGATAGTAGCAGTAGGTCATCCATATTCAGCAAAACGTCTCACCTGGGTGTCATGGAGGGTGAGATCTGGTCCTTGGGAGGATTCCAACGCTGTGGTCAGCTCAATGATGTAGATGTTGAAAAGTCTTGGACTTGGGATGCTGCGCTGCCTGACTTTGCAGCTCTACTGGAAATAAGATGCTCCTCTTCCATTTATCCTCATACTGCAGCGGTTCCTAGTGTTGCAGCGGTTCCTAGTGTAGGAGCTTTTGATGTCATAGGTTTTCCATCCTATTCTGCTCTTTAGCAATTTCAGGAATAGGCCTTGGTGCCACGCTTAGTTGGTGGCCTTTTTAAAATCCACAAAACAGACATACAGTACAGACCAAAAGTTTGGACACACCTTCTCATTTAAAGATTTTTCTGTATTTTCATGACTATGAAAATTGTACATTCACACTGAAGGCATCAAAACTATGAATTAACACATGTGGAATTATATACTTAACAAAAAAGTGTGAAACAACTGAAAATATGTCTTGTATTCTAGGTTCTTCAAAGTAGGCACCTTTTCCTTTGATGACTGCTTTGCACACTCTTGGCATTCTCTTGATGAGCTTCAAGAGGTAGTCACTGGGAATGGTCTTCCAACAATCTTGAAGGAGTTCCCAGAAATGCTTAGCACTTGTTGGCCCTTTTGCCTTCACTCTGCGGTCCAGCTCACCCCAAACCATCTCGATTGGGATCCGGCCTGGTGACTGTGGAGGCCAGGTCATCTGGCGTAGCACCCCATCACTCTCCCTCTTGGTCAAATAGCCCTTACACAGCCTGGAGGTGTGTTTGGGGTCATTGTCCTGTTGAAAAATAAATGATGGTCCAACTAAACGCAAACCAGATGGATTAGCATGCCACTGCAAGATGCTGTGGTAGCCATGCTGGTTCAGTATGCCTTCAATTTTGAATAAATCCCCAACAGTGTCACCAGAAAAGTACACCCACACCATCACACCTCCTCCTCCATGCTTCACAGTAGGAACCAGGCATGTAGAGTTTATCTGTTCACCTTTTCTGCGTCACACAAAGACACGGTGGTTGGAACCAAAGATCTCAAATTTGGACTCATCAGACAAAAGCACAGATTTTCACTGGTCTAATGTCCATTCCTTGTGTTCTTTAGCCCAAAAAAGTCTCTTCTGCTTGTTGTCTGTCCTTAGCAGTGGATTCCTAGCAGCTATTTTACCATGAAGGCCTGCTGCACAAAGTCTCCTCTTAACATATGTTGTAGAGATGTGTCTGCTGCTAGAACTCTGTGTGGCATTGACCTGGTCTCTAATCTGAGCTGCTGTTAACCTGCGATTTCTGTGGCTGGTGACTCGTATAAACTTATCCTCAGAAGCAGAGGTGACTCTTGGTCTTCCTGGGGCAGTCCTCATGTGAGCCAGTTTCTTTGTAGCGTTTGATGGTTTTGCCACTGCACTTGGGGACACTTTCAAAGTTTTCCCAATTTTTCGGACTGACTGACCTTCATTTCATAAAGAAATGATGGCCACTCGTTTTTCTTTACTTAGCTTCTGTTCTCTTGCCATAATACAAATTCTAACAGTCTATTCAGTAGGACTATCAGCTGTGTATCCACCAGACTTCTGCTCAACACAACTGATGGTCCCAACCCCATTTATAAGGCAAGAAATCCCACTTACTAAACCTGACAGGGCACACCTGTGAAGTGAAAACCATTCCCGGTGACTACCTCTTGAAGCTCATCAAGAGAATGCCAAGAGTGTGCAAAGCAGTCATCAAAGCAAAAGGTGGCTACTTTGAAGAACCTAGAATATAAAACATAATTTCAGTTGTTTCACACTTTTTTGTTAAGTATACAATTCCACATGTGTTAGTTCCTATGAACTTTTGATGCCTTCAGTGTGAATGTACAATTTTCATTGTCATGAAAAAATGGAAAAATCTTTAAATGAGAAGGTGTGTCCAAACTGATGGCCTGTACTGTATATCTTTCCATGCTTTGTGTTGTAGATGTGGCCCAGAAAGTGGCTGTGCATGGTGTAAGTGTGTTCTGTAATGTTGGGGGTTGGCATGAACCTGGCATTTGCTGAGGACATTTTGCTGTGTGAGGAAGCTGATCCTCTTGTTTGAGAAGCAGTTGATTAGTTTCCCAGATTGCTGATGACACATATAGCTATATACTTGACTGGGTCATATGCGTCCACACTCTTGTGGATCGGTCTTAAGAAGTTTTGCTGCTAGATTAAGGGAAGTAGCCAGCACTGAGCACAATATTGAATAGTTTTTCTCTGGTAATTTGTATTTCTGGTGAGATTCCATCAAGGTCACCGGTTTCTTTGTGTCTAATTATTGCTGTGATATCTGTGCTGTGTGAGGAAACAGATGATCCTACAGAGTCTAGTGGCTGTGTGCATTACACCACTCCATTCGATGCTGGGCATTGTGCTTAGTGATGTAAGGCTTGCATGCAGCTGCTCGGCCATGGAGACCCATGCGATAAAACTCTTGGGGCCCAGTTATTATTGTACTGATGTTAATACCAGATGAGGTTTGGACTGTGCAATTATGGAGTCAGCTATCTATCTAATATCTATGCATCTATTATCTATCTATCTATCTATCTATCTATCTATCTATCTATCTATCTATCTATCTATCTATCTATTATCTATCTAATATCTATCCATTATCTATCTATCTATCTATCTATCTATCTATCTATCTATCTATCTATCTATCTATCTATATCATATGCTTTATGTTTGTACTATACATTGTTTTTAGAGGGTTTTTTTTTCTATCTTTGATGCATATATAAGGAGGCTGCTTGGTTCCTGCCTGATTTATATCTATATCTGTATCGGTTGTGTTCAGCCAGTCGTTTTATGTCTGGGGCAAAGTGTTGGGAAAGTTGATTGACTCCAGTTGTTTAAAAGCCTCACACAGGTGGACCTCAGTAAGGCTGGTTTCACATTTGCGTCTTTATGCGCAACGTTTGATCCGCATAGATCCGCATGTGTCACGCGTACATATATTTAACATGGTGTACGCATGGACAAGCATTCGCATGCTTTTGCATACGCATGCGTCGTTTCGTGGTGTGTGGCGGGGCGCGGCAAACGCAACATGTTGCTGTTTTGGAGGCGCATGCGGATGATTGCAGATGATTGCGTCAAAAAATGCATTACTGTCTATGGGAACGCATTTGTATGCAAGGACATGTGTATGCATGCAATCGATACGCATGCGTACTTCACACTGATCATGTCCAAGAAATTATTTTACCACCCCCGAAACAAAGCTCATAAAAGGAATTGTGGAAACTGCAAGGCTATTACTTTAAAGACTCTGGATCTGACAACACTGGCTATGTACGTATAGAACCTTTGAAAATGTCTGTCTCTCACTGCTTTCTGTACTTTGTACTAATTTTTTTTTTCTGTTCCTTTAGACTGGTTGTCTCTTGGTGCTGCCATCTCTCCTGGTGCTGGCGTCTCTCCTGGTGCTGCCATCTGTCCTGGTGCTGCCGTCTCTGCTGGTGCTGACGTCTGTCCTGGTGGTGCCGTCCTGGTGAGGACAGCACTGGCTATGTAAGTATAGAACCTTTGAAAATGTCTGTCTCGCAATTTTTTTTTCTGTTCCTTTAGACTGGTTGTCTCCTGGTGCTGCCATCTCTCCTGGTGCTGGCGTCTCTCCTGGTGCTGGCGTCTCTCCTGGTGCTGCTGTCTCTGCTGGTGCTGGTGTCTCTCCTGGTGCTGCCATCTGTCCTGTTGCTGCTGTCTCTTCTGGTGCTGGCGTCTGTCCTGGTGGTGCCGTCCTGGTGAGCAGGACCAGTCGACTGGGAATGATTCTTCCCAGGGTCGTCTGGCTCATGTGTCTCAGGAGGATAGACGTTGTGTAAGTATTCTTTTCATCAGAGTTGTAATTGATTTTTTTTTTTCATTTTTACTTAAAATTATTTTGTTTTATTGGATCTATAGGTTCCACAACGGGAAGAAGCCAAACAGGGCATTGAAAACGAGCAACTAATTAACCTTGTGCAAGAGCGAATACCAGTGTGGCACACCCGTGATCGTCAGCACTCCGACATTGTTGTGATTCGACGACTCTGGGAAGAAGTGGCCAGATCGCTGTTGCATGATTGAGACCGTTCCGCGCCACATACCGGAAATGATTTTGGTAAGTATTGCAATGTGGTGTGACGCGCCAGTGAAACTATAAATGTAGGTGCATTGTTTTACAATTAATTTTTTCCTTTTTTCCCCCTTCACAGTGAAGAGAATAAGAGTGCATTGGCGCTCGATGAAGGATCGCTTGAACAAAGACATGAGACAGGAGAACCAGGTTAAAAGTGGTGCTGCTCAAAGGATAATAAGAAAATACAAATACCACCGTAACCTTGCTTTTCTGAGGCCTGCACTTGCTACTCGAACGAGAGTATGTTTTGTGTTGTCTTACTATTATTTAACCTTTTTTCAGTTTTTTACTAATGTTTTTCTTTTATTTTCACCATACCTGGTGCAGCACAACACAACCTGGATCATCCTCTGTTGAAGTGGCCCCTCATTGACCAGCCAACGAACAGACGCAGTCCCAATCATCCACCCGCGATGTAGCAACCTGTCAAGCCTCACAGGCTGAGGAACGGGCAGCCGCCTGTCCTTCAGATTTCCCCTCTCCCAGCCCTCTGCCTCAGCTTTTGTAGGGTCTTCTCATCAGCGGCACAGGGCCTGGGAGAGGTCACTCATGCCCGAGTTTATGCACTTAAGCTCGGTCTTCAAGGATGGGATTAAGGTGCTTGGTGATAGTCTGAAGAATGGATTCACCCACACTTCTACAGGATGTCAACAAACCACTTGACCGCCTGGAAGGCGACCTTGAGAGACCGGCGCAACATTTTTTTTCTTTAATAGAGCGGGAAGTGTTGGAAAACCTTACAACAAATTTCCAGCTCAACGTCATGCAAACCTGCCAGGCTGCTTATAGCCACGCATTGCAGCAGCAGCATTCCCAAAGCTTCAATCCACAGGCTGGAGGATATTACCAGCAGCCGAACATCTAAAAACTCTCACAGCACCAAATTATCCTCCACCACTGCCTCCAGTTCACAGATGCACCACGCTGCATCATCCCTGCAACCAGCAGCATCCACCACGCTCCCAAGTTCAGCACCCCTGCAGCCACCAGCATCTACCACACTCCCAAGTTCAACACCCCTGCAGCCATCAGCATCCATCATGCTGCCCAGTCCAGCACCACGCCAGAAGACTGCTACAGAGGCCACCACTCCCACTCGGCCAAGAAAACAAAGGTCCAAAACTAAACACATTCCCACCAGAACGAAGACCCGGAGGCAAAAAACCCTGCCAAAATTGGACCCACTACCTCCACCCTCACCTACCAATGTGTCTCTGTTGTCAAATGTGTTACTACCTTCCCTTGTGTCTGTCCCTTCCAGTTTGTCTATCCAGTCCCATGATTCCATCCATGATCCAATCCTTCAATTTGTTACCCCTTCCCCTGTAACTCCTTCCTCATCAACTACCACCCAATCCTCACAGCTCCACACCCCTAAGGTCCACCCCATCTCACCCTCAGATAGACCCTGATCCTAAACCCAATTATTTTTTTGTTAAATAAATGTATATTTTCTTTGCACAATATCTGTGTTTTCTTTGTCTCTTTAAGCACCGCCACAAACACACACATGTGTGTATTGTATTGTTGAAGGAACTTGTAATGGGTGTTTTACTACAGGTATTTTGTTATTTAATTCAGAAAACATTACAGGTACATTTAAACACTACAGGTACATTTTAACATTACAGGTACATACTTAGCGGCTTAAACCATTCCGTCTTGCCATGCCACACGTCTATTATCAGAAATAAAGTATGCAGCAAACTTATCCTTCATCTGGGCAACTTCCACTGTAGTCCTCAGAGGGTGATCTTGGTAATCATGCAATGTAACAGGTTCCTCAGGGTCTAAGTTGGGTCGCTCTTTTGCCAGGATGTAATTGTGTATCACAACACACGCTTTCACAACCTCATCAATTGTCTCAATTTTTTTGGTTTATAGCTGTTCCCAAAATGCGCCATTTAGATACCAGCAAGCCAAAGGCACACTCCACAGTTCTTCATGCCCTTGACAGTCCGTAGTTGAAAATCCATTTGGTGTGATTCGAGTCCCTACTTGAGTATGGTTTTATGAGGTTGGCACACATTTGAATGGCCTCATCCCCCAACCACAACAAACGGCATTGGCGGGCCTTCAGTGAGCGGAAGAGGTCGTGGCTGTGGAAAGTTGAAATTATTTTGATGCAAACATTGGCCCATGTCAGAGTATTTGAAAGTCTGAGCGTCATTTCCTCATCCAAATGAGCCAATGTCTATGGCGACAAATCGACATTCACCATCTGCAATCGCCATGAGAACAATAGAAAAGTATTTTTTGTAATTAAAATACTCGGTTCCACTTCCAGCAGGTTTCATAATCCGAATGCGTTTGCCATCCACAGCCCCCACAGAGTTAGGAAAATTACAAATGTCCTTGAATTTTTCAGCATTTTCAAGCCAGAGTTCAGTTGTGGGTTGGGGAAGGAATTCTTGATGCAGAATGACACATAACCTGCAGGTGTCTCCAACAATCCCAGAAAGGGTGCACAGTCCAATCCAGAACTGGAAATGGAGAGATGATAAGGCCTTTCTGGTAGCCAGGAATCTGCCGAACGGAAAATGGAAATAAAAAAATTAATGCATGGGTTTTTTAACAATAATACTATGGACATGTGTTTGTTTTTCACAATTACGTACCTCAGGGTCACCAACAGACATTCCTCAGCAGGAATTGCTCTACGGAGTTCTATGTCATGCCTGGTAATGGATCCATGGACACGTTGCAGCAAGTCATCGAAACTCCGTTGAGACATCCTCGTGTAGTCAAAAAACTGAGGGTTTGCACGCAGCTCGGTGTACAACGAGTTGTAGGCTCCACGGATCTCTCGGAGTTCAAGGATCGGGGGTTGCCAGTATCGACGACGACGTCTTCTCAGTCTTTGTCTTCTTCTTTCTTCTTGACAAGCAAAAGCAAAGGCAACAGCCAATTTCAATTGTAAATCCAGATTATCATAGAAGATCTCCATGTCAAGATCCATCTTGAAGCTGGATACAGCATCCAAAGATGAGGATTTCCTCAGTGCAGTGTGTCTATATATATAGAAATCCCATGAGATATACCCATTGGATGTCTGATGTCAAGGAAAAGTTACTGGAAAACATTGGAAATATCGAAAGCATGCACATAAACAATGCAAACAATGCAAAAGTGCATGCAGACGCATGCACACGCAGCCTTTTTTGTGCCATCATTAGTGATGAGCCAATATACTCGTTACTCGAGATTTCTCGAGCATGCTCGGGGGTCCTCCGAGTATTTTTTAGTGCTCGGAGATTTCGTTTTTCTTGCCGCAGCTGAATGATTTACATCTGTTAGCCAGCATAAGTACATGTGGAGATTCCCTAGCAACCAGGCAACCCCCACATGTACTTATGCTGGCTAACAGATGTAAATCATTCAGCTGCGGCAAGAAAAACTAAATCTCTGAGCACCAAAAAATACTCGGAGGACCCCCGAGCATGCTCGAGAAATCTCGAGTAACGAGTATATTCGCTCATCACTAGCCATCATGCGTAAGATGATGCGGATAAAAAACACAGCGTATGAATGCATTTGCATGCGTTTTTGCATGCGTTTGCGCATGCAGATGATACGCTGCAGACTCAAATGCTAATATGAACCTAGCCTTAAAGATGCGCACTGAACGATCTATAATATGTTTTTCCATGCACAAAGGCTGCGATTGTTCTCGCCAGCACATATCCTGTTGGATGATGTGCCGCCGAGAAAGATGATCTTATGATGTTTTGAGCAGCACAACGGACCGTTTCACTCAACGATTGAGCACTCTGCTCGTTCATCAGATGATCAGACGCCTGTTTAGTCTGCATGATTATCTTGAAAGATAATTGTGTTGTGTAAATGGAGTTTTCGTAAGAATTGAGTCTGGTGTGAATTTAACCTTACTACTAGGAAGTCCTATAGGATGTAATGATGTAATGATATCACTTCTTAATTTCTCTCTAGAATTTGCACAATAAAGAGTCATGGACTCATGATAATCTTTACTTTACGCTGAGTAGAGGGCTATCAGTAGTTGGTAGATGACTGGCTAAACTCTAATTTTTTATAAGTTGACAATGAACTGTTAAAAAAAATCAACAAAAATGTCAAGTAGTGCAAACAATTACAAACTTTCAGTTCATGTAAAAGTTTTCAAAAACTCTATTTTTTCTTCGTTCTTCTATGCCTAAAAAGAAAATAGATTTACTTCTAAATTAACATAATAATATTAATTCTAGAATTTAAGAAAAAAACACTTTTTTATCATCATTTATCATTTTTTAGATATTTTTTATTCAGCTGTATGCATGTATTTAAATATTGGAAATTTTAAATTAATATACGCTTTCTTTGTAGAAGTTTTCAAGCCTCCCTTTATTCTTTAAGCCCAATGTTTATGTCTACAAAGAGCAAATTTGAATTGGAAATAGACACTTTCAAGTTAAAAAAAAAATGGCAAAATAAGTATTGTGAATTGAAGTCTGAAATGAATTGACTCGGGCTTCATTCATATCTGTCATATAGAGCTTTGATTGGAAAGCCAAAATCTGTCAGCGCGAGGGCAGCAGCTGTTGTTATCGTGAACAAAATGGATACAAATGGGCATTATTTTAAAGTGAAATGGTTAATTTCAGGCCTTACAAGCGCACTGTCCTCTCTGTAACCCTGTGTCAGGAAAGCCACGATCTCCAGTAGAGGGCTTGATTGCACAGGAAACTAGATTCGCTATCCGCGGTCCTAGCAAATCCACAAACTCATTGGCACTGTTTAAGTTACTATGGCAATCACAAAATAGGGAGGCCTTTTCTTTTACCTCTGCTCTGCATGCAGCCAACGGGCCGCTCCTGAATAGCCTGCATCTGCAAAAAAAAAAAGTTTTAACACGGTACTCAAATAAAGAAAAGAGTCAAAAATGGTCGCTGACCCGTCTCAAAAAAATGTAGCAAATTTTATATACAAGGACTTGGTAGCTCTGCCACTTTGCACAGGTTATGTCATAAAGCAATCAACAAAAAAAGATGGATAAAAAGACCAAGAAAAGCTTTTGCTGTCAAATATCCACAAGAAAAGAGATGGGGGAAAAGCATACGTAACTGACAGCTTTAAAAGAAAAAGTCATAGATGGGTGACAAAGTTACTGACTGATGAATAAAGGTGGAAAATATGGAAGGACAAAAGGAAAAAACAAAACAAGAAATCTCAGATAAAAATGAAACCATAAATCTGAAAATGATTGAGCCCATATAAACATATGAATATGTAAATATTATATACTGCGTGGAATATTATTCGTAGGGAAGTCTTCTGTTAATATCCTGATGGAATTTTTTGCACTAAAGGTGGACATACACATCAGACTGAGATTAGCGGAAGCGGTAGATTTTTAGATTAGCGGGATCAGACGACCATTGAATGTATTTTAGAATACAGATGGCATTTGATATATAGTTTTTTGCTCTCTAGAATAAATCTAGTCATCCTGTCTATGAATAATCTCGCACTGTGAGATGCATAATTAGACTCTACTGGGCCCACATGTAAATCAAGGTCCATGTTACACCTCCACCCAGACATGTTCCTGAAACATCTGCTTCTGTCACCAGGCATCGCTGTATTAATTCTACGAGTGGGGAGCGTGATAGAGGAAGCGTCCGCATCTGCAACTCTGAGTGTCACAGGCTCAGTCCAGAGGCTAGTGTAGCTAGGACCTGTGGTGCTGTCCAGTCTGGTAGTATGGGTGTATGTGCTATACAGCTAAAGTAGTCAACTCCCTTGTGTGGCTAATGAGACATCACACACATCACTGAATCTCCAAGCTACTGGTTAATACTAGCTCTGGTTTACTTCAGTTGTTCAGTTCCATTTTGGTTTGTTTTGACTCTTGTTCTGACCTTGGCCTCTTTTATAACCATTCTACTGTCTTATGAATTTCTCCCTTTCTATCCTTCTGGTTCTGACCTGGCGACCTGACCATTTCTGCCAGCCTGGTCCATCAGCCAGCGACTACTCTGAGACGGTTAATACTGGCTTTGGTTCACTTCAGTTGTTCAGTTCCAGTTTAGTCTGTTTTGACTCTTGTTCTGATCTTGGCCTGTTTTCTAACAATTCTACTGTCTTATGAATTTGTCCCTTTCTATCTTTCTGGTTTTGACCTGGCAACCTGACCATTCCTGCCAGTCTGCTCCATCAGCCAGCGACTACACTGAGGACTCAACCCAGGTCCCCTGTGTAAGTGCACATACCTGTACAGGGAATAAAGGTTGAAAGCCAGGGCTCTCGTAGTACCTGTTAGTCAGAGTAGCCATGCAAAGCCTGTACATGGAAAACCTATTTTGGCCTGGCAGGTAACCAAAGACAGAGCAAGCTATCACTTTCCATGTGTGTCTTGGTGCCATATGCCATGTTCTATGAATTCCCCCAAATTTTATACAAATTCCAGATACATCTAATATAGTTGTTCATCTCTAGTGGTCACTGCACGAAGATTATTAAATACATTCTGGAGTACTAGCAATTGTACAAAAAATCATATAACAATCCTTCCAAAAGTGAAAAGTTACATGTTACCGTACATATACATAAATTGCTGCACATCCAATATAAGAGAAAGCAATACTTAGTTCTCATTAGCATTAGACACTTCTCAACATTGAAATTGCAATACCAAGAACTAAAAGATGTGGAGTTATGGAAATCATGAGATTGACAGACATGTTAATGAAATGCAAATGATGAAAAAATGGAAACAAAAATTTCAAAAAAATTCTTGATTCATTCAGTATTGAATATGAACACCATGCTCATAAATCCCCACACTTACTGTACATTAATGGTTGTCTGAGAAATGTTCTGCCATTCTGATTGCAATTGGGCATGAAAATCATCAAGATCTGCTGCTGGCAGCTCCCTTTACAATTGCCGGTCTATGCAATAAATGTGCTTGGGAGAAAAGTCAGGAGATGCTGCAAGCCATGGTAGCAAGTTTCGGCCATGCACGAGAACCAATGTCATTAAGAACTATATTCAGTATAAAGAAGAACATGGTGTCTTGGAAGTGATCACTGTAGCCCCACAGAGCCCTGATAGCCATTGTACAGGAGTCCTGGGAAACGCCTTTTACATTACAGCAGCCTCGACTTATGTTTTGATTAGCCAGCACGATGTTATCATTACAGCATGAAGCACATGTGAAGTAGCACCCAGCCGGCTAATAAAATTAAGAGCCATCGATGCTGGTAGGTTGGAGGTGCCCCAGAGCTCCCTTTCCTTTTTGACGTCCACGGAATTACGACGTGGAAGCTGGATCAGAGTACTGCGAAATGATGTGCACCATCTCTTGCATCTATCTATACACACACATTATTTGTCATAAAATGAGTATGCACCCTTTGAAAAGCAGGATTTTAATCATATATCATTGACTGCAAGAACAATTTCGAAAATTTTGAAAATACTGAGTTCTGAGTTTCATAGAACATTTTTAACCCATGACATGAAAGTAAGGTTATATAACTTTCACTACAAAATTTTTAGCTTTACTCAAATTAGTTAATGCAAAAATGAATATACACCACATCAAAACTACTAAATCTAGTATTTTGTATGATCTCCATGATTTTTAAGATGTTTGTTTGGGTTCAGAACAGTAGACACTTTTCCACTGCATTACTTTCACCCTGTTCTTCAGAAATGCAACATACCTGTATGTGTGTTTTGGATCACTGTCATATTGGAAAGGGCATATCTACCAAGGGTATGGAGTGATAGTAGAATTTTCTATTTCAGTATAGACCAGTACACCTGTGAATTTAAGATATGATCAATGAAATGTAGATCCCCAACATGAGCAGATCTCATGCAACCTCACATAAGGACACTGGCACTGTAGGCACTATGCTATTGGAAAAATTGTACATCTACCAAGGGCACAGAGTGACGGTAGCTTTTTCTTTCAATATAGAGCAGTACATCTGTGAATTTATGGTATCATCAATTAAATGTAGCTTCCCAACACCTGTAGAATTCATGCAGCCCCACATGATGACACTGTCACCATGTTTCACTGTAGGCACCAAATTAAGTTTTCTAAATGCATAGTACCTACAGTAAAACATAGTAGTGACAGTTTCCTTATGTGAGGCCGCATATGTGCTGCTGGTGTCGGGGAGCTACATTTCATTGATAGTATGAATTCACAGATGTAATGCTGTTTACTGAAAGAGAAAAAGAGAAGATGCTATCATCAGTCTGTACCCATGGTTGATGTACACTTTTCCAACATGATAATGAACCAAAGCACACATCTTTTGCATTTCTGAAGAAGAACAAGGGGAAAATGAGGCAGTGGCCAATTGTCTCCTGATCTGAGCCCAACCTAAACACCTATGGAGAATTCTGAAGAAACAAGTTTAATATCACTCTCAATCCAGTAAAATAGGTTGTTCCTTAAGAATGGAAAAACATAGATCTTGCAATATGTCGCCAACTTGTTCGTTCCATGCCTGGAAGACTTAGTGCTATCCTTAAAAATCATGTAGGTCAGACAAAATACTAGATGTAGTAGTTTTTCATGTGGCATGTATTCATTTTACTTTACCTAATTTGAGTAAAACTGAAGACATTGTACTGAAAGTTGTATGCTTTCAAACTTTTCAATGGGGGTGTACTCATTTATGCTCAGCACTATATAGTATATATATATATATATATATATATACAGTTTATACTAGGGTCACTGGTGCTGTACGTGAGGGGAGATATGTGTTGCAAAGGTTGCTTTCCTGCGTGATGTTAAAGCATAAGTGTTTTCTCCAGCATGACAAGTGCTGAGTGCAATCCAGTCACTATGGGCATGGCTTTCATTGTGGGTAGGTCAGAGATGGGCGGGATGCCTACCCACCATATCTTCACCTCCAGGGTGTGGCTGGAGGGAGTTTAATGTCCAGCCAGTTTTTTTTTTTCTCTGTCTGTGTGTATGGAAGGTAGCTAGAAGGAATATAGAGCACACATAGGGTCTTATCCGAGATAAAGGGAATATTCGTGAGAGATAATATAAATTCACTCACCTCTTATGGTTGTGTGAGACACAACCACTGCACTTAGCATTGGCGGCTGCTGCAAGCCCCGATGTGATGATCCTTTGCTAGGTGAAGGTCTGTCCTAAGGAAGTGGTGTGATCACCACGAAACGCGTAGAAATAAAGTCTATTCTCTATTACATCTACTTGGACTTCTCTGGTACATTGTCCTGACAGGTGAGCAGCGCAGTCTGATGCCCCATTCTCTTGTGTGTATGGAAAAAAGAAAGCCTCCATACTGAAGCTCCTGCAAGAGCTGCCATATGTGGTGTCCCAGAAGTACTGGGCAGGACTTTGTATGAACTGTTTGCTTTCTTTTGAGCCACAAAAGCTGTTTTTCTGTTACCAGTTTGGGTTTTTGGTTTATGACTCAATAAACCACCCAGAGACTTTAACCAAACATGGTCCTATGTCTACCTCGAGGAGCAGCTAAGAGAGCCGACCTTCCACAATATATATATTTTAAGGGGGCCAGGTATGTATCACAGAGCAGTAGCGTAGCTACTGGGGGGCAGAGGGGGCCATCGCCCCGGGCCCTATCACATGAAGGGGCCCACCGGGAGCCAGGGCCACTTCTGTGACGAGGCAGAACACCGCATAGGAGCAGAGCAGTATAATGTCTGCTCCCGTCTGACAGAGACTGTGCACGCTGGCTATTAGCACAGTTGCCGGCTGCAGTCTCCCTCCTGCAGTGAATGGTTTTGCCTGTCTAAGGCTACGTTCACATTTGCGTTGTGTGTTGCGATGCATCGGCGACAAAACGCACAACGCATGCAAAACGCATGCAAAACGCATTGTTTTGTGACGCATGCGTCCTTTTTTTGCATAATTTTGGACGCAAAAAAATGCAACTTGCTGCGTCCTCTGCGCCCTGACGCGTGCGCCCAAAAAGACGCATGCGTCACAAAACGCAACACAACGCATGTCCATGCGCCCCCATGTTAAATATAAGGGCGCATGACGAATGCGGCGATGCTGCAGCGCCCGACGCTGCGGCGCACAACGCAAATGTGAACGTAGCCTAACCTTATCACGAAGCTTTTCCTGGCTGCAGTTTTTCTTCACTCTGTGCACGCTGGGATTGGCTCAGGCACGCTGGGTCCTAGTGCTCACCTTGCATTTCACCTAGACACTTCCTGGTCCTGCCTGCAAACTTTATCAGTAAGTGGGGATGGAACTCATTAGGTTTATTAAATTCAGGTATGTCACTGTGAGACCGTTGGGGTATTGTGTGCGCTGAAAGTGGGTGAGGGGGGACAGGGTACTGGGGGGTGAATGTGAGACCATGGGGGTATTGTGGGGGAGGGGAGACATTTGGGTGTTGTGAGGGGAGAAGGTGGGTGAGGTGGGACAGGGCACTGAGGGGGTGGATGTGAGCTGATGGGGGTATTGGGTACTGAAGTGGGGGAGGGGAGACAGGGCACTGGGGGGTAAATGTGAGACCATGGGGGTGTTGAGGGCAGAAGGTGGGTGAGGTGGGACAGGGCACTGAGGGGGTGGATGTGAGATGATGGGGTATTGGGGCTGAAGTGGGGGAGGGGGGACAGGTCACTGGGGGCTGAATATTATAATGTTTAGTTATGATATTATATGTGATCCATCACATGTAATATTTGCTGTCTGGGGAGGCTGGAGATGGGAGGTAGGGGGCTTTTGATACGTACCACCTGGGTCTTTTATGAGTATTAGTATAAGGAGCCTGCATACAGTAACCAAGAGCTGCATCACATTTACAGCACCACTGCAGCATTTATTTTAATTTCATTGCTGGAGCGGTGCTGAAAATCCACGTCCCCTGTCTGATACTCACCTTCTGGCATTTCATCTGTAAAACCCAGAAAGTGATGTAATGCCTTCAGGTTCTCGGGACGGTTCCAATCAAGTACAGCTCGAACCTTCTCCAGATCCATCCAAAAACCCGAAGATGACGATAGGTACCCCAAAATCTGCACCTCCTGGATGGTGAAAATGCATTTCTCTAGTTTGGTGTAAAGCTTGTTATCCCTTAATATCAGAAGTACCTGTTTAGCATGCCCCCGATGTGTCTCCAAATCAGGTGAATAAGCCAAAATATCATCCACATAGACCACCACAAACCTGCCTATCAAATGATGGAAAATATGACTTATGAATTGCTGGAACATCGCGGGTGCATTGGTCAGCCCGAAAGGCATAACCAGACTCTCGAAATGTCCCTCAGGGGTATTGAACACCATTTTCCATTCATCCCCTTCCTTCATTCTAACCAGATTATATGCCCCCTTAAATCCAACCTGGAGAAAACCTTAGCTCCCTCAACCTGGTTGAATAAATCTTGAATCAGAGGAAGAGGATATGAATCTTGGATAGTAATTACTGTGTTACGCTTTTGGGACCAGGACAACAAGATAGGTGAACCCACTGAACTGAAACAGCGAACCTCCCCAGGACGAGTGGACCAGATAGACCACCCCCTATACAGGGAGCATTAGGAGCAGGCCCAGGGGAGACTACTGCACGGCAGCCAGCACCAAGGCAGGGAAGACGGGGGAAAAACAAAACAAGAAAGATGAAGAGAAGCGGGTAACGGGAAACAGACTAAACAGGAGGAGAATGGGAGACAAACCGGTAGACAAGATGAGGACGCTGGACCACGGACGGAAGGACTAAACTGAGGAACAGGAGCACCGGGGAAATGGAGACACAGGAGGACTGGAGCTGAAAAGAAGCACGTAAAAGGCAAGGGTTAGGCACAGAAACGAGAAACTAGAAACGTAAGTCAATACGGGAAGCGAACGCAGAGTACGCAGAGAAGCGAGAGAGCCAGAGACACTTGCAAAAGAACAAATCACAAACAGGCACAGGTGAAAGGAAGAGGCGACCTTAAATGCAGAGCGGCAGCGTACCTTCCGGGTCATGGTCCTCCAGGACCACAGAGAGCAGCGGGAGGAGCGTCAGTACAAAAGAATAGTGTGCGCGTGCGCAGAGAGGCCTAATGCGCGCGCGCCCGACAGGAAGCAGGAGCCGGGAGAGCGAGCAGAGGAGACGGCGCTGGAGGAAGAACAGGAGCGCGCCGGGACGCCGTGGAACGGTAAGTATGAGCGGACAGCAAGGGCCGCGGCGGTGATAACGGCGACCTGACAGTACCCCCCTCCTTACCTCCCCCCCTCCTAAGACCAGAAAGAAATCTAGCCAAAACTCGAGGAGCTTGGATGTTCTCCCGAGGTTGCCAAGATCTCTCCTCCGGACCAAAACCCTTCCAATCCACCAGAAAAAAGGTCCTCCCCCTCACTTTCTTCATGGCTAGAATGTCCTTGATCTCAAAAACATCATCAGCGGAGGCCGGCCGAGAAGAATGAGTAGAAGAGGCATGAAACTGGTTGAGGACAAGTGGCTTCAGGAGGGAAACGTGGAAGGAATTAGGAATACGGAGCGAGGGAGGTAGCTTCAACTTGTAAGAGACATCATTAATACGGGTCAAGATCTCAAAAGGTCCAATATAACGGGGACCCAATTTACGAGAAGGAATCTTTAAGCGAACAAATTTAGAGGATAACCATACCCTATCACCAGGACGATATAACGGAGGATCTAAGCGCCTCTTGTCAGCATGCCTTTTCATTCTGTCACGCGCAAATTCAAGAGCGGTCTTGGTCTCCTGCCAGATCCTGGAGAACTCCCCGGACAGAAGATCCCCCGAGACAGGAGGAACCGGTAGAGGTACACCAGGATGTTGTCCGTAGACGATAAAGAAGGGCGACTTGGAAGAAGATTCACTGGGATGGTTGTTGTATGCGAATTCAGCCCACGGAAGAAGATTGGACCAGTCACTGTGATGAGAATTGGAAAAATGACGAAGATAAGTCACCAGAGTCTGATTAGTGCGTTCCACTTGACCATTGGTCTGTGGGTGGTAAGCAGAAGAGAAGTCGAGCGAGATATTCATAAATTTACAGAGAGCTCTCCAGAACGGAGAGGTGAACTGAACTCCTCTATCCGAAATGATATGTTGAGGGAAGCCATGAATACGAAAAATATGGCGAACAAAATTTTTTGCCAAATCAGGTGCAGAGGGTAAACCAGGAAGGAATATGAAATGAGCCATTTTGGAAAATCTGTCCACAACAACAAGGATGACAGTGCAGCCGGAAGAGCGAGGCAAATCGGTGATAAAATCCATTGCAATGTGTTGCCACGGAGCTGAAGGAACTGGCAGCGGATGAAGAAGTCTACAGGGCCGTCGCCTTGGTATCTTGTTCTTGGCACAAGATGGACAGGAGGCAACAAAATCTTGAACATCCTGGGAAAGAGTTGGCCACCAGTAGTAGCGGGACAGAAGCAGGAGAGTCTTCTTTAGACCAACATGACCAGCAAATTTGGAAGCATGGCCCCAACGTAAGACCCGCCTCCTATTGCGCTCAGAGACTAAGGTCTTGCCCGGAGGCAACAAAGACAGATTGACGGGAGCTACTACGATGACTTTGGAGGGATCCAGGATGTGCGAAGCCTCCTCCTTCGCATCAACAGACAAAAAAGAGAGAGCATCAGCCTTAAGATTTTTATTGCCAGGACGAAAATGTAACTCAAAATTGAAACGAGCAAAGAAGAGGGACCATCTAGCTTGCCGGGGATTAAGTCTCTGTGCTGAACGAATATAAGCTAGGTTCTTGTGGTCCGTATAGACCCTGAATGGGTGAATAGCTCCTTCCAATAAGTACCTCCACTCTTGTAAGGCCAACTTGATGGCCAATAACTCCCTGTCACCAATCGAATAGTTTCGCTCAGAAGAGGAGAAAGTCTTGGAAAAGAAACCGCAGGTGACGAGTCGCCCAGACGAAGATTTTTGAGAAAGTACTGCCCCAGCTTTTACTGCAGAAGCGTCCACTTCGAGAATAAAAGGTTTGTTAACCTGAGGGCGAAGAAGCACGGGAGCAGTGGAGAAGGCTTGTTTTAGAGACAGGAATGCATCTTCAGCTTCGGCGGTCCAGAAGTGAGGGTCGGATCCCTTGCGAATCAAAGAGATGATGGGTTAGATCAGAGTGAGGGATGAACTGTCGGTAATAATTCACGAAACCGATGAATCGCTGGATAGCTTCGGTACCTAGAGGACGAGGCCAATTGAGCACGGCGGACACTTTCTCCGGGTCCATACATAAACCAGAGTCGGAGATAACGTATCCCAGGAAAGGAAGAGATGACTGCTCAAAAGCGCACTTCTCGATCTTGGCGAATAGGCGATTCTCCCTCAGACGCAGAAGAACAAGACAAACGTCCCTTCTGTGAGAAGACAGGTCAGGAGAGTTAACGAGAATGTCGTCCAAATATACCACCACACAAGAATACAAAAGATCTCGGAAAATGTCATTCACAAATTCTTGGAATACTGCGGGGGCATTGCATAAGCCGAAGGGCATGACCAGGTACTCATAGTGACCATCTCTGGTGTTGAAAGCGGTCTTCCACTCATCTCCGGAACGAATTCGGATAAGGTTGTAGGCCCCACGAAGATCCAATTTAGTAAAAATTTGTGCACCCCGTAGCCAATCGAAAACTTCAGGAATGAGAGGAAGTGGATACTTGTTCTTGATAGTAATGCAATTAAGACCTCGGTAGTCTATGCAGGGACGGAGAGTTCCATCCTTCTTCTTGACAAAAAAGAAACCTGCGTCCGCAGGAGAGGAGGACTTCCGGATGAAGCCCTGGCCAAATTTTCCTGTACATACTCGGTCATAGCTTGAGACTCAAGAGGATTCAGCGGGTAAATGCATCCCCTGGGTGGAGTTGAACCAGGAACGAGGTCGATCGGGCAGTCATATGGACGATGCGGGGGCAAGTTCTCCGCCTCTTTCTTGTCGAAGACATCAGCAAAGGAATGGTAGGCCGAAGGCAAACCTGCCAGCGGAGAAATAGAGACAGAAGAGCTTAATGGAAAAACAGGACGCAGACATCTAGTCTGACAGGAATGGCCCCATCGGAGGACATCACCAGACCGCCAATCCAAAACAGGCTCGTGTATTCTTAACCATGGAAGACCTAGAAGAAACGAATGAGACAGCGATGGCAACACGTAAAAGGCAATCTTCTCCCGATGCAAAGCTCCGATTTGCAGCTCCACTTCGGTGACCAAGGTAACGGTCTCCTGCAAGGGCCGACCGTCAACTGAAGCTAACTGCCGAGGAGACTCCAAGGATCTTACAGGAATTTGAAACCTACTGACCGCCTCGAGTTGAATAAAATTCCCAGCCGCTCCAGAGTCAATATAAGCTACTTCAGAAAAACGAGAAGAACCAACATGCAACAGAACAGAGATAGTAAAAGGTAGAGAGCTATCACTATCACCTAGGTAGGCCTCCCTTACCTGTCCTAGGCGGAAGCGTTTCCCGGCTTCACCGGACAGGAACGTAGAAGATGGGAGGCGCTGCCACAGTAAAAGCAGAAACCCTGTGCAAGTCTCTCCTTACGACGCTGTTCCGCCGGCTTGATACGGTCCACTTGCATAGGTTCAGGTGCAGAGGCTGTAGAAGAAGAGGCCGGTAGAGAACGAGGAGGACTGCGAGAAGACGGAACTGGTCGGGGCAATCTCCTCTCCCTGGCAGATTCACGGAGAAGTTCCTGAAAACGCAAATCTATGCGGGTTGCCAGGGAAATAAGATCCTCCAGGGATGTTGGAGTATCTCTACCCGCCAACTCATCCTTAATTCGACCAGACAGACCGCGCCAAAAAGCCCCAACCAAAGCCTCATTGTTCCAGCCCAGCTCGAAGGCCAAAGTACAAAAATGAATGGCGTACTGGCCGACAGAAAGGGAACCCTGGCAGAGATTAAAAAGAGACTCTGTGGTAGAAGCTAACCGCCCTGGCTCATCGAAAACCTTACGAAAAGTCTCCAGAAAACAAAGAAAGTTGGGAGACGAGAGGATCATCTCGTTCCCAGAGGGGATTGACCCAGGCCAGAGCCGCTCCCTCCAAATTAGACATAATAAATGCCACCTTAGCTCGGTCAGTGGAGTATTGTTGTGGCAGAAGTTCAAAGTGCAACTGGCATTGATTTAGGAAACCCCGACACAACTTGGGATCCCCGCTATACCGCGGAGGTCTGGCCAGACGAGGAGGTGGGTGAGAGGCCGTAGTTTGAGCAGGAGCAGAGGCGGCGGTTTGTAGGGTCAGCAAATGGTTATCCACCGAAGCCATGTAATTTAGTATGTGGCCCTGGGTGTCGCGTTGCTGGGCGAGCTCCTGCTGGAGACCAGCCAGCTGGGTAGCGCTCCCCGGGTCTGAGGGTTGAAGAGCTGCTAAACGAGACTCCATAGATTTTAGAAAACCCATAATCCTGGTTTGGTTCTCCCGCAGAAACAAGAGTTCCTTTTGGGTGGAAACGGAAGTACCAGCGGGGTCCATGGCCTGTTTGTACTGTTACGCTTTTGGGACCAGGACAACAAGATAGGTGAACCCACTGAACCGAAACAGCAAACCTCCCCAGGACGAGTGGACCAGATAGACCACCCCCTATACAGGGAGTGTTAGGAGCAGGCCCAGGGGAGACTACTGCACGGCAGCCGGCACCAAGGCAGGGAAGACGGGGGAAAAACAAAACAAGAAAGATGAAGAGAAGCGGGTAACGGGAAACAGACTAAACAGGAGGAGAATGGGAGACAAACCGGTAGACAAGATGAGGATGCTGGACCACGGACGGAAGGACTAAACTGAGGAACAGGATCACCGGGGAAACGGAGAAACAGGAGGACTGGAGCTGAAAAGAAGCACGTAAAAGGCAAGGGTTAGGCACAGAAACGAGAAACTAGAAACGTAAGTCAATACGGGAAGCGAACGCAGAGTACGCAGAGAAGCGAGAGAGCCAGAGACACTTGCAAAATAACAAATCACAAACAGGCACAGGTGAAAGGAAGAGGCGACCTTAAATGCAGAGCGGCAGCGTACCTTCCGGGTCATGGTCCTCCAGGACCACAGAGTGCAGCGGGAGGAGCGTCAGTACAAAAGAATAGTGTGCGCGTGCGCAGAGAGGCCTAATGCGCGTGCGCCTGACAGGAAGCAGGAGCCGGGAGAGCGAGCAGAGGAGACGGCGCTGGAGGAAGAACAGGAGTGCGCCGGGACGCCGTGGAGCGGTAAGTATGAGCGGACAGCAGGGGCCACGGTGGTGATAACGGTGACCTGACATACCGTATATACTCGAGTATAAGCCGACCCGAGTATAAGCCGAGGCACCTAATTTTGCCATGGAAAACTGGGTAAGCTTATTGACTTGAGTATAAGCCGGGTATATATTGTCCCCTCATCCCCGTCCTGCTATGTGTGGCTCCCCCCACCTCCTGTCCTGCTCTGTGTGGGTCCCCCCACCTCCTGTCCTGCTCTGTGTGGCTCCCTCTGTTGTATGCATGGCTCCTCCCGGTCCCCTCTTGTATGCATGGCTCGGCTCCCGTCCAATCTTTGTATGCATGGCTCCCCCCGTCCCATCTTGTATGCATGGCTCGGAAAAAGAACCCTGCCACCACAGGCAAAGATGAAGGTCTGATATGTCCCTTCTCAAGACTTTCAGCAATAAAAACTTTCATGGCTTGTCTCTCAGAACCAGAAAAATTGAAAAATTGTACAGTCTGGACTTGGGTAGTTTAGCTCCGGAGTCAGGTTAATAGGACAGTCATATGAGCAATGGGGAGGCAAATCCTGACACCTCTTCTCAGGAAATACGTCCTCAAAACCAGATGTGCTAATTATGCAAATTGTCTCATCAGGGAGACAGAGAACTAGAACTCTAGTGCCACAAAACCAGATAAAAACGCAGGTAACGTCTCTGTAGATACTGCAGAGAGGAAAATGTTTAAGCAGTTCTCCCATTACACAATATCTCTGGATTGCCAATCCACTATCGGATATTGTTTCACCAACAAGGATAAACCCAATACAATTGGAGTGGGGAAACCCTCCAGGACATAACAAGGAATTACCGCATAATGCAAAGACCCCACCTTCATTCTTATATTATGAACAATCTGCATCAAAGCATTCTGTGCAAGCGGTGCTGAGTCGATGGCGTAAATAGGAATTGGCTTAGCTAAGGTAGAGCAAGCAAGCCCATGAGTTCTAGCAAACTCAGCATCAACCATGCTGACTCCAGTTCCACTGTCTACAAACACAGAAATTCTCTCAGTCCTGCTTTCTAGCACCACCTCTGATGTCAGGAAAAACCAAGAATTACAGGTTGACAATGAGTATACCCCTTGATTAGCCAACTCCAAGGGTTATTTGAGTCTCTTTTTGCTTAGGAATCAAGGCACAGGCCCCAATAAAATGTCCCTTTCTCCCACAAAAGAAACACACGCCTTTTTTCTTGCGAATCTCAGGGAAACATATGACGCATGAGCACCTCCTAACTGCATGGGTTCCTCTAACTCCGCAAGTACTGGTTCACCCCCAGACCATCAACGCAGCACAGGAGTATTGTCCTGGAAAGAGGCCTCAGGAGAAGGTGGTCTTACCACCTATCCCGCAGTTGTCTATCCACACTTATAGCCAATGACATGGCAACCTCCAAGGACTCTGGGGTTTCAAACACATCCAAGGCATCTTTCAACCTTTCTGTAAGGAATTGATAAAATTGGCTTCTAAGAGCGGGTCATACCATTTGGTATCTTTTGCCCACCTGCAGAAATCAGAGCTAAAAGTATCCAATTAACGGTTCCCCTGTTGGAGGCAATGCATGCTGAATTCAGGCAAGGAAATTTGGTGAGGATCATGAGAAAACGTCCAGGATTGAGGATCCCCTTGCAACAGTGAAATCACAATTCCTACTCGTTGCTCCTCATCTCCAGAGGAGTAAGGAAGAAGTTTAAAATACAACTTACAAGGCTCTTTCAATAAAAAAAAACTTGTCCCTACCGCCTTAAAACCTGCCTGGGAGGGCAATTTTGGGTTCAAGCTGAACCGTCCTCCCCACAGAGTGCCCCATAGTAGGAGTCTGCAGCCGCTGCCAATGCTGCTGAACCTCAGATTGAAGGTCAGTCACTTCCAGTGACAATTCGCGCAGCTGCTCTGCCAGCAAAGAAACGGGATCCATGAACCTGGAAAAAGAAAGTGTGATAATGTCACACTGAGTGAGTGAGAAGCTAGGTGCACAACAGCGGGAAGAGGGTGGGGGAGCTCAAACACTAGAAAAGGGGGAGTGAGACCCCTAGGCACATAGGACAACACCTTGTCTGTCCTAACATCCCTAAATAGGTTCCGCACCTATCGCTGAGCAGTAACCTAATCCCTGACTGCCCCTAGCGATAGGCCTTGGATAGGGAGGGGGCAGGGTACGCGCTAGTTAGCCTCCACTACAACTAAAGACAAAGCAGGAAGACAAATGAGGGAATACACTTAGCTTGAGACGACAAAAGAGAGTTCACACCAGCAATCCTCCAAGAGGCTCTAGCACTTCCTACAGACAGAGGTAAATAGAGCTATCATGGGCCCCTTACTGAAGCGACTAAAGGTATTTAAACATCCAGAAAGGGTGTGTTAGTGAGCAGCAGATGGTGGAGATCACCGCTAAGTCCTAGAAGGAGAAGGATCACTCCACAGCAGAGATGCAAGATCCAGAATGTGTCTGCAGAGCCTAGCGAAATGACCTTTTACAGCTGGATTCAGAATGACTGTCTGTCACACCTGACACTGCCATGACAGTATGGCTTCCAATGGCACTGGGTCACTAGTGTTTATTGAGGATGTGACTAAAGACAGAAATAGGAGGATGAATTCTGAAGTGTAAAGGGGGATACTTTCTGCTCAGATTCAACCAAATGCAGCAAAGTTGATTGAATAGCGCATAACAATACAGATAGAAAATGACCCAAAACATACGGTGAAAGCTACCCAGGAGTTTAAAGGGATGCTGTCACCCCCCTGGCGTTTTTAAAAGAGGCATCTTATGCAGCACTAATGCTGCATTCTGTGAAGGTGGCTCTTATTTTTGTGGTCCCTTCCAACGCTGCAATATAAATTTTTATAATTTGCGTGCCATACAATTAGTCTGTCCGGGGGGCCCCCGGACACAACCGCCTCCCAGCCATCACTCAGCCCCTCCGTACGCCGGGCGCTGCCTCCGCTGCCTTCAGTAATGTACCCGGCGCCTGTGCTGTGCTTTGCTTTTCCGGGCATGTGCCGTTTGACAGGGTGACTGGTTCCCTTTAAGGCAAAGAAGTGGAATATTTTTCAATGGCAGAGTCAATCACCAGATCTCAACCCCATCGAGCAAATTCCACAAACAAGGAACAACTGAAGTCAGCTGCAGCAGAGCCCTGGCAAAGCCTCCCAAAGGAGGAAACCCAGTGATTGTTGACGTCCATGGCTTCCAGACTTCAGACAGCCATTCCCTGCAAAGGATTCTCTGCAAAAGATTAAAAAGTAACATTCAAGCTAATTTGTCCAATTACTTTTGAGCCCCTGATATCAGGAAGCTTTGTAGAAAAATGTTCTAAAGGGGCTCCTTTCCACTTGCGAGATAAACGTCCGTGTCTCCCATGTGAAAACCAAGCTCTGGCACCGGCATTTGGGAGCGGAGCATGCAGCTCCATGTATTGCTATGCAGCCGCACGCTCCACTCTGGAGTGCCGGCGCCAGAGCTTGGTTTTCACATCCGAGACACGGACGTTTATCTCGCAAGTGGAAAAGAGCACTAGTTTCTCAGGATATTTGTGTTCAATCCTTTTAATTAAACCTAAAAGTCTACACTTCAATTTCATCTCAGTTTTTAAAATTTTAAATCCAAAATCGTGGCATGCAAAACCCAAATCAGAAAGATTCGGTCAGTGTCCAAATATTTGTGGACCGAACTGTGTGTGTGTATTCCTTATATAAAACGTGCATAAAATGTTGTGGACATTAAAAAATTGTTGCAACATCCACAGTAAGGTGTTCCAATCCACAGTAAGGTGTTCCGATCCACAGTAAGGTGTTCCGATCCAGCAAATTTATAAAAATCACCCGCACAGCGTTAATTCATATAATGAAATGTAATGAAATTAGTATTGCTATTTCAAGATGGAATGTGAATAAAGTATTGTATTCTCTTATTTTGGATGTATGACTATTTATCTGTATCACTTATTCGAGTTGTCAGTTCTTATGGTACAGACAAACTGAATGTATGAGTTGACCTGTCAACAGAGCCTAAGGCCGTGTGTCCACGGTCAGTAAACGCTGCATGTTTGACGCTGCAGTGTCAAACACGCAGCGTCCAGATGTTCCAGCATAGTGGAGGGGATTTTTTGAAATCACGTGTCCACTATGCGTGGAAACACGCACGCGGCGGCCCTGCGACTCCGGACATGCTGCGCGTCTTTTCAGATCGCAGCATGTCCGTGTACCTTGGGCTCTGTGTGACCAAGAAGTGGCTTTTACATTATAAGTTTATGGAACGTCCATCGGCTTTCACTGTAAAAGTGACTTTCAGCTCATACATAAAGTGATTCGGCTAGTCGAAATTGTGGTGACATCACTGAGAAGCGAATCAGAACGGCGCTGGACACCGGAAAGAGCAGCCGTATATATTAATACACTCACACTGCATTACATGCATGTACACACACATTTAATAAAATAAATATGGATGGAAGTGCTTTTTGATGTCTTAGCTACATGTACCTTTAAATATAATCGGTAGCATGCTTGGCTCTAGTTTTCAATAGGGTAAAGGGAATAGACTCTTTTTATTCAACATTAAGTCTATGCATGAAATTCAACATGTCCAATCCTTCTTTTCCCTAACATTAGAGGAGAGCTGGATTGCCCAGATACATAATAGAGAGCTGGCTGGCCCTGACAAAATTGTCCAGGATCAGATGAGTTTAGTCTAAAAGCACATGGGTTGTCTCATAAAAATAACCCCTCTCCATATGCCCTAATAGGAGCTGACCCTAAAACCCTACAAGGAGACCCCAATCTCTACGAACAGCTCCTAATCTGTCAGGTTAGAATTGTCGTAATACATTCATCTAAATTACCACCATGTATTGCTACATTTCTTTTAGTCACTCTGTTGGTCACATTTTTGTCGAAATTGGCCGTGATGATACAATTGATTTATTATTATCATCTTTTCTGCCACTTGATTTGTATCAGTATTTCTAGACACAATCCTATGAAATGCCAGAATAATAAGAGTAATGGGGTCATCGTCGCTGAATATCAAAACATAGAAACAAAGAATTATCAATGAATTCTGAAGAAAAACAAAGTATAAATCTTAAAAACAATCAAGAGGCCTGAGCACTGGACAGAGCATTGAAAGAAAGTCAGATTCCAGTAAAGCAGACAACACATTTCGCATTCATGGCCTTGTTCTTTTTTCGGGCAAGTTTTCATCTAAAGAGAAAGAAGACAATGGGAGACAATGGTACTACCTTATCAAAGTTAAGTCATGCAGCTATTTGAAATACTTTTAACTGCTTGTCAATGAGGCTTGCAAGACTCTGAGATTCTAAATGTTCTGTCACATTTGTGTACTAACTACTTAAAGTTCTGCTAAAGCTTTGTGACCTGGACTGACTTCTCTTTATATGGGTCAAAATTCAATGGCATTCTATTGTGTTAAAGTGCCTTCATTAAATTCATTGATTTGACCTAAGATTTTAAAAAGCTCTAGAAGACAGATAAAATAGGGACATTAACACTTTGATCCTTATTTCACATATATCTGTGTCACTATTGTGTGGTCCAGACCACATTATTCCCACAGAGGTTAGTTTAGAATACAATATTAGAAATGGAGACCTATTAGTAACACAGCTGGACAATTACTTACATTTTTTTTAATTTTTTATTTGTTTCATTTTTTTTTTCATTCCTATAAAATTTGAAAGTTTATTACATTTTTGACTGACATTTGACTACAACTAAATCATAGAATACATTGGACATTAAACCTCGGAGTGAAAACAATTCCAGACACTAATTACTGAAAAAGATATAAAGAAAATATCATACTTATAGTTGTATTACACTCATAACAATAGAGAAGTTTATGTTTTTAAGAAATTAGAAGGTGAGATTCAGACCAAAATTATGAACTATTTAGATATCCTAAACTTACCTGGATACAAAGTTATATTGGCCACAACAAGTATAATTCTGCTAGTTTGTAGCAACAAAGAAAATTAAAATAAATATAAAATTGTCTAAAAGTAGACTTTGGTATCAAAATTATCCAGAAATCTATGGCATTGTTCCATAAATTTATTGGCCAGATCAGGGATGGATTAAGGATAGCCAGGGCCCCGGGCTGTTCAGACACTGTGGGCCCCCCGGTCATGTGACGGGGTCATGTGATGGGGTCATGTGACGGGGTCATCATATACCTGAACCAGATTCCAGATTATTCCAGAAAAATAGTTGCTGTGTGAAACTATAACCTATCAAACATTAATTGATCTCGTCAATTTACCCTTCAGTTAGGAAGAAAAAAAAACAAAGGTAATACAGTGATCACCGGTGACATTATACACAAGACCTCTGTATATAGTATACAGTGTATAGTGTCAGTGTATAGGTAACACTGACTCACCAGTGACGTCTCTAAGTGAAGTCCTTCATCTTTCATCCAGCACAGACCGCCATCACTTCATCCAGCCAGGACTCGCCTCTGTAGGAAATAACAGTTATCTCGAGCTCCGCTTGCAGAACACATTACTTAATTTTTCCCAACTTCTACATTATACCACATGAAGAAAAAAAAGCGACATAGTGTCACTCTACACAGTAACAGGACCACCCCCCCATTTAAAGCAGTGTCCTCAGTAATAATATCCCTTAAGTAGCCCCTATGGTAATAATATCCCCCATCCAGCCAAATGTTCTCCCATCCTGCCCTCATGAGTATCCATCCTGCCCCATATGATCTCCCCATCCTGCCCCATCAGTCTCCATCGTATCCATCCTGCCCCATGATCCTGCATGATCTGTCTCCAATCCTGCCCCATGTCTTTCATTCTGCCCCGTGTCTCCAATCATGCCCGGTATCTACATTCTGTCTCCAGTCCTGCCCCCAGTGTGTCCAGCATCTCTGCCCCAGTGTTCAGCATCTCTGCCCCATTGTCCAGCATCTCTGCCCCCAGTGTCAAGCATCTCTGCCCACAATGTCCAGCATCTCTGCCCCCAGTGTCCAGCATCTCTGCCCCCAGTGTCCAGCATCTCTGCCCCCAATGTGTCCAGCATCTCTGCTGTTATGGTGCTGGTGGTTAGGAACACTTGGAATGACCTGATAGGTAAACCAGAAATATAGGACAAGCTCTGGGGACGTGGGAACTTTACTGACCGCAAACCTGATCCTATCACACACACTATAGGCAGCCGTGGAGCGTACCTAACTCTCCCTAGACGCCTCTTCACAGCCTGAGAGCTAGCTACCCCTAGAGAGAAACAAAAGCCTCACTTGCCTCAGAGAAATTTCCCCAAAGTAAAGTCAGCCCCCCACAAATAATGACGGTGAGTTAAGAGGAAAATACAAACATAGGAATGAAAACAGGTTTTAGCAAAAGAGGCCCACTAGTACTAAATAGTATGAAGATAGCAAGGGAACTGTGCGGTCAGTATAAAATACTACAAAATATCCACGCAGAGAGTACAAAAGACCCTCACACCGACTCACGATGTGAGGGAGCAACTCTGCTCCCCAGAGCTTCCAGCTAGCAAGAAAATAGCATATAAGCAAGCTGGACTGAACTTATCATATACTGAGAAACATTTTCCAAAAGCAATGAGCAAAAATGAACTAGCATGAACTTAGCTTCTCCAGGAGGAGACAGGTCACACATGAAGTCCCAGAGAGGACTGAACCAATACTGAATACAATGACAGCTGGCCACAAGTAAAGATCTAGGTGGAGTTAAATAGGCAACCAGCACTGCAGAAAACGAGGCAGCTGGAGCCCAGGTAAAGACCAGCAGTATCACTCAAAGCCACCAGAGGGAGCCCACGAACAGAACTCAACAAAGTACCATTCACGACCACAGGAGGGAGCCCGAGAACGGAATTCACAACAGTACCCCCCCCTTGAGGAGGGGTCACCGAACCCTCACCAGAGCCCCCAGGCCAATCAGGACGAGCCAAATGAAAGGCAAGAACCAAATCAGCAGCATGGACATCAGAGGCAACAACCCAGGAATTATCCTCCTGACCATAGCCCTTCCACTTAACCAAGTACTGAAGCTTCCGTCTCGAGACACGAGAATCCAAGATCTTCTCCACCACATACTCCAATTCTCCCTCGACCAACACCGGAGCAGGAGGATCAACAGAAGGAACCACAGGCACCACATACCTCCGCAACAATGACCTATGGAACACATTATGGATGGCAAAAGATGCTGGGAGGTCCAAACGAAATGACACAGGATTGAGGATTTCAGAAATCTTATAAGGACCGATGAAACGAGGCTTAAACTTAGGAGAGGAAACCTTCATAGGAACATAACGAGAAGACAACCAAACCAAATCCCCCACACGAAGTCGGGGACCCACACAGCGACGGCGGTTAGCAAAGCGCTAAGCCTTCTCCTGTGACAGCGCCAAATTGTCCACTATGTGGTTCCAAATCTGCTGCAACCTGTCCACCACAGAATCCACACCAGGACAGTCAGAAGGCTCAACCTGCCCTGAGGAAAAAACGAGGATGAAAACCAGAATTACAAAAAAAAGGCGAAACCAAAGTAGCAGAACTAGCCCGGTTATTGAGGGCGAACTCAGCCAATGGCAAAAAAGTCACCCAATCATCCTGATCAGCAGAAGCAAAACATCTCAGATAAGTTTCCAAGGTCTGATTAGTTCTTTCGGTTTGTGTTATGATCCTTAGTGGCTGAGGATCACCGAATGGACTAGCTAAGTTATTGAACATAGAACGAGCTCTAGGGAGGTGGTAACTGGACTGACTGCAATCCTGATTCTAACCAAACACACTAAAGGTAGCCGGTGAACGTGCCTAAATTCCTGGACGTCTCGACGCAGCCTGAGAAACTTGCTACCCCTATAGAGAAAGTAAGACCTCACTTGCCTCAGAGAAATGACCCCAAAGATATAGGAAGCCCCCAACAAATAATAACGGTGAGGTAAGGGGAAAATACAAACGTAGAAATGAAAACAGATTCAGCAAATGAGGCCCACTAATACTAGATAGCAGAAGACAGACAGGGAACTGTGCGGTCAGTAAAAAACCCTATACAAAATATCCACGCTGAGAATTCAAGAACCCCCACACCAACTAACGGTGTGAGGGGAGAAACTCAGCCCCCTAGAGCTACCAGCAAGCAAGGAAATCACATATTAGCAAGCTGGACAAGGACAAATAAATAACCAAGAAACATATTGAACACTGATGAGCAAAAAATAACCAAACAGAAACTTAGCTTCTCTTGGCGAGACAGATAACAAAGGAATTCAGGAGAGATCAAAATAGCACTGAATACATCGACAGCAGGCAACCACTGAAAGTCCAGGTGAGCTAAATAGGAAACCAGCTAACAGATAACGAGACAGCTGAACCAGCCTCAGACCTGCAGAATGACACAAAGAGCCACCAGAGGGAGCCCAAAGACAGCACTCACACAGTACCACTTGTGACCACAAGAAGGAGCCCAAAAACAGAGTTCACAACAGTACCCCCCCCCCTTGAGGAGGGGTCACCGAACCCTCATCAAAACCCCCAGGGCGATCAGGATGAGCCACATGGAAGGCATGAACCAAATCGGCCGCATGAACATCAGAGGCGACAACCCAGGAATTATCCTCATGACCATAGCCCTTCCACTTAACCAAATACTGAAGCCTCCATCTAGAAATATGAGAATCCAAGATCTTCTCCACCACGTACTCCAATTCGCCCTCAACCAGCACCGGGGCAGGGGGCTCAACAGAAGGAACCACAGGCACCACATACCTCCGCAACGAAGACCTATGGAACACGTTATGAATGGCAAACGACGCTGGGAGGTCCAAACGAAATGACACCGGGTTAAGAATTTCCAAAATCTTATAAGGACCGATGAAGCGAGGCTTGAATTTAGGAGAGGAGACCTTCATAGGAACATACCGAGAAGACAGCCATACCAAATCCCCAACACGAAGTCGGGGACCCACACCGCGACGGCGGTTGGCAAAGCGCTGAGCATTCTCCTGTGACAACTTCAAATTGTCCACCACATGGTTCCAAATCTGCTGCAACCTATCCACCACAGAATCCACCCCAGGACAGTCAGAAGACTCAACCTGACCCGAGGAAAAACGAGGATGAAAACCAGAATTGCAGAAAAAAGGCGAAACCAAAGTAGCAGAACTAGCCCGATTATTAAGAGCAAACTCGGCCAACGGCAAAAAAGTCACCCAATCATCCTGATCAGCAGAAACAAAACATCTTAAATAAGTTTCCAAGGTCTGATTAGCTCGCTTGGTTTGGCCATTCGTCTGAGGATGGAAGGCCGACGAAAAAGACAAATCAATGCCCATCTTAGCACAAAAGATCCGCCAAAATCTGGACACAAACTGGGATCCTCTGTTAGACACAATATTTTCAGGGATGCTGTTCCATCGAACCACATTCTGAAAAAATAGAGGAACCAAATCGGAGGAGGAAGGCAACTTAGGCAAGGGCACCAAATGGACCATTTTGGAAAAACGATCACACACCACCCAGATGACAGACATTCTCTGAGAGACTGGAAGATTCGAAATAAAATCCATGGAAATGTGCGTCCAAGGCCTCTTCGGGACAGGCAAAGGCAAAAGCAAACCGCTGGCACGAGAACAGCAAGGCTTAGCCCGAGCACAAATCCCACAGGACTGTACAAAGGAACGCACATCCCGCGACAAGGAAGGCCACCAGAAGGACCTAGCCACCAAATCTCTGGTACCAAAAATCCCAGGATGGCCTGCCAACACCGAAGAATGAACCTCGGAAATAACTCTGCTGGTCCATCTATCTGGGACAAACAGTCTCTCTGGTGAGCAACGGTCAGGTCTATCCGCCTGAAATTTCTGCAGCACTCGTCGCAAATCTGGGGAAATGGCAGACAAAATCACTCCCTCTCTGAGGATACCAGCCGGCTCTGAAACTCCCGGAGAGTCAGGCACAAAACTCCTAGAAAGAGCATCAGCCTTCACGTTCTTTGAACCAGGCAGGTACGAGACAACGAAATCGAAACGGGAGAAAAACAACGACCAACGAGCCTGTCTAGGATTCAGCCGCTTGGCAGACTCGAGATAAATCAGATTTTTGTGATCAGTCAAGACCACCACATGATGCTTAGCTCCCTCGAGCCAATGTCGCCACTCCTCAAATGCCCACTTCATAGCCAACAACTCCCGATTACCAACATCATAATTCCGCTCGGCAGGCGAAAACTTTCTTGAAAAGAAAGCACAAGGCTTCATCACAGAGCAATCAGAGCTTCTCTGCGACAAAACAGCCCCTGCTCCAATCTCAGAAGCATCAACCTCGACCTGAAAAGGGAGAGAGACATCAGGCTGACACAAAACTGGAGCCGAAGAAAACCGGCGCTTCAGCTCCCGAAAGGCTTCCACGGCCGCAGGAGACCAATTAGTCACATCAGAACCCTTCTTGGTCAAATCCGTCAAGGGTTTAACCACGCCAGAAAAATTAGCAGTGAAGCGACGGTAAAAATTAGCAAAACCCAAGAACTTCTGAAGACTCTTAACAGATGTAGGCTGAGTCCAGTCATGAATAGCCTGGACCTTGACCGGGTCCATCTCAATAGTAGAAGGAGAAAAAATAAAACCCAAAAAGGAAACCTTCTGTACTCCGAAGAGACATTTTGAGCCCTTCACAAATAAGGCATTAGCACGCAGGACCTGAAATACCATCCTGACCTGCTTCACATGGGACTCCCAGTCCTCAGAAAAGACCAAAATGTCATCCAGATACACAATCATAAATTTATCCAGATATTCTCGGAAGATGTCATGCATGAAGGACTGGAACACAGAAGGAGCATTAGAGAGTCCAAAAGGCATCACCAAGTACTCAAAATGGCCTTCGGGCGTACTAAATGCTGTTTTCCATTCATCCCCCTGCTTAATACGCACAAGGTTATACGCACCACGAAGATCTATCTTGGTGAACCAACTGGACCCCTTAATCCGAGCAAACAGATCAGATAATAATGGCAAAGGATACTGAAATTTGACCGTGATTTTATTTAGAAGACGATAATCTATGCAAGGTCTCAGAGAACCATCCTTCTTGGCCACAAAAAAGAATCCTGCACCAAGAGGGGAGGAGGACGGGCGAATATGTCCCTTCTCTAAAGACTCCTTTATATAACTCCGCATCGCGGCATGTTCTGGTACAGACAAATTAAAAAGTCGTCCCTTAGGGAACTTACTACCAGGAATCAAATTTATAGCACAATCACAATCCCTGTGAGGAGGCAGGGCACCGGATCTGGGCTCATCAAATACATCCTGGTAGTCCGACAAAAACTCAGTGACCTCAGAAGGAGTGGAAGAAGCAATTGACACCAAAGGAGCATCGCCATGAATCCCCTGGCAACCCCAACTTGAAACAGACATAGCTTTCCAATCCAGAACTGGATTATGGGCCTGCAGCCATGGCAGACCCAAAACGACAACATCATGCAAATTATGCAGCACAAGAAAGCGAATCACCTCCTGATGTACAGGAGTCATGCACATGGTCACTTGAGTCCAATACTGAGGCTTATTCTCAGCCAATGGTGTAGCATCAATTCCCCTCAGTGGAATAGGGAATTCCAAAGGATCCAGGACCAAACCACAGCGCCTGGCAAACGACAAATCCATCAGGTTCAGGGCAGCACCTGAATCCACAAAAGCCATAACCGAGTAGGATGACAAAGAACAAATTAAAGTAACAGACAAAATGAATTTAGGCTGTATAGTACCAACGGTGACAGATTTAGCGATTTTTTTTATGCGCTTAGAGCATGCTGAGATAACATGAGTTGAATCACCACAGTAAAAGCACAACCCATTTTGACGTCTATGATTTTGCCACTCAATTCTGGTCAGAATTCGGTCACATTGCATAGACTCAGGTCTCTGTTCAGAAAACACTGCCAGATGGTGCACAGATTTGCGCTCCCGCAAACGCCGATCAATCTGAATGGCCAAAGCCAATGAGTCATTCAAACTTGCAGGCATGGGGAACCCCACCATAACATTCTTAATGGCTTCAGAAAGACCTTCTCTGAAATTTGCAGCCAGGGCACACTCATTCCATTGAGTAAGCACCGACCATTTCCGAAATTTTTGACAATACACCTCAGCTTCATCCTGGCCCTGAGAGAGAGCCAGCAAGGCCTTTTCTGCCTGGTTTTCAAGATTAGGTTCCTCATAAAGCAATCCAAGCGCCAGAAAAAACGCATCCACATTCAGCAATGCAGGATCTCCTGGCGCCAGGGAGAAAGCCCAATCTTGAGGGTCGCCACGTAACAGGGAGATAACAATTCTAACTTGCTGAGTGGAATCACCAGAGGAACGAGGTCTCAAAGAAAGAAATAATTTACAATTATTCTTAAAATTCAGAAACCTAGATCTATCTCCAGAAAACAACTCAAGAATAGGTACTTTTGGCTCAGACATAGGACTGTGAACAACAAAATCCTGAATGCTTTGCACCCTTGCAGCAAGATGATCCACACTAGAAGTCAGACTCTGAATATCCATGTCTGCAGCTGAACTCAAAGCCACCCAGAGATTAAGGGGATGAGAGAAGCTGGACAGACTGCAGCAAAGGGAGAGGAAAAAAAAAAAATTATACTCAGGACTTCTCTTATCCCACTTCTGCGATGCATTAAACACTTCTTGGCCTGCTGTACTGTTATGATCCTTAGTGGCTGAGGATCACCGAATGGACTAGCTAAGTTATTGAACATAGAACGAGCTCTAGGGAGGTGGTAACTGGACTGACCGCAATCCTGATTCTAACCAAACACACTGAAAGTAGCCGGTGAACGTGCCTAAATTCCTGGACGTCTCGACGCAGCCTGAGAAACTTGCTACCCCTATAGAGAAAGTAAGACCTCACTTGCCTCAGAGAAATGACCCCAAAGATATAGGAAGCCCCCAACAAATAATAACGGTGAGGTAAGGGGAAAATACAAACGTAGAAATGAAAACAGATTCAGCAAATGAGGCCCACTAATACTAGATAGCAGAAGACAGACAGGGAACTGTGCGGTCAGTAAAAAACCCTATACAAAATAGCCACGCTGAGAATTCAAGAACCCCCACACCAACTAACGGTGTGAGGGGAGAAACTCAGCCCCCTAGAGCTACCAGCAAGCAAGGAAATCACATATTAGCAAGCTGGACAAGGACAAATAAATAACCAAGAAACATATTGAACACTGATGAGCAACAAATAACCAAACAGAAACTTAGCTTCTCTTGACGAGACAGATAATGAAGGAATTCAGGAGAGATCAAAATAGCACTGAATACATCGACGGCAGGCAACCACTGAAAGTCCAGGTGAGCTAAATAGGAAACCAGCTCACAGATAACGAGACAGCTGAACCAGCCTCAGACCTGCAGAATGACACAAAGAGCCACCAGAGGGAGCCCAAAGACAGCACTCACACAGTACCACTTGTGACCGCAAGAGGGAGCCCAAAAACAGAGTTCACAACAGGTTTGGCCATTTGTCTGAGGATGGAAAGCCGAAGAAAAAGACAAATCAATGCCCATCTTAGCACAAAAGGACCGCCAAAATCTGGACACAAACTGGGACCCTCTGTCCGACACAATGTTCTCCGGAATACCATGCAAACGGACCACATTCTGAAAGAACAGCGGAACCAAATCAGAGGAGGAAGGTAATTTAGACAATGGCACCAAATGGACCATCTTAGAAAAACGATCGCAAACCACCCAGATGACAGACATCCTCTGAGAGACCGGAAGATCCGAAATAAAATCCATGGAAATATGCATCCAGGGCCTCTTTGGGACAGGCAAAGGCAAAAGCAATCCGCTGGCATGAGAACAGCAAGGCTTGGCCCGAGCACAAATCCCACAGGACTGCACAAAAGAACGCACATCTCGCGACAAGGAAGGCCACCAAAAGGACCTAGCCACCAAATCTCTGGTCCCAAAAATCCCAGGATGACCCGCCAACACTGAACAATGAACCTCGGAAATAACTCTACTGGTCCATCTATCAGGGACAAACAGTCACTCAAGTGGACAACGGTCAGGTCTATCGACCTGAAACTCCTGCAGCACCCGCTGCAAATCAGGGGAGATGGCAGACAGAATCACCCCCTCTCTGAGGATACCAGCCGGTTCAGGAACTCCCGAAGAGTCAGGCACAAAACTCCTAGAAAGGGCATCAGCCTTCACATTCTTAGAGCCCGGAAGGTACGAAACCACGAAATCGAAACGGGAGAAAAACAGCGACCATCGAGCCTGTCTAGGATTTAGCCGCTTGGCAGACTCGAGATAAATCAAATTCTTGTGATCCGTCAAGACCACCACACGATGCTTGGCTCCCTCAAGCCAATGTCGCCACTCCTCAAATGCCCACTTCATTGCCAACAACTCCCGATTGCCAACATCATAATTACGCTCGGCAGGCGAAAACTTTCTAGAAAAGAAAGCACATGGCTTCATCACAGAGCCATCAGAGCTTCTCTGAGACAAGACAGCCCCTGCTCCAATCTCAGAAGCATCAACCTCGACCTGAAAAGGGAGAGAAACATCCGGCTGACGCAAGACAGGAGCCAAAGAAAACCGACGTTTCAGCTCCTGAAAGGCCTCAACGGCCGCAGGAGACCAATTCATCACATCAGCACCCTTTTTGGTCAGATCAGTCAAAGGCTTAACCACACTAGAAAAATTAGTGATGAAGCGACGGTAAAAATTAGCAAAGCCCAGGAACTTCTGAAGACTCTTCACAGATGTAGGTTGAGTCCAATCATAAATGGCCTGGACTTTAACTGGATCCATCTCGATAGTAGAAGGGGAAAAAATAAAGCCCAAAAAGGATACCTTCTGGACTCCGAAGAGACATTTAGAGCCCTTCACAAACAAAGCATTAGCACGCAGGACCTGAAATACCATCCTGACCTGCTTCACATGAGATTCCCATTCATCAGAAAAGACCAGGATATCATCCAGGTATACAATCATGAATCTATCCAGATACTCTCGGAAGATGTCGTGCATAAAGGACTGAAACACGGAAGGGGCATTAGAAAGCCCAAATGGCATCACCAAGTACTCAAAATGGCCTTCGGGCGTATTAAATGCTGTTTTCCATTCATCGCCCCGCTTTATACGCACAAGATTATACGCTCCTCGAAGATCTATCTTGGTGAACCAACTAGCCCCCTTAATCCGAGCAAACAGATCGGACAGCAGAGGCAAAGGGTACTGAAATTTGACTGTGATTTTATTAAGAAGGCGATAATCAATACAGGGTCTCAAAGAACCTTCCTTCTTTGCCACAAAAAAGAACCCTGCTCCCAATGGTGACGAGGACGGGCGAATATGTCCTTTCTCCAAGGACTCCTTTATATAACTCCGCATAGCGGTATGCTCTGGCACAGACAAATTGAACAGTCGACCCTTAGGGAACTTACTACCAGGAATCAAATTTATAGCACAATCACAATCCCTATGAGGAGGTAGGGCACTGGATTTGGGCTCACCAAATACATCCTGGTAATCTGACAAAAATTCAGGGACTTCAGAAGGAGTAGAAGAGGCAATTGACACCAAAGGAACATCACCATGTACCCCTTGACAACCCCAGCTAGACACAGACATTGATTTCCAATCCAATACTGGATTATGTACCTGCAGCCATGGCAACCCCAACACGACAACATCATGCAAATTATGTAACACCAGAAAGCGAATATCCTCCTGATGTGCAGGAGTCATGCACATGGTCACTTGAGTCCAGTACTGAGGCTTATTCTTGGCCAATGGCGTAGCATCAATTCCCCTTAGTGGAATAGGAAACCGCAAAGGCTCCAAGAAAAAACCACAGCGCCTGGCAAATTCCAAATCCATCAAATTCAGGGCAGCGCCTGAATCCACAAAAGCCATAACTGAGTAGGATGACAGAGAGCAAATCAAAGTAACAGACAAAATAAATTTAGGCTGTACAGTACCAATGGTGACAGACCTAGCGAACCTTTTAGTGCGCTTAGGACAAACAGAGATAGCATGAGTGGAGTCACCACAGTAAAAACACAACCCATTCTGACGTCTGTGATTTTGCCGTTCAATTCTGGTCAGAATCCTATCGCATTGCATAGACTCAGGCTTCTGCTCAGAGAACACCGCCAGATGGTGCACAGGTTTGCGCTCCCGCAAACGCCGATCATACTGAATGGCCAAGGACATTGAATCATTCAGACCCGCAGGCGTGGGGAACCCCACCATAACATCCTTAAGGGCTTCAGAAAGACCCTTTCTGAAAATCGCTGCCAGGGCACACTCATTCCATTGAGTGAGCACAGACCACTTCCTAAACCTCTGGCAGTAAACCTCCGCTTCATCTTGACCCTGAGACAGAGCCAGCAAAGTCTTTTCTGCCTGGTCTACTGAATTAGGCTCCTCATAAAGCAATCCAAGTGCCAGAAAAAACGCATCTACATTTAGCAATGCAGGATCTCATGGCACCAGGGAGAATGCCCAGTCTTGAGGGTCGCCACGTAACAAAGAAATAATAATTTTAACTTGCTGCGTTGGGTCACCAGAGGAGCGGGGTTTCAGAGCAAGAAACAATTTGCAATTGTTTTTGAAATTCAGGAACTTAGATCTATCCCCAGAAAACAAATCAGGAATTGGAATTCTGGGTTCTAACATCGGGTTCTGAACTACAAAATCCTGAATGCTTTGTACCCTTGCAGTGAGATGATCCAAACTAGAGGACAGACTTTGAATGTTCATATCTGCAGCTGAGTCCTGAACCACCCAGAGATTAAGGGGAGGAGAGAAGCAAAACACACTGCAGAGAAAAAAAAATGAACTCAGGACTTCTCTTATCCCTCTTTTGTGAGGCATTAACACTTTCGGGCCAGCTGTACTGTTATGGTGCTGGTGGTTAGGAACACTTGGAATGACCTGATAGGTAAACCAGAAATATAGGACAAGCTCTGGGGAAGTGGGAACTTTACTGACCGCAAACCTGATCCTATCACACACACTATAGGCAGCCGTGGAGCGTACCTAACTCTCCCTAGACGCCTCTTCACAGCCTGAGAGCTAGCTACCCCTAGAGAGAAACAAAAGCCTCACTTGCCTCAGAGAAATTTCCCCAAACTAAAGTCAGCCCCCCACAAATAATGACGGTGAGTTAAGAGGAAAATACAAACATAGGAATGAAAACAGGTTTTAGCAAAAGAGGCCCACTAGTACTAAATAGTATGAAGATAGCAAGGGAACTGTGCGGTCAGTATAAAATACTACAAAATATCCACGCAGAGAGTACAAAAGACCCTCACACCGACTCACGATGTGAGGGAGCAACTCTACTCCCCAGAGCTTCCAGCTAGCAAGAAAATAGCATATAAGCAAGCTGGACTGAACTTATCATATACTGAGAAACATTTTCCAAAAGCAATGAGCAAAAATGAACTAGCATGAACTTAGCTTCTCCAGGAGGAGACAGGTCACACATGAAGTCCCAGAGAGAACTGAACCAATACTGAATACAATGACAGCTGACCACAAGTAAAGATCTAGGTGGAGTTAAATAGGCAACCAGCACTGCAGAAAACGAGGCAGCTGGAGCCCAGCTAAAGACCAGCAGTATCACTCAAAGCCACCAGAGGGAGCCCACGAACAGAACTCAACAAAGTACCATTCACGACCACAGGAGGGAGCCCGAGAACGGAATTCACAACACTCTGCCTCAGTGTCCAGCATCTCTGCCCCCAATGTGTCCAGCATCCTGCCCCAAGTGTGTCCAGCATCTCTGCCCCCAGTGTCCAGCATCTCTGCCCCCAGTGTATCCAGCATTCTGCCCCCATTGTGTCCAGCAATCTGCCCCAGTGTGTCCAGCATATTGCCCCCAGTGTGTCCAGCATATTGCCCTCAGTGTGTCCAGCATTCTGCCCCAGTGTGTCCAGCATATTGCCCCCAGTGTGTCCAGCAATCTGCCCCAGTGTCTCCAGCATATTGCCCCCAGTGTGTCCAACATATTGCCTCCAGTGTTTCCAGCATATTGCCCCCAGTGTGTCCAGCATATTGCCCCAGTGTGTCCAGCATCTCTGCCCCCAGTTTGTCCACCATTCTGACCCCAGGTTGTCCAGCATCCTGCCCCCAGTGTGTCCAGCATCCTGCCCCCAGTGTGTCCAGCAATCTGCCCCAGTGTGTCCAGCATATTGCTCCCAGTGTGTCCAGCATATTGCCCCCAGTGTGTCCAGCAATCTGCCCCAGTGTCTCCAGCATATTGCCCCCAATGTGTCCAGCATATTGCCCCCAGTTTGTCCAGCATTCTGCCCCCAGTGTCTCCAGCATATTGCCCTCAGTGTGTCCAGCATATTGCCCCTAGTGTGTCCAGCATATTGCCCCCAGTGTGTCGAGCATCTCTGCCCCCAGTGTCCAGCATACTGGCCAGGGCCCCCCGGATTGCTGTTCGCAATGAAAAGAAAAATTTCTCCTCACCTGTCCGCGTTCCTTCGGCAAAGCTCCCTCCTCGCAGCTGAAGCGCGCACTCGCCGGTGACTGACAATGACATCAGACGCCGGCGACGTGCACTCTGCGGCTGATGTCAGTTGCCAGCCTCCGATTGGCTGGCGGCTGTTAACTATTGACGTGCGGGCGCGCGCCCGCACATCAATAGCATTTAACTGCTGCAGCGTCGGTAGGGGCCCGGTGAGCAGATGAGACTGGGCCCGATGCGGGCCCCCTCTGCCCACCGGGCCCATACGCCAGTCAGGGCAGTAATGCCCTGATGGCGGCGGGCAATCTGAGCGGTAGTCCAGGGCCCCCCACACCACTGGGCCCTGGGCTACCGCCCAGATTGGCCCAATTATAATCCGCCCCTGGGTCAGATATAAACTTAGATTTGTTGCCCTGCAGAAAATTGTTTTCACCTTATTTGCTGTATAATCTAATTATGATAAAGCAGGGTATGAACAAACCTTTGTTCATACCCTGGTGCTAAACTCTAGGGCCTACTCGCAGCTGGAAATTCTGTCTTGGAGTGAACAGCATGCCAGAGATGCAGTGAGGTAGACCAGTCAGCAGGGCGGCCAAAAGAGGTAAACAACTGGCAAAAGGTTAAAAAGGAAAAAAACATACTCAATTCACCACTTACCTTTTCAGCTGCCCCTGCTGATCCATGCCCTCTGTTTGGTCCTCTACACCTTAATTGCTCTGCATCTCTGGCCTGGTGTTCACTTTAGGTCGGGACTTCTTTGGGCCTGCTCACAGCTCGAAGCCCTCGCCTAGAGTAAACACCGGCCTGAGATGTTGTGCGACAGAGGTGTGGAGGACTAGAAAACGGTACAGGGAGCCGCGAGGGCAAGTGGTGAGTATGTTTTTGTTTTGTTTTTTTGCCGGACCATTTCTATTCAGCAAGATGATTGCCTCAGCTAGCTGCTATTTTGTTGAATTGGTAAGGAGCTAAATTTATAAAAATCCATATATATTTTTTTTTTAATTCAAGTAGAAGTCAATTCCTCTTCCAATAAATTTTCCCATCTCTAGTGGCAACAAACGAAATTTGCTCCTTTGATAGGGAAACATTTGTTATGCCCAGTTGCATAGTTTAGTTTATTGCATGAGCAAAGTACATGTAGAGCAATGCAAATGTATAATATTTCTTACAATTATTTTAAGGGTTATTTTAAAGATAGTAAGTTATCCGGTGTCCAAAAGAAAGGAGATAACTTACTGACCACTGAGGGTCTGACTGCTAAGATCCACAACAATCTCAAGAATGGGGCTCTGGAACCTAGGAACCAGGCTTTACAGAACTGAATGGAGCAAAGATGTGCATGCTTGACCTCTGCTCCATTCATTGTTTAAGGAACTGCTGGAAATAGGGGAGCACTGTACTTGGTGTTCTTCGGCAGTCCCACAGGCTATAAATGGAGAAATAGTTGACCATGCACACTCTGTTTCATTCAAGATGGGGTTTTACAGATTTGTACAGTGTTACAAATAACAGCGAGAGCAGGCACAGCTGATGGGAGTATTCATGAGCTGGCGCCTGTGCTATAAATAAATATTTTGTTTTTAAAAATTTTGTGGGGTCTCTTCTATTTTTGATAATCAGCGCAGGCAAAACTCATAGCTGCGGGCTGCGACCCTCATCTATCAGCTTTATATTTTGCTGATTATCAAGAATAGAGGGGTCCTATGCCATTTAAAAAAATATTTAAATAAATTATTTTAAAAAATGGAGTGGGGTTCCCCCATTTTTGACAACCAGCGAGGCTAAAGCAAACAGCTGGGGGCTAGTATTCTTAGACTGGTAAGTGACCATTAATATTCCCCCCCAGCCTAAAAATAGCAGCCCCTATTAGATGCTCTAATTCTGGTGCTTTGCTCTGCTCTTCTCACTTGCCCTGGTGCGGTGGCAAGTGGGGTAATAGTTGTGGGGTTGATGTCACCTGTATTATGGAAACTGATATCAAACTCACAGGTTAGTAAGTTAGTTAGATAGTTAGATAGTTAGATTGTAAAAAAAGACACAGCCAGAATACAATCCTTTAATTGAAAGATAAACATGGACTCCTTTACTTTGAATAAAAATAACAAATGTTTTTTTCTCTGTTGCCCCGAAGCACACCTTTACAAATATGTAAATACAGATTTTCAGTGTACCCTTAAAGGGAACCTGTCACCCCCAAAATCAAAGGTGAGCTAAGCCCACCGTCATCAGGGGCTTATCTACAGCATTCTGTAATGCTGTAGATAAGCCCCCGATGTATCCTGAAAGATGAAAAAAAGAGGTTAGATTATACTCACCTGGGTGAGCCGTCCGATCTGATGGGCGTCGTGGTCCGGGGCCTCCCATCTTCATAGGATGACGTCCTCTTCTTGTCTTCAAGCTGCGGCTCCAGTGCAGGCGTACTTTGTCTGCCCTGGTGAGGGCAGAGCGAAGTACTGCAGTGCGCAGGCGCTGGGCCTCTCTGACCTTTCCCGGCACCTGTGCACTACAGTACTTTGCTCTGCCCTCAACAGGGCAGACAAACTATGCCTGCACCGGAGCCGCAGCCTGAAGACAAGAAGAGGACGTCATCGTAAGAAGATGGGAGGCACCGGACCGGACCGCGACACCCATTGGACCGGACCGCAGCGGGACCGCCCCTGGGTGAGTATAATCTAACCTCTTTTTCTCATCTTTCAGGATACATCGGGGGCTTATCTACAGCATTACAGAATGCTGTAGATAAGCCCCTGATGCCAGTGGGCTTAGCTCACCTTCAATTTTGGGGGTGAAAGATTCCCTTTAATATGGCCAAATGCCTCAATGCACCATTTCACCCACTTTTTCAACTACACAAATCACTCTTGCAGCTGACATTGCTTCTCAGCTATACCCAAGTGATGTTATCAGCAAGGAGAGAGTCATTTGGGTGCTCTTTCGTGCACTGAAGTAATAGCAGAAGAGACCAGCAATGTTAAGGCCCCGTCTCACATAGCGATTTACCAACGATCACGACCAGCGATACGACCTGGCCGTGATCGTTGGTAAGTCGCTGTGTGGTCGCTGGGGAGCTGTCACACAGACAGCTCTCTCCAGCGACCAATGATCAGGGGAACGACTTCGGCATCGTTGAAACTGTCTTCAAGGATGCCGAAGTCCCCCTGCAGCACCCGGGTAACCAGGGTAAACATCGGGTTACTAAGCGCAGGGCCGCGCTTAGTAACCCGATGTTTACCCTGGTTACCAAAAAAAACAAACAGTACATACTCGCCTTTCGGTGTCCGTCAGGTCCCTTGCCGTCTGCTTCCTGCTCTGACTGAGCCGCCGTACAGTGAGAGCAGAGCGCAGCGGTGACGTCACTGCTGTGCTCTGCTCTCACTGTACGGCCGGATCTCAGTCAGAGCAGGAAGCGGACGGCAAGGGACCTGACGGACATCAGATGGTGAGTATGTAGTGTTTGTTTGTTTTTTACATTTACGCTGGTAACCAGGGTGTAAACATCGGGTTACTAAGCGCGGCCCTGCGCTTAGTAACCCGATGTTTACCCTGGTTACCAGTGAAGACATCGCTGGATCGGTGTCACACACACCGATTCAGCGATGTCAGCGGGACCTCAACGACCAAAAAAAGGTCCAGGCCATTCCGACACGACCAGCGATCTCACAGCAGGGGCCTGATCGCTGGTACGTGTCACACATAGCGAGATCGCTACTGAGGTCTCTGTTGCGTCACAAAACTTGTGACTCAGCAGCGATCTCGCTAGCGATCTCGCTATGTGAGACGGGGCCTTTAGAATTGAGGAGAGAGTGATTTATATGTATTTCTGCAGTGAAGTGACAGCAAAGTTGACAAGCATTGTCAGAAGTGAGGAGAGAGTGACTTGTGTGCTCTCTCCTGCACAGGCTTAATGATCACATAAGCAGAAATGGCACTGGCTCTGGCAAGCTGGCTCTGTTAATCACCATACAGTTGTGTGAAAAAGTGTTTGTCCCATTCCTGATTTCCTATTCTTTTGCATGTTTGCCAAACTTACATGTTTCAGATCACCAAACAAAATTAAATATTAGACAAAGATAACACAAGTAATCACAACATGCAATTTATAAATTAAGGTCTTTGTTATTAGGGGAAAAAAGAAATCCAAACCTACAGGGCCCTGTGTGAAGTGTAAATTTGGGGTGACAGATTCCCTTTAAGCACATTTTCTTTGAAAGCAAAGTGAACCTGTCACGTGAAAACATGCTATTAACCTGCAGGTAAGTTAATAGCGTTTTGAACCTGCCCAGTGCCTGCTTTTAGATTCCCGCTGTCGGGAGGAAATGACATTATTTCCCCGGGCAACATTCCAGTTTCAGTTATGGGGGTGGAAGTGGTGTTGGAATGGGTTCAGTCACCGCACTGACTGACAGAATCTAGGTCTAAGTGCAGGTGGCTGGTAGTTTTAAAATGCTATTAACATGTAGGTTAGCCCCATATCTGCATGTTATGACAGCTGGGAGACATCTTGTGTAAAAGGCATCCTCCCCTTCTGGGAGGTGCCTGAGGAACCTCTATAGTTCTGTTAGGTGATTGGTGGTAACTGTATGTTGCCAGGTCTCCCTTCCCTAGTCTGTTAGTGTACCGTATCCCCTATTTCTTCTTCCCATTAGTCTGCCATCGTTAGCCCTTGTTTGTCCGTATCCCGTGGCCACATCGGCGGTACCTGTCTACCACCCTGAGGGCTGAATACCCAGGACAGAACTATGAACTTATCCCTGTGGCTGCCCTGTATGCACAGGGAGAACCTGTCCCAGTGGCTGTCCTGTGTCAACGTGTCCCAAGTGGCTGTCCTGGCTGAAATTGTCCCAAGAGGCTGTCCTGTCTGAACTTGTCCCATGAAGCCATCCTGTCTGAACTAGTTCCAAGTGGCTGCTTTGTCCGAGTAATTGAAGTGACGTCTCTGTCCCTTTGGGTCAGCAGCAACTGCCGGACGTCACCCTGGAGTGGTACCTGGCAGCTACCTGTTGCACAAGTCTGACCTCACCACTAGAGGCTCCAGTGAACACCTAGGTAGCTGCTTAGTCACACCCACCAGGTTAAGTCCAGTCAGTGGCACAGTGGTGGGAGCATAACAGCTGATACACTATAAATAGCATTAGCCATATGAGTCTATAAGAGACATTGATCAGTATTTTCTACATTTTTGACTTGGTGAAATTAAACACAAATCAACAATTCTAGGATCAAGGAGTTTTCTAATACAAGATATTAAATATGGATGTGAAGATATCAAATATATTTAGTAATTGTAAAAGGGGAAATGGGTTTAATGCTTTCTTTATATATATATATATATATATATATATATATATATATATATATATATATATATATATATATATATATAATTTTTTAAATATGTTGTGTAACAGTTTATTTAGCTGTTTCCACATTTTTTTTTAAATCCATCTGGTAGATCTGAGTCAATCATGCTACAGCTAGTCCACTGATACAATACATTGCAATGCTTTTGTTTTTCAGCTGATTATGCATCTGGTAGGGCCTAATAAAAGTGAATTAACATAAAAATCTCCTAAAAACTAAATGTTATTCATATATATTAAAACGAGTTACCCCCAACCAAACAAAAACAAAACAATTAACACTTATCAGCACATTTTGGTTTGCAACGTTAGCATATCCCCATCAGATAAAAAACTGAATTATGAGATGTAAGCCTCTAGCAGCATCCAAGAGTATGGTCACTTATTGTTGTCTCAGCAGGCCTCCTGGATTGACAAGAGTCAGACAAAGAATCACAACGGCCAATATTAGGGCAGGCAATGCATTGTCCACACGGGACACTGTCATGGTTCTCAATGGCAAGAGACCGTAGTAAGCATACAAAAGGACTAGCTCTTGGAAGATGGGAACTCGAGCTGACTGTGAGCTAAACCTACCGCACAACTAACAGTGGCCGGGTAGCGTGCCTACGTTTTATCCCTAGACGCCCAGCGCCAGCCGGAGGACTGACTGACCCTAGCAGAGGAAAATACAGACCTGGCTTACCTCTAGAGAAATTTTCCCCAAAAGGCAGACAGTAGCCCCCACATATATTGTCGGTGATTTTAGAGGAAAATGACATACGAAGTATGAAGATAGGTTTAGCAAATTGAGGTCCGCTTACTAGATAGTAGGAAGACAGAAAAGGGAACTTCACAGTCAGCTGAAAACCCTTTCAAAACACCATCCTGAAATTACTTTAAGACTCTAATATCAACTCATGACACCAGAGTGGCAATTTCAGCTCACAAGAGCTTCCAGCCTCAGAAATATTCAAAAACAGAGAACTGGAACAAAAATGCAAAACAATCTTAGGACTACAAGTCCAACTTAGCTGATAGTAGTCTAGGAGCAGGAACATGCAACAGAAAGGCTTCTGGTAACATTGTTGGCCGGCATAGAAATGACTGAGGAGCAAGGCCAAATAGAAACTCCCACATCCTGATGGAAACAGGTGAACAGAGGAGACGAAGTACACAAGTTCAGTACCACCAGTAACCACCGGGGGAGCCCAGAAACCAAATTCACAACAGTACCCCCCCCTCAAGGAGGGGGCACCGAACCCTCACCAGAACCACCAGGGCGATCAGGATGAGCCCTATGAAAGGCACGGACCAAATCGGAGGCATGAACATCAGAGGCTGTCACCCAAGAATTATCCTCCTGACCGTAGCCCTTCCACTTGACCAAATACTGAAGTCTCCATCTGGAAACACGGGAGTCCAAGATCTTCTCGACAACGTACTCCAACTCACCCTCAACCAACACCGGAGCAGGAGGCTCAACGGAAGGCACAACCGGTACCTCATACCTGCGCAACAATGACCGATGGAAGACATTATGAATAGAAAAAGATGCAGGGAGGTCCAAACGAAAGGACACAGGGTTAAGAATCTCCAATATCTTATACGGGCCGATGAACCGAGGCTTAAACTTAGGAGAAGAAACCTTCATAGGGACAAAACGAGAAGACAACCACACCAAGTCCCCGACACAAAGACGAGGACCAGCACGACGACGGCGGTTGGCAAACTGCTGAGTCTTCTCCTGGGACAACTTCAAATTGTCCACCACATGCCCCCAAATCTGATGCAACCTCTCCACCACAGCATCCACTCCAGGACAATCCGAAGACTCCACCTGACCGGAAGAGAAACGAGGATGAAACCCCGAATTACAGAAGAAAGGAGAAACCAAGGTGGCAGAACTAGCCCGGTTATTGAGGGCAAACTCCGCCAAGGGCAAAAAGGCAACCCAATCATCCTGATCCGCAGACACAAAACACCTCAAATAAGTCTCCAAGGTCTGATTAGTTCGCTCGGTCTGGCCATTAGTCTGAGGATGGAAAGCAGACGAAAAAGACAAATCAATGCCCATCCTAGCACAGAACGCTCGCCAAAATCTAGACACGAATTGGGTTCCCCTGTCAGAAACGATATTCTCTGGAATACCATGCAAGCGAACCACATTTTGAAAAAACAGAGGAACCAGCTCGGATGAGGAAGGCAATTTAGGCAAGGGGACCAAATGGACCATCTTAGAGAAACGGTCACACACCACCCAGATGACAGACATCTTCTGAGAAACAGGGAGATCAGAAATAAAATCCATGGAGATGTGAGTCCAAGGCCTCTTCGGAATAGGCAAAGATAACAACAATCCACTAGCCCGAGAACAACAAGGCTTGGCCCGAGCACAAACATCACAAGACTGCACAAAACCTCGCACATCTCGCGACAGGGAAGGCCACCAGAAGGACCTAGCCACCAAATCCCTGGTACCAAAGATTCCAGGATGACCAGCTAACGCAGAAGAATGGACCTCCGAGATGACTCTACTGGTCCAATCATCCGGAACAAACAGTCTACCAGGCGGGCAACGATCAGGTCTATCCGCCTGAAACTCCTGCAAGACCCGTCGCAAGTCTGGGGAAACAGCAGATAATATCACTCCATCCTTAAGGATACCTGTAGGTTCAGAATTACCAGGGGAATCAGGCTCAAAACTCCTAGAAAGGGCATCCGCCTTCACATTTTTAGAACCCGGTAGGTAAGAAACCACAAAATTAAACCGAGAGAAAAATAACGACCAGCGCGCCTGTCTAGGATTCAGGCGCCTGGCAGACTCAAGATAAATCAAATTCTTGTGGTCGGTCAATACCACCACCTGATGTCTAGCCCCCTCAAGCCAATGACGCCACTCCTCAAAAGCCCACTTCATAGCCAAGAGCTCCCGATTACCAATATCATAATTTCGCTCAGCGGGCGAAAATTTACGAGAAAAGAACGCGCAAGGTCTCATCACGGAGCAGTCGGAACTTTTCTGCGACAAAACCGCCCCAGCTCCGATTTCTGAAGCGTCGACCTCAACCTGAAAAGGAAGAGTAACATCAGGCTGACGCAATACAGGGGCGGAAGAAAAGCGGCGCTTAAGCTCCCGAAAGGCCTCCACAGCAGCAGGGGACCAATCAGCAACATCAGCACCCTTCTTAGTCAAATCAGTCAACGGCTTAGCAACATCAGAAAAACCAGTTATAAATCGACGATAAAAATTAGCAAAGCCCAAAAACTTCTGAAGGCTCTTAAGAGAAGAGGGTTGCGTCCAATCACAAATAGCCTGAACCTTGACAGGGTCCATCTCAATGGAAGAGGGGGAAAAAATGTACCCCAAAAACGAAATCTTTTGAACCCCAAAAACACACTTAGAACCCTTTACACACAAGGAATTAGAGCGCAAAACCTGAAAAACCCTCCTGACCTGTTGGACATGAGAGTCCCAGTCATCCGAAAAAATCAAAATATCATCCAGATACACAATCATAAATTTATCCAAATATTCACGGAAAATGTCATGCATAAAAGACTGAAAGACTGAAGGGGCATTTGAAAGACCAAAAGGCATTACCAAATACTCAAAATGGCCCTCAGGCGTATTAAATGCGGTTTTCCACTCATCCCCCTGCTTAATTCGCACTAAATTATACGCCCCACGAAGATCAATCTTAGAGAACCACTTGGCCCCCTTTATTCGAGCAAACAAATCAGTAAGCAGTGGCAAAGGATACTGATATTTAACCGTGATTTTATTCAAAAGCCGATAATCAATACACGGCCTCAAAGAGCCATCTTTTTTAGATACAAAGAAAAAACCGGCTCCTAAGGGAGATGACGAAGGACGAATATGTCCCTTTTCCAAGGACTCCTTAATATATTCCCGCATAGCAGCATGTTCAGGCACAGATAGATTAAATAAACGACCCTTTGGAAACTTACTGCCCGGAATCAGATCTATAGTACAATCGCAATCTCTGTGCGGAGGTAGTGAACCAAGTTTAGGCTCCTCAAAAACATCACGATAATCAGATAAAAATTCCGGAATCTCAGAGAGAATAGATGACGAAATGGAAACCAAAGGTACGTCCCCATGAGTCCCCTGACATCCCCAGCTTAACACAGACATTGCTTTCCAGTCGAGGACTGGGTTATGAGATTGCAGCCATGGCAATCCAAGCACCAACACATCATGTAGATTATACAACACAAGGAAGCGAATAATCTCCTGGTGATCCGGATTAATACGCATAGTTACTTGTGTCCAGTATTGTGGTTTATTACTAGCCAATGGCGTGGAGTCAATACCCTTCAGAGGTATAGGAACTTCCAGAGGCTCTAAATTAAACCCACAGCGTTTGGCAAAGGACCAATCCATAAGACTCAAAGCGGCGCCAGAGTCGACATAGGCGTCCGCGGTAATAGACGATAAAGAGCAAATCAGGGTCACAGATAGAATAAACTTAGACTGTAAAGTGCCAATTGAAACAGACTTATCAACCTTCTTAGTACGTTTAGAGCATGCTGATATAACATGAGTTGAATCACCACAATAGAAGCATAACCCATTTTTTCGCCTAAAATTCTGTCGTTCGCTTCTGGACAGAATTCTATCACATTGCATAATCTCTGGCGCCTTCTCAGTAGACACTGCCAAATGGTGCACAGGTTTGCGCTCCCGCAAACGCCGATCAATCTGAATAGCCATTGTCATGGACTCATTCAGACCTGTAGGCACAGGGAACCCCACCATAACATCTTTAATGGCATCAGAGAGACCCTCTCTGAAATTCGCCGCCAGGGCGCACTCATTCCACTGAGTAAGCACAGACCACTTACGAAATTTTTGGCAGTATATTTCAACCTCATCTTGCCCTTGAGACAGGGCCATCAAGGCCTTTTCAGCCTGAATCTCTAAATGAGGTTCCTCATAAAGCAACCCCAAAGCCAGGAAAAACGCATCCACATTGAGCAACGCAGGATCCCCTGGTGCCAAAGCAAATGCCCAATCCTGAGGGTCGCCCCGGAGCAAGGAAATTACAATCCTGACCTGCTGTGCAGGATCTCCAGCGGAGCGAGATCTCAGAGACAAAAATAATTTACAATTATGTTTGAAATTCTGGAAGCGAGATCTATCCCCGGAGAAAAATTCAGGTAAAGGAACTCTAGGTTCAGATATAGGAGCATGAATTACAAAATCCTGTAAACTTTGAACCTTCATAGCGAGATTATCCAAACCAATAGCTAAACTCTGAGGATCCATTTTAATCAGGTGAAATCAGAACCATTCAAGGATTAGAAGGAGAGAGAGACGAAGGCTGCAGTAAGCAGAGATGCAAGTGAATCAACTAATGAGCAAACTCAGAAAAAAAAAAAAAAAAATTCTCTGCAGACTTCTTTTCTCTCCTTTCTTCTGCCAATTATTTTAACTCTTGGCCGGCCAAACTGTCATGGTTCTCAATGGCAAGAGACCGTAGTAAGCATACAAAAGGACTAGCTCTTGGAAGATGGGAACTCGAGCTGACTGTGAGCTAAACCTACCGCACAACTAACAGTGGCCGGGTAGCGTGCCTACGTTTTATCCCTAGACGCCCAGCGCCAGCCGGAGGACTGACTGACCATAGCAGAGGAAAATACAGACCTGGCTTACCTCTAGAGAAATTTTCCCCAAAAGGCAGACAGTAGCCCCCACATATATTGTCGGTGATTTTAGAGGAAAATGACATACGAAGTATGAAGATAGGTTTAGCAAATTGAGGTCCGCTTACTAGATAGTAGGAAGACAGAAAAGGGAACTTCACAGTCAGCTGAAAACCCTTTCAAAACACCATCCTGAAATTACTTTAAGACTCTAATATCAACTCATGACACCAGAGTGGCAATTTCAGCTCACAAGAGCTTCCAGCCTCAGAAATATTCAAAAACAGAGAACTGGAACAAAAATGCTAAACAATCTTAGGACTACAAGTCCAACTTAGCTGATAGTAGTCTAGGAGCAGGAACATGCAACAGAAAGGCTTCTGGTAACATTGTTGGCCGGCATAGAAATGACTGAGGAGCAAGGCCAAATAGAAACTCCCACATCCTGATGGAAACAGGTGAACAGAGGAGACGAAGCACACAAATTCAGTACCACCAGTAACCACCGGGGGAGCCCAGAAACCAAATTCACAACAGGACACATCCACACCTGCCACCAAAGCTATCAAGGAAGGTGGCCATGTGTTCAATATTATATGGATGACGGATGCTGTAGTCACGAAGATTCTTAGACCGTCGACTCATGATCGCAGCTTTATCTGGTAGAAACTTGGAGATAATAGGGTCAGCCTTGAGAATGATTTATTTAAAGCTTCCCTCATAAGGGGAATGACAATTAGTAATGAATCTAGCTTGATCGCTAGCCTTGGTGTTAGATGATTTATACAATAAAGCGTGACGTGGTAAATGTCTCACTCTATTGCATGCTTTTTCAACCATCCGATGGTTGTAACCACGTTTGAGAAATCTTAATTTTAGATCAGCAGCCTGCTTTTCGAAATCAGAATCGATGGAACATATTCTTTGGTGGCATAGGAACAGGCCCGTGGAGACTGATTGAATCATGTGTTTAGGATGTGAGGAGGAAATGTGCAACAGCATATTAGTAGACATCAGTTTCCTAAATATGTCTGTCTGTATCTCATTATTACAGTCTCTTCTCAGTGTGACATCAAGGAACACTATTTTGTCACAGTCACATTGATATTTAATATGAATATTATGATCATTGACATTTAAATGCGTCATGAAATCATGTAATGATGGCAAGGAACCCTGCCAGATCAGGAATATGTCGTCGATGTACCATGTCCAAAAAGAAGACGCTGGTCAGTGGCATCATCGCACAGGTCCACATTTCCCCATTTATAAACTTTGTACATGTCACGCCATTCTGTCTGTATCTGGTTTTCGGCGTGACAATGCATATGTTTGCTTTAACCCTTTACTCTTTTCCCCCTAATTTGAGCTGGGATACTGTTGGCTGTTACCTGCATGGAGCCTTCTCAGTTCCCTGCTCTGCTGCGCAGCCGTACATGGGTGGTTAGGTCTTTGCCCTGCTGCATACCTTCCTCACATGCGGTCCCTGGTTGCCACTGTGGAAGCTGTCCGCGGGTTGTGAGGTAATTTGCAGCTGGTGCATGACTTTCCACGCATGTCTGGGCTTGCAGCTGCTGCCAGGTGCCCTGAGCCTCAGTTCCTGCACTGATTGTGCTGTAATGGTCCTGCTTTTATCAGGGTTAGGGTGTGTACTTGAAATGCTGTCCCCAGCCAATTGCTGAGGGGCAGCTCTTATATAAAGTTCCCCTGCCCTATGGGCGGGGCCTGAGCTACTCACAAAGCTCCTGAACTTTGCTATGTGTGTTTCTGTTCCTGCACCTCTTCTGTCTATGTTTTGGTACCAAAGTCCCTGCCTTTATTCCTGTTTTGGCACCTGTCCTGGAGGCGGTATATCCAGGCCCGATTCCTTGATCCTGTACCTGTCCGGTACCTGAACCTGTCTGAACTGTGTCTGCTTTGATTATGTCCTGGAATCCCTCTGCATCTGGAGCCTCACTCCCAGTGACTTTGAGTCTCTTGAAACCGGTGTTTCTGCTGAGCATCTACTACTCTGTGCTCTGACTACCATGCGGTTTTAACCCCGTCTGGCTCACGTCCAGTACGGCGGTGCTTGCACCATCACGCTTGAGTTCCTTCCTAGGTCCTATGCCCGGAGCCTGACGACCGAAGTCTGGAACCTGATGACCGCTGCCTGGAGCTTGGAGCCTGATGACATGTGATGCCTGTAGGTCATGTTGGATGTCTGGAACAGAACGACTCCTGTCTGATGTCTGCCAGTGACCCTGGGTCCAGATGTCCTGTCTGTACCCTGATGTCCTGCCTGTATCCTGATGACCTCATGGACCATGATGTCCTGATGTTCTCGTGTGTCCTGATGTCTTACCTGCATCCGGATGACCTTGTGTTTCCTGATGTCCTAATGTCCTTCCTGTGGTCAATGTCCTGATGTAACTGATGACCTGTGCTGCCACGCCAGTGTCCCAGCTGATGACCTGGGCTGCCACGCCAGTGTCCCAGATGTCTATCCAGTATTCCTGTGTCCTGATGCCCTGCCTGTGTCCAGATGTCCTGTCTGTATCCTGATGTCTTGCCTGTGCCCTGATGTCCTCGTGTACCCTGATGTCCTGCCTGGGTCCTGATGTCCCGCCTATGTGTGCCTCGGTGATCCGTTGGTGCCTTGGGGTCCACTGGGTGGTACCCTTCTGGAGCTGCCACAGAACCCCGGTCTCTGCCCTCCCCTAGTTCATGTAGGCCCGGGTCCCCCTCTGTGGTTTAAAGGGTCCGTATTTCGTCCCTGGGGGACACACGCCCCACGCCTTCTGAGGAGCTTGGAGCCTGATGACTGGTGGTGCCTGTAGGTCGTGTCGGATGTCTGGAACCGAACGACTCCTGTCTGATGTCTGCCAGTTACCCTGGGTCCAGATGTCCTGTCTGTATCCTGATATCCTAATGACCTCATGGACCCTGATGTCCTGACGTTCTCGTGTGTCCTGATGTCTTACCTGCATCCTGATGACCTCGTGTTCCCTGATGTCCTGATGTCCTTCCTGTGTTCAATGTCCTGATGTAACTGATGACCTGGGCTGCCACACCAGTGTCCCAGCTGATGACCTGGGCAGCCACGCCAGTGTCCCAGATGTCTATCCAGTATTCCTGTGTCCTGATGCCCTGCCTGTGTCCTGAGGTCTTTCCTGAGTCCAGATTTCCTGATGTCCTGTCTGTATCCTGATGTCTTGCCTGCACCCTGATGTCCTCGTGTACCCTGATGTCCTGCCTGGGTCCTGATGTCCTGCCTATGTGTGCCTCGGTGATCCGTTGGCGCCTTGGGGTCCACAGGGTGGTACCCTTCTGGAGGTGTGGAATTGGGAGCCTGACATCATGTTTTGTTTATGTACTGTGTGACTTTACTTTAGTAAACTTTACTTTCTCTATACCTGAAGTTGTGTGGTGTAATCAAGTCCTACGTGTCTCTTTCCTTGTCCACATGCTCAGCTGCCACAGAACCCCAGTCTCCGCCCTCCCCTAGTTCGGGTAGGCCCGGGTCCCCCTCTGCGGTTTAAAAGGACCGTATTTTGTCCCCGGGGGACACCGCCCCACGCCTTCTGAGGTTGGTCGGCTTGGGGGCGTCTATAGGCTGGGCGGCATTGGTGGCCGCAGCTGACCGTGACAGTACACTCACTATGTTTATGCTCCTGACTAAGGCTGGTCGTGTGGATGGACGCGCAGCCCACTGGAGCCCCTACATACACCAGTGTTGAAGGTAATTTACAAACAGATTTACTCTGCATTATTGGATATAGCTAGCCTTAGCATTATGGTTTATGCTATCTACCGAACCTTGACACCATAGCTATTTTTTACCAGGGTAGAACTGTCAACATGATTTAGTAAATGTTTCTACATGGTAGTTCATGATGGTGGATATGAGAGTATAGTGAAATATGGATATTATCCGCGCTGCTGAATAAAGCATTAATCCAGATATGATTAATTAAAGATGGTGGTTTATTCTACTCGTTTCTCATTATAAGTTACTTCTTCATCAGTTAAATTTACTTATTATTGTAAAAAATTTATTTTTAGCTTTCACACAGCCCAATGGTATGGAAATTAGTGACACAGCTTTGAGGTAAAGATGCTCTTTACTCCCCTAGATGATTTCCTTGTGGGGTGTAGTTTCTAAAACTTGGTCACTGCTGTTCTAGCACCACGGGGCTCTGCATGTGGCATCTGTAAACTATATCAGCCAAACAGGTACTCCAAAAACCCAATAGCGTTTTTTTCTCTCCCAGCCCTGCCCAGTGTCTAAGCAGTAATTTTCAATTACATATTGGATGTTGTCGCATATTGGGAGAAATTGCTTTACAAATTGTGGGGCCCATTTTATACTATGAACTTTTGAAAAAAAATGGCGCTAAAGCTTCTTTTCAGTGGAAAAAAAATCTTTTCTTTTAATTTCACACCCCAACGTTATAAAACTCTGTAAAACAGCTTTGGGGTCAAAATGCTCATCTCACCCATAGAAAAATTAATTGAGGGATGTACTTTTGGGGGATTTCTGCTTTTTTGGTACCTAGCAGTCTCTGCAAATTGTGACATGGTGTCCACATTCTAATTCATTCAAAATTTTACACCAAAAACCATATAATATATAGCGCTCTTTCAATTCCATGCAATGCTATGTGACTAAACAGTAGTTTCTGACCACGTATGGAGCATTGGCGTACTCAGGAGAAATTTGCTCTTACAAATTGCAGGGTCCATTTTCTCTTGTTACCACTTGAAGCTAAAGAAACAATGTAGTGGAAAAAAAAAAGTAAATTTTTCATTTTTACAATTATCCTAACATTTTGTGGATTACCTGTGGGTTAAAAACGCACTGTACTATTTTACATGAATTCTACTAGGCATGTCATTTCTGAAATGGGGTCACTTGTGGGATGCTCCTGCTTTTCAGTCATTTTAGGGGCTCTGAAAATGTTACATGGTGTCCACAATCTGCTCCAGCTACAGTATAATTGTGCTTGAAAAGTCAATTCTCTTGCGTGTTCCCAAGCAGTATTTTCTGACCACATATGGGTATTGCCATACAGTATTTCTGAGAAAGTGCATAATAATAATAATAATAATAATAATCTTTATTTAACAAACTAGGTGTCCATTTTCTCTCGCTACCCTTTGTGAAACTGAAAAATTTGGGGGCTATAACAATGTTTTAGTGGAGAAGAATAACAATTTTTCAGTTTCATTGCTCAATGTTACAAACCTTCTGTGAAGCAACTCTGGGTTTAAAATGTTCACTTCACACCTAACTGAATTTTTTCGAGGGGTGTAGTTTCCAAAATGAGGTCACCTGTGGGGGATTTCTACTATTCTGGCATCTGAGGGACTCTTGAAGTGCTGTAAATTGTTGGAAATACATTACAGAAAAATTTTCTCTTCAAAAGTCAAGTCAAATGCTCCCTTCCTTTCTGAGCCATGCTGCGTGTACAAACAGAAGTTTCTGAGCACAAGTAGGATATTGCCGCATTTAGGAGAAATTGTATAACACATGGGGGTCCATTTCCTTTTATTACACTTTGAAGAAAAAACTAAATTTTAGTGGAAACCTTCTTCATTTTTTATTCCACGTTGCTTTAATTCCTGGGAGGCATCTGAAGGGTTAAAAAAAACTTCTTGAATGCTATTTTGAATACTTTGAGGAGTGCAATTTTTTTTAAATGGGGTCTTGTTTGGGAGTTTTCTAACATATAGGCCCCTCAATGTCACTTCAAAAGTGAAATGGTCCCTCAAAACAAGATTTGAACATTTTCTGGAAAAATTAAAAAAATGCTGTTAACTTTTTAAAACTTCTAGCATCTTCACAAAACAAAAAGCATCATTGAAACACAGTGCTGACAAAAAGTAGACATATGGGAGATTTAGTTCATTAACTATGTAAAAAGAAGAACGCCAGAACTCACTGTCTAAATAATATCCTCAGCAGCTGGAATCAAGACAGCCAGGTGCTGAGGCTGTCATAAGGTGTAAACAATAGTACTCAAAATAACTGATGCCGCGCTTAAGGATATGCCACTAATAGTAGGGCGTGTATGCAAAGTAAAAAGAGAGATAGAATCCCCCACTGGCACTCCTAGATTGTGCTGGCAGCAGCCGCAGCATGGCAAAGTTGCGATGAGTCAGCGTAGAGTCAGGGAACGCCCCGGCCGGTGGCGTCCCTGGATGCAAGCAGGAAAGATGGTCGACGAGAGCGCCTAGCGTGTGATGTCACAGAGGCTACGGGGCAGCGCTGGGACCAAGAAGGTTACCGACGCATTTCAAGGAGCTCCATCCTTCTTCCCTGACTCTACACTGACTCACCGCTACTTTGTGATGCTGCAGCTGCTGCTAGCCCATTTCTTCACTCACCACCCGCTCATCAGGATCGCCGCCAAGTAAACCTGACAGGCAACCTATTCATCAAGAGCTCCTCGCACCTACCACGCCTCGGAAGTCTGGTGAGTCAGACCAGAGCTATTGGTGCAGGACACCACACAGTGCCGTTTATGTTTGTATATATGCATTGTATATTTACCCTCTACGCTGCACAGCATTAACAGGGCAGATCAACTCTGGGAACACCCTAGGAGTGCCAGTGGGGGATTCTATCTCTCTTTTTACTTTGCATACACGCCCTCCTATTAGTGGCATATCCTTAAGTGCGGCATCAGTTCTTAGTTCATTAACTATTTTGTGTGGTATAACGCTTTGTTTTAGGCTGGGTTCAGACAAGTGTATAACAATAATCTTATTTTCATTAAAAAAACAACAGACAAGACGATTTTCATCTGAGTTGTTATTCGTATTCCATCCTTGTGCCATCCATGTGTCCATAGTTTACATCTGCGTGCCATCCATGTGTCATTCATGTGTTTGTATTTTACTTCCACGTGCCATCTGTGTGCCATGCATTTGTCCATATTTTACATCCACGTGACATTCATGTGTCTGTATTGTACATCGGCGTGGCATCTATGAGTCTTATTTTATATCTTTGTGCCATCTTTTTGTCCACAGCTCAAGAGAACAGCCACCCACTGGTTCAGCTTTTCCTTCTCAGAACACAAAGCGCTGGAGTTCATCTTTCCAGCCCTACTGAAAACTGAATGCCTCTGTAGGCTGACTATTTAAAGGTGGACAGCTTCCCACCAGCTCTATGGTTGTCCACAAAAACCCAGCCCTTAAAATGGCCAACTAACCCCTCTCAACACATAGCGTACTGTAGGAAACTTCTTGGCTTCATATCACTGAAGCTAATATCCTCAGTGAAACAAACCTCCCCTCCAGCACTTTGCCAATGACTTTGTCACATACCCCCTCTGCCCAAAGCCAAGGGTTTTGGCACCTTCACTCACTAAGCAGGGAAGTATGAATAGGGCATCTGCATTACCATGTAGCTTGGCCTATGCTCGACGTGGAAGGTAAAGTCCTGGAATGCCAGAAACCACGTAGACATAGTAACATAGTAACATAGTTATTAAGGTTGAAGGAAGACTTTAAGTCCATCTAGTTCAACCCATAGCCTAACCTAACATGCCCTAACATGTTGATCCAGAGGAAGGCAAAAAAAAAACATGTGACAAAGAGTAAGCTCCACATTGGGGAAAAAAAATCCTTCCCGACTCCACCTACGGCAATCAGACTAGTTCCCTGGATCAACACCCTATCAAGGAGTATAGTATATATAACCTGTAACATTATACTTTTCAAGAAAGGCATTCAGTCCCCTCTTAAATTTAAGTAATGAATCACTCATTACAACATCATACGGCAGAGAGTTCCATAGTCTCACTGCTCTTACAGTAAAGAATCTGCGTCTGTTATTATGCTTAAACCTTCTTTCCTCCAGTCATAGAGGATGCCCCCTTGTCACTGTCTCAGGTCTATGATCAGGTCTAGACAGCCAGGCATTCTTTTTGCTTCGCACTGAGCTTTGGGAATTTTCGACTTTTGGTTCACCCTCACATGCAATTCATTCAGTATTTCGTTCTCCACAACCTGCGTACATCCTGGTAACTCCATAAACAGGTCCCGGTTCCGCTGAAGCAGCTTACGGAACTGTTGTTTCTGGGCCAGCGACAGTGTCTCTACCACTATGACATCTTTGACCCATGCTTCAGGATTGGCCCATAGGCACATTGCTTCCACGGTCCTGGCTGACCCTTACATAGTTTAAAAGGAATAAAAGTGCTCCATGTGTAAGTCACAAAATGTGAATGTTCGTGAGTGCTCACTGCTCACCTGACTCCAGGAGCAACACTGAGAACAGTATAGGTAGATCCACAGTATGGCTGCTCTGACCTCTGGTTCTGACATCATGGAGACCAGAAGTGATCATTTTACCCAGGATGAACAGAGAACACTGCGGCGTAGATATGGATATCCAGAAATGGAAGAAAACAAATTTTCAATTGGAACTACACGTTTCAGAGTTGGTCTAACTCTTTCCTTAGGTATATACAGTTAGGTCCATATATATTTGGACAGAGACAACATTTTTCTCATTTTGGTTATAGACATTACCACAATGAATTTTAAACAAAACGATTCAGATGCAGTTGAAGTTCAGACTTTCAGCTTTCATTTGAGGGTATCCACATTAAAATTGGATGAAGGGTTTAGGAGTTTCAGCTCCTTAACATGTGCCACCCTGTTTTTAAAGGGACCAAAAGTAATTGGACAGATTCAATAATTTTAAATAAAATGTTCATTTCTAGTACTTGGTTGAAAACCCTTTGTTGGCAATGACTGCCTGAAGTCTTGAACTCATAGACATCACCAGACGCTGTGTTTCCTCCTTTTTGATGCTCTGACAGGCCTTCATTGCAGTGGTTTTCAGTTGCTGTTTGTTTGTGGGCCTTTCTGTCTGAAGTTTAGTCTTTAACAAGTGAAATGCTGCTCAATTGGGTTCAGATCAGGTGACTGACTTGGCCATTCAAGAATATTCCACTTCTTTGCTTTAATAGACTCCTGGGTTGCTTTGGCTTCATGTTTTGGGTCATTGTCCATCTGTAGTATGAAACAACGACCAATCAGTTTTGCTGCATTTGGCTGGATCTGAGCACACAGTATGGCGGCTCTGAATACCTCAGAATTCATTCGGCTGCTTCTGTCCTGTGTCACATCATCAATAAACACTAGTGACCCAGTGCCACTGGCAGCCATGCATGCCCAAGCCATCACACTGCCTCCGCCGTGGTTTACAGATGATGTGATATGCTTTGGATCATGAGCTGGACCACGCCTTCGCCATACTTTTCTCTTTCCATCATTCTGGTAGAGGTTGATCTTGGTTTCATCTGTCCAAAGAATGTTCTTCCTGAACTGTGCTGGCTTTTTTAGATGTTTTTTAGCAAAGTCCAGTCTAGCCTTTTTATTCTTGACACTTATGAGTGGCTTGCACCGTGCAGTGAACCCTCTGTATTTACTTTCATGCAGTCTTCTCTTTATGATAGATTTGGATATTGATACGCCGACCTCCGGGAGAGTGTTGGTCACTTGGTTGGCTGTTGTGAAGGGGTTTCTCTTCACCATGGAGATTATTCTGCGATCACCCACCACTAGGGTTGAGCGACTTTCATTTTTTTAAGATCGAGTAGGGTTTTGGGAAACCCGATTTTGTCCAGAGTCGAGTCGAGTGCAGTCGGCCGATTATCGCTAAAAGTCGGGGATCGACCGAAACACGAAACCCAATGCAAGTCAATGGGGAAGCATAGTCGGCAGTGAGTGGAGGCCAGGAAAACACCTACAGTGCCCATTTTAATGCCAAAAACATCCATTCTTGTTTCTGAAGCTTGTCAATCTTAATTAACTTTATAATAATAGTTGGGCATAGGGAATTGGGGGTCATTTGGCAAAAGTTGTGGGGGGAGTAGGGCCGGCTCAAGTTTTTCGTGGGCCCAGGAAATGCGGACTACGTCACGGCGGTGTTGCAGGGAAAGGTAATTATTTAAAAGTTGCAAGTGCTGTGATCCTGAGCAAGCAGGGGGGGGGCCCACTCGTTCGCATTGCCACTGGCACAGGGCCCCTCAAAGTACGGCGGTGTGTTTGCATGGCGGGGGCGCCTCCCACCAGCAGCGACACTTTTGCGTACTCTGAGGGGCCCTGTGCCAGTGACGTCGCCAACGAGTATGCCCCCCCACCTGATGAAGGAACCTGCACTTTCATCTGCACCTTCCTCTTTGTCCCTGTGTAAGGTGGTATAACATGCGGGAAGGGGAACCTTACTTTCAGCAGGGACAGATTCTGGCTGTGTAGAGTACAAGGGGAATGTAGTGGTCTCGGTCAATGTACCAGCAGACTCATTTAGCAGTGGCTGGGCAATGGGCAGGATGAGGAGGAAACAGATATAGGGCCAAAGAATAAAGTAGGCTACATGCAGTTCAAAATTGGTAACAGGACTAAACAGGCGGCATTGCTTTGTTCAGTGGAGTAGCAAACCCAAGAGCAGCAGACACTGTTTCAAGGGCCTAACCACACTAGTAGGCCAAATGCAGTTTAATATCTGATAGTATAGGGCGAAAGCCAGAATGTGGAAGCTCAGCTTTGTTCAGTTGAGGACAACACCAGGGAGGGGCAGACACCTTTAGTAGGCCGGAAAAGCCTATTGCATTTTTTAAAATGGTAATTTGGAGCAGAAGGTTGAAGCTCAGCTTTATTTAGTTGAGGGCAACACCAGGGAGGGGCAGAAGCCGTTAGTAGGCCCTAACCACCATTTTTTTTTTAAAACCACTTAATGAGAGCCGGAAGGTTGAAGCTCAGCTTTATTTAGTTGAGGACAACACCAGGGAGGGGCAGAAGCCGTTAGTAGGCCCTAACCACCATTTTTTTTTTTTAAAACCACATAATGAGAGCCGGAAGGTTGAAGCTCAGCTTTATTTAGTTGAGGACAACACCAGGGAGGGGCAGAAGCCGTTAGTAGGCCCTAACCACCTTTTTTTTTTTAAAACCACATAATGAGAGCCGGAAGGTTGAAGCTCAGCTTTATTTAGTTGAGGACAACACCAGGGAGGGGCAGAAGCCGTTAGTAGGCCCTAACCACCTTTTTTTTTTTTAAAACCACATAATGAGAGCCGGAAGGTTGAAGCTCAGCTTTATTTAGTTGAGGACAACACCAGGGAGGGGCAGAAGCCGTTAGTAGGCCCTAACCACCTTTTTTTTTTTTAAAACCACATAATGAGAGCCGGAAGGTTGAAGCTCAGCTTTATTTAGTTGAGGACAACACCAGGGAGGGGCAGAAGCCGTTAGTAGGCCCTAACCACCTTTTTTTTTTTAAAACCACATAATGAGAGCCGGAAGGTTGAAGCTCAGCTTTATTTAGTTGAGGACAACACCAGGGAGGGGCAGAAGCCGTTAGTAGGCCCTAACCACCATTTTTTTTTTTAAAACCACATAATGAGAGCCGGAAGGTTGAAGCTCAGCTTTATTTAGTTGAGGACAACACCAGGGAGGGGCAGAAGCCGTTAGTAGGCCCTAACCACCTTTTTTTTTTTTAAAACCACATAATGAGAGCCGGAAGGTTGAAGCTCAGCTTTATTTAGTTGAGGACAACACCAGGGAGGGGCAGAAGCCGTTAGTAGGCCCTAACCACCTTTTTTTTTTTAAAACCACATAATGAGAGCCGGAAGGTTGAAGCTCAGCTTTATTTAGTTGAGGACAACACCAGGGAGGGGCAGAAGCCGTTAGTAGGCCCTAACCACCTTTTTTTTTTTTAAAACCACATAATGAGAGCCGGAAGGTTGAAGCTCAGCTTTATTTAGTTGAGGACAACACCAGGGAGGGGCAGAAGCCGTTAGTAGGCCCTAACCACCTTTTTTTTTTTTAAAACCACATAATGAGAGCCGGAAGGTTGAAGCTCAGCTTTATTTAGTTGAGGACAACACCAGGGAGGGGCACACAGACAGACTCCTTTAGTAGGCCTGAAAAGCCTATTGCATTTTTCAAAATGGTAATTTGGAGCAGAAGGTTGAAGCTCAGCTTTATTTAGTTGAGGGCAACACCAGGGAGGGGCAGAAGCCGTTAGTAGGCCCTAACCAAAGTTGAAGGCCAAATGCAGTTTAATTTCTGATACTATAGGCCGAAAGCCAGAAGGTGGAAGTTCCGATTTAGACAGTGGAGCACAATTTGAATTAGGGACTGCAGACAGACTTAGTAGGCTGTCCCCTGTGGACCATGCATCCACCACATTAACCCATTGCGCCGTAATGGACACGTAATCTTCCGTGGCCATGCCTACAGGTCCATGCGTCTGTTGTCAGGTGCACCTTTGTACTCACAGATTGCCAGAGTGCATGGACAATGCGGTCTTCTACATGCTGGTGGAGGGTTGGGATGGCTTTTCTCGCAAAAGAAGTGTCGACTGGTTAGCTTGTAGCGTGGTACAGCGTAGTCCATCATGGCCTTATTAATAGTAAATAAAATATATAACTAGGCTCTATGAACTTTTAAATAGGTTCCAGGGGTACACGGGCAGCATTGGTGTGGTCAGTGGAGGAGTATTGCAAGTAGGGGCTGCAGACAGGCTATCAAAGGCCTAAAATAACAAACAGTAGGCAGTCATGGCAGTTTTACATCGGTTACATGGATACACAGGCAGGCACTCCAGGCAGCATTGTGGTCAGTGGAGGAGTATTGCAAGTAGGGGCCGCAGACAGGCTATCAAAGGCCTAAAATAACAAACAATAGGCTCATTGCAGTTTTACAGCGGTTACATGGATAGACGGGCAGGCAGCTTGGTGGTGGTGAGTGGAGGAGTATTTAAAGTAGGGACCGCAGACAGGCTTCAAAGGCCTAACATAAGAAAATGGGCTGGCTGTAGGCACTTTATAATTGGTTCCAGGGGTACACGGGCAGCAGTGGTCTGGTCAGTGGAGGAGTATTTAAAGTAGGGACCGCAGACAGGCTTCAAAGGCCTAACATAAGAAAATGGGCTGGCTGTAGGCACTTTATAATTGGTTCCAGGGGTACACGGGCAGCAGTGGTCTGGTCAGTGGAGGAGTATTTAAAGTAGGGACCGCAGACAGGCTATCAAAGGCCTAACATAACAAACAATAGGCTCATGATGGCAGTTTCACAGCGGTTACATGGATACACGGGCAGGCAGCTTGGTGGTGAGTGGAGGAGTATTTAAAGTAGGGACCGCAGACAGGCTATCAAAGGCCTAAAATAACAAACAATAGGCTCATGGCAGTTTCACAGCGGTTACATGGATACACGGGCAGGCAGCTTGGTGGTGGTGAGTGGAGGAGTATTTAAAGTAGGGACCGCAGACAGGCTTCAAAGGCCTAACATAAGAAAATGGGCTGGCTGTAGGCACTTTATAATTGGTTCCAGGGGTACACGGGCAGCAGTGGTCTGGTCAGTGGAGGAGTATTTAAAGTAGGGACCGCAGACAGGCTATCAAAGGCCTAACATAACAAACAATAGGCTCATGATGGCAGTTTCACAGCGGTTACATGGATACACGGGCAGGCAGCTTGGTGGTGAGTGGAGGAGTATTTAAAGTAGGGACCGCAGACAGGCTATCAAAGGCCTAACATAAGAAAATGGGCTGGCTGTAGGCACTTTATAATTGGTTCCAGGGGTACACGGGCAGCAGTGGTCTGGTCAGTGGAGGAGTATTTAAAGTAGGGACCGCAGACAGGCTATCAAAGGCCTAACATAACAAACAATAGGCTCATGATGGCAGTTTCACAGCGGTTACATGGATACACGGGCAGGCAGCTTGGTGGTGAGTGGAGGAGTATTTAAAGTAGGGACCGCAGACAGGCTATCAAAGGCCTAAAATAACAAACAATAGGCTCATGGCAGTTTCACAGCGGTTACATGGATACACGGGCAGGCAGCTTGGTGGTGGTGAGTGGAGGAGTATTTAAAGTAGGGACCGCAGACAGGCTTCAAAGGCCTAACATAAGAAAATGGGCTGGCTGTAGGCACTTTATAATTGGTTCCAGGGGTACACGGGCAGCAGTGGTCTGGTCAGTGGAGGAGTATTTAAAGTAGGGACCGCAGACAGGCTTCAAAGGCCTAACATAAGAAAATGGGCTGGCTGTAGGCACTTTATAATTGGTTCCAGGGGTACACGGGCAGCAGTGGTCTGGTCAGTGGAGGAGTATTTAAAGTAGGGACCGCAGACAGGCTATCAAAGGCCTAACATAACAAACAATAGGCTCATGATGGCAGTTTCACAGCGGTTACATGGATACACGGGCAGGCAGCTTGGTGGTGAGTGGAGGAGTATTTAAAGTAGGGACCGCAGACAGGCTATCAAAGGCCTAACATAAGAAAATGGGCTGGCTGTAGGCACTTTATAATTGGTTCCAGGGGTACACGGGCAGCAGTGGTCTGGTCAGTGGAGGAGTATTTAAAGTAGGGACCGCAGACAGGCTATCAAAGGCCTAACATAACAAACAATAGGCTCATGATGGCAGTTTCACAGCGGTTACATGGATACACGGGCAGGCAGCTTGGTGGTGAGTGGAGGAGTATTTAAAGTAGGGACCGCAGACAGGCTATCAAAGGCCTAAAATAACAAACAATAGGCTCATGGCAGTTTCACAGCGGTTACATGGATACACGGGCAGGCAGCTTGGTGGTGGTGAGTGGAGGAGTATTTAAAGTAGGGACCGCAGACAGGCTTCAAAGGCCTAACATAAGAAAATGGGCTGGCTGTAGGCACTTTATAATTGGTTCCAGGGGTACACGGGCAGCAGTGGTCTGGTCAGTGGAGGAGTATTTAAAGTAGGGACCGCAGACAGGCTTCAAAGGCCTAACATAAGAAAATGGGCTGGCTGTAGGCACTTTATAATTGGTTCCAGGGGTACACGGGCAGCAGTGGTCTGGTCAGTGGAGGAGTATTTAAAGTAGGGACCGCAGACAGGCTATCAAAGGCCTAACATAACAAACAATAGGCTCATGGCAGTTTCACAGCGGTTACATGGATACACGGGCAGGCAGCTTGGTGGTGAGTGGAGGAGTATTTAAAGTAGGGACCGCACACAGGCTATCAAAGGCCTAAAATAACAAACAATAGGCTCATGGCAGTTTCACAGCGGTTACATGGATACACGGGCAGGCAGCTTGGTGGTGAGTGGAGGAGTATTTAAAGTAGGGACCGCACACAGGCTATCAAAGGCCTAAAATAACAAACAATAGGCTCATGGCAGTTTCACAGCGGTTACATGGATACACGGGCAGGCAGCTTGGTGGTGGTGAGTGGAGGAGTATTTAAAGTAGGGACCGCAGACAGGCTTCAAAGGCCTAACATAAGAAAATGGGCTGGCTGTAGGCACTTTATAATTGGTTCCAGGGGTACACGGGCAGCAGTGGTCTGGTCAGTGGAGGAGTATTTAAAGTAGGGACCGCAGACAGGCTATCAAAGGCCTAACATAACAAACAATAGGCTCATGATGGCAGTTTCACAGCGGTTACATGGATACACGGGCAGGCAGCTTGGTGGTGAGTGGAGGAGTATTTAAAGTAGGGACCGCAGACAGGCTATCAAAGGCCTAACATAAGAAAATGGGCTGGCTGTAGGCACTTTATAATTGGTTCCAGGGGTACACGGGCAGCAGTGGTCTGGTCAGTGGAGGAGTATTTAAAGTAGGGACCGCAGACAGGCTATCAAAGGCCTAACATAACAAACAATAGGCTCATGATGGCAGTTTCACAGCGGTTACATGGATACACGGGCAGGCAGCTTGGTGGTGAGTGGAGGAGTATTTAAAGTAGGGACCGCAGACAGGCTATCAAAGGCCTAAAATAACAAACAATAGGCTCATGGCAGTTTCACAGCGGTTACATGGATACACGGGCAGGCAGCTTGGTGGTGGTGAGTGGAGGAGTATTTAAAGTAGGGACCGCAGACAGGCTTCAAAGGCCTAACATAAGAAAATGGGCTGGCTGTAGGCACTTTATAATTGGTTCCAGGGGTACACGGGCAGCAGTGGTCTGGTCAGTGGAGGAGTATTTAAAGTAGGGACCGCAGACAGGCTATCAAAGGCCTAACATAACAAACAATAGGCTCATGATGGCAGTTTCACAGCGGTTACATGGATACACGGGCAGGCAGCTTGGTGGTGAGTGGAGGAGTATTTAAAGTAGGGACCGCAGACAGGCTATCAAAGGCCTAACATAAGAAAATGGGCTGGCTGTAGGCACTTTATAATTGGTTCCAGGGGTACACGGGCAGCAGTGGTCTGGTCAGTGGAGGAGTATTTAAAGTAGGGACCGCAGACAGGCTATCAAAGGCCTAACATAACAAACAATAGGCTCATGATGGCAGTTTCACAGCGGTTACATGGATACACGGGCAGGCAGCTTGGTGGTGAGTGGAGGAGTATTTAAAGTAGGGACCGCAGACAGGCTATCAAAGGCCTAAAATAACAAACAATAGGCTCATGGCAGTTTCACAGCGGTTACATGGATACACGGGCAGGCAGCTTGGTGGTGGTGAGTGGAGGAGTATTTAAAGTAGGGACCGCAGACAGGCTTCAAAGGCCTAACATAAGAAAATGGGCTGGCTGTAGGCACTTTATAATTGGTTCCAGGGGTACACGGGCAGCAGTGGTCTGGTCAGTGGAGGAGTATTTAAAGTAGGGACCGCAGACAGGCTTCAAAGGCCTAACATAAGAAAATGGGCTGGCTGTAGGCACTTTATAATTGGTTCCAGGGGTACACGGGCAGCAGTGGTCTGGTCAGTGGAGGAGTATTTAAAGTAGGGACCGCAGACAGGCTATCAAAGGCCTAACATAACAAACAATAGGCTCATGATGGCAGTTTCACAGCGGTTACATGGATACACGGGCAGGCAGCTTGGTGGTGAGTGGAGGAGTATTTAAAGTAGGGACCGCAGACAGGCTATCAAAGGCCTAACATAAGAAAATGGGCTGGCTGTAGGCACTTTATAATTGGTTCCAGGGGTACACGGGCAGCAGTGGTCTGGTCAGTGGAGGAGTATTTAAAGTAGGGACCGCAGACAGGCTATCAAAGGCCTAACATAACAAACAATAGGCTCATGATGGCAGTTTCACAGCGGTTACATGGATACACGGGCAGGCAGCTTGGTGGTGAGTGGAGGAGTATTTAAAGTAGGGACCGCAGACAGGCTATCAAAGGCCTAAAATAACAAACAATAGGCTCATGGCAGTTTCACAGCGGTTACATGGATACACGGGCAGGCAGCTTGGTGGTGGTGAGTGGAGGAGTATTTAAAGTAGGGACCGCAGACAGGCTTCAAAGGCCTAACATAAGAAAATGGGCTGGCTGTAGGCACTTTATAATTGGTTCCAGGGGTACACGGGCAGCAGTGGTCTGGTCAGTGGAGGAGTATTTAAAGTAGGGACCGCAGACAGGCTATCAAAGGCCTAACATAACAAACAATAGGCTCATGATGGCAGTTTCACAGCGGTTACATGGATACACGGGCAGGCAGCTTGGTGGTGAGTGGAGGAGTATTTAAAGTAGGGACCGCAGACAGGCTATCAAAGGCCTAACATAAGAAAATGGGCTGGCTGTAGGCACTTTATAATTGGTTCCAGGGGTACACGGGCAGCAGTGGTCTGGTCAGTGGAGGAGTATTTAAAGTAGGGACCGCAGACAGGCTATCAAAGGCCTAACATAACAAACAATAGGCTCATGATGGCAGTTTCACAGCGGTTACATGGATACACGGGCAGGCAGCTTGGTGGTGAGTGGAGGAGTATTTAAAGTAGGGACCGCAGACAGGCTATCAAAGGCCTAAAATAACAAACAATAGGCTCATGGCAGTTTCACAGCGGTTACATGGATACACGGGCAGGCAGCTTGGTGGTGGTGAGTGGAGGAGTATTTAAAGTAGGGACCGCAGACAGGCTTCAAAGGCCTAACATAAGAAAATGGGCTGGCTGTAGGCACTTTATAATTGGTTCCAGGGGTACACGGGCAGCAGTGGTCTGGTCAGTGGAGGAGTATTTAAAGTAGGGACCGCAGACAGGCTTCAAAGGCCTAACATAAGAAAATGGGCTGGCTGTAGGCACTTTATAATTGGTTCCAGGGGTACACGGGCAGCAGTGGTCTGGTCAGTGGAGGAGTATTTAAAGTAGGGACCGCAGACAGGCTATCAAAGGCCTAACATAACAAACAATAGGCTCATGATGGCAGTTTCACAGCGGTTACATGGATACACGGGCAGGCAGCTTGGTGGTGAGTGGAGGAGTATTTAAAGTAGGGACCGCAGACAGGCTATCAAAGGCCTAACATAAGAAAATGGGCTGGCTGTAGGCACTTTATAATTGGTTCCAGGGGTACACGGGCAGCAGTGGTCTGGTCAGTGGAGGAGTATTTAAAGTAGGGACCGCAGACAGGCTATCAAAGGCCTAACATAACAAACAATAGGCTCATGATGGCAGTTTCACAGCGGTTACATGGATACACGGGCAGGCAGCTTGGTGGTGAGTGGAGGAGTATTTAAAGTAGGGACCGCAGACAGGCTATCAAAGGCCTAAAATAACAAACAATAGGCTCATGGCAGTTTCACAGCGGTTACATGGATACACGGGCAGGCAGCTTGGTGGTGGTGAGTGGAGGAGTATTTAAAGTAGGGACCGCAGACAGGCTTCAAAGGCCTAACATAAGAAAATGGGCTGGCTGTAGGCACTTTATAATTGGTTCCAGGGGTACACGGGCAGCAGTGGTCTGGTCAGTGGAGGAGTATTTAAAGTAGGGACCGCAGACAGGCTTCAAAGGCCTAACATAAGAAAATGGGCTGGCTGTAGGCACTTTATAATTGGTTCCAGGGGTACACGGGCAGCAGTGGTCTGGTCAGTGGAGGAGTATTTAAAGTAGGGACCGCAGACAGGCTATCAAAGGCCTAACATAACAAACAATAGGCTCATGGCAGTTTCACAGCGGTTACATGGATACACGGGCAGGCAGCTTGGTGGTCAGTGGAGGAGTATTTAAAGTAGGGACCGCAGACAGGCTATCAAAGGCCTAAAATAACAAACAATAGGCTCATGGCAGTTTTACAGCGGTTACATGGATACACAGGCAGCTTGGTGGTGAGTGGAGGAGTAGTGCAAGGAGTGTCTGTCCCAGTACTCCCAAAATATAAATAGATGTTAATGTCTCGCAAAACAACCAAAACAAAAAAAAAAGGTGGCATACTTAGGTACAGGGGTGGGCTCATCTACTGAGTTTCTGACATTGTAATTTGGCAGTAACTATTTAATGGTGCCAATATAGGACACAGACACAGACTACTTTAAGTTGCATCATAGATGTCTACAAATTTGTATTGTCAGTGCCAGACATTGAATGATGTCAGCGAATAGACTAAAGATTGGTGGAGCTGTGCGACATAATTTTGCACGTGGTAGAGCACATTTTGAGCTGGGGTAGGGGGGAACTCTCTTGAGGCCGGCGGGACCGCCCCAGGGCCCCTCATGTTACAACGGTGTGTCTGACGTTGGGTGCGCACCACCACCGCCAGAGACACTACATTGTACTATGAGGGACCCAGTAGCAATGCCGTCAACCAAAAGCGAGCACACCCACCTCTTCAGACAAACAGCAGTCTCACGGGTGCTTGCGCCAAGTCGCGATACCACGGCCCCGTGTGGGGAGTTTTGCCATTTAGGGAGGTGTAAACATGTCGTATGCTGTACAATCAGCTGCAGCAAATTAGACATTAGAAAAGTAATTCACAGGCAAGAGCTTTTCATAGGAAAGCTAGGTGTCGGCCGGGCAAGGTGGGGCAAAAGATTTCGAAATCCAGTTGTGGTTCATTTTAATGAATGTTAGATCGTCAACATTTTGGGTAGCCAGACGAGTCCTTTTTTCGGTTAATATTGAACCTGCAGCACTGAATACTCTTTCTGATAGGACACTTGCTGCCGGGCAAGCAAGCTCCTGCAATGCATATTCTGCCAATTCTGGCCAGGTGTCTAATTTGGAGGCCCAGTAATCAAATGGGAATGACGGTTGAGGGAGAACATCGATAAGGGATGAAAAATAGTTAGTAACCATACTGGACAAATGTTGTCTCCTGTCACTTTCAATTGATGCAGCAGTACCTGTCCTGTCTGCGGTCATAGCAAAATCACTCCACAACCTGGTCAGAAAACCCCTCTGTCCAACGCCACTTCTGATGTGTGCACCCCTAACACTCCTAGTCTGCTGCCCCCTGGAGCTTGTGTGAGAACGATCACGTGCGCTGTGTGCTGGGAATGCCTGAAGCAAACGGTCAACAAGAGTTGATTGTTTGGTTGCTAATATTAGTTCCAAGTTCTCATGTGGCATAATATTTTGCAATTTGCCTTTATAGCGTGGATCAAGGAGGCAGGCCAACCAGTAATCGTCATCGTTCATCATTTTCGTAATGCGTGTGTCCCTTTTTAGGATACGTAAGGCATAATCCGCCATGTGGGCCAAAGTTCCAGTTGTCAAATCTCCGGTTGTGATTGGTTGAGGGGCAGTTGCAGGCAAATCTACGTCACTTGTGTCCCTCAAAAAACCAGAACCCGGCCGTGACACGCAACCAATTTCCTGTGCCCCCGGGAAAGGTTCGGCATTAAAAATATACTCATCCCCATCATCCTCCTCGTCCTCCACCTCCTCTTCGCCCGCTACCTCGTCCTGTACACTGCCCTGACCAGACAATGGCTGACTGTCATCAAGGCTTCCCTCTTCCTCTGGTGCAGACGCCTGCTCCTTTATGTGCGTCAAACTTTGCATCAGCAGACGCATTAGGGGGATGCTCATGCTTATTACGGCGTTGTCTGCACTAACCAGCCGTGTGCATTCCTCAAAACACTGAAGGACTTGACACATGTCTTGTATCTTCGACCACTGCACACCTGACAACTCCATGTCTGCCATCCTACTGCCTGCCCGTGTATCCTCCCACAAATAAATAACAGCACGCCTCTGTTCGCACAGTCTCTGAAGCATGTGCAGTGTTGAGTTCCACCTTGTTGCAACGTCTATGATTAGGCGATGCTGGGGAAGGTTCAAAGACCGCTGATAGGTCTGCATACGGCTGGCGTGTACAGGCGAACGTCGGATATGTGAGCAAAGTGCACGCACTTTGAGGAGCAGGTCGGAGAACCCAGGATAAGTTTTCAATAAGCACTGCACCACCAGGTTTAAGGTGTGAGCCAGGCAAGGAATGTGTTTCAGTTGGGAAAGGGAGATGGCAGCCATGAAATTCCTTCCGTTATCACTCACTACCTTGCCTGCCTCAAGATCTACTGTGCCCAGCCACGACTGCGTTTCTTGTTGCAAGAACTCGGACAGAACTTCCGCGGTGTGTCTGTTGTCGCCCAAACACTTCATAGCCAATACAGCCTGCTGACGCTTGGCAGTAGCTGGCCCATAATGGGACAACTGGTGTGCAACAGTGTCATCTGCCGATGGAGTGGTTGGCCGACTGCGTTCTGTGGAAGAGCTGTAGCTTCTGCAGGAGGACGAGGAGGAGGAGGAGGGGGTGCGAACGCCTACAGCCAACTGTTTCCTAGACCGTGGGCTAGGCACAACTGTCCCTAAATTGATGTCGCCTGTGGACCCTGCATCCACCACATTCACCCAGTGTGCCGTGATGGACACATAACGTCCCTGGCCATGCCTACTGGTCCATGCATCTGTAGTCAGGTGCACCTTTGTACTCACAGATTGCCTAAGTGCATGGACGATGCGCTGTTTAACATGCTGGTGCAGGGCTGGGATGGCTTTTCTGGAAAAAAAGTGTCGACTAGGTAGCTCGTATCGTGGTTCAGCGTACTCCATCAGGGCTTTAAAAGCTTCGCTTTCAACTAAACGGTAGGGCATCATCTCTAACGAGATTAGTCTAGCTATGTGGGCGTTAAAACCCTGTGTACGCGGATGCGAGGATAAGTACTTCCTTTTTCTAACCAGAGTCTCATGTAGGGTGAGCTGGACTGGAGAGCAGGAGATCGTGGAACTTTCGGGTGTGCCGGTGTACATGGCAGACTGAGAGACGGTTGGAGACGGTATTGTTTCCGCCGGTGCCCTAGATGCAATATTTCCTCCTACTAAACTGGTGATTCCCTGACCCTGACTGCTTTTGGCTGGCAAAGAAACCTGCACAGATACTGCCGGTGGTGCGGAAAATGGTGGCCTTACAGTGACGGAAGGGATGTTGCGTTGCTGACTAGCTTCATTGGCCGAGGGTGCTACAACCTTAAGGGACGTTTGGTAGTTAGTCCAGGCTTGAAAATGCATGGTGGTTAAGTGTCTATGCATGCAACTAGTATTTAGACTTTTCAGATTCTGACCTCTGCTTAAGCTAGTTGAACATTTTTGACAGATGACTTTGCGCTGATCAGTTGGATGTTGTTTAAAAAAATGCCAGACTGCACTCTTCCTAGACTCGGATCCCTTTTCAGGGATTGCAGACTGAGCTTTAACCGGATGGCCACGCTGTCCTCCAACAGGTTTTGGCTTTGACACGCGTTTTGGGCCAGATACGGGCCCGGCAGATGGAACCTGTTGCGATGTTGATGCCTGCTGCGGCCCCTCCTCCACCTCCGCTTCTGAACTACTGCCGCCTGCACCCTGTTCCCCCAATGGCTGCCAATCGGGGTCAATAACTGGGTCATCTATTACCTCCTCTTCGAGCTCGTGTGCAACTTCGTCTGTGTCACTGTGTCGGTCGGTGGTATAGCGTTCGTGGCGGGGCAACATAGTCTCATCAGGGTCTGATTGTGGATCTGTACCCTGAGAGGGCAATGTGGTGGTCTGAGTCAAAGGAGCAGCATAGTACTCTGGCTGTGGCTGTGCATCAGTGCACTCCATGTCAGAATCTACTTGTAATGGGCATGGCCTGTTAAATGTTTCACTTTCTAAGCCAGGGACGGTATGTGTAAAGAGCTCCATGGAGTGACCCGTTGTGTCGCCTGCTGCATCCTTCTCTCTTGTTGTAGTTTTTGCTGAGGAGGACAAGGAAGCGACTTGTCCCTGACCGTGAACATCCACAAGCGACGCGCTGCTTTTACATTTACCAGTTTCGGAAGAGGAGGCAAAAGAGCTAGAGGCTGAGTCTGCAATGTAAGCCAAAACTTGCTGTTGCTGCTCAGCCTTTAAAAGCGGTTTTCCTACTCCCAGAAAAGAGAGCGTTCGAGGCCTTGTGTAGCCTGACGACGAAACTGGCTCCACAGCTCCAGACTTAGGTGGAATATTTTTATCCCCACGACCACCTGATGCTCCACTACCACTACCATCATTACCAGCTGACAATGAACGCCCACGACGACCTCTTGCACCAGACTTCCTCATTGTTTAAAAATCGTAACCAAACTAACTTTATTTGTTGCTGTCAAACAACTTACACGGTGAGCTATAACTTCAGTATGATTTCAATATCCCTTAACAGGTTGGTGAGACCACAAGGAAAATCAGGCACAATGTTACACACTCTGTTTTCTGTGACACCAAATCACAGAGATGACACACACGCAGGACTGTCACTCAAGCACTAATGTCAATATTAATCTCCCACCTAATTTATTTTTTTTTTTTTCTCTGTGAGACTTTAGAAACCAAATAATATTTAAAAAAAAAACAAAAAAACAAGGCTTTCTATGGCCCACTGAATGAGAGATGGCACGCACAGGAGTGGCACACAAGCCCTGACTGAGGCCAATATTTTTCTCCCACTGATTGATGTAGTGTTTTTGTGTTGAGGTTGATTTTAAAACACAAATGAAGGAAAAAAATAAAAAGGCTTTCTATGGCCCACAATTAGAGAGAGAGGTGGCACACCCAGGAGTCAAGACTGGCACACAAGCTGAAATGGCAATATTACTCTCCCACTGTTTTTTTATGTATTTTTTTTTTATTTTCAGGGAGACTTTAGAAACCAAATAATATTTAAAAAAAAAAAAAAAAACAAGGCTTTCTATGGCCCACTGAATGAGAGGGACAGAGGTGGCACACCCAGGAGTCAAGACTGGCACACAAGCTGAAATGGCAATATTACTCTCCCACTGTTTTTTTATGTATTTTTTTTTTTTTTTTTCAGGGAGACTTTAGAAACCAAATAATATTAAAAAAACCAAAAAATAAATAGGCTTTCTATGGCCCACAATTAGAGAGAGAGGTGGCAAACCCAGGAGTCAAGACTGGCACACAAGCTGAAATGGCAATATTACTCTCCCACTGTTTTTTTATGTATTTTTTTTTTTTATTTTCAGGGAGACTTTAGAAACCAAATAATATTAAAAAAACCAAAAAATAAATAGGCTTTCTATGGCCCACAATTAGAGAGAGAGGTGGCAAACCCAGGAGTCAAGACTGGCACACAAGCTGAAATGGCAATATTACTCTCCCACTGTTTTTTTATGTATTTTTTTTTTTTATTTTCAGGGAGACTTTAGAAACCAAATAATATTAAAAAAACCAAAAAATAAATAGGCTTTCTATGGCCCACAATTAGAGAGAGAGGTGGCACACCCAGGAGTCAAGACTGGCACACAAGCTGAAATGGCAATATTACTCTCCCACTGTTTTTTTATGTTTTTTTTTTTTATTTTCAGGGAGACTTTAGAAACCAAATAATATTAAAAAAAAAACAAAAAAACAAGGCTTTCTATGGCCCACTGAATGAGAGGGAGAGAGGTGGCACACCCAGGAGTCAAGACTGGCACACAAGCTGAAAGGGCAATATTACTCTCCCACTGTTTTTTTATGTATTTTTTGTTTTTTCAGGGAGACTTTAGAAACCCAATAATATTTAAAAAAAAAAATAAATAGGCTTTCTATGGCCCACTGAATGAGAGGGAGAGAGGTGGCACACCCAGGAGTCAAGACTGGCACACAAGCTGAAAGGGCAATATTATTCTCCCACTGTTTTTTTAGGTTTTTTTTTTTTTTTTCAGGGAGAATTAGAAACCAAATAATATTAAAAAAAAAAAAAAAAAATAGGCTTGCTATAGCCCACTGAATGAGAGATAGCACACACAGCAGTGGCACACAAGCCCTGACTGAGGCCAATATTTTTCTCCCACTGATTGATGTACTGTTTTTGTGTTGAGGTAGATTTTAGAACACAAATCACGGAAAAAATAAATAGGCTTTCTATGGCCCACTCAGTGAGAGATGGCACACACAGGGATGGCACTGTAGCAGAAATGCCAATCTTAATCTCCCACAAAAAAAAAAAACAAAAAAAAAAAAAAAACTGACCTACAATTACTATCTCCCTGCAGTAATGTAAGCCAGGTATGGCAGGCAGCAATAGGAGTGGACTGATGCACAAATTAAATAAAAAGTGTGGAAAAACAGAAAAGATAGCTGTGCAGAAAGGAAGGAACAAGAGGATATGTGCTTTGAAAAAAGCAGTTGGTTTCCACAGTGGCGTACACACAGCAATACAGCTATCACGGAGCCTTCTAGGGCAGCCCAATGAGCTACAGCGCTGAGGGGAAAAAAAAAAAAAAATAGCTTCCACAGTCCCTGCACACCGAAGGTGGTGTTGGACAGTGGAAATCGCTGCAGCACAAGCGGTTTGGTGGTTAGTGGACCCTGCCTAACGCTCTCCCTGCTTCTGATGAAGCGGCAGCAACCTGTCCCTAAGCTCAGATCAGCAGCAGTAAGATGGCGGTCGGCGGGAACGCCCCTTTATAGCCCCTGTGACGCCGCAGACAGCAAGCCAATCACTGCAATGCCCTTCTCTAAGATGGTGGGGACCAGGATCTATGTCATCACGCTGCCCACACTCTGCGTTCACCTTCATTGGCTGAGAAATGGCGCTTTTCGCGTCATTGAAACGCGACTTTGGCGCGAAAGTCGCGTACCGCATGGCCGACAAGCACAGGGGTCGGATCGGGTTTCATGAGACGCCGACTTAGCCAAAAGTCGGCGACTTTTGAAAATGATCGACCCGTTTCGCTCAACCCTACCCACCACTGTTGTCTTCCGTGGGCGCCCAGGTCTTTTTGCATTGATGAGATAACCAGTGCTTTCTTTCCTTCTCAGGATGTACCAAACTGTACATTTTGCCACTCCTAATATTGTAGCAATTTCTCGGATGGGTTTTTTCTCTGTTTTCACAGCTTAAGAATGGCTTGTTTCACCTTCATGGAGAGCATGTTTACTTCATAGGAAAACCTTCCAAATGCAAGCACCACACCTCAAATAAACTCCAGGCCTTTTATCTGCTTAGTTGAGAATGACATAATGAAGGGATTGCGCACACCTGTCCATGAAATAGCCTTGGAGTCAATTGTCCAATTACTTTTGGTCCCTTTAAAAAACAGGGTGGCACAGGTTAAGGAGCTGAAACTCCTAAACTCTTCATCCAATTTTAATGTGGATACCCTCAAATGAAAGCTAAAAGTCTGAACTTCAACTGCATCTGAATTGTTTTGTTTAAAATTAAATTGTGGTAATGTCTATAACCAAAATGAGAAAAATGTTGTCTCTGTCCAAATATATATGGACCTAACTGTACATACAGGTTTTCACCTCTGACTTTGATAGGGATCAGTGGTGACTTAAATCAGAATTACAAACAGAAAGAACAATCAATAATGAACACATGTCTAAACAGAATATCATTTAAGCATTTAAGCATAATAGTCATCCCAAAACTATGTGTTCTATCTCGGAAGAACTACATTCTGTTAAAAGATTATGTACATAGTGAGAAAAAGGGCAGAGGGGAGAGAAAAGAGGATATAAATATAAAAAATGGTTAATCAAATGAGAGTATCTCATATTAAAACACTATTGGTTAATAAGATAAATAATTATTTAATTCTTATTGTGCATTTTCAATACTTCTTTTATGGCCAAGTAAACCAAATTGAGACATGACATGGCATTGGTTATATTCAAAGACTAGTCCATGTCAGCCATGTTCTAGCGGTTGAACAGTTAATAGTGGGAGATCGTACTAACCACTATCAATCAATGGGTTTGAAAAGATTAGGTGGTCTATATCTCCGGAGTAATCCCTTGTGGATCAAATGACTAAATTTCCTTACAGAAGCAAATCTAGTGGAAACTATACATTGAAAGCAAATCCCTTTCAGTCTATGGAATACTTTGTAAGCAGGGAGTACACAGGGAGAAGCCATAGATTGAAATACCCCGTCTTCTTTTTTAACATTGCTGAACTTGTTTCTGAACAAAAACTGTTTAATCCCACAAATAAGACCCAAATGGAAACAATGATGGGAGCCGAACAAAAGCGGCCTTTATATGTGTGATGTGGTAAAATGGTAGCGCACAATTGGTAATTTGCAAAGCCAATTAAAACGTGATATGTGCCAGGATATAAATATTGGAACAAAAGTTGATAAGGTATTAATGCGGAAGGTTTTACTGCCAATCAAAAGGGGCTGCTTAATAGAAAATGTCCTCAGTTAGCTTATTACAAGCATCAGTATATTGGCAATCAGGTCTCGTCTATGGTATCTCATTAGGAGAGCTTGCCATGGTGAAACCGCCTGTGATCTGTTGATCCAATGTCGTTTAGGGTTAATCTGTTAACAATTGCGTTTTGTTTAGTCTGGCCTAAAGAAAAACATCATTTAAATACATAAAATAATAAGATCATTGGTTATTTTAAGGGAACCTGTCAGCATGATATTACAAATGGAAGTAGCGGTGTGGATGTGAAGATGCTTGTGCCTCACTACAAATAATACCTTCTTTGTATAGATCTGACAAGCCAATTGGGTGAAATCTAGAGTAGAATCCATATACAAATCAGGTTGGGAGTGCATTGTGGGTATGTCAAAGCATTTGGGAGGCTTCTTCCTAGTGCATTGACACGCCCACAGTGCAATTCCAGCTTGATTTAAATACGGATGCTACTCTTGGTTTCACATGAGTGACATATTGGATCTCTAAAAGAAATGTATGATTTTTATTAGGGGCAAATGGATCACCCCCCGTAGGGCAATGGGATACTCGGAGCCGGGCCCTTCGGTTCTCGGCTGGGATGTTACGGTGGCTGACCCGGTCCATGGCCCTAGGGAACGTCCGTTGTAAATGGGGGAAAGGTCTTTAAAGCAGTAATGTTCGTTCGTGACGTCACCTGTGGTATTCGGTCAGGGTGACCGACGCTGCTTGGGGGTCCGCTGGGGTGATGTGATGGCAGCTAGATGGTATACCTTCCCACAGGTGAAGTGTATCCCTAGGGCTTCCCAGAGTGTAGATGATGAATGGTGTGAGGCGCAGTGAAGAACAAGGACACAAGGTTGCAGTCTCTTTACCTTTACTGAAGGCTTCAGCATCCACAGTCCAGGGTACAGACCACAGGGCAGGCAGAGTCCGGCCGGTCTGAAGGCAAATCCAGAGTCCCCTTATCCAGGTGGAAATCAGTAGCCTTCCTCTAGCACCTGAATGTTGTAGTACCTCCCGGCTGAGCTTCTCGGTGAGGTCCTCACAACTGTTGTAGATGTAATGTCTCTTTCTCTCTGTCCCCCTGATGGATAGGATAGGGCAAACCCATATGACTGATGGCCTGAGGCTTTTTACAGGGACTCTATCACGCCCCAGCCCCCACAAGTTGCCACTGTGCCTCCTGGGTATAAGGTCGGGCAGCCAATGTGGAATTACCTGTCCTGCCGGTCTCTGAAGTAAAGTGTAGAGATCCTTACTCCCTCGGTGGTCCAGCTACCGGATTCTGCTCCTCAGAAGGAGGCAGCCTGTTGCTAGGGCAGAACTCCTTCTGGTTTCCTCTTCTTGTGCTATGACTTCGTTTCTAACCCTCCGCAACACAGTTCCCTTCTAATGTCTCTTCCTTAGGATGCTGCCGCACGTGGTGCAGGCGCAGCTCCGTGGCCTTCTGTCTAGGCCTCTGACAGGATCCCACCCCTGTCAGGGACCCACTACCTGAGAGGAGCTCAGATAGCAGCTTACTGGGTGAAGCCCAGCTCGCTTCTGCCTAACTTCCTATCCAGACTACCAGTTTTACCTAATTGTGAGGAGTGCCCTAATAGATAGAAGCATAGCTCCCCCTGGAAGCTTGCAGTGTGAAGTGTGTTGTGTGGTTTGTGATACCTGGTAAAGAGATCTCCTTTATTGCCTTCAGACGTAATATCATTCCCCCTGGTGGAAGAATGACATTACTGCAACGACCAGGACTCTAGGGCGCTGCACAAACACCTACACAGTGATATCACTACTTCCATATGTATTAACTTGCTGACTAGTTCCCTTTAATAATCTTAATAATAAAAAATAATCTTTATTTTTATATAGCGGTAACATTTTTCCGCAACGTTTTACAGTTTACACACATTATCATCGAGGTCCCTGACGGGGTTCACAATCTAAATTCCCTATCAGTATGTCTTTGGAGTGTGGGAGGAAACCGGAGATCCCGGAGGAAACCCACGCAAACACGGGGAGAACATACAAACTCGTTGCAGATGTTGTACTTGGTGGGATTTGAACCCAGGACCCCAGCGCTGCAAGACTCTGTTCACACTACTACTATAAATGGGCAAATTTATTCAAATAAGGTTGAATTTGGACTACATTTTTCAAAATTCCTCATGCTGGAAAATATAGATTGCTCCCACTGCTGATGCTATCTTGCTGAACAGTAAAGGATTTGCAGAAGGGTAAAAAGAAAAATAAAGAAAGACCTGATCACTCACCTTTCCAGATGTCTCTGCTGCTTCATGCCAGCTTTCTGGTTCTCCATGCACCCAACAGGCTGCATCTCAAGTCTGGTGTTTACAATAGGCTATGGCGTCCAGTTGAAGCATATCCCGGACATAATGTCCAGAATGAACACTGAGCAGGTGAGGCGGCATGAAGGAGCCTCCGGAGGAACAGACAGTGGGCAGGAAGCAGGGAGAGCAGCTGGAAAGTTGAGCAGTGAGTGGAGTATGTTTATTTTTTTCTTTTTAACCTTTGCCAGCCACTTGCCTATTCTGCTGCTTCTTGCCCGCTATCCAGCCTACTGTTGCACAGCATCTCAGTCCTGGAAATCACTGTAGGCTGGGGCTTCCGGACGTGAGCAGGACTTGGACTGTAGATGTGGCGTGTTATGGTTCTCAATGGCAAGAGAACATAGCCCAGCATACATAGGAACTAGCTCTTGGAAGGATGGAAACTTAAACTGACCATGAACTAAACCTGCCGCACAACTAACAGTAGCCGGGTAGCGTAGCCTGCGTTTTATCCCTAGACGCCCAGCGCCGGCCGGAGGACTAACTAATCCTGGCAGAGGAAAATATAGTCCTGGCTCACCTCTAGAGAAATTTCCCCGAAAGGCAGACAGAGGCCCCCACATATATTGGCGGTGATTTAAGATGAAAATGACAAACGTAGTATGAAAATAGGTTTAGCAAAATCGAGGTCCGCTTACTAGATAGCAGGAAGACAGAAAGGGTACTTTCATGGTCAGCTGAAAACCCTATCAATACACCATCCTGAAATTACTTTAAGACTCTAGTATTAACTCATAACATCAGAGTGGCAATTTCAGATCACAAGAGCTTTCCAGACACAGAAACGAAACTGCAGCTGTGAACTGGAACAAAATGCAAAAAACAAACAAGGACAAAAGTCCGACTTAGCTGGAAGTTGTCTGGTAGCAGGAACATGCACAGAAAGGCTTCTGATTACAATGTTGACCGGCATGGAAGTGACAGAGGAGCAAGGTTAAATAGCGACTCCCACATCCTGATGGGAACAGGTGAACAGAGGGGATGATGCACACAAGTTCAATTCCACCAGTGGCCACCGGGGGAGCCCAAAATCCAATTTCACAACAGTACCCCCCCCTCAAGGAGGGGGCACCGAACCCTCACCAGAACCACCAGGGCGATCAGGATGAGCCCTATGAAAGGCACGGACCAGATCGGAGGCATGAACATCAGAGGCAGTCACCCAAGAATTATCCTCCTGACCGTATCCCTTCCATTTGACCAGATACTGGAGTTTCCGTCTGGAAACACGGGAGTCCAAGATTTTTTCCACAACGTACTCCAACTCGCCCTCAACCAACACCGGAGCAGGAGGCTCAACGGAAGGCACAACCGGTACCTCATACCTGCGCAACAATGACCGATGAAAAGCATTATGAATAGAAAAAGATGCAGGGAGGTCCAAACGGAAGGACACAGGGTTAAGAATCTCCAATATCTTGTACGGGCCGATGAACCGAGGCTTAAACTTAGGAGAAGAAACCCTCATAGGGACAAAACGAGAAGACAACCACACCAAGTCCCCGACACAAAGCCGAGGACCAACCCGACGCCGGCGGTTGGCAAAAAGCTGAGTCTTCTCATGGGACAACTTCAAATTGTCCACCACCTGCCCCCAAATCTGACGCAACCTCTCCACCACAGCCTCCACTCCAGGACAATCCGAAGATTCCACCTGACCGGAGGAAAATCGAGGATGAAACCCCGAATTACAGAAAAAAGGAGACACCAAGGTGGCAGAGCTGGCCCGATTATTGACGGCAAACTCCGCTAAAGGCAAAAAAGCAACCCAATCATCCTGATCTGCAGACACAAAACACCTCAAATATGTCTCCAAAGTCTGATTCGTCCGCTCGGTCTGGCCATTAGTCTGAGGATGGAAAGCAGACAAGAAAGACAAATCTATGCCCATCCTAGCACAGAATGCCAGCCAAAATCTAGACACGAATTGGGTTCCTCTGTCAGAAACGATATTCTCCGGAATACCATGCAAACGAACCACATTTTGAAAAAACAGAGGAACCAACTCGGAAGAAGAAGGCAACTTAGGCAGGGGAACCAAATGGACCATCTTAGAGAAACGATCACACACCACCCAGATGACAGACATCTTCTGAGAAACAGGAAGATCCGAAATAAAATCCATCGAGATGTGCGTCCAAGGCCTCTTCGGGATAGGCAAGGGCAACAACAATCCACTAGCCCGAGAACAACAAGGCTTGGCCCGAGCACAAACGTCACAAGACTGCACAAAGCCTCGTACATCTCGTGACAGGGAAGGCCACCAGAAGGACCTTGCCACCAAATCCCTGGTACCAAAGATTCCAGGATGACCTGCCAACGCAGAAGAATGAACCTCAGAAATGACTTTACTGGTCCAATCATCAGGAACAAACAGTCTACCAGGTGGGCAACGATCAGGTCTATCCGCCTGAAAATCCTGCAAGGCCCGCCGCAGGTCTGGAGAAACGGCAGACAATATCACTCCATCCTTAAGGATACCTGTAGGTTCAGAATTACCAGGGGAGTCAGGCTCAAAACTCCTAGAAAGGGCATCCGCCTTAACATTCTTAGAACCCGGTAGGTATGACACCACAAAATTAAACCGAGAGAAAAACAACGACCAGCGCGCCTGTCTAGGATTCAGGCGTCTGGCGGACTCAAGATAAATTAAATTTTTGTGGTCGGTCAATACCACCACCTGATGTCTAGCCCCCTCAAGCCAATGACGCCACTCCTCAAAAGCCCACTTCATGGCCAAAAGCTCCCGATTCCCAATATCATAATTCCGCTCGGCGGGCGAAAATTTACGAGAAAAAAAAGCACAAGGTTTCATCACGGAGCAGTCGGAACTTCTTTGCGACAAAACCGCCCCAGCTCCGATTTCAGAAGCGTCGACCTCAACCTGAAAAGGAAGAGCAACATCAGGCTGACGCAACACAGGGGCGGAAGAAAAGCGGCGCTTAAGCTCCCGAAAGGCCTCCACAGCAGCAGGGGACCAATCAGCAACATCAGCACCCTTCTTAGTCAAATCAGTCAATGGTTTAACAACATCAGAAAAACCAGCAATAAATCAACGATAAAAGTTAGCAAAGCCCAAAAATTTCTGAAGACTCTTAAGAGAAGAGGGTTGCGTCCAATCACAAATAGCCCGAACCTTGACAGGATCCATCTCGATGGAAGAGGGGGAAAAAATGTATCCCAAGAAGGAAATCTTTTGAACCCCAAAAACGCACTTAGAACCCTTCACACACAAGGAATTAGACCGCAAAACCTGAAAAACCCTCCTGACCTGCTGGACATGAGAGTCCCAGTCATCCGAAAAAATCAGAATATCATCCAGATACACGATCATAAATTTATCCAAATAATCACGGAAAATGTCATGCATAAAGGACTGAAAGACTGAAGGGGCATTTGAAAGGCCAAAAGGCATCACCAAATACTCAAAGTGGCCCTCGGGCGTATTAAATGCGGTTTTCCACTCATCCCCCTGCTTAATTCGCACCAAATTATACGCCCCACGGAGATCTATCTTAGAGAACCACTTGGCCCCCTTTATGCGAGCAAACAAATCAGTCAGCAGTGGCAACGGATATTGATATTTAACCGTGATTTTATTCAAAAGCCGATAATCAATACACGGCCTCAAAGAGCCATCTTTCTTAGACACAAAGAAAAAACCGGCTCCTAAGGGAGATGACGAAGGACGAATATGTCCCTTTTCCAAGGACTCCTTTATATATTCTCGCATAGCAGCATGTTCAGGCACAGACAGATTAAATAAACGACCCTTAGGGTATTTACTACCCGGAATCAAATCTATGGCACAATCGCACTCCCGGTGCGGAGGTAATGAACCAAGCTTAGGTTCTTCAAAAACGTCACGATAGTCAGACAAGAATTCAGGAATCTCAGAGGGAATAGATGACGAAATGGAAACCAAAGGTATGTCCCCATGCATCCCCTTACATCCCCAGCTTAACACAGACATAGCGTTCCAGTCGAGGACTGGGTTATGAGATTGCAGCCATGGCAATCCAAGCACCAACACATCATGTAGATTATACAGCACAAGAAAGCGAATAATCTCCTGATGATCCGGATTAATTCGCATAGTTACTTGTGTCCAGTATTGTGGTTTATTACTAGCCAATGGGGTGGAGTCAATCCCCTTCAGAGGTATAGGAGTTTCAAGAGGCTCTAAATCATACCCACAGCGTTTGGCAAAGGACCAATCCATAAGACTCAAAGCGGCGCCAGAGTCGACATAGGCATCCGCGGTAATAGATGATAAAGAACAAATCAGGGTCACAGATAGAATAAACTTAGACTGAAAAGTGCCAATTGAAACTGACTTATCAAGCTTCTTAGTACGCTTAGAGCATGCTGATATAACATGAGTTGAATCACCACAATAAAAGCACAACCCATTTTTTCGTCTAAAATTCTGCCGTTCGCTTCTGGACAGAATTCTATCACATTGCATATTCTCTGGCGTCTTCTCGGTAGACACCGCCAAATGGTGCACAGGTTTGCGCTCCCGCAGACGTCTATCGATCTGGATAGCCATTGTCATGGACTCATTCAGACCCGCAGGCACAGGGAACCCCACCATAACATCCTTAATGGCATCAGAGAGACCCTCTCTGAAATTCGCCGCCAGGGCGCACTCATTCCACTGAGTAAGCACAGACCATTTACGGAATTTTTGGCAGTATATTTCAACTTCATCTTGCCCCTGAGATAGGGACATCAAGGCTTTTTCCGCCTGAAGCTCTAAATGAGGTTCCTCATAAAGCAACCCCAAGGCCAGAAAAAACGCATCCACATTGAGCAATGCAGGATCCCCTGGAGCCAATGCAAAAGCCCAATCTTGAGGGTCGCCCCGGAGCAAGGAAATCACAATCCTGACCTGCTGAGCTTTTGAAAGCAAGATCTATTCCCCGAGAAAAATTCAGGCAAAGGAATTCTAGGTTCAGATATAGGAACATGAACAACAAAATCTTGTAAATTTTGAACTTTCGTGGTGAGATTATTCAAACCTGCAGCTAAACTCTGAATATCCATTTTAAACAGGTGAACACAGAGCCATTCCAGGATTAGAAGGAGAGAGAGAGAGGAAGGCTGCAATATAGGCAGACTTGCAAGTGATTCAATTGAAAGCACACTCAGAACTGAAGGAAAAAAAAAAAAAAAAAAAAAAAAAATTTTCAGCAGACTTCTTTTTTCTCTCCTTTCTCTGCCAATTAATTTAACCCTTTGTGGGCCGATCAAACTGTTATGGTTCTCAATGGCAAGAGAACATAGCCCAGCATACATAGGAACTAGCTCTTGGAAGGATGGAAACTTAAACTGACCATGAACTAAACCTGCCGCACAACTAACAGTAGCCGGGTAGCGTAGCCTGCGTTTTATCCCTAGACGCCCAGCGCCGGCCGGAGGACTAACTAATCCTGGCAGAGGAAAATATAGTCCTGGCTCACCTCTAGAGAAATTTCCCCGAAAGGCAGACAGAGGCCCCCACATATATTGGCGGTGATTTAAGATGAAAATGACAAACGTAGTATGAAAATAGGTTTAGCAAAATCGAGGTCCGCTTACTAGATAGCAGGAAGACAGAAAGGGTACTTTCATGGTCAGCTGAAAACCCTATCAATACACCATCCTGAAATTACTTTAAGACTCTAGTATTAACTCATAACATCAGAGTGGCAATTTCAGATCACAAGAGCTTTCCAGACACAGAAACGAAACTGCAGCTGTGAACTGGAACAAAATGCAAAAAACAAACAAGGACAAAAGTCCGACTTAGCTGGAAGTTGTCTGGTAGCAGGAACATGCACAGAAAGGCTTCTGATTACAATGTTGACCGGCATGGAAGTGACAGAGGAGCAAGGTTAAATAGCGACTCCCACATCCTGATGGGAACAGGTGAACAGAGGGGATGATGCACACAAGTTCAATTCCACCAGTGGCCACCGGGGGAGCCCAAAATCCAATTTCACAACAGTGGCGCTACAGACAAGCAGAGAACCAGACAATAGGCAGCAAGGACAGTCGTAGAGGTGAGCTGTGAGGTAAGTATGATTTTTTTTTCCTTTTTACCTCTTAAGTTTATTATGCTCCTGGGTCTGGAGATAAGGAATGTTTAATTAGAAGAGATTACATTTGTTCATTTGCTGTGAATTTAATTTCCCGGTGTAAGATAGCACTCCCTGAGTGTGTTGGGGGACACTCGCTTGGCAACGGGATTAATGCACACAGGAACGTTTTCTCACAAAAACAGTCTATTCTGGGTTACCTTCCTGGAGCTCATGCTCCACAACCTAACTTCTTGTCAGTCCTTTCTTTTGGGGAAGCTATCTTACTGGGATCACCGTCCTTATGACCAGGGCACTCATGACTGTCCATACCCGCAGAATAAATGGTAGCTTCCCCAACGCAGCACCGTCACAGACTCTGCACATACGGCCTCTCCATGTGCTCTTCAGGAAGTCCACTCCTAGGAGCTTCCAACACAGGCTTGTCCTGCCTCGCAGGACCTTAGAACACAGACCATTCAATGTTATGATCCGGTGACCCTGGAGCCGCATGAGACTATCTCTGGAGTAGGTGGGACCTGTACTGACCGCAATCCTAATACTGACACCGCAACTAGAAGTAGCCGTGGGATGTACCTAACCAGGCCTAGACACCTCGACACAGCTGGAGGACTAAATACCCATAAAGATGGAAATGGGAAATCCTATCTTGCCTCAGAGCAGAGCCCCAAAGGATAGGCAGCCCCCCACAAATATTGACTGTGAGTTTAAGAGGAAATACGTACACAGGCAGAAAAGACAGAGTTTAGCAAAAGAGGCCTTTCTAGCTAGATAGAAAGGATAGGACAGAGTTCTATGCGGTCAGTATTAAAACACTAGAAAATTCCACAGCAGAATATACTATATACTACATCTAACTAAAGACATAGGATGTATATCTGCATCTCCAGAGAAACAAGCATGACAGAAAAATCCAAACAAGTCAAGCTGGACAAAAACACAATAGATTGCACTGCACATAAAAGCACACTGCATGCGTGCTACAGAGAACCAAAACAGGGCACTTATCTTAGCTGAAATGACAGCAGGGCAGTGGAGCCAGACAGAGATGCAATCCCTCCAAGATACAATGGACAACTGGCAGGGATTGATGGATCCTACAAACCTAAATACCTAATAGAGCTGCAATAAGCAGAAACACCTGTCCTGGCTTATAATCCAGAGACCACTGCACTACCACTAACAACCACCAGAGGGAGCCCAAGAGCAGAATTCACAACAGTACCCCCCCTTGAAGAGGGGTCACCGAACCCTCACCAGAGCCCCCAGGGCGATCAGGACGAGCCAGATGAAAGGCCCGAACCAAATCAGCAGCATGGACATCAGAGGCAAAAACCCAAGAATTATCCTCCTGGCCGTAACCTTTCCATTTGACAAGGTACTGAAGCTTCCGTCTCGAAAAACGAGAATCCAAAATCTTCTCAACCACATACTCCAACTCCCCATCAACCAACACAGGAGCCGGAGGATCAACAGAGGGAAGAACGGGCACCACATATTTCCGCAATAAAGATCTATGGAAAACATTATGGATAGCAAAAGATGCCGGAAGGGCCAAACGAAAAGACACCGGATTGATAATCTCAGAAGTCCTATAAGGACCAATAAACCGAGGCTTAAACTTAGGGAAAGAAACCTTCATAGGAACATGACGGGAGGACAACCAGACCAAATCACCAACCCGAAGCCGGGAACCAACACAGCGACGACGATTAGCAAAACGTTGAGCCTCCTCCTGAGACAACACCAAATTGTCCACAACATGAGCCCAAATTTGCTGCAACCTGTCAACCACAGAGTCCACCCCAGGACAATCAGAAGGCTCAACCTGCCCTGAAGAAAAACGAGGATGAAAACCAAAATTACAAAAAAAAGGCGAAACCAAGGTAGCCGAACTAGCCCGATTATTAAGGGCAAACTCAGCCAATGGCAAGAAAGCCACCCAATCATCCTGATCAGCAGACACGAAGCATCTCAAATAAGTTTCCAAAGTCAGTTTGGTTCGCTCGGTTTGGCCATTTGTCTGAGGATGAAATGCGGAAGAAAAAGACAAATCAATGCCCAGCCTAGCACAAAAGGCTCGCCAAAACCTAGAAACAAACTGGGAACCTCTGTCGGACCCAATATTCTCCGGAATACCATGCAAACGAACCACATGCTGAAAAAACAATGGAACCAAATCAGAAGAGGAAGGCAACTTAGGCAAAGGCACCAAATGAACCATCTTAGAAAACCGGTCACAAACCACCCAGATAACTGACATCCTCTGGGAAACCGGGAGGTCTGAAATAAAATCCATAGAAATATGCGTCCAAGGCCTCTTTTGCAAAGGCAAAAGCAACCCACTAGCGCGGGAACAACAAGGCTTAGCCCGCGCACAAGTCCCACAGGACTGCACAAAAGAACGCACATCCCGCGACAAAGAAGGCCACCAAAAAGACCTACCAACCAAATCTCTGGTACCAAAAATACCAGGATGACCAGCCAAAACAGAACAATGAACCTCCGAAATCACCCTACTAATCCATTTATCAGGAACGAACAGTTTCTCCACTGGACAGCGGTCAGGTTTGTCAGCCTGAAATTCCTGAAGAACCCGTCGTAGATCAGGGGAGATGGCAGAAAGAACCACCCCTTCCTTTAGAATGCCGACCGGTTCAAGGACCTCCGGAGAATCAGGCAAAAAGCTCCTAGAGAGGGCATCAGCTTTAATATTCTTAGAACCCGGAAGATACGAGACCACGAAATCAAAACGGGAGAAAAACAAAGACCATCGAGCCTGTCTAGGATTCAGCCGCTTGGCAGACTCGAGGTAAATCAGATTTTTATGATCGGTCAAAACCACAATGCGATGCTTGGCTCCCTCAAGCCAATGTCGCCATTCCTCGAACGCCCACTTCATAGCCAACAATTCCCGATTACCGACATCATAACTACGTTCAGCAGGCGAAAACTTTCGGGAAAAGAAGGCACATGGTTTCATCAAGGAACCATCAGAATTCCTCTGAGACAAAACGGCCCCTGCCCCAATCTCAGAAGCGTCAACCTCAACCTGAAATGGAAGAGAAACATCTGGCTGACCCAACACCGGAGCAGAAGTAAATCGGCGTTTAAGCTCCTGAAAGGCAGAGACAGCCGCAGAGGACCAATTCGTCACATCAGCGCCCTTTTTCGTCAAATCGGTCAGGGGTTTAACCACACTGGAGAAGTTAGCAATGAAACGGCGATAAAAATTAGCAAAGCCCAACAATTTCTGAAGACTCTTCACGGACGTTTGCTGAATCCAATCATGAATGGCCTGAACCTTAACCGGATCCATCTCTATAGATGAGGGAGAAAAAATAAAGCCCAAAAAAGAAACCTTCTGCACTCCAAAAAGACACTTAGACCCCTTCACAAACAAAGCATTGTCACGAAGGATCTGAAAAACCATCCTGACCTGTTTCACATGAGACTCCCAATCATCGGAAAAAATTAAAATGTCATCCAAATATACAATCATGAATTTATCAAGATAAGTCCGGAAGATATCGTGCATGAAGGACTGAAAAACAGATGGAGCATTAGAGAGCCCGAATGGCATCACAAGGTATTCAAAATGGCCCTCGGGCGTATTAAACGCAGTTTTCCATTCGTCACCCTGCTTAATACGAATAAGATTATATGCCCCTCGAAGGTCAATCTTAGTAAACCAACTAGCCCCCTTAATCCTAGCTAACAAATCAGAAAGCAAAGGCAAAGGGTATTGAAATTTGACTGTGATCTTATTCAAGAGGCGATAATCAATACAAGGTCTCAAGGAGCCATCCTTCTTGGCAACAAAAAAAAATCCTGCTCCCAATGGTGAAGAAGATGGCCGAATATGCCCTTTCTCCAAAGACTCCTTAACATAACTCCGCATGGCGGTATGTTCAGGCACAGACAGGTTGAAAAGTCGGCCCTTAGGAAACTTACAACCTGGAATCAAGTCAATAGCACAATCACAGTCCCTATGCGGTGGAAGGGAACTGGACTTGGGCTCATTGAACACATCCTGAAAATCAGACAAGAACTCTGGAATTTCAGAAGGGGGGGAAGAGGAGATTGACATCAAAGGAACGTCACCATGAACTCCCTGGCAACCCCAACTAGTCACAGACATAGATTTCCAATCCAACACCGGATTATGTACCTGCAACCATGGAAAACCCAGCACAATAGCATCATGCAAATTATGCAACACCAAAAAGCGACAATCCTCCCGATGGGCTGGCGCCATGCACATGGTCACCTGTGTCCAAAACTGGGGTTTATTTTTAGCCAAAGGTGTAGCATCGATGCCCCTTAAAGGAATAGGGTTCTCCAAAGACTGCAAGGGGAAACCACAATGTCTAGCGAATTCGAAGTCCATTAAATTCAAAGCGGCGCCAGAATCTACAAACGCCATGACAGAAAATGACGACAATGAGCAGATCAATGTCACAGATAACAGAAATTTAGGTTGTACGGTACCAATGGTAACTGAACTAGCGATTCTCTTAATACGCTTAGGGCAGACCGAAATGACATGAGAAGCATCGCCACAGTAAAAACACAACCCATTCTGACGTCTGAATCCCCGTCGTTCAGCTCCAGACAGAATCCTATCGCACTGCATAGCCTCAGGTATCTGCTCGGAGGACAACGCCACAGCGCGCACAACTCTGCGCTCACGCAGGCGCCGATCGATCTGAATGGCCAGAGACATAGAATCGCTCAGACCAATAGGCGTGGGAAACCCCACCATAACATCTTTAACAGATTCAGAAAGACCCTTTCTGAAAATTGCCGCCAAAGCATCCTCATTCCATTTAGTCAGCACAGACCATTTTCTAAATTTCTGACAATACAATTCTGCCGCTTCTTGACCCTGAAACAGGGTCAACAAGGTCTTCTTAGCATGATCCACAGAATTTGGTTCATCATATAATAACCCTAGAGCCTGAAAGAAGGCTTCTACATTAAGCAAGGCAGGATTCCCACATTCCAGGGAAAATGCCCAATCCTGAGGATCGCCACGCAGCAGGGAGATGACAATTTTAACCTGCTGAATGGGATCACCAGAAGAACGAGGTTTCAGAGCAAAAAACAGTTTACAGTTATTTTTAAAACTCAAAAATTTAGACCTGTCCCCAAAAAATAACTCAGGAGTAGGAATCCTAGGCTCTAAAACCGGAGTCTGAACAATATAATCGGAAATACCCTGTACCCTAGCAGCTAGTTGGTCTACACGAGAAGCTAATCCCTGAACATCCATGCTAGCACACAGCTCCTCAGTCAGCCAGAGGAAAAGAGGGAAGGAAAGACAAAACAGACTGCAGAAAAAAAAATGGCTCAGGACTTTTCTTCCCTTCTTCTGAGATGCATTTAACTCATTGTTGGCCAGTTGTACTGTTATGATCCGGTGACCCTGGAGCCGCATGAGACTATCTCTGGAGTAGGTGGGAACTGTACTGACCGCAATCCTAATACTGACACCGCAACTAGAAGTAGCCGTGGGATGTACCTAACCAGGCCTAGACACCTCGACACAGCCGGAGGACTAAATACCCCTAAAGATGGAAATGGGAAATCCTATCTTGCCTCAGAGCAGAGCCCCAAAGGATAGGCAGCCCCCCACAAATATTGACTGTGAGTTTAAGAGGAAATACGTACACAGGCAGAAAAGACAGAGTTTAGCAAAAGAGGTCCTTCTAGCTAGATAGTAAGGATAGGACAGAGTTCTATGCGGTCAGTATTAAAACACTAGAAAATTCCACAGCAGAATATACTATATACTACATCTAACTAAAGACATAGGATGTATATCTGCATCTCCAGAGAAACAAGCATGACAGAAAAATCCAAACAAGTCAAGCTGGACAAAAACACAATAGATTGCACTGCACATAAAAGCACACTGCATGCGTGCTACAGAGAACCAAAACAGGGCACTTATCTTAGCTGAAATGACAGCAGGGCAGTGGAGCCAGACAGAGATGCAATCCCTCCAAGATACAATGGACAACTGGCAGGGATTGATGGATCCTACAAACCTAAATACCTAATAGAGCTGCAATAAGCAGAAACACCTGTCCTGGCCTATAATCCAGAGACCACTGCACTACCACTAACAACCACCGGAGGGAGCCCAAGAGCAGAATACACAACAATTCAAGTCCATACACTCTCAGAACACAGAGACCATGTGACCCAAACCCTGGTCACATTATGTAGCTGTAGCCACCCCCATAGGTGGGAGGTGTGTGTGGTTAGTCAGACCCACCCAGCTCTCCGACTAACCCTGTAAGCCTCCCTTTACAACTACACAAACACTTGTGGGACTACAGGTCCCATAACAACAACATTACTGGCTTACAGCGCAGAGGAACTCCTCTGCGACACATACTGGTAATTCACAATGACGCCGGTCACCGTCTCATTATCACCATTACACCTCATGCATATCCTGAGGAGTACATTCAGTGCCCCCTAGCTGTAACGGGGTCATTACATCACTCTGGTAAAATCTGATCAATTTGGCAAATTCAAATTGTCAGATTTGTTCATCTCTAACTATGACTAGTGGAGTCATCATGACCCATGTAATGGATCTGATTTCATACGGATTACTACTAATCTTGATAATCTTATTAAATTACAATGGATTCCAGCAAATTTCCTTTAAAGTGTTTTGGTGTTGCAAAAATAGTGATGTAAACTACAACTAGTTTTATGTCAGAATTATTACAACCCAGATGAAAATCAATGCTTATGGGAGCAAAGCCTTTTGGCTCTTGCACATTAGTGAGCTAAGCAACCTTAGTATGAAGTTACATGGCCTCCATTGTTCGTGTACAGACTCTGTGGGGTGCCATATGCATAGACATATTGCCCCCTAAAAGCAATGGATTTCAATGGAGCAAATTATACTTTTTTCTGTCAAATTCATACCGAATCCAATAGAACAACCTTAGTAAGTCTCTGTACATTACAGTGGGGGAAATAAGTATTTGATCCCTTGCTGATTTTGTAATTTTGCCCACTGACAAAGACATGAACAGTCTATAATTATAAGGGTAGGTTAATTTTAACATTGAGAGATAGAATATCAAAAATAAAATCTGTAGGAGCCAGAACTCTTAATGATTGGTAGGGGATCAAATACGTTTTTCTCACTGCAAAATGCAAATAAATTTATATAATTTATACAATGTGATTTTCTGGATTTTATTTTTGATATTCTATTTCTCAATGTTAAAATTCACCTACCGTTAAAATTATAGACTGTTCATGTCTTTGTCAGTGGGCAAACTTACAAAATCAGCAACGGATTAAATACTTATTTCCCCCACTCTACTTAGAGCAATATGACGGGACAGTATGAACCGATACCCCACCATCTGAGTCCTATTTTGTCTTCTTACAATATTGAGTGGTTATACAAGCACATACATCAGCCCTAATATTGATAATATAAAATATTAGGAAAGTAGCTGAATACGTTCTATGACTTTTCATGTTAGTGACATACAGCTACACCTTACCAGCAGCTATTGAGGCTTTCATTTGGTGTTACCTGTTTGCATTTGAAATATTCATCTACCCAGCTTTCCCAGGTTCCAATTTTGACCCCGAACCCATCCCTTGCCTACCTTCATGTCCCCTCCATTTGTATGGCTTGTCTAGTTTGTAGTTTTGATATTTTACTTGTAGTACTCCACTCTTGTACCTATATTCCGGTTATACTTTGGGAGAGCTTGATATGAATGTGCTCTCTGCCCCATTACATATATTGTGTCTTTTGATTACTGTTTTAGTATGTTTGGGCCCTTGTAGCATTCTAAATCCTATAATGACATATGTGTTCACCCTAATTCATTATGGAGCCCTTGCAGGCATATAGGTCCATCCTGGACCTCTTCATGGTATATACTGTATGTCCACAATCCTGAGCCTCTTCCTGATATTTATATAAATCCCACTTCCTGATATACACTGCTCAAAAAAATAAAGGGAACACTTAAACAACAGAAAATAACTCCAAGTAAATCAAACTTCTGTGAAATCAAACTGTCCACTTATGAAGCAACACTGTTTGACAATCAATTTCACATGCTGTTGTGCAAATGGAATAGACAACAGATGGAAATTATTGGCAATTATCAAGATACACTCAATAAAGGAGTTGTTCTGGCTGATGTTTTGGTCAGTTTTGAATGTTGGCTGTGCTTTCACACTCGTGGTAGCATGAGACGGACTCTACAACCCACACAAGTGGCTCAGGTAGTGCAGCTCATCCAGGATGGCACATCAATGCGAGCAGTGGCAAGAAGGTTTGCTGTGTCTGTCAGCGTAGTGTCCAGAGGTTGGAGGCACTACCAGGAAACAGGCCAGTACACCAGGAGACGTGGAGGGGGCCATAGGAGGGCAACAACCCAGCAGCAGAACCGCTACCTCAGCCTTTGTGCAAGGAGGAACAGGGAGAGCACTGCCACAGCCCTGCAAAATGACCTCCAGCAGGTCACAAATGTGCATGTGTCTGCACAAGCGGTTAGAAACCGACTCCATGAGGATGGTCTGAGTGCCCGATGTCCACAGATGAGGGTTGTGCTCACAGCCCAACACCATGCAGGACGCTTGGCATTTGCCACAGAACACCAGGACTGGCAAATTCACCACTGGTGCCCTGTGCTCCTCACAGATGAAAGCAGGTTCACACTGAGCACATGTGACAGACGTGGAGAGCGATCTGCTGCCTGCAACATCCTTCAGCCTGACCGGTTTGGCAGTGGGTCAGTAATGGTGTGGGGTGGCATTTCTGACTGCCATTCGGTCCTGAGATGAGATCATCAGGCCCCTTGTGAGACTATATGCTGGTGCGGTTGACCCTGGGCTCCTCCTAAAGCACGACAATGCCAGACCTCATGTGGCTGGAGTGTGTCAGCAGTTCTGCAAGATGAAGGCATTGAAGCTATGGACTGGCCCACCTGTTCCCCAGACCTGAATCCGATTGAACATATCTGGGACATCATGCCTCACACCATCCACCAACATCACGTTGCACAACAGACTGTCCAGGAGTTGGCAGATGCTTTAGTCCAGGTCTGGGAGGAGATCCCTCAGGAAACCATCCACTGCCTCATCAGGAGCATGCCCACGCATTGTAGGGAGATCATAAAGGCACGTGGAGGCCACACACACTACTGAGCATAATTTCGTTGTCTTGAGGCATTTCCACTGAAGTTGGATCAGCCTGTAACTTCATTTTCCACTTTGATTTTGAGCATCATTCCAACTCCAGACCTCCGTGGGATACTAGTTGTGATTTTCGTTGATCATTTTTAGGTTTTATTGTTCTCAACACATTCCACTATGTAATGAATAAAGATTTACAACTGAAATATTTCATTCAGTGATATCTAGGATGTGGGATTTTACTGTTCCCTATATTTTTTGAGCAGTGTATATATCCCCCATCCTTATATATATGTTCTCCATCCTGGGCCCCTTTCTGGTTCTCCTCCTAGGATCATCCTGTTATATAGGTCCCTAATCCTGAGCCCCATCCTGATATATATATATCCCCCATCCTGGTATTTATATACTCCTATCCTGGGCCCCTTTATTATATGTCAATAATCCTGGGCCCCTTTGTGGTATACATGTTCCCCACCCTGGGCCACTTCCTGATATATATCCCTCTTCCTGGTATATATGTCCCCCATCCTGGACCCTCTCTGTCACATATATTCCCCGTTTTGCCTCTGCATAAAAAAAAAAATTCTACTCACCTTCTCTTCTGAGTGTTCTCTTCTGCAGCCAGGGCAGAGGCCTACAGCTGACATTGGTGTACTTGCCATGTGATGCCAATGCCTGGCACCCCAACTTCAGCTGCCAGCTTCTGATTGGCCGACGTCATGCAGTGCAGCTCAGGGAGCCGGCGGGTCCCTGTGCTACAATACCCTTCTGCTGAATGTGCTTACACCTTTGCGACCATGATCATTACGATAAAGCAGCACATCAGATATATGAAATGATATTGTACAAGATCTGAGTGTGGTGAAGAGGATTCATATTCGTGAGCGGAAAGATTAAATAAGACATCATGGTGTCAGCATATAGCTTCGAGCTTGTATTTTTTTTTTTAGAAAGAATTGCTACAATACTGTACACAGATCTATCAGTGTGCACAGTAAAATGAAGTTTGATGTAGGAAAGTGCATTATCAATAGGTAATATTACCCAAAATATTAGTAGTAGTGAATATACTCGTTACTCGAGATTTCTCGAGCATGCTCGGGGGTCCTCCGAGTATTTTTTAGTGCTCGGAGTTTTAGTTTTTCTTGCTGCAACTGAATGATTTACATCTGTTAGCCAGCTTAGATACAAGTGGGGATTCCCTAGCAACCAGACAACCCCCACATGTACTTATGCTGGCTATCAGATGTAAATCATTCAGCTGCGGCAAGAAAAACTAAAACTCCGAGCACTAAAAAATACTCGGAGGACCCCCGAGCATGCTCGAGAAATCTCGAGTAACGAGTATATTCGTTCATCACTAATTAGTAGCCAAGGTACATATAAGCAAAATGGGCGTACTATATACTGACATTGATACACAGATTTCTGCACTTGAAAGGGCAAATGATGGGAAAGTCATTTCTTACACGGTTTGATACAGTTGTAATTTAACAGCCCATTTTACCTCTTAACAACGTATGACATACCGCCATATGTCATTCAGACAAGTTGCGAGTGGAATTGGGCTCCGACCACGGCTGTTAACCTATCCAATGAATCTGTTAATCTGTGACAGCGACATATATTGCATGCTGTCAAGGGACACGCCATTCTGACCGCTCATCAGTTCCCAGTGATATTATTTTGGAACATCGATGGGTTGCTAGGGTTGCTATGAAAACCCGGGGTCTGCTGAACAGCTTCATTTCTGTCATTATGATATTCATATGAAAGCCAGGCTGTGGCTGGGTTTAGTAGGAGAGCATGATTTTTTGCTGTGTAAGGAGTAAGACTGGGCTGCGGGTACCTGAATTGAGCTGAAATATCAGAGATACGGTCCATGTACAACTCAAAATGCAAAACTTTACTTTCAATTCTTCGCAGTTCATCCATATCTGTTACAGCAGTCACATCAGACTTCACAATATACGTTACTTCAGCTTTCCCTTCACTCCTCTCCCTGTCATTCGGCTCAAAACCGGGTCCTACAATGCCACACAGTATTTCAGCTTCCTCCCTGTCCAGACTTTCCGCATTTAGGGGTTCCCTCAGCCTCTTTGCCCTGGTTCTGAGGGCATCGGCCCATGCTATAATCTGCCACATGGTGAGCGACCTGCCCATCTTTCCTGCCATGACTTCTCCTGTAGCTCCCACTTCAGTAGCTCACACTTCTAGGACTTCTGTCACTGTAACTATGCTGTTCCACTCCTTTGGATGGCTGGGCTCTGTCCTTGAACTAAACATTATGGGGTATCTACTTTACTCCTGAGCACTTAAGCCCTTCCGAGCTTTATGGGCGCCCGGGCCCTTCTGAGAGAAATCAGAAAGCTTCCTTCCGCTAACTACCATGACCCCTCCTACATTAACTATTTACACTAATCCACAATATTGCTAACCTATGTGTACCAAAATGCCCAATTTAGTGGCCCAATATGTGTACTGTGCTCTCCCTGCATGCAATATATATGGTACAGTCACAGGAACATTCAAATACATACGTTCAATATGTAAACATATACATTAGGTGTTGAGTTCCCGCCGCTGCACAGGGGGAATCTCGAAGCATGTCCACTGTGGTCTCCCATTCTCCTCCAGCTGCAGTGGAACCTGCTCAGCAGAGACATCGATTCCAGTGTCTGGCTCAAGCTGATACAGTGCGCTTGGGTACTGCTACCTTTCCTGGCTCTGCCTTTGTAGCCAGCACTGTTCACCGGCGAGCAGGTGTTTCAGGGACTAAGTCCTGCTTTTCCCACACTGAGCATGCCCACGGGATGACCTCCCATTGGAGGTCAGGGGTCACATGCTCAGGTCCTGTTGTGGCTCCTATTGGACCATCAGGAACGTCCTGGAGTGCTACTGCTATAAAAGGTTCACATGGCCGCTCGGCCATGCGCTAGTGTAAACTTATTAACTTGTGTGTGTGTATGAATGTCTGCCGATGGATGAAGGCTCTAAATCATTTCCATCCCTAGTGTTGTTGCCTGCTCATGAATGGTAGAGCTACCTAGCGCCCGACAGTGCTATCCTGCACAATTGCACATGTTGCTGAATTCAGTTAGCAGCGACCGCCAGAGCGGCGCCGTGCGCAGATAGTGCGCTTTCCTGGCCCTGTTTAGGGTGGTTAGTGGTGTCCGCCAGAGCGGTGCTGCACACACTCCTGTGCACTAAATATTCACTTTAGTTTCCCTAGCACCGCAGTAGCAGTGTTGAGCGCAAGAGATCTAGAGTGACTCTTACCCTGAGTCTAGGGGCAGAGTTCTGTGTGGCCTTGCTTGCGCTCTCTGTGCGGTATCGCGGCCCTGTGACGCAACAGGGTTCGCTTCCTTCATTCTGGGTGAAGCTAACCTATGTGTGTACTCACATTATACCACCATATAGTCCATCATTACCAAGCAGCAGGTGTCTTAGCTGCACGGTGGACCCCAGACTGCGAACGCACCTTATACCATCTCCAATCATTATTTGGTGCGTTCCGCCAGTCCTAACATTAGCGACAGGGTCTGGCTTGTAATGGCAGACGAACAGCGTCTACACCGGTACATCAAGCAGCTGGAGGGTAGGTTGGTGGCTCTTGAGCGTACAACCTCGGCTGTGGATGTTACCGCGGTCACTGTTCAGGCTGCTAGCGTAGCTGCAGCCAATTTGTCCACTGCCACCCCTGATTCAACCTTATCCCGTCTCCTGCTACCTTGTGTCGGGAATTCGTGAGTCAGTGTGCCATACACCTTGAGCTCCTGGCTGCACATTTTCCCATGGAGCGGGTGAAGGTGGGATTTATTGTATCCCTGTTGTCAGGCAGGGCGTTGGAGTGGGTAATGCCGCTGTGGGAGCGTGACGATCATGTGGTGCAGAGTGCTCCAAGGTTTCTGCACTCTCTGAGACAGGTCTTTTTGGGACCTCATGTCACCCATGATTCGGTGCTCCAACTGCTAGCTTTGACACAGGGTTCATCCATGGTCAGTCATTTTTCCATTCACTTCCGGACTTTGGCATCTGAGCTGGAGTGGCTGGATAAAGTCCTTATCCCTGTGTTCTGGAGAGGACTGGCTGACCATGTGAAGGATGCCTTGGCCACTAGGGAAATTCCTGCCACACTGGAAGAGCTGAGCTCGCATTGACCTCCGTTTTCACGAGCAGTGTAGGCAGAGCTTTCGGCTGGCACCTACCTTCATCAAGCCTACGGAGTCCCCTGTTCAGGCATCTGAGCCCTATGAGGCCATGGAGGTTTCTCGAGTGGGTCCTAAGTCTCGGGCAGCTCGAATACCCATGGTTTGTAATATCTGCCAGCAGTCAGGACATTATACCAAGAAATGTCCACAGCGTCAGGGGAAACGACTGCGTCTAGTAACTGTAGGAGGAGGTTCACTAGACACAGCTGCGTTTTCCTCCAAATTGTCCTTCAAGGGGACAATTACCTGTGGCCCTTCCACTTTTATGGTCGAGCTTTGTGTGGATTCTGGGGCGGAGGGAAATTTCATGTCCTCAGCCTTTGCCCAACGGCACGTAATACCCCTGGTTATGCTAGCCAATCCAGTGAACGTAAGAGTGGTGAATGGGTCGACACTGCCCTACACAAATTACACACCAGACTATCCCGTTTACATTATCCATGTCTCCAACCCATCAGGAGATAATTTCCCTTCTTGTCATTCCTAAGGGAATGGGCGAGATTCTGCTAAGGATACCTTGGTTGCCTTACCACTCTCCACATATAGAGTGGTCCTCTGGGAGAATTCTGGGATGGAGTAAATCTTGTGAGGGCAGATGTCTGAGGGAGTGCATTCAGGGTGCCACAACAGAGGTACCCGCAGATCTTACCTCTCTCCCCAAACACTATTGGTCTTATGCGGACGTATTCTCCAAGAGTGCTGCAGAGACTCTTCCACCTCACCCCCCCTATGACTGTCCTATTGATCTCTTGCCTGAGTCAGAGCCTCCCCAGGGACGAGTCTATCCCCTGTCTCTCCCGGAGATGGAGGCATTGTCACTATACATCAAGGAAAATCTGGCAAGAGGATTCATTAGGAAGTCAGTGTCACCTGCGGGGGGTGGTGTTCTTCTTTGTGCAAAAGAAGAATGGAAAATTGCGTCCATGTATTGACTACCGGGGTCTTAACACCATCACCGTTAAGAATAAGTACCCTCTGCCTTTGATATCTGAGTTCTTCGATAGACTACGAGGGGCGAGGGTATTTACTAAGTTAGATCTGCGGGGTGCTTACAACCTGATTCGCATCCGTGAGGGGGACAAATGGAAGACAGCTTTTAATACAAGGGATGGGCACTATGAGTATCTGGTGATGCCCTTTGGGCTCTGTAATGCCCCAGCCATCTTCCAAGACTTTGTGGATGACATCTTCCAGGATATGCTCTCCACCTCGGTGGTAGTTTATCTGGATGATATTCTCATCTACTCTCCAGATATAGATACCCACCAGAGAGATGTTTGGAGAGACTTCGACCTCCTACGGGCAAACTCCCTCTATGCCAAGTTGGAGAAGTGTCTGTTTGAGCAGGAGTCCTTGCCTTTCCTGGGCTATATCATCTCAGCCCAGGGATTAGCTATGGATCCTGCCAAGCTACAAGCAGTGATGGACTGGCAGGAACCTCATTCTCTCAAAGCAGTGCAGTGCTTTATGGGGTTCATTAATTATTATCTTCAGTTCATTCCCCACTTCTCCACTTTCGTAGCTCCCTTGGTAGCCCTCACCAAGAAGGGTGCAAATCCCAAATTGTGGTCGGAGGAGGTCTCCAAGGCCTTCTTATCTGTTAAGTCCCATTTTGCTAGCGCTCCCATTCTGCATCGTCCCGATGTAGATAAGCCCTTCATTATTGAGGTGGATGCCTCATCCGTCGGTGCTGGAGCGGTCCTTTTCCAAAAGGACACTCAAGGTCGGAAGCATCCTTGCTTCTTCTACTCCAAGACCTTCACTCCAGCGGAGAGGAATTATTCCATCGGGGACAGGGAGTTGCTAGCAATGAAGTTGGCCTTTTCAGAGTGGAGGCACCTTCTGTAGGGAGCTCGTTTTCCCTTCCAAGTTTACACTGATCACAAGAATTTGGTGTATTTGCAAACAGCTCAGCGGCTAAATTCTTGCCAGGCTAGATGGTCCCTGTTCATCTCCCGGTTCCACTTCACCCTTCATTTCCGATTTGGGGAGAAGAACATTCGCGCCAATGCTCTCTCCTGCTCTGTGGTGTCATCATCATCATCATCATCAGAGGAGCCTCGGCTAATTGTGCCCTCCGAGAGTCTGAGAACTGTGGCTCTGGTGTTGCTAGAGTCTTTGCCCCCGGGGAAGACTTTCATGCCATCTTATTTGCGACTGGAGGTTCTCTCTTGGGCTCATTCGTCCAGGGTGGGTGGACATTTTGGGATCAAGAGGACATCTGAGCTTCTGGCGAGGACGTACTGGTAGCCGCATATGGCCCGACACGTCGAAGACTAGATTCGGGCGTGCGTTTCCTGCGCCAAGAATAGGTCTTCTCGACAATGGCCTGCTGGGCTACTTTATCCCCTACCGGTGGCTGATAGGCCCTGGGAGATGGCCCTGGAAGATGGTTGGGATGGACTTTGTGGTTGGCTTACCCAAGTCCCGTAGCTGCACCGTTATTTGGGTAGTTACCGATCATTTCTCTAAAATGGTGCATTTGGTGCCTCTCCCATGGTTACCTTCTGCACGGGCCTTGGCGGTGTTGTTTGTCAAACATGTCTTCCGCTTACACGGTATGCCTGATAAGATTGTCAGTGACCGGGTCCCCAGTTTGCGTCTCGGTTCTGGAGAGAGCTTTGTCGCCTAATTAGTATTGAGCTGAATCTCTCTTCGGCGTAGCATCCTGAGGTGAATGGGTTCGTAGAGAGGGCCAACCAGACCCTGGTCACATACCTATGACATTTTGTCTCGGCCAGGCAGGATGACAGGGCATCCCTGCTACCATGGGCGGAGTTTGCCTTGAACAACGCTGTAGCTGACTCCACTGGGCAGACCCCATTCCTCCTTAATTACAGCCAGCATCCGCGGGTTCCTGTGCCCATGCCAGTGTCTTCCACTGACTCTAGGGTGGCAGACTGGGCAGTGGAAGCACGGGACATCTGGGACCGCACACAAGATGCCATCTGGGCCTCCAAGGAGAGAATGAGGGTCTCTGCCGATGCACATCGGCGCCCTGCTCCGACCTTTGCTCCTAGTGTGGCTCTCCGCCTGCAATATCAGGCTGCGATTTGAGTCCACTTAGTTTGCGCTTCGCTACTTAGGTCCCTTCAAGGTCCTGGAACAGGTTAATCCTGTGGTCTACCGTCTGGCTCTTCCTCCACGCCTGGGTATCGCCGACACCTTTCATGTGTCCCTCTTAAAGCCCATTTACATGTCTTGGTTTTCCGAGTCATCTGCCAGGACATCGGGTTCGTCCACGGACGAGTACGAGGTGAATTCTATCTTGGGGTGCAAGGTGGTACATGGCAAAAAGTACTATTTGGTGGACTGGAAGGGTCATAGCCCAGAGGACAGAACCTGTGGAGCACAACATAGTGAGGCCCAAGGAGGGGGGGCCATGTTAGGTGTTGAGTTCCCGCCGCTGCACAGGGGGAGTCTTGAAGCATGTCCCATTCTCCTCCAGCCGCAGTGGAACCTGCTCAGCAGAGACATTGATCCCAGCGTCTGGCTCAAGCTGATACAGTGCACTTGGGTACTGCTACCTTTCCTGGCTCTGACTTTGTAGCCAGCACTGTTCACCGGCAAGCAGGCGTTTCAGGGACTAAGTCCTGCTTTTCCCACGCTGAGCATGTCCACAGGACGACCTCCCATTGGAGGTCGGGGGTCACATGCTCAGGTATGTCCTGGAGCTCTACTGCTATAAAAGGTTCGCATGGCCGCTCGTGTAAACTTATTAACTTTTGTGTGTGTGGATGAATGCCTGTCGATGGATGAAAGCTCCTAATCATTCCCATCCCTAGTGTTGTTGCCCGACAGTGCTATCCTGCACAATTGCACAAGTTGCTGAATTCAGTTAGCAGTGACCGCCAGAGGGGCGCCTTGCGCAGATAGTGCACTTTCCTGGCCCTGTTTAGGGTGGTTAGTGGTGTCCGCCAGAGCGGCGCTGCACACACTCCTGTGCACTAAATATTCACTTTAGTTTCCCTGGCACCGCAGTAGCGGTGTCGATCGCAAGAGATCTAGAGGGACTCTTACCCTGAGTCTTGGGGCAGAGTTCTGTGTCACCTTGCTTGCGCTCTCTGTGCGGTATGCACAGTGACACCATCTGCAGCAAGTTGATGCTGCAGCTCTCTGGAGGTGGCCTGAGGATTGTCCTTGACTGATCTCACCATTCTTCTTCTCTGCCTTTCTGATGTTTTTCTTGGCCTGCCACTTCTGGCCTTAACAAGAACTGTACCTGTGTTCTTCCATTTCCTTACTATGTTCCTCACAGTGGAAATTGACAGGTTAAACCTCTGAGACAGCTTTTTGTATCCTTCCCCTGAACAACTGTGTTGAATAATCTTTGTTTTCAGATCATTTGACAGTTGTTTTGAGGAGCCCATGATGCCACTCTTCAGAGGAGATTCAAACAGGAGAACAACTTGCAAGTAAGTGGCCACTTTAAGTAGCTTTTCTCATGATTGCATACACCTGGCTATGAAGTTCAAAGCTCAATGAGGTTACAAAACCTAAAAAAGTGCTTTAGTAAGTCAGTAAAAAGTAGGTAGGAGTATTTAAAACAAGAAAATGATAAGGGTGCCCATACTTATGCACCTGTCAAATTTTGTTTGAATGCAGATTGCACATTTTCTGTTAGTACAATAAACCTCATTTCAAGGCAGAAACATTACTGTGTCCAACAGTTATTAGATATATGAAACTGAAATAGCTGTTGCAAAAAAAACAATTTTTATAAAACATTAGGCTTAAGATTAATAGGGGTGCCCAAACTTTTTCATATGACTGTACAGCAGCATTAAATATACATCTTAACAACATTACGGGGCAACAATATATACATTTACACATACTCCAACCCGGAACATGCTCGGAGGCTCAGGACGGCTATGCAACCCCTTTACCTTCCCCCTTCCTTTTAGCTTGGTCATCCTCGACCAAAACAAATACATTTTTTTATTCTGTACAGGTTATACCCCACGCAAGGGGGAAAATGAGGTAGTCTGTATATTACTAGTGACAAATGTAAAAAACAGCCCGAGGCGCTGCACTTAATCTTGGATCTTTGCAGCAAATAAAAGGACAATATGCCGGTTCTACACCGATACTGGCTGCAAGCGGTATCTTGATACAAATTAACAGGGGCAGCTGTCACCGGTCGGGACGGCGCCCCACCACTAAGGAATTCATTTTGTTCTGAGGAACTGCGTGGCCAAAAAGCCATATCGCATTAATCAACTACACACAAGCAACTATATCTGCATATCGCAAGGACCTTCTCTACTCGGGACCATCACCCCTGTGTTATCCTCTCATGTACAGGTAATCTAATACTTATTTCTGTGGTGGTGTATAAACTTTCCCAATTTGTATATCCCACTTATTTGTATAGTGTCTGGGGACTTTTGTAATATCCAGTCTTTTAGTGCAAATATAAATCTTCTACATGTATATTAATAGTGACTCAGTATGAGCCAAGTCCACACTTTGACGCACCACAGACTGTGTTTCAAAAACATGAGCCTGGCTCAGAGTTCTCCAGGTGACATAACAACTCCAGTCCTGTTTTCTGAAGTCAAAACATATAAACATGGTGATTAACGATGAGGTCTGCAGTTTGTGGGGGTGTGCCCCCCTTCCTTTGAGCAGAGCACCATCCTCGGTCAGTTTGCAGGACGTCCATATGACAGAAAGTCTTTAGTTGTGGCCTGCAGCTGATCCCTGAGTCAGGGACCCCTTGTTCCTAAAACAACAAGTCCTGCTTTTCAGCAGAAAGGGTGCAACGGGCGCAACAAAAACATAATTACAACTTAATATCTCTCCTGGCCATCTGGCCGCATTGCTCCTGACTTTGGGAAGCGCATCTGGGCTCTTTTACCCATGGGGATGCAGAACAGTCCCGGAATATACTTGTGTAGCCATAGTGCAACAAGCACAACTTTCCACAGTAACCTGTTATACACATAGTTCATCGGCACGTGTCCCATGCAGCTTTCTCATCAGGGCTCCATGCCAGCGTACGGGCTGAAGGGGACTCTGCACCCGCAGAGTCAGTGGGCTGCCAGGGTGCAGCAAAGGCAGAGTAGGGAAGAGTATTAGCACGGGAAGACGAATGCTCCCATCTTGGGCCCACATGTGACTCCAGGACGGTATCTTCTGAGCATAAAGTCACCACCACTGCATAATAGCCCCTGGGGCAGTCCTCTTTAAAGTAAGAGACCCAGTCTCCTTCCATTAGGGGTCTTGCATGTTTTATCGGGGCAGCGTTAATATAGACTTTATCATCAGTCCCTGCCTCCCGGATAAAACCATACCCATGGTCTATGTTGTCGTAGACCAGTTGTTCACAAGAGCGGCGCCCGGACATAGCGCTCTCTCCATGTTGATGCAGCTGGGCCCAAATTTTCTTTTCATGTCGTTTTTTACTTGCAATGATGTCCGCTATCCATACGGACTGTCCCGAAGTTGAGAAACGTCCAACTCACACCTCCCATGGGCCTGCTATCCCATCCCCAATGGCTAGGGGTGAACTCTAAGGGCTCTCTCTGCAGGACAGTGGGTCATGAGTCAGCACGGCCCGGCATGGTGGAAGTCCGCGGCAATGACCAATCTCCCGATGACGAGGGTCGTGGTTCACTCACCGCTGGCCTCGTAGGTCTGACTATGCCCGTCCTGCTAATGTTGTTTCCTTCCACCACGGCATCCTCCGATTTCTGATGATGTTGTACTGGCATGGCCTTCACTTCTGGTCCAGGCTCCTCCGAGGTTGTCACTGGTTTCGGTCCCCGCTGCTTTTGCACCACCAGCTCCCAGCATAGAGGTTCCGCCTTATGAAGATGCTTGGGCTGCGGATGCCATGGAATCTCCAACTTCTCATCCCGCGGCTCCGATCCAGCATTTTCTCCAGGCGAAGGTTCCTTCAAGGCAGTCGCTGTCTCCAGCTCCTGGTGTTGTTGTTCCTGCTCAAGGTGACATGACTCGGACTCCGACAGCCGCCGGTAACTCCCTTCAGCAAGGGGCAGGTACCATTCTCCAATCTCATCTTCGTGTCATCTGGGTCGGATTCTTTCTTCCTCCTGATGCCACTTCCACTCTTTGCGGCCTATTCTGCTGCAGTGCAGGGTGCAGGAGTGGTGCATCGCTGCCGGCGCCACGTTCTGTAATGACGCCCAGAAGCTGCACATGGGCTGTTCTTCTGGGCCCTATCCGTCCCAGGGTGGGGTCGCTTCCTGCTGCTCCATCTGCAGCGCCCCAGAGTCCTGGTCGTTGCAGTAATGATGCTCCGCCGCTAAGGGGGGCTATGGTACGTCTGATGGCACTGAAGGAGTTCACCTGACCAGGTATCACAGACACCAATACACTTCACAGTCTGGCCTCCAGGGGAGCTAAGGGTGCTATGTATTAGGCCACTCCTCACAGTCTGGTAAAACTGGGGGTTAGATAGGAAGTTAGACAGAAGCTGACTGGGTTGGAACCAGGCAACATCCTGTGGCAGAGGGTGTTGCAGGGGAAGATTCAGGGGGGTCCCTGTCAGGGGTGGGATCCTAACAGAGGCCTAGCGAACAGAAAGAACGTTACGGGACCACGGGTTTCTCACGCGGCATGGCTTTGGCATCCTGCCAACTACGCCAAGTGTAGAGGTCAGCCAGGGCCATAGTCATGGCTGAATTTATAGGACTTTGCGTGCCCTGGCCTCTCTCCACAAAAAAATCACATCTCTCTGGCAGCTTACTTGTCTCTCCATTTTCTGCACAAACAGGGACACTCTTCTGTTATGGTCTCCTCCGGTCGCTTGCAAAATAATTCCTTGAGCTAAACATTACGTGGTATCTACTTTACTCCTACCCATTCTGAGAGAAATGTTGTGTTGTGTTGTGCGGCGCTTACAACGCTAGCGTCGGTACGTCGGCCCGGCACACTGCGATGGGCCGAGTACGATGCTAGTGTGAAAGTAGCCTTAGGCTTCTATCACACTTGCGTCGGTACGGGGCGGTCGCAATGCGTCGGCCCGACGTACCGACGCACGTTGTGAAAATTGTGCACAACGTGGGCAGCGGATGCAGTTTTTCAACGCATCCGCTGCCCAGTCTATGTCCTGGGGAAGAGGGGGCAGAGTTACGGCCACGCATGCGCGGAAATGGCGGACGCGACGTACAAAAAAAAGGTTACATTGAACTTTTTTTGTGACGACGGGGCTAAAGTTATGGTTAGGGTTGGGGCTAAAGTTAGGGTTAGGGTTGGGGCTAAAGTTAGGGTTAGAGTTGGGATTAGGGTTTGGATTAGGGTTGGGATTAGGGTTACGTTTGGGATTAGGGTTAGGGGTGTGTTGGATTTAGGGTTTTGATTAGGGTTAGGGTTGAGATTAGGGCTGTTTTGGGGTTAGGGTTGTGATTATCGTTAGGGTTGTGATTAGGATTATGGATCGGGTTAAGATTAGGGTTAGGGGTGTGTTGGAGTTAGGGTTGGAGTTATAATTTGGGGGTTTCCACTGCTTAGGTACATCAGGGGGGTCTCCAAACACGACAGCCAATTTTGCGCTAAAAAAGTCAAATGGTGCTCCCTCCCTTCTGAGCTCTGCCGTGCGCCCAAACAGTGGTTTACCCCCACATATGGGGCATCAGCGTACTCGGGATAAATTGAAAAACAACTTTTGGGGTCCAATTTCTCCTGTTACCCTTGTGAAAATAAAAACTTGGGGGCTAAAAATCTTTTTTGTGGGAAAAAAAAATATTTTTTTATTTTCACTACTCTGCATTATAAACTTCTGTGAAGCACTTGAGCATTCAAAGTTCTCACCACATATCTAGATAAGTTCCTTAGGGGGTCTAGTTTCCAAAATTTGGTCACTTGTGGGGGGTTTCTACTGTTTAGGTACATCAGGGGCTCTGCAAACGCAACATAACACCCACAGACAATTCTATCAAAGTCTGAATTCCAAAATGGCGCTCCTCTTCCGAGCTCTGCTGTGCGCCCAAACAGTGGTTTACCCCCACATATTGGGTACCAGCATACTCAGAACAAATTGGACAACAACTTTTGGGGTCCAATTTCTCTTGTTACCCTTGTGAAAATAAAAACTTGGGGGCTAAAAAAATCTTTTTTGTGGGAAAAAAATATATTTTTTATTTTCACGACTCTGCATTATAAACTTCTGTGATGCACTTGGGCATTCAAAGTTCTCACTACACATCTAGATAAGTTCCATGGGGGGTCTAGTTTCCAAAATGGGGTCACTTTTGGGGGGTTTCTACTGTTTAGGCACATCAGGGGCTCTCCAAACGCGACATGGCGTCCGATCTCAATTCCAGTCAATTTTGCATTGAAAAGTCAAATGGCGCTCCTTTGCTTCCGAGCTCAGCCATGCACCCAAACAGTGGTTTACCCCCACATACGGGGTGTCGGCGTACTCAAGACAAATTGTACAACAACTTCTGGTGTCCATTTTCTCCTGTTACCCTTGGTAAAATAAAAATTTGGAGGCAAAAAGATCATTTTTGTAGAAAAAATGCGATTTTTTTATTTTCACGGCTCTACGTTATAAACTTCTGTGAAGCACCTGGGGGTTTAAAGTGCTCACCACACATCTAGATAAGTTCCTTAAGGGGTCTAGTTTCCAAAATGGTGTCATTTGTGGGGGGTCTCCACTGTTTAGGCACATCAGCGGCTCTCCAAACGTGACATGGCGTCCGATCTCAATTCCAGCCAATTCTACATTGAAAAAGTAAAACGACACTCCTTCTCTTCCAAGCTCTGCGGTGCGCCCAAACAGTGGTTTACCCCCACATATGGGGTATTGACGTACTCAGGAGAAATTGCTCAACAACTTTTGTGGTCTAATTTCTCCTGTTACCCTTGTGAAAATAAAAATTTGGGGGCAAAAAGATCATTTTTGTAGAAAAAATGCGATTTTTTATTTTCACGGCTTTACGTTATAAACTTCTGTGAAACACTTGGGGGTTCAAAGTGCTCACCGAATATCTAGATAAGTTCCTTAAGGGGTCTAGTTTCCAAAATGGTATCACTTGTGGGGGGTTTCCACTGTTTAGGCACATCAGGGGCTCTCCAAACGCGACATGGCATCCGATCTCAATTCCAGCCAATTCTGCATTGAAAACGTCAAACGGTGCTCCTTCACTTCCAAGCTCTGCGGTGCGCCCAAACAGTGGTTTACCCCCACATATGGGGTATTGACGTACTCAGGAGAAATTGCACAACAACTTTTGTGGTCTAATTTCTCCTGTTACCCTTGAGAAAATAAGAATTTGTGGGCGAAAAAATCATTTTTGTGAAAACAAATGCGATTTTTTATTTTCACGGCTCTACGTTATAAACTTCTGTGAAGCACTTGGGGGTTCAAAGTGCTCACCACACATCTAGATAAGTTCCTTAAGGGGTCTAGTTTCCAAAATGGTATCACTTGTGGGGGGTTTCCACTGTTTAGGCACATTAGGGGCTCCCGAAACGCGACATGGCGTCTGATCTCAATTCCAGCCAATTCTGCATTGAAACAGTCAAACGGTGCTCCTTCACTTCCAAGCTCTGCGGTGCGCCCAAACAGTGGTTTACCTCCACATATGGGGTATCGGCGTACTCAGGAAAAATTGCACAACAAAATTTGTGGTTAAATTTCTGTTTTTACACTTGTGAAAATTAAAAAAAATGGTTCTGAAGTAAAATGTTTGCAAAAAAAAGTTAAATGTTCATTTTTTTCTTCCACATTGTTTCAGTTCCTGTGAAGTACGTAAAGGGTTAATAAACTTCTTGAATGTGGTTTTGAGCAGCTTGAGGGGTGCAGTTTTTAGAATGGTGTCACACTTGGTTATTTTCTATCATATAGACCCCTCAAAATGACTTCAAATGAGATGTGGTCCCTAAAAAAAAATGGTGTTGTAAAAATGAGAAATTGCTGGTCAACTTTTAACCCTTATAACTCCCTAACAAAAAAAAAATTGTTTCCAAAATTGTGCTAATGTAAAGTAGACATGTGGGAAATGTTATTTATTAACTATTTTTTGTGACATATCTCTCTGATTTAAGGGCATAAAAATACAAAGTTTGAAAATTGCAAAATTTTAAAAATTTTCGCCATATTTCCATTTTTTTCATAAATAATCACAAGTAATATCGAAGAAATGTTACCACTAACTTGAAGTACAATATGTCACGAAAAAACAATCTCAGAATCAGTGGGATCCGATAAAGCGTTCCAGAGTTATAACCTCTTAAAGTGACACTGGTCAGAATTGTAAAAATTGGCTCGGTCATTAAGTACCAAATTGGCTCTGTCACTAAGGGGTTAAATATACATCTTAACAACACTACGGGACAACGATATATACGTTTATACACACTCCAACCCAGGATATGCTCGGTGGCTCAGGACGGCTACTGTAACCCCTTTACACCACGACCAGGCTTACGGAGCATTCTCCAGCAGGATTGTCACTGAGGAGAGCACCGTGCGCTCGGATAAACAACGGGCAGCACTCGTACGGAGAAGTGTGGGCCGGCAACAGGACACCGAGGTGCAGTTCCCTCTGCTGACCAGCGCGCATCAGCCCATGCTTGTTACAGGGACTCCTGCAGCTTCCCTCACTTTGTTTGCTTAGTCTTATGAACTAGGGGCATAACGGGTATAACAGAGACCGCCTGCTGCTGCCAGAAGTTGGATCGTTGACAGACGCCCCATCTGAAATCACTACGCCGGCCGTTATTGGCACTACAACCTTCATCGGACTGTATACCACAGAGGACCAGCGGGAGTCACGATAAATGTTGTTTAACTCTCAGACAGTCACATCAATTCTTACTGCTCCTTTAATTTTGATAAGTGTTTATTAACTCCCTGCAAGGAGATTACTTTCATCTTTACTGTTAAATTAAATATTATTGTTACACCGCATTGCTCTGCAATCTCTGCAAACTGCATCTCAGCACCTGCTTACATTTGCAAGATCAACTTGTAGCGGGACTAAGAGACGAGCTGCTTAAACAAGCTTTGCGGGAGCACCTGTGTGCCGATCCGCGCATGACTTTTCTGGAGATTGGGGTGGAAGCGAGCATGAGAGAGCAAGAGCAGGGAATGGCAGGGATGGTTCGGAGTAGTGGGGCACCTGCCTCGCCGGCAGTTGAGCCTGGATGGCCCTGAGAGATTCGGAGAGAAATATAGGAGATGCGAGAAGAGTGGTCTGGCCTCTGAAGAACTCCCACCGTGGCTCCAAATCCATCCAGAGACAGGAGTGACCCCAAGTCCCACTTGCCCGTTTTACCTCAGCAGGAAAGGGGACAATCCCGAGCAGAGAGACATCCAACTTGTTTCAAGTGTGGGGACGTTGGACACTATGCCCGAGGCTGTGGGAGATGGGGGTGGCTCCTTACTTGGCAGCCTTTAAAATAATAGGCTCTGTGGCTGGGGGACAACGCCCTGAGCCTGAGAGGCCAAAGAGGAGAGAAGGCAGTCCTGAAAGTTTAATTTCTGTGAGCTCCCTCATATGGACTGAAATGAATGGTCGAGCCGTCCGCTGCCTAGTTGATACCAGTTTCACAGGTGACCACCATGCTGGAAGCATATTTCAGACATCATTTTAACGAGGTGGAGCCCAGTAATCAAGCTGACGGAGGCCAATCAGTTGCCCATCTTGGTCGCAGGGGTGGTCTGGATGCAAACTACAGTGTGCGGCATAGATGTGGACCGGAAAGGAGTCATGTTGACCACTGGAGAAAATAGCAACGGCCCACCAGTGACTCTGGGGATGAATGTGTTGAAAGAACTCGGAACTCTACTGATCAGTGAGTCACCTGACGCTTTTCTGTACCGATAGAGCCCACAAACAGCCCAGAGGATGGTGTTTCCAAAATTGAGATGGGTCGCTCAGGCCCAGGAAACGTTGAGTGAATGAAAAGTTCTAGGAAAAGTGATAGTCCCTACAGCTGCTAAACTCATCCTCCTGCAGCGCCCCAGAGTCCTGGTCATTGCAGTGATGTCATTCTTCCACCAGGGGGAGTGATATTACAATGGCAATAAAGGAGATCTTCCTACCAGGTATCACAAACCATACACCACACTTCACACTCCAGACCACCAGGTGGAGCCTTGCTCCTATCTACTAGGGCACTCCTCACAGAAGGGTAAAACTGGTGGGCTGGATAGAAAGTTAGAGAGAAGCTGACTGGGCTTTGCCCAGGCAACACCTGTCAGGCAGACAGGGGGAAAGGAGGAACATCGGAGCTGCAGACAGAGGGCCCCTGACAGGGGTGTGATCCTGTCAGAGGCCTAGCAAGACAGAAAAACAAGGATCTGCGCCTGCCCCACGTGCGGCAGCATCCTAAGAAAGGACATGAAGAGAATTGTATTGTAGAGGGTGAGAAACGAAGTCATATCACAAAGAGATAACACCAGAAGGAGTTCTGCCCTGTAATAGGCTGCCTCCTTCTGAGGCGCGTAGCCGGTGGCCAGAACACCGAGGGAGCAACCGTCTCCAAGCCTTGCTCCAGAGACCGGCAGGACAGTCAATTCCAAGTTGGCTGCCCGACCTTAATACCTAGGAGACACGGTGGCAACTTGTGGGGGTTGGGGCTTCTCTAGGGTCCCTGTAAAAAGCCTCATGCCATCAGTCATATGGGTTTGTCCTATCCATACCATCTGGGGGACAGAGAGGAAGACATAACATCTAGAACATCTACAACAGTTGTGAGGACCTTACCGAGAAGCTCAGCAGGGAGGTACTACAACACACAGGCGCTAGAGGAAGGCTACTGATTTCCACCTGGTAAGAGGACTCTGGATTTGCCTTCAGACCGGACGGACTCTGCCTACCCTGTGGTCTGTGCCCTGGACTGTGGATGCTGAAGTCTTCAGTAAAGGTAAAGAGACTGCAACCTTGTGTCCTCGTTAGTCACTGCGCCTTACATCATCCATTGAAAAAAGTGTATAGTACCAACCCACAAGCACTAAAAACATATATATATATATATATATATATATATATATATATATATATATATATATATACACATAAATATATAAAATAAAATACTAATAATATGTACGAGTGGAATATGGCTAATACACAAAAAGATGAGTGGCAAACCACTCGGGATAAATAGCAACCAACAACAAAAAAGAACCAAGGATAGAGAATGGAATGGTGATAAAGGTAAAACCCAAAAGGGGTATGCGGAAAATAATACCTGTAATCGTCCGTCCCTCCAAGATACAGAGCACCCCGACGCGCGTTTCGGACGCTAATCCTTCGTCAGTCAGTCCGTCCTTAATATATATATACAGCTTTATTTATTCTCTATATACTTTTTGTCTCCAAGTACAGGCACTGTGTTAGTGCCATTGCCATATATATTCTAATAAAGGCACTTTTTATACACTATCTTGTCCTTATTATTAGATTATCACCATTCCATTCTCTATCCTTGGTTCTTACATCATCCATCATCACCATCTACACTCTGGGAAACCCTGGGGACACACTTCACCTGTGGGAAGGTATACCATCTAGCTGCCATCACATCACCCCAGCGGACCCCTAAGCAGATTCGGTCACCCTGACCGAATACCACAGGTGGCATCACGAACACTATTCCAAACTATCCCTTTTTATTGGACACCCCTCAAAGGGCCACGGACCGGGTCAGGTGTTATGACCCCAATGGCGAGGGTCTCAGAGGAACGTGGAAGTCTGCAGAATACAAAAATCCAGCTCATAGGGCAGTGGTAACTGGGTTGACCATATATCTACTCCTAACGCCAACACTAGAAGTAGCCGGGGATCATTCCTACGTTGATTCTAGATGACACGCGCCAGCCGGAGAATCTAGCTACCCCTAGTAGAGGAAAACAAAGACCTTTCTTGCCTCCAGAGAAGGGGACCCCAAAGCTGGATAGAAGCCCCCCACATATAATGACGGTGAGGTAAGAGGAAATGACAAACACAGAAATGAACCAGGTTTAGCACAGAGAGGCCCGCTTACTGATAGCAGAATAAAGAAAGGTAACTTATATGGTCAACAAAAACCCTATCAAAATCCACACTGGAAATTCAAGAACCCCCGAACCGTCTAACGGTCCGGGGGGAGAACACCAGCCCCCCTAGAGCTTCCAGCAAAGGTCAGGATATAGTTTTGGAACAAGCTGGACAAAAATACAAAACCAAAACAAATAGCAAAAAGCAAAAGGCAGACTTAGCTGATATAACTGGAACCAGGATCAGTAGACAAGAGCACAGCAGACTAGCTCTGATAACTACGTTGCCAGGCATTGAACTGAAGGTCCAGGGAGCTTATATAGCAACACCCCTAACTAACGACCCAGGTGCGGATAAAAGGAATGACAGAAAAACCAGAGTCAAAAAACTAGTAACCACTAGAGGGAGCAAAAAGCAAATTCACAACAGTACCCCCCCCTTAGTGAGGGGTCACCGAACCCTCACCACGACCACCAGGGCGATCAGGATGAGCGGCATGAAAGGCACGAACTAAATCGGCCGCATGAACATCAGAGGCGACCACCCAGGAATTATCCTCCTGACCATAGCCCTTCCACTTGACCAGGTACTGAAGCCTCCGCCTGGAGAGGCGAGAATCCAAGATCTTCTCCACCACGTACTCCAACTCGCCCTCAACCAACACCGGAGCAGGAGGCTCAGCAGAAGGAACTACAGGCACAATGTACCGCCGCAACAAGGACCTATGAAATACATTGTGAATAGCAAACGACACAGGAAGATCCAGACGAAAAGATACAGGATTAAGGATTTCCAATATCTTGTAAGGCCCAATAAAACGAGGTTTAAATTTGGGAGAGGAGACCTTCATAGGAACAAAGCGGGAAGAAAGCCATACCAAATCCCCAACGCGTAGTCGGGGACCCACACCGCGGCGGCGGTTGGCAAAGCGCTGAGCCTTCTCCTGTGACAACTTCAAGTTGTCCACCACATGATTCCAGATCTGCTGCAACCTATCCACCACAGAATCCACCCCAGGACAGTCAGAAGGCTCCACATGACCCGAAGAAAAGCGAGGATGGAAACCAGAGTTGCAGAAAAAAGGTGAAACCAAGGTGGCGGAACTAGCCCGATTATTAAGGGCAAACTCAGCCAACGGCAAGAATGTCACCCAATCGTCCTGATCAGCAGAGACAAAACACCTCAAATAAGCCTCCAAAGTCTGATTGGTTCGCTCCGTCTGTCCATTAGTCTGAGGATGGAAAGCAGACGAAAACGACAAATCAATGCCCATCCTACTACAAAAGGATCGCCAGAACCTGGAAACGAACTGGGATCCTCTGTCAGACACAATATTCTCAGGGATGCCGTGCAAACGAACCACGTTCTGGAAAAACACAGGAACCAGATCGGAAGAGGAAGGCAGCTTAGGCAAAGGAACCAAATGGACCATCTTGGAGAAGCGATCACATATCACCCAGATAACGGACATGCCCTGAGATAGCGGAAGATCAGAAATGAAATCCATGGAGATATGTGTCCAAGGTCTCTTCGGGACAGGCAAGGGCAAGAGCAAACCGCTGGCACGAGAACAGCAAGGCTTAGCTCGAGCACAAGTCCCACAGGACTGCACAAATGACCGCACATCCCTTGACAAGGAAGGCCACCAAAAGGACCTGGCCACCAGATCTCTGGTGCCAAAAATTCCCGGGTGACCTGCCAACACCGAGGAATGAACCTCGGAAATGACTCTGCTGGTCCACTTATCCGGGACAAACAGTCTGTCAGGTGGACAAGACTCAGGCCTATCAGCCTGAAATCTCTGCAACACACGTCGCAGATCCGGAGAAATAGCTGACAAGATAACTCCATCTTTAAGAATACCAACAGGATCAGCGACTCCAGGAGCATCAGGCACAAAGCTCCTAGAAAGAGCATCGGCCTTCACATTCTTTGAACCAGGTAAATACGAGACAACAAAATCAAAGCGGGAGAAAAACAATGACCAGCGGGCCTGTCTCGGATTAAGGCGTTTAGCAGACTCGAGATACATCAGATTTTTGTGATCAGTCAAGACCACCACACGATGCTTAGCACCCTCGAGCCAATGACGCCACTCCTCAAATGCCCATTTCATGGCCAACAACTCCCGATTGCCCACATCATAATTTCGCTCGGCAGGCGAAAACTTCCTAGAGAAAAAGGCACAAGGTTTCATAACAGAGCAACCAGGGCCTCTCTGCGACAAAACGGCCCCTGCCCCAATCTCCGAAGCATCCACCTCAACCTGAAAGGGAAGTGAGACGTCAGGCTGGCACAAAACAGGCGCCGAAGTAAACCGGCGTTTCAACTCCTGGAAAGCCTCCACGGCAGCAGGAGCCCAGTTAGCTACATCGGAGCCCTTCTTGGTCATATCCGTCAAAGGTTTCACAATGCTAGAAAAATTAGCGATAAAACGACGGTAGAAGTTAGCGAAGCCCAAGAACTTCTGAAGACTCTTAACTGACGAGGGCTGAGTCCAATCAAGAATAGCTCGGACCTTGACTGGGTCCATCTCCACAGCAGAAGGGGAAAAAATGAACCCCAAAAAGGGAACCTTCTGTACACCAAAGAGACACTTTGAGCCCTTGACAAACAAAGAATTTTCACGCAAAATTTTAAAGACCAACCTGACCTGCTCCACATGCGAATCCCAATTATCAGAAAAAAACAAAATATCATCCAGATAAACAATCAAAAATTTATCCAGATACTTCCGGAAAATGTCATGCATTAAGGACTGAAAAACTGAAGGCGCATTGGAGAGACCAAAAGGCATCACCAAGTACTCAAAATGACCTTCGGGCGTATTGAATGCGGTTTTCCATTCATCACCTTGCTTAATGCGCACAAGGTTGTACGCACCACGAAGGTCTATCTTGGTGAACCACTTGGCACCCTTAATCCGGGCAAACAAGTCAGACAACAGCGGTAAAGGATACTGAAATTTGACAGTGATCTTATTTAAAAGCCGATAATCAATACAAGGTCTCAAAGATCCGTCCTTTTTTGCCACAAAAAAGAATCCCGCACCAAGAGGGGAAGAAGACGGACGAATATGTCCTTTCTCTAGAGACTCCTTGATATATGAACGCATAGCGGTATGTTCAGGTACCGACAGATTAAACAGTCTTCCCTTAGGAAATTTACTGCCTGGGATCAAATCTATAGCACAGTCACAGTCCCTATGAGGAGGCAGTGCACTGGACTCAGACTCACTGAAGACGTCCTGATAATCAGACAAATACTCCGGAACTTCCGAAGGCGTAGAAGAAGCAATAGACACAGGCAGGGAATCCCCATGAATACCACGACAGCCCCAACTTGAGACTGACATAGCCTTCCAGTCCAGGACTGGATTATGGGTCTGTAACCATGGCAGCCCTAAAACAACCAAATCATGCATTTTATGTAAAACCAGGAAACGTATCACCTCGCGGTGTTCAGGAGTCATGCACATGGTAACCTGTGTCCAATACTGCGGTTTATTTGCAGCCAATGGTGTAGCATCAATACCCCTAAGAGGAATAGGATTTTCTAATGGTTCAAGAGTAAAACCACAGCGCTTAGCAAATGAGAGATCCATGAGACTCAGGGCAGCACCTGAATCTACAAACGCCATGACAGGATAAGATGACAGTGAGCAAATCAAAGTTACAGACAGAATAAATTTAGGTTGCAAATTACCAACGGTGACAGGACTAACAACCTTAGCTATACGTTTAGAGCATGCTGAGATAACATGTGTAGAATCACCACAGTAGTAGCACAAGCCATTCCGGCGTCTATGAATTTTCCGCTCATTTCTAGTCAGGATTCTATCACATTGCATTAAATCAGGTGTCTGTTCAGACAACACCATGAGGGAATTTGCGGTTTTTCTATCACATTGCACCGAATTAGGTGTCTGTTCAGACAACACCATGAGGGAATTTGCGGTTTTGCGCTCCCGCAACCGCCGGTCAATTTGAATAGCCAGTGCCATAGTATCATTCAGACCTGTGGGAATGGGAAAACCCACCATAACATTCTTAATGGCTTCAGAAAGGCCATTTCTAAAATTAGCGGCCAGTGCACACTCGTTCCAATGTGTCAGCACGGACCATTTCCGAAATTTTTGGCAATACACTTCAGCCTCGTCCTGCCCCTGAGACATAGCCAGCAAGGCCTTTTCTGCCTGAATCTCAAGATTGGGTTCCTCATAAAGTAAACCGAGCGCCAGAAAAAACGCATCAAGATCAGCCAATGCCGGATCTCCTGGCGCCAGCGAAAAAGCCCAATCCTGAGGGTCGCCCCGTAAGAACGAAATAACAATTTTTACTTGCTGAGCAGAATCTCCAGATGAACAGGGTCTCAGGGACAAAAACAATTTACAATTATTCACGAAATTCCTAAACTTAAACCTGTCTCCGGAAAACAGTTCAGGAATCGGTATTTTAGGTTCTGACCTAGGATTTCTGATAACATAGTCTTGTATGCCCTGCACACGAGTAGCCAGCTGGTCCACACTTGTAATCAAGGTCTGGACATTCATATCTGCAGCAAGCATAGCCACTCTGAGGTAAAGGGGAAGAAGAAAAAAAAAAAAAACTCAGAATCTTCTTTCTTATAATCCCTCTTCTGCAATGCATTAAACATTTAATCAAGGCCTGGCAAACTGTTATGACCCCAATGGCGAGGGTCTCAGAGGAACGTGGAAGTCTGCAGAATACAAAAATCCAGCTCATAGGGCAGTGGTAACTGGGTTGACCATATATCTACTCCTAACGCCAACACTAGAAGTAGCCGGGGATCATTCCTACGTTGATTCTAGATGACACGCGCCAGCCGGAGAATCTAGCTACCCCTAGTAGAGGAAAACAAAGACCTTTCTTGCCTCCAGAGAAGGGGACCCCAAAGCTGGATAGAAGCCCCCCACATATAATGACGGTGAGGTAAGAGGAAATGACAAACACAGAAATGAACCAGGTTTAGCACAGAGAGGCCCGCTTACTGATAGCAGAATAAAGAAAGGTAACTTATATGGTCAACAAAAACCCTATCAAAATCCACACTGGAAATTCAAGAACCCCCGAACCGTCTAACGGTCCGGGGGGAGAACACCAGCCCCCCTAGAGCTTCCAGCAAAGGTCAGGATATAGTTTTGGAACAAGCTGGACAAAAATACAAAACCAAAACAAATAGCAAAAAGCAAAAGGCAGACTTAGCTGATATAACTGGAACCAGGATCAGTAGACAAGAGCACAGCAGACTAGCTCTGATAACTACGTTGCCAGGCATTGAACTGAAGGTCCAGGGAGCTTATATAGCAACACCCCTAACTAACGACCCAGGTGCGGATAAAAGGAATGACAGAAAAACCAGAGTCAAAAAACTAGTAACCACTAGAGGGAGCAAAAAGCAAATTCACAACAGTCAGGCCACCGTGACAGCCCCCCGAACCGAAGGACCCGGTGCCGAGTACCCCATTGCCCTTACGTGGGGGCGATCCACTCCCATCTGGCCAAACTGTGCTCACATTGCCCGTACGAGCTTGTACACCCCTCAAAGGAGTGGAAGTCCAGATAGATCCAACCTTAATGGACCAGATACCCTCGGGACTCCTCATTGCCCGGACACTAGCTGTCATCTATGATGGTAACGTTGTGGTGCGGTGCGTCAACCTGGGGAAAGACAATCTTACTCTCCCGCCTAAGAGTGCAATGGCACAGGTGCTGAGAATGCTGGAAGAGTTGATGCAGCCAGAGGCTGTCCAGTTGGCAGTAAAACAAGGAGATGCATGGACTGTAGCCGTTACAATAATCCCAGGGCACCCGCCTTGAAGCATGAAGCAGGGGCCCTGACTAGTGATGAGCGAGTATAGTCATTGCTCGAGATTTCCCGAGTGCTCGGAGATTTAGTTTTTGTTGACGCAGCTGCATGATTTACATCTGTTAGCCAGCATAAGTACATATGGGGGTTGCCTGGTTGCTAGGGAATCCCCACATGTAATCAAGCTGGCTAACAGATGTAAATCATTCAGCTGCAGCAAGGAAAACTAAATCTCCGAGCACTAAAAAATACTGGGAGGACACCCGAGCATGCTCGGGAAATCTCGAGTAACGAGTATACTCGCTCATCACTAGCCCTGACTCATGGAGAAAATGCAGCCTAACTTGACAGGACTCTCACCGCCACAGGTGCAACAGGTGGAAGCGGTACTGGAGCGTTTACCTATTTTGTTACATTACAACTTATGTTTAAAAATATTTTTGTAATTTGATTTGTGTGTGGTGCATAAGCACTAAATAGTCTAATTTGGTGAAGTGAAGTGAGAAAAATATGGGCATCAATTAAATTTATGGGATCCAATAACTAAAAATTGCTATGTGTGTATGTATTCACCCTTTTTGCAATGACAACCCTAAAAATTCCTGATGGAAGCAATCACCATCATAAGTCACATGCTTACTGCAATATGCAAATTGCCTCTTCTGAGAAAAAGAGGACTTAAACTCTATATCTCCACCTGTTGGAAGTAGCGATCCTACAAGTCACAGTCAATCCTTTAACGAGTCGTGCAATATGACTTTGGATAAAAGCCAAATCAGTATCTCAATTCGCAGACATGGTGTTTCGGGCTGTTGGCCCTCATCAGTGCGAAGCATGAGAACTAATTTGGCTAGGTGAGAGGCTCTGGACTGGGGTCTAAGGGGTAACATTTCTCCTTATGGAGAGTGACATACCATCTCTGGCTTGTCAAGGTAAGGAGGCTTATTCACCGTGCAATGCTCCTCTGGGAAATTAAATATTCAAATTGCCTCTTCTGAGAAAAAGAGGACTTAAACTCTATAGTGCCACCTGTTGGAAGTAGCGATCCTACATGTCATAATCAACCCTTTAACGAGTCGTGCAATATGACTTAGGATAAAAGCCAAATCAGTATCTCAATTCGCAGATTATAGCCAGAATTCTAGTGGCTATACAGCCGACCTTGAGCACATGCTGACACAGACCACACAGTTGTAGAGTTCATACACACATGAACATAGGTTGCTACTAGCACACTGATGTGCGCCTCTGAGAACCTTTTATACAAAAAGCTCAAGTCCAGTCAGATAGGACCTTGCCCATGGACCAATCCAGAGCTGCCACATTATCAGAGAGGCTGATTACTGACCACCAATGAGAGGTCACCACATCACGAGCATGCTCAGTAGGGTGATTTCTGGACTTAGTCTCCAGAGTGTTCGCTCGCCGCTGACTACCACTGGTTACCGTAGGCTTGGCTGAAGAGCCAGCAGTAACCAGACGAATAGCATGAGCCAGAGCAAGACACTGGGACCTATGTCTATGCTCAGCAGCACCCGCAGTGGTCAAAGCCGAATGGGAGACCGTAGATAATAATAATAATCTTTACTTTTATATAGCACAAACATATTCCGCAGCGCTTTACAGTTTCTTGCACACATTATCATCGCTGTCCCTGATGGGGCTTACAATCTAAATTCCCTATCAGTATGTCTTTGGAATGTGGGAGGAAACAGGAGTACCTGGAGGAAACCCACGCAAACACGGGGAGAATATACAAACTCCTTGAAGATGTTGTCCTTGATGCAGGCAAGGCTTAGGATCTACCCCATGCATTGGGAGAATTCCGATGCCTAACACATGGTACCACAACAAACCTGCCAAGAGAGGGCCGCCCATCAAAACTCTCAGCCTGGGCATGGAGGGCATTAATCAGAGAGACAGCACAGAGACCAAAGGTAACCATGAAGGGACTGCAGAGTTCCCAAGCAGAGACTGGATTATCTATCCATACGACGACAACACGCCGTACACTCCATAGAGGTTTTATGGAAGAGTGGGCAGAAAAAAAGCCTTTACTTACACACAAAAATTGTAAGGCTCATTTTTAGTTTGCCAAAAGATAGTCTCCCCAAATTTATGGAGAAAGGTGCTGTGGTCTGATGAGACCAAAACTTAACTTTTTGGCCACAAAGGAAAATGCTGTCTGGCGCGAAACCAACACAGCTCATAACCTCAAAAATACCATTGTTAGAATCTGTTTTTGACCATCCGTCATCTTGTTGTGGTTTTATGGCTGCTGGTCTTTTTCCCCTGGTGCTGGGTTGTCTTAGGTCAGGTGATTGCATCACTCTTTATTACCCAGCACTTGCCTTCCAGTCCTTGCTGGACAACAGTGTTAATCTGCTAGAGTTCTGGCTAGGTGCTTTGATAGCTTTCTGTGATTGATATTGTGCAGTTCTGGGACCCCCGGTTCTGCTGTCTTTAGTTTCTGTTTTCTGTTGGTTTTTGCAGCCTTCTCTGTATTTTCTATTAGGAGGTGACCTGTTTTTATACCCAGTCCTTAGTTCTTTTAGGGACCTCCTTCCCCCTATCTATAGGTCTTCGCTTGAGATTAACCTAGGATCGTTGGTGGGTCTATTCGCAAGGAATGGGTCGCCCACTCCATCGCAGAGTATCAGCCTAGTCTCAGTGTAGGGTCAGTTTTCCCCCTTCTATTCTAGTTCTGTGTTGCAGCTCCGTAACAGTTTGTCCAGCCACACATATTAAAAAAAAAAAAATCCTTTCCCGGATTCCTTCAATATGTGCAGCATCCAAGAACTTGCTCATTGCTTGCAAGGGTTAACTTTGGAAGTAGCCGACCTGCAACAGCACTTGAGTAATTACTCTGGAGCATGCTCTGAAGAACCTAAGGTAGGATTACCTGAGTTTTTTTCTGGTAAACGGCAGGAATTTTTTACATTTAAAAATGCATGTTTAATATATTTTCAGCTTAGACCCAGATTCTCAGGGAGTGAATTACAGCGTGTGGGGATTATTATGTCTTTATTGCGAAGTGAACCCCAAATCTGGGCATTTTCATTACATCCTGATGATCCTTGTTTGACATCAGTAGAAGCTTTTTTTCTGCTATGGGGTTGTTATATGATGATCCTGATCGGGTCACATCAGCTGAGGCAGAGCTCAGACAGCTTAAACAGGGTTCTGCTGATGCTGAGAGTTATTGCACCCAGTTCAGACGATGGTCCGCAGGAGGAATGAACCAGCGCTCAAGAGTCAGTTTTTAGCAGGTTTGAGTGAAAGAGTTAAAGATTTGCTCATTGCATGTCCTGCACCTCATACTTTGGAAACTGCTATGCGGTTAGCTATCCGCGTGGATAGAAGATTGAGAGGCAGATAGAATGGAAAGAAGGCTCTTATAATGCCGGGCCCAGTCTCTCAGGATACCCCCGTCGACAGCGAGGAACCGATGCAACTTGGGGCGATGTCCTCCCCTTCCCAGAAGAGGGAGAAGAGGTTCTCCGAAGGGCTATGCTTGTATTGTGGTAAGGTTGACCATTTTATTAAGCAATGTGAGGTTCGCATAAGGAAAGAAAAAAAAAGGTCAGTAGGAGTAACACTCCAGTTCGTATTGCGTTTTTACGGTCCGCAGGAGGTTTTTTTTCTGGTAATACCACATATCATGGTCATTCCATTGATTTTCAGGTAATGGTGGATTGTGGTTCTGCACTTAATTTGATTGATCAACAATTCTTAGACAAATATAAGTTTGGTTCTGAACCACTGTCATCTCCTATTCCTGTTGTGGCTATGATAACACTCCTCTGGAACATGGGTATATTTCTCGAAAAGTTACCTGGTTCCCACTTATTGTGAATATGGAACATCAGGAGTGTATAGACTTGTTTGTCCTTGCTAAATTACCTTGCCCAGTCATCCTGGGTTTACCCTGGTTAAAAATGCACAATCCTTTGCTGGACTGGTGGTCTAGTGTTATAAGGTCCTGGGGTCAGGGGTGTTATGGTAATTGTTGTAATGTTCACATTGCTGCTGTTGTGAAGTAGGGGCTACCTGAAGCCATTCAGGATTTCTGGTGGGTATCTTCGGAGGTTGAGTCGCAAGCTCTACCACCCAATAGAGATTATGACTGCACTATTGAGTTCATCCCAGCCACACATCCTAAGAGTCGTTTATTTAATCTGACGATTCTCTAGAGGGAGGCCTTAAAGGAATACCTACAGACTAGTTTAGCTGCAGTCTAAGTCCCCTGTGGCTGTTGGATTCTTTTTTGTCAAAAAGAAGGATGGGGGCCTTAGGCCATGTCTGGATATTCGGGAGATTAATAGGATCACAGTGCGCAATCCTTACCCGTTGCCGCTAATTCCAGATTTGTTTAAATAACTAACTGGAGCGAAGTGGTTTTCTAAGATTGACCTTCGTGGGGCATATAATTTGCTGCGGGTGAAGGAGGCTGATGAATGGAAGACAGCCTTTAATACCCCAGAAGGACATTTTGAGTGTCTGGTAAAGCCTTTTGGCCTTACCAATGAGCCTGCGTTTTTTCAAAATTTCATTAATGACATTCTGAGGTCGTTGATCGGTAGGAGTGCTATTGTTTATTTGGATGATATTTTGATCTATTCACCTGATCTGGAGTCGCATTGGCAGAGAGTCCGCGAAGTTCTACAGATTTTGAGCGAAAACTCACTCTTTGCTAAATTGGAGAAGTGCGAGTTTGCAGTACAGAAAATGAGTTTTTTTGGGGTACCTTGTCTCCAGTGATGGGTTTGAGATGGACCCGGTGAAGGTTCAAGCAGTGCTTGAGTGGCCTAGGCCTAAATGTTTGAAGTCGGTTCAGAGATTTTTAGGGTTTGCTAATTATTACAGAAAATTCATAAAGAATTTTTCTGTGATCGCTAAACCTACATTACAGACCAAAAGGTTTGAACACGTAGAGAAAAGAAAAAGGTCTAAAAGACCGAAGGGAAAAAAATGATAACTTTGTGAAACATATATTCCCATAAAAACACAATATTTTTAATTATAATTAGTTAAAAATCACCTTACTCAGTGCACATAGTATACAGCATAAGTTAATATTAATAGCCTGTCATTATTAATAACCTGTCATATCCCTATGTTTACCTGCTGGCCCTATCTAACAGTGGAGGTTGGCACCCTAAAAACGATTTTTTGGAGCCCCACTCCGCGACGGCTGTCCCAGACTAGCCCTGATAAATCCTAAGAAATACTATAGGTGGGAAAACAATAAGCAAAAAGTAAGAGATGAAGAGATAGTACTTAACAGGAAAAACACAGGCTATTTTGAAAGAAACCTCCTCATCTTAGATATAACATACCACTCTTGTTATTCAGGAAATTGAGATTACTCCAATATATATATAAAACGAAAATAACCCTCAGCAAATAGACAAGGTGTGTACAAAAAGAGGTGTTACAACAAAGCTTCATAGCATGGTTCAGAGATTCTGAAACATCTAATGTTCACAGCGATTTCAAGAAAAATTTGCAAATAGTGTGCCTTAGTGCCAATAAGAAAAATATAGGCTATAATGTAAGCCTCTAATACCCAACATTTTAACAAACACACAGAGTGTGCATTGATATCAAGAGAACAGTACAACTGTCTCACAGCCTTAGATATACACTATTTTCACACACACACAAAATGTGAATTGATGTTAGAAAAGGTACACAAACATCACACAGCTGGGGATTAGCCCAAACTTATCTTCCAGCCTCGACTCGTTTCCCCGTCCATACGGTTCATCAGGAGACCTTCTGTCTCTGCATCCGGACACCTCATATCTATGGACTAGCTGGTTCTATACTGTGCCTCCTGATGAAATCCCACTTATTAAACCTGACAGGGCACACCTGTGAAGTGAAAACCATTCCCGGTGACTACCTCTTGAAGCTCATCAAGAGAATGCCAAGAGTGTGCAAAGCAGTCATCAAAGCAAAAGGTCGCTACTTTGAAGAACCTAGAATATAAGACATATTTTCAGTTGTTTCACACTTTTTTGTTAAGTATATAATTCCACATGTGTTAATTCATAGTTTTGATGCCTTCAGTGTGAATGTACAATTTTCATAGTCATGAAAATACAGAAAAATCTTTAAATGAGAAGGTGTGTCCAAACTTTTGGTCTGTACTGTATATATATATATATATATATATATATATATATATATATATATATACAGTATATATACAGTATATATACCGTGTTCCAAATTATTATGCAAATTTGATTTAAGTGTCATAATGATTTAATTGTTTTGTTTTTCAAATAAACTCATGGATGGTATTGTGTCTCAGGACTCAATGTATCACTGAAATCAATCTTAAACACATGTGATAATTAGTTTTCCAGGTTATTCTAATTAAAAGAAAACTACTTAAAAATGATGTTCCACATTATTAAGCAGGCCACAGGTTTCAAGCAATATGGAAAATAAAAAGGATCTCTCTGCTGCTGAAAAGCGTTAACTAGTGCAATGCCTTGGACAAGGTATGAAAACATTAGATATTTCATGAAAACTTAAGAGTGATCATCATACTGTGAAGAGATTTGTGACCGAAACAGAGCACAGACAGAGTTCATGCAGATAAAGGCATAATGAGGAAGGTTTCTGCAAGTTCATTGGATTAAGAGAGCAGCTGCCAAAAAGCCATTACAAACCAGAAAACAGATATTTGAAGCTGCTGGTGCCTCTGGAATCTCTCGAACCTCAAGGTGTAGGATCCTTCAAAGGCTTGCTGTGGTGCATAAATCTACTATTCCGCCACCCCTAAACAGTGTTCACAGGCAGAAATGGTTGCAGTGAGCCCAGACATACATGAAGACTAATTTTCAAACAGTCTTGTTTACTGATGAGTGTCGAGCAACCCTGGATGGTCCAGATGGATGGAGTAGTGGATGGCCACAATGTCCCGACAAGGCTGCAACGTCAGCAAGGGGGTGGAGGAGTCATGTTTTGGGCCGGAATCATGGGGAAACAGCTGGTAGGGCCCTTTAAGGTTCCTGAAGGTGTGAAAATGACCTCTGCAAAGTAAATAGAGTGTCTGACTGACAACTTTCTTCCATGGTATAAAAAACAGAAACGTGCCACCAGGATCCTAATCATCTTTATGCATGACAATGCACCATCTCATGCTGCAAAGAATACTTCTGAGTCATTGGCTGATATGGGCATAAAAGGAGATAAACTCATGGTGTGGCCACCATCTTCCCCTGACCTCAACAATATAGAGAACTTTTGGATTATCATCAAGCAAAAGATCTATGAGGGTGGGAGGCAGTTCACATCAAAACAGCAGCTCTGGGAGGCTATTCTGACTTCATGCAAAGAAATACAAGCAGAAACTCTCCAAAAACTCACAAGTTCAATGGATGCAAGAGTTGTGAAGGTGATATCAAAGAAGGGGTCCTATGTTAACATGTGACTTGGCCTGTTAGGATGTTTTGGAGTTAGATAGCTTTTTTGCTCAGTGAATGTGACCTCCTAATGCTGCAAATTACACAAATGAGCATTTTCAGTTGTTTAAAACATATTAAATGTTTAGAAATTCTACTGTGCCTAATCATTTGGAACAGTGCATTTTGAGTTTTTATTCATTTTGGAGATTATCCTGTTATTAGAGGTTTCTTCAATAAAATTCGATGTATAATCTAACGGGTGATGACTTTTATTAGACTGACTGTCATTTGCACCGACCATTTAGGAAAATCCAAGAAAAATATTATTTGCATAATAATTTGGTACATGGTGTAAAACCATGCGGAGTTTAAACTGCATTTTCTGCCAAGAGAGGCAGAATCTGCATAGAATTTTACAAAATCAAATCCACAACGTGCGCACATAGCCTAAAGGTGGAAATTGTTCTGAAATGTTTCTTCATGGTATAAAAAATGGCATTTTAATAGGAGAGTGCAGACTTTTTATATTCACTGTATATCTATCTTCTGCAAATATTGGAGTAGAGTAATAATACTACTTCTCAAAATGCAGTGACTGACTACGTATTTTTGGGGGTAATAGAAGAAGACATTCACACTAGACATGAAAGATTTACTCTAATGTGGGTGCAGTAGTGGAACAGCATTGTAAATAAAAACGTGCGAATGTGAATTTAGCTAGTTTAGTATAAAGAATCCTTTCAGCGTCAATAGACACCATGAATGTGGCCAGGACAGAGTTACAACTTAATGAGATTGAGGGGAAGTGCACAGGGTCAGGCCTCATCTCACTGCCTCTGTCATGCTAATGAGTTGGGCAGCCTGCAGCTGAAGAACTGCTGGAATTTATATTTGCATTTCATTAACTTGGAAGGAAATTGACCCAGATGGTTCTCAAAGGCAGTAGAAGACTGGCAAGGGATCCCGGGCTGCACACTTTCATAGGGTCTGTACGTGTTGAGCCATCCCTCTATGTGGCCAACACATAAAAGATTAAAGCAGCGTAAAGAAATTGATTTCATGATTTTTAGATAATTTCCCCAAGATTTTAGTTGAGGCCCGCAAAGGTAATTTAATCAGCATGGGGATCAAAAGTAATTTAGAAATGCAGAAACAAATATATTGAAAGAGATGGGGGATTCTTTAGCAGTTGCTGGTGGGAACCAGACCTAATTAGGGTAAAGTCTAAAAAAAAACCTAAATGATGTTAATGAAGACAGGCATGAACTCTTAATGGAGAACCTGGCGTCCTTCCTCGTATTAGAAGATTGATTACCAAATAAATTCATCTGCATTAGACTTAATCAAATTAAATGTTTGATGCACTTCTGGTCAAGGGACATATGTGTTCATTGTGCACTTCTGTGCAGGTTTTGTTTGCTGTTATTGTGTTGTGGTGTTAAGTGCAAAAGTCAATGACAAATGGTCCATTCAGTGTGGTGCTTTGATGAGCGCAAGGTAAGTTTATGATGAGTAAAATGAGTAGAAAAAAAAATTGTAATAAGGTTGGTAAAATACTATACATGGGGGGTAGCTATAGAGGGTACAAAAAATGTTACCTCTGTCCCAAATGAGAAGACCAGCACTATAAAGATAGTTGGGGATTCTTGTTCCTCTTTTTACATTGGGGCTTATGAGCTTCATGTTGCTACTATGAAATGTTTTTACATACAATTATAATCAAACAACAGCTATAATCTTGGTCCTACTGGAAAGTTTCCCTAGCTACTTACGAAGATGTCACTTTGCCTCAGCATGTCCTGAAATGTTTTGGTGCCATCTCTACAAGGAACTGCTCCAGACTCTGTCATAAGGTGTCTGTGTCTAGCCAGGTATTCTGGTGCGACTAGGATCTGTAGTGGTGACCTACACAGCTTCCCAGGCCAGCATAGTGCTGGTAGTTGGCAGTCATACTTTGCTCCTGGTGCCTCAGTGTTTATTTTCTGTTCTGATCTTGATATTGACCCATCTTGTGACACTGACTTAATTTCTTCTATATCTCTTCTGATTCTGACACTGACTAGCCTGACCTTGATTGATCACCTGGTAGCTCACCCCAGTTGTAAGGCTTATAATGGTTTTGTCTCCCAATTTTGTTCTTGATACCTTTCTCCTCTTAAGCCCCCGTCTCACATAGCGAGATCGCTAGCGAGATCGCTGCTGAGTCACAAGTTTTGTGACGCAACAGCGACCTCAGTAGCGATCTCGCTATGTGTGACACGTACCAGCGATCAGGCCCCTGCTGTGAGATCGCTGGTTGTGTCGGAATGGCCTGGACCTTTTTTTGGTCGTTGAGGTCCCGCTGACATCGCTGAATCGGTGTGTGTGACACCGATCCAGCGATGTCTTCACTGGTAACCAGGGTAAACATCGGGTTACTAAGCGCAGGGCCGCGCTTAGTAACCCGATGTTTACCCTGGTTACCAGCGTAAATGTAAAAAAAAACAAACAGTACATACTCACCATCTGATGTCCGTCAGGTCCCTTGCCGTCTGCTTCCTGCTCTCACTGAGATCCGGCCGTACAGTGAGAGCGCAGCACAGCAGTGACGTCACCGCTGCGCTCTGCTCTCACTGTACGGCGGCTCAGTCAGAGCAGGAAGCAGACGGCAAGGGACCTGACGGACACCGAAAGGCGAGTATGTAGTGTTTGGTTTTTTTTGGTAACCAGGGTAAACATCGAGTTACTAAGCGCGGCCCTGCGCTTAGTAACCCGATGTTTACCCTGGTTACCCGGGTGCTGCAGGGGGACTTCGGCATCGTTGAAGACAGTTTCAACGATGCCGAAGTCGTTCCCCTGATCGTTGGTCGCTGGAGAGAGCTGTCTGTGTGACAGCTCCCCAGCAACCACACAACGACTTACCAACGATCACGGCCAGGTCGTATCGCTGGTCGTGATCGTTGGTAAATCGCTATGTGTGCCGGGGCCTTTACTGACGTGCCTTAAACTCATTTCTCCGGCCAGCAGCTACTTTGTGGACACAACCCAGTGGACTCTGAATAAAGTCCAGATTCCAGCATAAAGATTAAAGGGTTATGGTCAGGGTTCCTCTAGGTTCTGCTAGTTGGAGTGGCTTTAGCCAAGTCTGTCTGAGGTAGCCTTTTGGGCTGACGGCATCTGACAGACTATGTGGTTTGGTGTGAAATTATCAGGCTTCATACTCTGACAGGAGTTTTTTATGCCATGTGCATCTACATGTGGCAACCAAGAGGTCGTGATGTGAATTGCAACATGTGGAAAGTTTTGCTAGCAGAATGCGATATTGTACTGAATTTATATCTTGAGAAATTGGAGTCTTTAATTACACTAGTGGAAGGTTTTTATATGTTTCTTTGTGATTTGAGGAGTAAAATTCAAGAGTATTTGCCTACAGTATGTCAACAATAAAATAGAAATTAATATAATATCGATGTGGCAAGTATATCCTACTCATTACATACAGTGGATAAACAAAAAATCCGAAAATCCCCAGTATGTGTGACCAGGTATTGCACATCCACCTCCTATTGATTTGAATACTGGAAATTCTGCTGTGTTTATCTTTCCAAGCAAAGTGGATGTGATTTCATGAAAATTGTGCCCTATGTGACTAAGATGCATCTGAACTGTATGGTGTGGTGTTTGTTTTTTTTTCAGAATGAACAAAAACCACCAATTTAGTTATTGTTTTTATTTTATTTTCTACATGGTTCACTATGCGGTAAAAGTGATAAGACTGATTTATTCTTTCAGTCAGTACAATTATAGCGATACCAGATTTAAATGTGTTTTATGCTTTGCTACTTTTGAACACTCAAAATAATATTTTACAAAAATTAATTTGTTTTTGCATAGCCATATTCTGAGAGTAACTTTTTTTTTTTTTCACTGAACGAGCCAGATGTTCTTCTCATTGATGGCATTTTGTATATAAGACTTTTTGATTGCTTTATATTCAAATATTTCTGTATGCCAGTAGGATGAAATAGCTGCATTTCTGGCCTGGTTTTATTATTCCATTGCATTTAAGTTGGTATAGAGATCTTTCGGCCTACAGGTTAACCGGTTGATATGCATGTGACTACACTGTGGAATTCAACTCTGCACATGTTGCAGCGACTGTGGCAGCAGCGCAGAGACCTGGTGCAGTATGACATTTTGAATAGCCTGGCACAATGCAGTGTGGACGTGGTCCAATTCACACTTGCAGAGTGGACACAGATGAAGGACCTCTGCACCCTTCTGCACGTTTTCAAAATGGCTACTAAGATGGTTAGCGCTGACGATGCCATCATATGCATCAATATTACTGTATCCTACAGTACATGCTGCAATACACTTTGAATAGTCTGCGAGAGGAGGTGGTTGTTGTTCCAGGGGAAGAGGAGGATGCGGAAGGGTTAACAATATCTCTAGTTCCGGTCTGTCATCTCACAGGCGGTTGCCAAGGGAGGAACAAATGGAGATGGACGAGGAGAAGGAAGAGGCGATGGACACGCAACAGTAGGGAAATGAAGAGGATAATTATTCCCTCTCTGTTGTCCTTGGTTGCAGGTGGGGATGGAAGAAGCAGCTTGAGTGTTATCCCACCACCAACACACACCTCTGGCTGAGGCGACTGGACCCTCAGGGGCACCGCATATACTCTCTATTAAGCCCTTCACCCTGAAACCTGTTTTCACCTACTTGTCCATGCCAAATTTTCCAATTCTGATCAGTGTCACTTCATGAGGTAATAACTCTGGAACGCTTCTACAGATCCCACTGATTGCTTTTTCGTGACTCATTATACTTTATTCTTTACCACAAATTGGGTGAAAATTTAGAATATTTCATACTTTTCAAACTTTTAATTCATATGAAAAAAAGCAGGATGAGTCCAGCTGATAAAAAAGCTTGTGTCAGGACTCTGAACATTTTTTACCTTTTGTGCATTACTGCCCTTTTCCAACATGGCGTCTTTGGTCTCATGTGCACTTGTCTTCCTGCTATAAAACTCCACCCCAGCCTTCAGTCTGTGCTAGATTATTCTGCTTTGCATCCAGCTCCTGATTACTCCCTGGCCTTGCACCTGCACCTGCACCTGCTCCTGTGAACCTGTGTTGGAGATCCTGCCACTCTGCTCTGAGTTCCTGCTGCATACACCAGTGTTCAGTAATTCTCCTTCATCTGCTGCTCGTGTTACTTCCATCTGCATTTGCTGGACATGTAAGCTGTTTGCTGCTCTGCAAAACCTGAGACTATTAACCAGGCCTCCCTGGTTGAGCTAAGATATGATTTGAACTGCCTTATAGCATATCTATCTGTGTCTGGACTAAGTCAAGGATCTATTCGTGTCAAGTTTCCTCAAGAATAACTGTGCGCATAGACATTTGCCTTACTGAGCGTAGGCAGGGGGAAATTTGCTGCATATAATATAACCATATTTCTAACTTTTCCCTTCCTTCCAAAGAGCCTGCAGGTAAAACATCTCGGGAAGTGGAGGAGGTGCCCATGCAAATTGATTCCGTTCAGAGACGCGAGATCAATGAGCGCCAGGAGCATCGCCTTCGTGAAAGTCTATGTTTCTACTGCAGCCAGTTTGACCACTTCTTGATCAATTGTCCTAAGTGTCCTAGACGGCCTAACAAGGTGCTAGCAGCAATAGGGGAGTATGACAACTGTGATGATGAATCTGACATCTCTGAATGTAGCCTGCCTTTAAACGCTGTATTCCATTCACTTTCTATGACTTCACCCCCCAAGGAGCTGAAGGAAAAGAACTCACTGTTCTCTCCCTATTAAGATCCTGTGTTCAGGACAGTGGATTTCCAGTTCAGCTATGATTGACTGGTGCAGGTGGCAATTTCATGGATATCGCATTTGCCAAGGAACATGGTATTAAAATTCAGCAAAGAGCCTCTCCAATTACCATGGAAACAGTGGATGGGTCACCTTTAATCTCTGGGCCTGTGGATCAGGAGACCCGTACCCCTTGAAATTTTGTTGGAGCCTAATCATCAGGAGCAACTTTCTTTCTTGCTAATTTCTTCTCATTTTCCTGTGACTTTAGGCATTCCTTGGTTGCGTCTCCAGAACCCAATTATCAACTGGGAGACAAAGGAGATTATTTTTCCAACAAGGAGCAACTCAGCGTTAACAGAAGCTGTCCCTGAGTCCACGGCTACGGAACCACATGTACAGGTATTTTCTTTACCACCAGCATATAAAGAGTTCTCTGACCTCTGTGACAAGAAGAATGCAGATCAGCTTCCTCCACACAGGCATTATGACTGTTCCATTGAGTTGCTTCCTGGGGCAGATATTCCTTTTGGTCACGTATACCCTTTGGCGGCACCTGAGCTTCAAGCCTTAAAGGAGTATATTGATGAAAATCTGGCCAAAGGCTTCATACGTCCTTCTTCCTCAACAGCAGGGGCACCCATTTTTTTTGTAAAGAAGAAGGATGGGACCCTGAGACCCTGTGTTGACTATCGGGAACTCAATAAGGTAACCGTACGAAACCGTTACCCTTTGCCTCTGATTCCCGAATTACTGGAAAGAGTCCGCCATGCTAAGGTGTTCTTTAAGCTGGATCTTCATGGGGCTTATAATTTGGTGCGTATTCGTCCAGGGGATGAGTGGAAGACAGCATTCAGATGCCGGTATGGACACTTTGAATCTCTTGTGATGCCCTTCGGGCTTTGTAACGCCCCTGCAGCATTTCAACACCTTGTTAATGACATCTTCAGAGATTTGTTGGACCAGTTTGTGGTGATCTATTTGGACGATATACTAATCTTTTCTGACTCTCTACAGGAACATGAAGAACATGTCAAAACTGTTTTAAGACGTCTGAAAGAGAACCAACTGTATATCAAGCCGGAGAAATGCGAGTTCCATCGTTCTGAGATACAGTTCTTGGGTTATATCATCTCTCCCCAGGGGCTGAACATGCAATCTGGTAAGATTCAGGCTATCCTTGACTGGCCGGCACCCAAGAACGTTAAGGAGGTCCAACGTTTTATTGGTTTTGCAAATTTCTACAGACGCTTCATTCAAAATTTTTCTGATATTGTCCGTCCCATTACTTCCTTGACAAAGAAGGAAAAGCCCTTTAAGTGGTCATCACAGGCTCAAGAAGCTTTTGATCGACTGAAGATCTGTTTCACATCAGCACCGCTGTTTATACACCCAGATTCAACACATCCTTTCATTGTGGAGATGGATGCTTCTGATAATGCTTTGGGGGCTATTCTCTCCCAAAGAACTGGAGAGAAGGGTCTGCTACATCCTTGTGCTTTCTTTTCCCGTAGACTAACCTCAGCAGAGAAGAATTACAACGTGGGAGACAAGGAATTGCTGGCTATTATTGCGGCTTTCAAAGAATGGAGGCATCATCTGCAAGGAGCTGCACAACAGATCATAGTGCTAACTGACCATCGCAATCTAGAGTTCCTTAGATCCGCTAGATGTCTTTCTCCTCATCAGGCTCGTTGGAACTTATTCTTAAATCAATTTAACTTTGTTATCTCGTACCGTCCAGGTTCTCGTAATGGGAAGGCTGATGCTTTATCCCGAATCCATGCTGCAGATTCCGTACCTGGAGCCCCGTACAAGACCATTCTATCTGATGCCAATTTCATCGGAGTTATCCACGATCAGGACTTGTGGAAGGAGTGCAGGGAGGCCTATGAAGGTGATGTATTTCTGGCCAACCCACCTGTGGATATTAATCTTGTCTTTAAGGGTGGCATGTGGTTCAGAGATCGACGTATCTATGTCCCGGAGGTCGTCCGTCTGCAGATCCTCAAGTTGGTACATGACTCCAAGTTGGCTGGTCACAGGGGGGTACAGAAGACACAAGAGTTCCTCAGCCGATTCTTCTGGTGGCCAACTTGCCTGAAGGATACCAAGGACTATGTTCTCTCTTGCGAGGTATGTGCCCATTACAAGACTCCTCATGTGTCACCTACGGGTCTTCTACAACCATTACCTGTTCCATCCCGCCCTTGGGGGTCTATATCAATGGACTTTATTGTGGAGCTGCCTACATCAGGAGGCATGAATACAATCATGGTGGTAGTTGATCGCCTGACTAAAGCTGCTCATTTTGTTCCGTGCACCGGCCTCCCCTCAGCTAAAGATACAGTGAACTTGGTTATACAGAATGTCTTTCGGTTGCATGGGGTGCTGGATGAGATCATCTCTGACCGTGGAGTACAGTTCACTTCAAGATTCTGGAAGGGGTTTTGCTCTGCACTCAATATTAATGTCTGTCTCTCTTCTGCTTACCATCCCCAGACAAATGGTCAGACTGAGTGTACCAACCAGACGCTGGAACAATATCTAAGATGCTATGTCAGCCATCTCCAGGATGATTGGTTGGAGTTGTTGCCGTTGGCCAAATTTTCATATAATAATTCTCAGAGCGCCTCCACTAAATTTACACCTTTCTTTGCCAATCTGGGTTATCATCCGTGTATTTTACCTAGGTCTCCAATTAATTCTCCGGTTCCGGCAGTGGAGGAAAGGCTGACTGCGATGAGACAAAATCTGGAGGTTCTGAAGGAATCCCTGATCACAGCTCAAGAACGTTATAAGAGATCAGCTGATAGATTCCGTAAACCTGCACCTATGTTCAAGGTAGGAGATTCCGTGTGGTTAGCAACTAAGAATCTGAAGTTAAACGTTCCTTCACAAAAACTTGGACAGAAATTAATTGGCCCTTTCAAGATCAACGGTATTGTGAGCTCTGTGGCCTGCCGGCTGAAGCTGCCTAGGACTATGAAGCATAGGGAAAATGGTGTGCACTCAGGTCGAAGGATAGTGAGGTGCTGGTAAACTGACCATAAGGTCAAGTCTATCATAGAGAAAAATTACCGCACACTCGATACTGAAGTATTGCAAAAAAAGGGTTTATGCCAATTTTATTCAAGAAAAAACAAAGTAATGGTTTGCCACATTGATAGAACAAAACCCGATGTTTCGACCCTCCCGGGCCTTATTCATGGGGTTACTCTAGTCCAATGATATACATGCATAGAGGTGGCAGTAGTGGAGGAAAACAAGCGATCTCTCTTTTAAAGGGCATAACCTTTTATTGAGGCCAGTAAGGGCTGCTGTCCCAGAAATATGTAGCTTAATACAGAAGGGCCGTGTCATACATGGTGGGCCTGTTGGGGGTCTCTTGTGAGGTCAGCGGCGCATCCCGCGCCTTGCTGTGTTGTCCTGGGCAGAGGCTTTATGCCCTTTAAAAGAGAGATCGCTTGTTTTCCTCCACTACTGCCACCTCTATGCATGTATATCATTGGACTAGAGTAACCCCATGAATAAGGCCCGGGAGGGTCGAAACGTCGGGTTTTGTTCTATCAATGTGGCAAACCATTACTTTGTTTTTTCTTGAATAAAATTGGCATAAACCCTTTTTTTGCAATACTTCAGTATCGAGTGTGCGGTAATTTTTCTCTAGGACTATGAAGCTACACCCAGTTTTTCATGTATCTTTACTAAAGCCTGTATCTCCTAATACCTTCCAGGGATGTGTTGTGCCACCTCCGCAGCCTGTGGTGATTGATGGGCAAGAACAATTCGTGGTGGAGGAAAATATTGATTCCAGGATTCGCAGGAATCAGCTCCAATATCTGATAAGATGGCAGGGATATCCCCCTGAGGAAGACTCTTGGGAACCTGTGGAAAACATCAATGCCCAACAGAAGATTTCTCGTTTTCATCAGAGATTTCCTGAGAAACCAGGTCCAGGATCGTCCTGAGGGCGCTTCTAAGGAGGGAGTAATGTCAGGACTCTGAACATTTTGATTACCTTTTGTGCATTACTGCCCTTTTCCAAGATGGTGTCTTTGGTCTCATGTGCACTGTGTCTTCCTGCTATAAAACTCCACCTCAGCCTTCAGTCTGTGTTAGAGTATCCTGCCTTGCATCCAGCTCCTGACCTCTGATTACTCCCTGGCTATATACCTGCTCCTGTGAACCTGTGTGGTGATCCTGCTACTCTGCTCTGAGTTCCTGCTGCATACACCAGTTCCAGTAATCCTCCTTCATTTGCTGCTCGTGTTTACTTCTATCTGCATTTGCTGGACATGTAAGCTGTTTCTGTTCTGCAAAAACCTGAGACTATTAACCAGGCCTCCCTGGTTGAGCTAAGATATTATTTGAACTGCCTTATAAGCTTATCTATCTGTGTTTGGACTAAGACAAGGATTTATTAGTGTCAAGTATCCTCAAGAATAACTGTGCTTCATAGACTTTCTGCTTGGTTGCATTTTCCTCTGAAGTTTCCTAAAGACTGCTAAGCTGCATTTAATATTTACACCAAGTGTTGTGGACTTTAGTTTCTCTCTGCACCTGTTTGAATCACCGTGTGATAATATAGACTTTACCACTTATAAAACTGTGTCCTGTAGTTGTCTTGTTCAACGCAAAGAGTCTCCTGAGTTATCCGCTATAATTATTACACTATCCCTCCTCAACCAGCTATTAATTAAACACTGCCTATATGATTATGGTGGAGACATGAGGTTCAGTGGGTGTTTTCGTCTGGCCTGGCTGTTTTTATAAAGACCATATGGACTAGGGCTCATCCCACTGTATGCCAACACTCCTTTCCCATAGGCAGAATACCACTTAGACAACACAGGGTAAGGGTAAAACAGTGTGGCAATAACTTATTGATCCACCAGACAATAACATACAGAACAGTCCCAGAAAATACCCAAAATGGTGCAAATTACAGAGTCTAAGCCTTTTGCTGATTCACCAGGATTAGAGTATCTGCGACTTCGGGAATTTAAGGGCCAACTACCCCCGCCATGGGCACCCCACTTTTGTCAGGCACCCACAAAGAGGAGGTAATTACAAGCCTAGGAAGCTGACCAAGTGCAGTGAGGTATGTGGCCAGATGACCTGATTGTCCCAACCTGGATTCTCCAAATGTCTTTGATGGTTCAATGATGGTCAATGGAGCAGATCTGGATTCCTCCAGCTAGGGCCGTGGTCCCTTAAGCTGACATTCGGTAGATTGACTCTGGGAACAGAGGCAGATCCTCTTTTTATAGTTCACAACTGTCCTTTATGTCATCATCGCAAGTCAGAGGGAAGGTGGGATGAGATTAATTTTTATTGAGTATCTAATCTGCATAGTTTGTCCTTCACTGTTTGCAGGTCAACAAGCTACATGGACTTATACAATTGTTACTCAACATATTAGTAAACATCAATTGTTCAATGACCCTGGGTCCCTTTCCTCCAAGGATAGCCACACAATAAACAATTCAAAAGTCAACATTTAAGCTCATATATAAAACCAAATAAAGATGCCGGTCTGAAAAGAAGAACTATGCCTGCGAAGTGAGTGAACTGCAGTAACCCACCTCACTGATGTAAGCTGGAGTGTCCACTAAATTGGATGGTGGGCTGCTGTACTGATGTCCTCCATGGAGTTGAAAGGGTGGCAGCGTCTGCAGTGCACAGATCAGGGAGCGTCCTCCTGTAGTGAAAAATTCCCCTGTACGCTCGCCGCTGTTGGTACCGGCAGGCAGCCTCGGCCGATGGCGCCGCCGAGCAGTTGCGTAGCGAATGAGGGGCGTGGCTGTGGTGACGTCACCTGTCCGTGAGACGGACACTAGCAGGGGCCAATCCCGACGCGTTTTGAGGGAACCGACCCTCTTTCTCAAGGTATGGCTCCCCTGCCGGTGCTGATTGTTAAATAGCCGCATTCCCTGATCCTGTGCACAGTGTGGAACCGCCCTCAACCTGAGAATGCTTGCATAGTAGAAAGCGGGAGTCTGCACACTGGCAAACCCACTACTAGAGGATTCCTAAACCCTGTGCTGATGCCAATGAAACATGCTATTGAAACATGCTAATAATGCAACTCTTCCGCATGGATGATACCACTTTGTTACCGGCTTGTAACAGAGTACACCTCAGTTCCAATTATGGTTAAAACTGTAAACCTTTAATAATAAACCTCTAAAAACAATAATACATAATGGATACCCTAACAAATAAATAAATACATACTGGACTTAAAATCATTTTGCTAATACTATACCAATGATAATTTTACAATATTAACTCGTTGCCACCGTACACTCACCTGTTAAAGAATACCATGACCTTTGACATGCACCTACTGACAGTGCACACTTATCAGAATAACTACATATAAGAACATAAATACGCCATCTCTAAACTATTCTCTATATTTTTATTTTATTTTTAGTAAACAAAAATATATATATATATTTTTTTTTTTTAAAACTAATAAAGCTCATATGAACAATGAGCTTTGTCTCTTGACCATCAAAGAAAAACCCATCAATTCAAAAGTCAACATTCAGACTCACATGAACAATAGTCTATGTCTCCTGGCCTACTGAAAATATATGTCTGGCATAATTAAGATTAAATGCTGTGTCATCACACCTGTTCTAATCTAAGCTCTCCCTCTTAAGGTACCTTCACACTGAGCGACTTTAGAACGATAACGATAGCGATCTGTGACGTTGCAGCGTCCTGGATAGCGATATCGTTGTGTTTGACACGCAGCAGCGATCAGGACCCTGCTGTGATATCGCTGGTCAGAGCTAGAAGGCCAGAACTTTATTTGGTCATCAGATCGGCGTGTATCGTCGTGTTTGACAGCAAAAGCAACGATGCCAGTGCAGCGCCCCAGAGTCCTGGTCGTTGCAGTACTGTGGCTCCGCCACTAAGGGGAGCCATGGTGCGTTCGATGGCACTGAAGGAGTTCCTCCAATCAGGTATCACAGACACCAATATGTTTCACAGCTGGGCCTCCGGGGGGAGCTAAGGGTGCTATTCATTAGGCCACTCCCCACCATAGTGGGTAAACTGGGGGTCAGGCAGGAAGTTAGAGAGAACGCTGACGGGATTGAACGAAGCAACACCTAGTGAGAGAGGGTGTTGTGGAGGAAGAGACAGTAGGGTCTCTGCCAGGGGTGGGACCCTGGCAGAGGCTTGGCATTGGAAAGAACGTAACGGGACCGTGCCTGCTCAGCATAGCGGCGGTGCCCAAGAAAGGACTAGAAGCGAGATAGATTGTGCTGAGTGAGAAACGAGATCAAGCAGATGGAGAATACCAGCAGGGGTTTTGTTGAAAGAGGCAGCACCTTGCTGAGGCGCATTACCGGTGGCCGGAACGCCGAGGGAGTGGAATAATATACAGCTTTAAGCCATACTCCAAACAGCGGCAGGACAGTCAGTCTCAGGCGGGCTGTCTACCACATATCACCTATGAAGTCTTGGGGGGCAATTGCGGGAGAGGGGCGTCTCTAGGGTCCCGGAAGAACTCCAGGCCTACCTGACAAACGGGTGCCGTTCCAACCTGAATACCAGGGAGGGACGGAATAAGAGAGGAACATCTAATCGAGTTGTGAGGGAACTTAAGAAACAGACACAACAGTTGTGGGGTACTTTCCGTGAGCACAGCAGGGAAGGACTACAACACACAGCGCTAAGAAGGAAGGCACTGATTTCCACCTGTGAGGAGAACTCTGGAGGTGCCATTGGACCGGCCGGACTTGCGCAGCCTGGTGGGCCAGATTCCGGACTGAGGACCAAGAGATCTCCAGTAAAGAGGTAAAGAGACTGCAACCTGGTGTCCTCGTTATTTACCGCGACCTGCACCCCACAACTGCACCGCTACACCACCGTTAACAGCACCTACTTCACCGGACGTCCCCCCCACTGACGGACAGGGCCACGGACCGGGTCTAGCCACCGTGACAACCCCAGGACTGAGACCTAGAGGCCCGGCTCCGGGTACCCCTCGGCCCTGCGGCGGTGTGGGGGCGCTCCAACTTGGCGTCACGAACAGGATCTACTTAAGCCTGAAGAGTCAGGTCATGTGTGCCTAGAGACTGTGATTTGTTGTGCATGAACTGTAGCTTTATCGAGAGACTGTGTGCTACCATTGACCAATAGAAGTTCCCGCCAAAAGCCGCCGCCATTGCTACTTTGGAGAAGAAGGAGGGCGTGCTATGGGAGGAGACTACCAGAATGGCGCGAGAAATGGATACCGCCCTCTGCGCTTCGGGCTGCAAGGAGATGACCTGCCCCAAGGCAGAGGACAACCTCCTGATTTGCAACAGCGGGAAGCAGGAGATGGAGAAGCCCGACCTCGGAGAAATGGCGGAGTCAGGTGCATGCACTGCCACCGACTATCAGGCAGCGATGATGAGCAGCGAGTGCCTGAGCAAGGAAGGAGCGATCCCGGCCTGCCCTCCTTCACCAGAGACGGACCAGGAGCCTGCGGACCTGACAGCGGAGCTACGTCCACCAATCCCGACCTCGGAGTTAGAGGAGGAACCACAGCGAGCGGAGCAGCGTTCGGGGGCCGCATCGGAAGAGCCGCGGTCCGAGCAGCAGCCGACTCCAGCGTTCTTGTCAGCGGACCGGATCGACATCGGTGGAACCACATCAGGCGTAGGTACGGAAGACGCCCCTGCTCCCCCTCACGAGTCCGCTTCCACGACCCACCTCCATCTCAGTAAAGGGCGACCCTTCTCGGCAGGGTTAATGGTGTTATCCCCTGGTGACCTGGGGAGGATGGTGCCACCGCTGTCGACTAGAGTGGGAGAGCCCGTGGATGTGAGTCTAGATGGAGTAGTTCTTCGGTGGGACAGCCCCTGGGTTGGGACAGATGGATCCCAGGAGAACGGGTCCACTCTTGCGGTGCTTACGTGGGAACAATATAGACAGTGTTTGATTCTACAGTGGAAAGGCCGGAAAGAGGCCGAGCCGATGGGTCCATCGAGAATACAACAATCCCCTCCGGCATGGGATGACAGAGACGTGACAAGGCGGGGCACTGTGTTGGCCTACCATGCAAGAAGAGGGTGGGGCCTCATACACGAGCCAGGATTGGATACTGACGTTTTTGTTGCGCACTGTAACGTGAGGGCTCCCTGCTGTGGCCGAAGTGGAGAACCATTGCAAAAGGGGGATTCGGTGACCTACAGCCGCCACCAGAACCCGCTCGGGTGGTATGCACGGAATGTTCGGCGGTGTATGTCTGGAGCCGCGACCCTTACCGCCTCGGACCTGGTCCCAGGAGCACCCGATCTTGTCACCATCGCAACGGTGCGCCTGGTTGCGGCCACCGAGTTGGCCAGTCGAGTTCATCTTCACGTTCGAACCGCGGACGCTGGCACCACGGTGGTTGGGGGGCAGGAGCCCGAGCCGCCTGAAAAAGAGTAAACCTCGGAAACCTGAAAATGTAAATAGTTACTGTTTGTTCTTTTGTTCCTGTTGCTGCTAAACCCGTCCAGGGTAAACTTTAAAAGGTGACCCCTTTGTTGACCCGGGGTCACTATTGTTGTTTTCCAGAAGTTTTGCACAAAGTTACACAAACTGCAGTAATCATGGACTGTGCATGATTCAAACTTTCCTGTAAATAGTTTGCACCTTCTTAAAGGTGCTTCCTACTGGTTTTAGTTAAAGACACTTTGCGAAGATGCCATTCCGGAGCTCTGGTATAGACTGGTAGGCTGAGAAGAAGAGCTACCTCAGAGAGACTTGATCTCCTCTTAAAGGGGAGGTTAGAATTGAACTTGGAAAGTGATACTGTTTCCGAACAGTAATGTCATGATGATGCTTTGCAAAAAATGTAACCGTTTTACATGAAAAGTTATATGTGTTTAATATGTTTGAAATGTGAAGTTTGAATAATGTTCTTCAAAAGGAAAGATGCAGAAAGCCTGTTGAGGTGGACTAGAGTTCTGCATGGATAGAAACGTAAGAAAGTAATAATGAAGGTGAGGATAGAAGGTAAACCCTGCGTCCCCATAGAAAGTTAGTTCGTTACTAAGGACAGAAAGTAGACCCGTAGGGGTTAGTGAGTGAGTCCTTATAGGAGCCAGGCAGAGTGGGCTCCATGTTCTCAAACTGAAAGGAATGTTATGTCTATACTATGTATAGTAGAGAAAGGCAGTAGGCCCTGGCTGAACGGGGCGGTCCTGTAAAAGAAAGGAGAGGCAGTAGGTCTGGTGCCATAGGGACAGGCGGTCCTGCAGGTTCAAAAGTAGGAGAATGAAGAGTTACCTTGCCCTGTAATGTGATTATAGGAAGGCCTTTGATAAACTAAGAGTGTATGTTTCTTAAAGGCAATGTTAATTTATTGTTCCAGCATTTGCACTTAGTAGAATACCCGGTTGGGTAATGAGAGTAAATTGTAGCCTGTTGCTATGATATTTGATTATGTTTTGTAACGTTAAAGTGTCCTCACCTCCCATAAAGGGAAGCCTGTTCAAGTATGCTTATTGTTTTGCACTCAACAAATTTGTATGTCTTTTTGCTAACCTGTATTGTTGTTTTCTTCCCAGTCCCGGAGTACTGTGTTTAACCAGGGGGGAGTGCAGCGCCCCAGAGTCCTGGTCGTTGCAGTACTGTGGCTCCGCCACTAAGGGGAGCCATGGTGCGTTCGATGGCACTGAAGGAGTTCCTCCAATCAGGTATCACAGACACCAATATGTTTCACAGCTGGGCCTCCGGGGGGAGCTAAGGGTGCTATTCATTAGGCCACTCCCCACCATAGTGGGTAAACTGGGGGTCAGGCAGGAAGTTAGAGAGAACGCTGACGGGATTGAACGAAGCAACACCTAGTGAGAGAGGGTGTTGTGGAGGAAGAGACAGTAGGGTCTCTGCCAGGGGTGGGACCCTGGCAGAGGCTTGGCATTGGAAAGAACGTAACGGGACCGTGCCTGCTCAGCATAGCGGCGGTGCCCAAGAAAGGACTAGAAGCGAGATAGATTGTGCTGAGTGAGAAACGAGATCAAGCAGACGGAGAATACCAGCAGGGGTTTTGTTGAAAGAGGCAGCACCTTGCTGAGGCGCATTACCGGTGGCCGGAACGCCGAGGGAGTGGAATAATATACAGCTTTAAGCCATACTCCAAACAGCGGCAGGACAGTCAGTCTCAGGCGGGCTGTCTACCACATATCACCTATGAAGTCTTGGGGGGCAATTGCGGGAGAGGGGCGTCTCTAGGGTCCCGGAAGAACTCCAGGCCTACCTGACAAACGGGTGCCGTTCCAACCTGAATACCATGGAGGGACGGAATAAGAGAGGAACATCTAATCGAGTTGTGAGGGAACTTAAGAAACAGACACAACAGTTGTGGGGTACTTTCCGTGAGCACAGCAGGGAAGGACTACAACACACAGCGCTAAGAAGGAAGGCACTGATTTCCACCTGTGAGGAGAACTCTGGAGGTGCCATTGGACCGGCCGGACTTGCGCAGCCTGGTGGGCCAGATTCCGGACTGAGGACCAAGAGATCTCCAGTAAAGAGGTAAAGAGACTGCAACCTGGTGTCCTCGTTATTTACCGCGACCTGCACCCCACAACTGCACCGCTACACCACCGTTAACAGCACCTACTTCACCGGACGTCCCCCCCACTGACGGACAGGGCCACGGACCGGGTCTAGCCACCGTGACAACCCCAGGACTGAGACCTAGAGGCCCGGCTCCGGGTACCCCTCGGCCCTGCGGCGGTGTGGGGGCGCTCCACCAGCAATGTTTTACAATGGTAACCAGGGTAAATATCGGGTTACTAAGCGCTGGGCCACGCTTAGTAACCCGATGTTTACCCTGGTTACCATTGTAATTGTAAAAAAAAAAAAACACTACATACTCACATTCCGGTGCCTGTCACGTCCCCCGGCGTCCGCTTCCCTGCACTCCTCCTGCATCCTATGTCAGCGCCGGCCGGCCGTAAAGCAGGGCACAGCGGTGATGTCACTGCTCTGCTTTCCGGCGGTGCTTACACAGGATGCAGGAGGAGTGCAGGGAAGCGGACGCCGAGGGACGTGACAGGCACCGGAATGTGAGTATGTAGTGTTTTTTTTTTTTACATTTACAATGGTAACCAGGGTAAACATCGGGTTACTAAGCGCGGCTCTGCGCTTAGTAACCTGATGTTTACCCTGGTTACCCGGGGACTTCGGCATCGTTGGTTGCTGGAGAGCTGTCTGTGTGACAGCTCTCCAGCGACCACACAGCGACGCTGCAGCGATCGGCATCGTTGTCTATATCGCTGCAGCGTCGCTTAATGTGACGGTACCTTTAGATCATCTCTCAATGAACTGCTGCCAGAGGAGAGTGTGCTGAACATTTCATCTCCAGGTTTTACATAACACCTGATAATACGATGTGCCAGCAAATCATAGTAATGCCAGTAGCCAACATGATTATGACATAACTGTGTATGGCAGGCAATCCCCACATGTTTATTGGCTGTCTCACAGCCGCAAAACATGTGGGGTGGGGACTCGAGTAAGGCACTTGAGCACTCAGTCATAATACTTTCACAAGTAACAAGAATACCCGAGTACCCCAATGCTCTACCAATGTGAAATGGCACTCTCCAACATTCCATCAAAATCTGAAATCCAATATGGCTCTCCTTTGCTTCTGAGCTGTGCACTGTACCACAAAAGTAGTGTTCGACTACAATGAGGTATTGGCGAACTCAGAAGAAAATGCATAACAAATTGAATTGCTCATTTTCTCTTACTATCCATTTTGAAAATTGAAAACTTGGTGCCAAAGCAACATTTTATTGGAAAAAAATTTAATTTTACATTGACTTAGCCCATTGTTATACAATTCTGTGAATCACCTGAGGAACAAAAATGCTCAGTACACCCCTAGATAAATATCTCAAGAGCTGTAGTTTCCAAAATTGATCACTTGTGGGGGCTTCTGCTATTTTGGCATGTCAGAGGCTCTTCAAATATGACATGGCATCCGCAATCTATTGCAGCCAAAATTGCACTCCAGAATTCAATTGGCTCTCATTACACAACAAATTGTACTGTCCAGTGTTGTAGCTACGGGGGAGGGCAGAGGGGGCGTCACCCTGGGACCTGTGCTCTGAGGGGCCCACCCAGAGCTACCCTACTGTAACTGTATCAGCATGCACTGTGCACTCATACAGTTACATTCTGTGGCAGAGCAGGGAGAATAGATCACCCTGCCACTATGGGGCTCCTGAGCGGCATGGGTGACCTGTCATCATCACAAGTACAACTATATTGGCTACATGCTGATACAGTTCACCGCATTGATGAGTGGGAGCATCATGCTCCCTCTCCCATCATCTCCCCTCTCGGTGTCTGACGTCACTAATGCAGACACTGACAGCGGGCACGATGACATCATTACCTGGCACCCGCTGTCCTCAGACGTGCGGGTGTTCAGAGCAGCAGTGGAATGAGGAGGAGAGGTGAGTATTTATTTATTTCATGGGTTGCATAAAACAATATAGAGTTTGCCTATGGGGACTGAATTATACTACAGAGACTGCTGATAGGGGTGCATTATATTATACAGTCTGCCTATGGGGGCTGCTTTATACTATAGCCTGCCTATGGGGTGCATTATACCATAGAGTCTGCCTATGGGGGGGTGCATTATACTATAGAGTATGCCTATGGGGGCTGCTTTACACTATAAAGTCTGCCTATGGGGGTGCATTATACTATGGAGTCTGCCTATGGCAGATGCATTATAATATATAGAGTTTGCCTTTGGGTTGTGCATTATACTATAGAGTCTGCATATGGGAGGTGCATTTACAATAGAGTCTAAAAAAAGAGAAGGTAATGCCAGCTCACTATAAATGTCCAGCGTGTCTAAGGAGGAAGACCGGGCTGCGGGTACCTGTACCAAGCCAGGTCCGGTACTGTTGAGGCTGCCACCCATGTTGCCTGGGGGAAGGAATGAGGGACCGGACCAACCTCATGACCTGAGTAGGAGGGGTGCTATAAAAGAAAAAGCGCACGCAGTGGCAGGGAGTTTGGCATGAACAGACAGCGTGCAGCAGGGTGAGCAGTGTGCTCCGCCTGCTGAGCATCAGTACTGCGATAGGCTGCATGTTATGATCCGGTGACCTTGGAGCCGCATGAGACTTTCTCTGGAGAAGGTGGAACCTGTACTGACCGCAAACCCTAAACTGACACCGCAACTAGAAGTAGCCGTGGGGTGTACCTAACACATCCTAGACACCTCGACACAGCCGGAGGACTAAATACCCCTGTAGATGGAAATGGGAATTCTATCTTGCCTCAGAGCAGACCCCAAAGGATAGGCAGCCCCCCACAAATATTGACTGTGAGTATAAGAGGAAAGACACACGCAGGCAGAAAACAGGATTTAGCAAAAGAGGCCACTCTAGCTAAATAGTAAAGGATAGGACAGCATACTAAGCAGTCAGTATTAAAACCCTAAAAATATCCACAGCAGATAATACAAAAATTCCACAATCTAACTAAAGACATGGAATGTATATCTGCATCTCCTGAGAATCCAACTTGACTGAAAAAATCCAAACACAGTCTAAGCTGGACAAGAAAAAACAATGATTAGTACTGAATTGTAAAGCAAACAACATGTGTGCTGCAGAAACAAAACCCAGACACTTATCTTAGCTGATTTGGCAGCAGGGCAGGAGGAACCAGACAGAGATGTAAAACCTCCAAGAACAATGGACAACTGGCAAGGGCTAATGAATCCCGCACATCTAAATACCCAGTAAGAGCTGCAATCAGCAGGGACACCTGCTCAGGATTGCAACCCAGGGACAGCTGTATTACCACCAACAACCACCGGAGGGAACCCAAGAGCAGAATTCACAACAGCTGCAGCTGTCAGTTCCCGTCACAACCAGCAGGGCTGAGAAAGAGAGAGGTGTCACGCACCCAGAGGCTGTGAGTTCTGCACATGTGTGGAGGAGAGACGGCCGAGTATCGAACATTCATTTGCGACCTACCCTGCCATTTGCTGGACGACAGCCCACGTTCCACCTCGAGAGTGTTGTGGCCTGGTTTGCTCTGGCCACACAAGTTGATGGACTAGGAGCTCAGCAGAAGGTACCAGAGACCAACTGCTGCCGCCAGAAGATGGATCATTGTTCAAAGGACCCCCTCTGTGGACCTCTTCCCGGCCGTTGCTGGTGCTAAAACCCCTGTGGGATCATCTGCGGTGGAGGAGCATTAAGAACACGATAAGTTTAATAACTGGACTGCTCATATTTCGTACTTGTTTCTTCTACCTATTCTTTAACCATTTATCTCCCTGCGAAGAGTTAATACCCTGTTTAAGTAAATTGTTAAGCTTGTTAACCCTTGCTTTGCTCCCTGTCTGTCACTGCATCCCACAACCTGCTTTCACGTATACAGTGTCATGATCCAGTCCGGTGTTTGTTTCTCATTATTTCCCATGTCCCCGGGATGGTCATGCGGGGGTTAATCTTCTCTGCCTTGTTTTGGGATCTGTCTCGCTATTTCAGTCCGCTGTTACATGCAAGCAGTGTCAGTTATAGTTCCTGTCTCTGGCTTGAGCAGCTGACCCCGTTATACCCTGTTTTGTCCTCTGCCCGTTTACCTCGGTCCCATTCCTGTGTTCCCCTGTGACTTCGCTCCTTGTAATACTTGCTCTCCGTTTTGTGACCCCTTGGTATTTGACTCAGCTTGTCCTCTGACCTGTTTGACTTGACTGTCTTGCTTCTCTGGCTTTCCTCCTCTCGATCAGCTCTGACTTCTTTGGCTTGTTTTTGACCATGTGTATTGCTGTGACCTCTGGTACTTCATTCACTCTCTGTTGCTGACCTGGTTTTGTCTGACTACTCTTTCGCCACCTAGTGGCTCCTGCCTGCTGCTCTGTGATTTCACTGTGAGTATGCCTGTTTTCCTTCATCAGCACCCCCTGGTGGAAGTTGTGTGCTACTGCACTGCAGCAGGCATTACACACAAAAACACGAACCAACCACTCGTGTTTGAAGTATTGAAAAAGTAGAAATAGTTCCAGCTTCTGGTAAAAGTCAAATGTATCAACTTTATTTCTTCAAAGTTAAAATGATATCCAATGCAGGATGGCACGTAAGCGACGCTTTCGAACATAGTTGGTCTTTGTCAAAGCTTACTTGACTTTGACAACAGAATAAAGCAATGCAAAAATAATTATTTTTGTACAAATAGTTTTTATTGTGTAAAAACACCAAAACATAAACAATTATATAATTTTACCACGTGCATAAAATACTGAATTTCTGGTTTTCGCTCATTCTGCCTCCCAAAAATCTGAATAGAAAGCTATCAAAACATGTTGTGTGCCTAAAAATCATACTAATAAAACCATCAACTCGCCACTAGTGATGAGCGAGTATACTCGTTGCTCGGGTGGTCTCCGAGTGTTTGTAAGTGTTCGGAGATTTAGTTTTCATTGCCTCAGCTGCATGATTTACAGCTGATAGCTTGAATACATGTGGGGATTCCCTAGCAACCAGGCAACCCCCACATGTACTCAGGCTGGCTAACAACTGTCAATCATGCAGCTGAGGCGATGAAAACTAAATCTCAGAGCAGTTACAATACCCAGAGACCACCCCAGTAACGAGTACACTCGCTCATTACTACTCGTCACTCAAAAACAAGCCTTCACATGACTCTGTTGGAAGAAATAGGGAAAAATCATAGCTCTCAAAATATGGCTATGCAAAACTTGTTTCTGCAAAAAAAAGCACTTTTAGTGTGTGATAGCATCCAAACATAAAAAAACCTATATAAATCTGGTATTGTTGTAATCGCACTAACCCAAAGAATAAAGTCGCAAAATCACTTATACCGCACGAGGAACGGCGCAAAAAATAAAAAAAAAAACAATTCTTCACCTTCTGTTGATTTGATCATACTGTGATCTTTTGGAGGCAGAAAGGCTCGGAGCACATGTATCCTGCACTGAGCATTAATACCATGGTTTCCATGTAAATCTCTGAAACACCTGATTCAGATGGAACCTCCAGCAGAAGATTCCCTATAATGAGGCAGATGGAGGTACTGTGGACGGCATCTGGCCTATGATCCGGCAGTGTCTGTCTTTTTTAGGCGTGCATATGTAACACCCCTTTAGGGCTACCACGGTACACTGGGTGTTATGGGGGATCTCACCTCTCCAGGGCGCAGTGCCTCCACCCGAATCTTGATTGGAGCTCTCTCTCTGGGACTGCAGAAGAACTATTATCTTCTGCCAGGGGCTGACTCGGGAAGCCCCTGCCACACTCAGTACACACTCACAGGGATCAGGAGTAAAACAGTTTAACAAGTTTATTGCTATGCAGCATAAATGAGATGGATTTAAAAGAATAACATGCAATACAAGTAACTGTGCTCTGTCAAAGTCATATACACATCAATTCTACTTCAACCCTGCAAGTATAACGTAGCAGGGTTTTTTGTTTCTTCTGGTTTAACTCAGTCCAAACGTTGGGGCCCAGTTGCCGCGGATGTTGGCGCGCAAATTAGAACAGTTTGTGCACTTAGATGAATAATAATGGCAATAGTCTGGGCTGTAGTGTACTCACTGTAAATAGCGCTGGTAGAACCACAATTCTCAGAAGGGCACTCACTGCGCGTCTCCAACGGTCGGATGGTTCTCTGGACACCAGCTGGGGGAGGCCGGATTCAGTCCTTTGTACGGTGGGAGTGCCGGGAGAACTCTCCAAGTTCTTGATGTAATTTGCTTCAGAGGGTTAAAAAAAGCCACGCAGCATGGGTATATCGGAGGGGACAGCAACACTGCAGCGTAGAGGGATGCAAATCCGCCGTGCTCAGTCTCTCACAGCAAGTGGCCACGCTCTTTTCTTTCTCTGAACTCTTGCTTTTACTTTCTGCCCAGCTCCTCCCTCCAAGTCCCTCCTTATCCAATCCAGGCTGTGTCATCTGACTGAAACAAGGGTCCCTGGGAATTGTAGTCTACTGCAGCTCAGGGGAAAATCTGCTAATGTCTGTAGGTCCCTGTTTAACAGCAGCTGCAAAGCTCTTCTTAGTGTCTGTAAGTCCCAGTATACCAGTAGCTGCCCTGACAGTTCCAAGTGCAGGTGTTACACATAAATGTGCACTCTGCCACAAATTTGTACACTTCTGAAAAGGACAATACTGAACAGAGGCCACATAAGATACAGAGTAATTCTGCTGCCTCATTATAGTGAGTGGATCCCTCATTTCATCTAAATCACGTTATTCAGAGATTTAGATGGAAATCCCGATGTAAAATGAGGTCACTTATGGGGGGTTTCTGCTGTTATGTCACCTCAGGGGCTCTGCCAATGTGACATGGAATCCTCAAACCATTCCAGCAAAATCTGAACTCCAATATGGCGCTTCTTCCCTTCTGAGCTTTGCACTGTACCTCAAAAATAGTTTTTAACCACATATGGGGTATTCGTGTCCTCAGCAGAAAACAAGTTGTATGGTCCATGTAAGGTTCTAGCAGGAACGTGGGATGCAATAACAGACCGGGAGGCAGAGCAAGGGTTAACAGGTTTACAGTATATACAGGGGAAACACACTATGCAGGGTGATAAAGGGTTAAACAGTGTAAGTGGCAAAACTGAAGTACGACGGTACAAATAACGACAATACAGTAGCAAGGGTTACAGGAAGTCCAAACACTGCAGCTCCTGCTGCGTACTCTATAGCGCCGGCAATGGCCGGTGCAGTGTCCTTGCTAATGGGGTTCAGCACACAACAATACCCCATCTTCTGGTGACAGTGGTCGGTCTCCGGTACCTTCCACTGCCCCTAGTCCATATTCTGTGGTGGCTAACTAACAGTGAGGGCCACAGTCTTGTACGAGCCCAGCGTGGCTCTGCTAATATACGCTGGCAAGGTTTGGTCACAAGTGTCTGGGTCGATATTCACTAGCACAGTCGGGATGTAAATGACGGTCACGCTCCCAGTGTCTTTCAGGTGGCACACGCACGATACTCACAATCCTGAAGAAACTGGCACCTGGCTTTATGGAGGTCACCGGGCACACACTGCCAGTCTCTCTCTTGGGTCCCCGCTGTCAACGGCGGGTGACAGCGGTCACTGGTCTGTGTGTCGCTGGTGCTCCCTGGGCACTCCTTTCTTTGGCTGCTACAGCACCCAGCTTGGCTCTGCTCTGCTGGCATGGCTCAGCTCCACATGACTCTGCTCTGCATGGCTCTGCTCTACAGGCGATGGAGGCTCCTTCTATATGGCCCGTTGCCACACCGGTACCCTCTGGTGGGGGGAAGCAGGGCACGCCGCTCACCGTTCTGCAAGTTGCTCTCTGTGCTGCTCTCCACCGACGCCAGACTGCCCTGATTCGCACACAGTTTTCCCTTATCCTTCTGATGCTGCGCGCCCTTTTCAGGTTCTCCCCACCCTCCTGAGACAGCTGGAAACTCCGTCTCACTAGAGCTTCCCCCAAGCTGCAAGGGAAGGTCTGCCTCCTCAAAGCTCTCCCCCAGGAACAGAGGATGCAGCCCTTTTAGTTCTGGAACCGGCATGCAAGTACCCGTGGATCGGTCAACCTCCCTACATCCATTTTGCTCGTTACCTTTATGAAAATGAAAAATTTGTGGTAAAACCTAGAGTTTTGCAGGAAAAACTGTATTTTTTATTTTTCACAGTTCAACATTCTAAAATTCTGTGCATCATCTGAGGGTTGAAGGGTTGAAGGTGCTCACCACATGTTTACATAAATTACTTGAGGGATCTAGTTTCCAAAATGGGGTCCAATGTGGGAGTTTCCACTGTTTAGGTACATAGGGAACTCTCCAAATGCAACATGGAATCCGCTAATGACTCAAGGAAATTTTACATTCAAAACGTCATATGACGTTCCTTCCCTTCCGAGCCCGCACAAACCGTATCGGTGTACTCAGGAGAAATTCCACAACAAATTCTATGGTCAATTTTCTCCTTTTAACCTTGTAAAAATGAAAAAATTGTGGCAAAACCAACATTTTTGAAGGAAAATTTTTTTTTTCATTTTCACAGCTCAAACATTATAAGCTTCTGTGAAGCACCTGTGGGTTCAAAATGCTCAGCATATCTCTAGATAAGTAGTTTAGTTTCCAAAATTGGATCACTTGTGGGGGGTTTCCACTGTTTATGCACACCAGGAGATCTGCAATCGAGACATGGCTATTTATTCCAGACAATTTTGCACTGTAAATGTCAAACAGTGCTCCTTCCCTTCCAAGTCCTGCCATCCGCCCAAACAGTAGTTTTCCCTCACATATGGGATATTGATGTACTCGGGAGAAATTACACAACAAATTTTGTGATCAATTTTCTCCTGTTACCCTTGTGAAAATAAATATTTTTTTTTGTGAAAAAAGTAAAATGTTAATTTGCGTTAATTTATGTGAAGCACCTGAAGCGTTAATAAACTTCTTGAATGTGGTTTTGAGCACTTAAAGCATTTTTTACAATGGTGTGAATTCTGGGTATTTTCTTTCACATGGACCCATCAAAGTCACTTTAAAGGTATGTGCACACGTCAAGATTTTATGCAGAAATTTCCTGAACAAAACTGGATATTTTCTGCATAAAATCCGCACGTGTTTTTCTCGCGTTTTTTGCGTGTTTTTTGTGTGGCTTTTGTGCGGATCTTTCGCATTTTTTTCCAGAGCTTCCCAATGCATTAAATAGCGGGAAATCCGCGATAAATCCGCAAAATTAATGAACATGCTGCGTATTTTTCCGCAATGCGTTTTTATCGTGGAAAAATACGCAGCATGTGCACAAAAATTGCGGAATGCATTCAAAATGATGGGATGCTAAATGTTTGCTTTTTTCCACGGAAAACCGCCAAAAAAGCGCGCAAAAAATACGAAAAATCCGGAACGTGTGCACATACCCTAAATGTGATGAGGTTCCTAAAGAAAAGGTTTTGTGAACTTTGTTGGGAACATAACTTCCGAACAAAAAAAATTTTTTCAAAAATGACGCAGATGTAAACTAGACATGTGGTGAATGTTATTTATTAACTATTTTGTATGACATAGCTCTCTGGTTTATGGGCATAAAAATGAAAAGTTTGAACATTTTCAACAAATTTCAGATATTTTCACAAATAAACGCAAGTCGTATCGAACAAATTTTACCACTATCATGAAGTACAATATGTCACAAAAAAACAATCTCAGAATCACTGTGATACTTTCAAGTGTTCCAGAGTTACTACCTCATAAATTGACACTGGTCAGAATTGAAAAAAATGGCCTGGTCATTAAGGAGAAAGCAGGTTCAAAGTGAAGGGGATAAAGGCATAAAAATTTAAAGTTTGAAAATGTCAAAATTTAAAATTTTTTTTCCAAAATTCTAATATTTTCACAAATAAATTAAAAAATATTGGTCTAAATTCAATATTATCATAAAGTACAATGTGTCACGAAAAAATATCAGAATCACTGGAAAACCTTGAAGCATTCCAGAGTTATTAACTTATAAATTGATGCTGGGCAGAATTGTAAAATTTGGCCTTGTCAAGAAGGTGAAAACTGACTTTGGGGTTAAAGCGGTTAAATATTAAATTATTTTTGTTGGTTGCAAGCTATTTCAGTGACCATTATGGGGTTTGTTTTTACTTTAACAGAATGATAACACCAACTTTGACCATGCTTTTATGAAGGTTTTTCTTTTTTGTGTATTTAGCACAGAGACAGCTCTAACCCGTGGGCAATTGGCCACATGAGAGACCATGACTGTTGTGGAGGCCAAACTAATAGGCTGAAAATAATTCTGCTTAATATTAATATTAACATATTAATTATAATTATTCTATATTAACATTAATTGTATCACTTAATATTGAGCAGAATTAAGTATGCTGACGTCCTTATATACCTTAAGAGCCCACACACAACCCCCTAATAGCCTCCTATACACAGTATGAACCCTCACATAGCCTCTCTCTATGGTGCAAGTACCCACATAGCCACTCTATACACAGTGTTGGTCCCCAGATAGCTCCTCTATTTTCAGGATAAACCCCACATAGTCCCCCTGTATAAAGTCTGAGCACCCACATACAGTGGGGGAAAAAGTATTTAGTCATCCACCAATTGTGCAAGTTTTCCCACTTAAAAAGATGAGAGAGGCCGTAATTGACATCATAGGTAGACCACTACTATGAGAGTCAAAATGAGAAAACAAATCCAGAAAATCACCTTGTTTGATTTGGCAAGATTTATTTTGCAAATTATGGTGGAAAATAAGTATTTGGTCACCTAAAAACATGCAATATTTCTGGCTCTCATAGACCTGTAACTTCTTCTTTAAGAGACTCCTCTGTCCTCCACTCATTACCTGTAGTAATGGCACCTGTTTGAACTTGTTATCAGTATAAAAGACACCTGTCCACAACCTAAAACAGTCACGCTCCAAACTCCACTATGGTGAAGACCAAAGAGCTGTCAAAGGACACCAGAAACAAAATTATAGCCCTTCACCAGGCTGGGAAGACTGAATCTGCAATAGGCAAGCAGCTTAGTGTGATGAAATCAACTGTGGGAGCAATAAGAAGAAAATGGAAGACATACAAGACCACTGATAATCTCCCTTGATCTGGGGCTCCACGCAAGATCTCACCCTGTGGGGTCAAAATGATTAAAAGAATGGCGAGCAAAAATCCCAGAACCACACTGAGGGAACCTAATGAATGACCTGCATAGAGCTGGGACCACTGTAACAAAGGCTACTATCAGTAACACACTACACCACCAGGGACTCAGATCCTGCAGTGCCAGACATGTCCCCCTACTTAAGCCATTAAATGTCCAGGCCCGTCGGAAGTTTGCTAGAGAGCATTTGGATTTTCCAGAAGAGTATTGAGAGAATGTCATATGGTATGATGAAACCAAAGTAGAACTGTTTGGTAGAAACAAAACTTGTCTTGTTTGGAGGAGACAGAATGCTGAGTTGCATCCAAAGAACACCATACCTAGTGTGAAGCATGGGGGTTGCAACATCATGCTTTGGGGCTCTTTCTCTACAAAGGGACCAGGATGACTGATCTGTGTACATGAAAGAATGAATGGGACCATGTATCGTGAAATTTTGAGTGCATTGAAGAAGGTGGGTCTTTCAGCATGATAATGATCCCAAGCAGGGCCGCCATCAGGGCATGACAGCCATTACTGCTGTATGGGGCCCGGTCAGCAGCAGTACACAGAGGGGCCCGCAGATCTGGGGCCCCACTGTTGTGCTTCTTCTACTGACCGGGCCCCATCATGCACTAAAATACTGTGCACTGCGGCGTGTGGGTCGGCGCTGGGGCCCGGGAGCCGTTTTGGAGCTGTGCTGTCTCCTAGTTGGCTGCGCAGCTCCTGCTCGGCTGTAGCTAGAATGTATGGGCTCCCTGCAGGTCCTGACTACAGCCCATACATTCTAGCCGTCTCAGTAGTGAATGTGCTAGAATGTAGGGGCTCCTGTCAGGTCCTCTCAGCAGCCCATACAGTCTAGCTGCTGCTTCACTGCTGGAAACACTAGACGCCCCGGGAACGACTGAGGTAAGTATTAAAAACATTTTTATTTTTTAAATAGGTGAGGTGGGGGGGGGGGAGTGAGACTGCAGATGATGGAGTGTGTTTTAGGGAGTACTGCACATGAAATGATAGGGTCTGCAGATGATGAAGTGGGGGGGGACTGCAGATGAAGTGAAGGGGGGATAGGGGACTGCAAATGATGATGTGGGGGTGATGGGGACTGAAAATGATGATGTGGGGGTGATGGGGACTGTAAATGATGATGTGGGGGTGATGGGGACTGCAAATGATGTGGGGTCACTGCAAATGATGTGGGGGTGATGGGGACTGCAAATGATGATGTGGGGGTGATGGGGACTGTAAATTATGTGGGGGGACTGCAAATGATGATGTGGGGGTGATAGGGACTGCAAATGATGTGGGGGTGATGGGGACTGCAAATGATGAGGGGGTGATGGGGACTGCAAATGATGTGGGGGTGATGGGGACTGCAAATGATGTGGGGGTGATGGGGACTGCAAATGATGTTGGGGACTGCAAATGATGTGGGGGTGATGGGGACTGCAAATGATGTGGGGGTGATGGGGACTGCAAATGATGATGTGGGGGTGATGTGGACTGCAAATGATGTGGGGTCACTGCAAATGATGTGGGGGGACTGCAAATGATGATGTGGAGGTGATGGGGACTGTAAATGATGTGGGGGGACTGCAAATGATGATGTGGGGGTGATGTGGACTGCAAATGATGTGGAGGTGATTGGGACTGCAAATGATGATGTGGGGGTGATGGGGACTGCAAATGATGATGTGGGGGTGATGGGGACTGCAAATGATGATGTGGGGGTGATGGGGACTGCAAATGATGATGTGGGGGTGATAGAGACTGCAGATGATGAAGTGTGTTTGAGGGGGTTCTGCACATGATGAAATGATAGGGGGCTTCAAATGATGAAGTAAGGGGGACTGCAGATGAAGTGACGGGGGGGATAGGGGACTAAATGATGATAGGGGACTAAATGATGAAGTGGGGGTGATGGGGACTGCACATGAAGTTAGTGTGAGGAACGTGGACAGCAATTGAATTGAAGGTGGGGGTGGGGAGAGCCAATGGTGTATTGAAGGTAGGGAGAGCAAATAATGAATTTTGAGGGTGGGGAAGAGCAATTCATAATGAATAGAGGGTGGGAGAGAGAGAAGACATGGCAATGAATTGAGGCAGAAGGGGCATGTAACTATAATGAATTGGGGTAAGGGTTAGAGCGGGAGGTAAATAGTGGGGGTCGTTGAGGATAAAGTGACTGGTAATAAATTGGGAGAAAGAATACAGGTGTTAATTAATTTATATATTACATGGGGAAAGTGGCTATATACAGATAGTGGGGGCACAGTGGCGGATTATAATTTATATTTGGAATGGTGGGTTGCATAATAACCAATTATACATTAATGGCGGGTGAACGTCTGTAGTCAGATGTGTAGTGTAGAAGAAAGGGAAAAAATGGGGAATGTGCTCTGAAAGCGGTGCTCTAAACAACTGTGTTATTTTATGCAGAGACGAGTCCTGGCAGAAAGAAGTGATAGCGGTCTGCGCTGGATTAAAAAGAAACGCAAAGATGAAGGACTTTAGCTAGATACGTCACTGGTGAGTATGTTACCTGTACACTGACACCATACACTGTATACTGTATACAGAGCTCCTGTGTATAATGTCACTGGTGATTACTATATTAGCTGTACACTATACACTATATACAGAGCTCCTGTGCATAATGTCACTAGTGATCGCTGTATTACATGTACACTGTACCCTATATACAGAGCTCCTGTGTATAAAGTCACTGGTGATCCCTGTATTACCTGTACACTGACACTATATAAAGAGCTCATGTGTATAATGGTATCGGTGACTACTGTATTACCTGTACACACACTGCATACTAAGTACAGATCTCCTGTGTATAATGGCACTTATGGTGATAGTATTTTTTTTAAATTAATGATCAGTATTGTACTATTCAGTCACAATGTGGTGGTAATATGTTGTCCGGCCATGGTGTAGCGGTATTTGTTCCTTGTATGTGCTATTATTCGGTCACAGTGTGGTGGTAATATGTGGTCTGTTCATGTTGTGTTGGTATTTGTTCCTTGTATGTAGTTGGTCACCATGTGATGATAATATGTGGTCTGGACATGCTGCGGTGGTATTTGTCCCTTGTATGTGATATTGTTCAGTCACTGTGGTGGTAATATGTGGTCTGCACATGGTGTGGCGGTATTTGTTCCTTGTAGATAGTATTATAGGTCACTATGTGATGATAATATGGTGTCTGGTCATGGTGTTGTGGTATTTGTCCCTTGTATGTGGTATTATTGGTCATTTGAAAAATTGAAAAATAAATAAAAATACACCTAAATTGTATTGCATATTTTAACAAATGTCTAATAGGTTAGAGTAGAGTAGGGCCCGGCCAAAAGAGTCTACCTTGTTGTCGTCTTAGATTAAAAAAAACCTTTTGGCCAAAACAAACAAAACTATGTGTTTGATCTGGTGATGGGAACTGTTAATGTGTGATTTGTGAGAAGTGGAGTTTTGCCAAGAGACAGCGGTGGGGCTGTGGACATTTCGAGGGGTGGAGGCGGGGCTGGGGTGGAGCCTGGGCGGAGTCTTAAGGGGGCCCTGAAAATTTTGCCAGTATGGGGCCCTGAAATTCCTAGTGGCAGCCCTGATCCCAAGCACATCTCCATGGCAACGATGGAGTGGCTTCGTAAGAAGCATATGAAGGTCCTGGAGTGGCCTAGCCAGTCTCCAGATCTCAACCATATAGAAAGCCTTTTGGGGGAGTTGAAAGTCTGTGTTGCCCAGCGACAGGCCCAAAACATCACTGCTCTAGAGGAGATCTGCATGGAGTAATCAGCTAACAAACCACCAACAGTGTGCGCCAACCTTGTGAAGACTTACAGAAAACGTTTGACCTCTGTCATTACCAACAAAGGATATATAATAAAATATTGAGATGAACGTTTGTTAATGACCAAATACTTATTTTCCACCATAATTTGCAAAATAAATCTTGGCCAAATCAGACAAGGTGATTTTCTGGATTTGTTTTTTCATTTTGCCTCTCATAGTTGTGGTCTAACTATGATGTCAATTACAGGCCTCTCTCATCTTTTTAAGTGGGAGAAATTGCACAATTGGTGGCTGACTAAATACTTTTTTCCCCACTGTACCCTCTCTATATACAGCATGAGACCCCAAATAAACCACTTTATACAGTATGAGCGCCAAAATAGCCTCTTTACATACAATATGAGCCCTCATATATCCCCCTATATAAAGATTGAGCCCCCAAATAGCCTTCTTTATCCAATATGAGCCTCTATATACAGTGTGAGCCCCAGCATAGCCTCTCTATATACAATATGAGCCCTCACAAAGCCATCTATATTCAGTATGAGACACCATATAGCCCCCAAAATACAAAATCAGCCCCAACTAGCCCCTCATGTACAGAATGAGCCCCCACATAGCCTTTCTTTACACAGTGTGAGCCACATCATAATTCCCCTATATACACATGGCCCCTTATATACAGCCTCAGCCTTACATAGCCTCCTGGATACAGTACAAGCCCTCACTTAGCCCCTATATACAGTAAGAGCTCCCCATGGCCTGCCTATATACAATATGAGCCCTCACATAGCCCTATGTAAACAGTGTGAGCTCTCACATAGCCTCTATATACAGTGTGAGCTCCCACATAATCCCCTTCTATACAGTATGAGCATCTACAAGCCTCTCTATATGCAATATGAACCTCACATAGCCCTCTATATGCAGTATGAGCCCCCACATAGCCCCCTATATCCAGAATCAGCCTCCACATAACCCACTATATACATTGAGCCCGTACATACCCTCTCTAAACATAGTGTGAGCCTGCAAATAATCCCCCTTTTATATACTAGGAACCTCCGCATAGCTTCCTATATAGAGTATGAGCCCCAACATAGCCTGCTGTATCCAGTATAAGCCTCACAAAGCCCCTATATACAGTATAAGCCCCAACATAGCCTCTCAATATACAATGTGAGCCCCCACATAATTCCCCTATATACAATAAGAGCCTGCCAGAAACCTCTCTATATACAATGAGCTTTCACATAGCCCTCTAAATGCAGTATAAGCACCCACATAGCATCCTATATACAGTATAAGCTTCCGCATAGCCCCCTATATACAGGGTGATCCCCCACATAACCCCCTATTTACAGTGTGAGGCACCACATAGCCTCTCTATATACTGTGTGAGCTCTGTACATAGTCTTACTATATACTCCCTCACATAGCCCTCTAAATACAGTATGGACCCCCACATAGCCTCCTATATACAGAATGAACCTCCACAGAGCCCCTGCATACAGAGTGAGCCCTCACAAAACCTTCTATTTACAATGAGAAGAGTCACATGGCCTCTCTATATACAGTGTGGGCCCCCACCAAGGCCGGACTGGCCATAGGGCCCTTCTGGCAAATGCCAGAAGGGCCGGTGCCAGTAGTGAGCCAAAGCGCCGCGCAATCCCTGCACGCTCTGCCACTGGGCCGACTCCCCCGCCAGCGCTGACTCACCCCCCGCCAGTGCCGCCGCATTCAACTATACCGGCGTCTATGACGTCGGTACAGTTGAATGCAATGATGGAGGAGAGAGCGTCTGCTGAAGCTCCCTCTCCCATCATTCCCCGCTCTGCCTCTGACACTGCTGGTGCGCGATGACATCATATCATCTCATACCTGCCGTGTGCCGGGCAGACTGCAGCTGCTGAGATTGAAGCCAGGAGCAGCGCGGGGCACGAGGAGAGGTGAGGATTGTATATTGTTTTTTTTAATATATCAATGAGTGATAGCTGGATTGTGGGGCTATTGGGGAGGCGCTACATCACAGTCTATGGGGGGGGCTGTATTACATTCTATGGGGGGCTGTATTACATTCTATAGGGGGTTGTATTATATTCTATGGGGGGGCTTTATTACAAGGTCAATCAAAGTTTCCCATGAGGTTTCTGAGCCTCGCAACTGCCATGAGAACCATTGGCTGTGAACTCTGGTAACCGAGTTCACAGCCACTGGATCTCAGGGTAGCTGGAGTGCTGGACTGATGAATGCTGGAGTGCCGAGTGCCAGACTTGTGGTCATTCATCACTCCGGCACTGGCACTTGCAAAGCAACAGCTGCTCTGAACTCAGGTGACCTTACTGTACTTGTTAATAAATTAAAAAATGAAAAATATGGCTTGGGTGTCCGACATAATTTTCTTAACCAGCTGAGGGAAAGCCAACGGCTGGGGGCAGCTGTTAATTTTCTGGGAACGAGCCAATAGCCCTAAAGTTTCCGAGACTATTAATATCAGCTCACAGCTGTTTACTTAGCATTTACTGGTTATTATAGGGGAGTCCTCCCCCAAAAATGACGTAGGGTCCCCCCTATATTCAATAACCAACAAAAGTTAAACAGTCAGAGGGGACCCCACGCCATTTTTATTTATTTATTTATTGCACAGGCGCCGGCTGCTTTCATCATTGTACGCCTGATCTTGCTGCTATCAGCGAGACCAGGTGTAGGATGTTGAGAGTAGTACTCCACCCTCCACCAATGTATTCACTGCTGTCTGCATCCCAAGCATGAGGATAGCTGTGCAGCGGTCGGTGGCAGACAAGGGCATGGTGCATCTCGTAGGCCACTGTTTCAGCCCTTCAGCTGTCTTGGTCTGAAACAGCCAGAGAGCCATATGTGGCCCGCTAGCCGCAGTTTGCCAAGCTCTGGTCTAACTAATTGTAACTGAGGTAGTGGTTGCAAATAAGGCTACTTTCACATTTGCGTTTTAATCTGCAGTGTTTAATCCGCAAACGCAAGGACACGAAAAACGCAAGAAAATGCGTGTAAACGCAGCATTTTAAAACCGCTTACGGTTACCGCATGCGTCATTAAAACGCTGCGTTTACATGCTTTTGCTTGCGTTTTTCATGCGTTTGCGTTTTTTGTGCGCATGTTGAAAAAATTTACAGGAGAAAAATCTAGATCACAAGAAACAGCCAATGGGACTACAGAGGGCGTGTATTATGGGATATCTATATATAGACCCTAGGACAGCTGAAATCTTCAGATTTTGCTCCTGTATCCTGTGACAAGATGGATCTTCACATGGATAGCTTTTACTTCAAACTGGATCTGAGCATCAAGATTTTTCTGGCGTGTGCGTTTGCTTGGGAGCAACACCGAAACCGGGAAAGACAGAGAAGGACATGGCCTAGGCGGTTTTGGCAACACCCCATAGTAGAACTGCGGGAGAGCCGTGGTGCGTATCACACCCTGTATGGTGAGCTCAATGAGAACCCAGAAAAATTCCCGGAATATACAAGGATGTCACAAGACTCTTTCCGGGATTTGCTTGATCGTGTCCAAGGAGCCATCCGGAGACAGGACACACAGCTCCGTAGAGCCATTCCACCAGAGGAACGTCTCCTGGTTACCTTAAGGTACGTAATAATTCTAAACAAAAGCTAGCCATTATTTTTGCAGGTCTGACATGTATTTTTGGCATTTTTGTAAATTATTTATTCTTTCTACAGATTTCTAGCAACTGGAGAGAGCTTGTCATCCCTTCATTTCCAGTACCGCCTTGGAATTTCCACGCTGTCCGGAATTGTTTTTGACACCTGCCGGGCTTTATGGACCATTCTCTGTGGGGAATTTATACCCATACCCACGGAGGACATGTGGAAAGAAATTGCTGATAAATTTTGGACTGTTTGTGATTTTCCCAACTGTTTGGGTGCGGTGGATGGGAAGCACATCCAGATTATCAAACCAGCCAGAACGGGATCACAGTTCTTCAGCTACAAGAAATATTTTTCAGTAGTTCTCATGGCAATAGCCGATGCGGACTGTCGCTTCATTGCTGTGGACATTGGTGCTTTTGGCCGTGGCAACGATTCACAGACTTTTAAAAACTCTGATATGGGTCGACGTGTTTATGGCAAAAATTTTAATTTCCCACAGCCACGACCACTCCCCTACACTCAAGGCCCACCGCTGCCATTTGTAATGGTTGGGGATGAGGCCTTTCAGATGAGTGAAAATCTCCTGAAGCCCTATTCAAGTCGGGACTTGAACCGCACAAAACGGATCTATAACTACAGACTAACCAGGGCCCGCAGAACAGTAGAGTGTGCCTTTGGGATTATGGTGTCCAAATGGCGCATTCTAGCAACTGACATAAATCTAAAAATGGAGACAGTGGATGAGGTGGTTAAAGCCTGTGTGGTTCTCCACAATTTCATTCTGGCTAAGGAGCGACCCACCATAGAACTTGATGAACCTGTTGCAAACCCTTTGCCTGATTACCGTCATCACCCGCTGCGGTCAACAGTTGAAGTAGGCCACATGCGGGACCAATTTGCTGCCTTTTTTGATTCTGACATTGGGCGTGTGCCATGGCAGGACAATATGGTGTAAAATGTACTGGTGGCTTCGGGTCTGTAAAGTTATGTTTGAAATGTTAATGTTTTTTCTAATAAAATAATTGTGTTTTACTTTCTTCACCATGTCTCCTATCTATTTCCTTAACAAACCACTTACGGTTTTTGGGCTTAGGTTGTTGACGTCATTGCGTCCTGTCTTGGTTCACCAGTAGCTATTTGCCGCAGACTGTATAGACGATGGCTGTTGGGTGTCGCAGTATTTGTTCAGTACTTAACATCAGTATTTGTAAGCCAAAACCAGGAGTGGTAGTTAAATGCTTAGTGGTGCATATGTGTTTATTGAAATTTTCCTCTCAGAGTTCCACTCCAGGTTTTGGCTTACAAATAGTGCTGTAAAATACTGAGCAAATACTGAGAGTGTGACGGCAGCCTACACCACAGATCTGAACCAGAAAACATGAAGTAATATAACTCATAGAAATATAAAAATATATATGTTTATTAATAAATATAGAACAAAACAAAAGATATAATTACAATCCAGAGAAATAGACAATAATTGACACAGAGTCATATGAATATTGAGAACTGGGTGCACCAGAACCAGTGTTGTACCATGGACAAAGAGGGAAAACTACAATTTAAAGTGCAAATGCTTGATATACCGCAATAATAGGTATAATAACAGAGGTAGGAAGGGATATACCCTATGGTCAAGTGACCGTCATCCTAACAATATAAGAGAGCTAGTCTCATGCTGTCCTCTTACCCTTTTCTTTGTCCATGTGTAGCAACACGCGCCCCTACGCGCGTTTCGCCCACAGCTTCATCGGGGGGCTCGCATAGCATTCATGTCTCCCAATCCAGTTTTATAATGCATGGCGGCGCCATTATGCGGCGCATGTCTATGACGAATACGGGCGCCGCAAGCCGCATCATCACTGGCGCCAATATGGCGGTGCGGGTCACCGGGAATTACCGGTGACGTCACTGACCCGCACACGTCAGAGGAGAGCGCTAGAGACGATGCCGCAGCCCTTGCCCGCGTCAGAGACATGCGCACTAGCGCCGCAATGATCACAGAGAAAAAACCAAGGTAACGTATTAAAGTACAGACAGAAGACGGTCCACAGATATAATGTGCAATACTTATTTCATCAAATTTGCCCAATATATGGGCCCTGGAAAAATGCTGCATACATCAAATTAGTGAAAAAAAGATACTTATAAAGAAATATAAACAAAGTGCAATAACAATTAATATCACCACGATAAAATTCATGGCAACGTGACAAATACAGTAACATTTATAATGAAGTGACAAAATATATAGCTAAAATAAAATATAATATACTACATCAATAATAAAATAACTAAAAATTCATATAATATTAAAGTAACATAGTATTAAAGTGAAGATGTGCATAAATATAATCAGCAATATCCTGGATACGACGATCACATTGCACGGGATGAAATTTTGAAGATCTGTATCCAAACCGACTTTATTCAAGAAAATGCATCATGGGAAAGATCCTTATTGTAATTATGACACTAAATATATAAAAAAACAAGAGACAAAAATTTAAAAGCAAGAATAAAAAACAGTGATCCCTAGTCTAGAGATGACGTGATTTATAGAAATGATGTAAAATTCAGTTGCTCATTAAGTCCATGAGGGGTCATCGTATCAAGATTCACTATCCAACGGCATTCTTTTTGCTTTAGAATCCGTACAGCATCACCACCTCTTATCCCCAAATGGACACAGTCAATTCCCCAGACTTTCAACTCTTTAGAGTTACATTTGTGTTTGAGTTTGAAATGTCTGGGGATTGTTTTTAAAGACTCCACGTCCTCCACATCATGAGCGGCCTCAATATCCCGTATATGTTCACGGGTTCTGACTCGTAACTCACGTGACGTGAGTCCGATATGCAGCACCCCAGAGTCCTGGTTGTTGCAGTGCTGTGGCTCCGCCACTACGGGGAGCTATGGTGCGTCTGATTGCACTAGGGAGTTTCTCTGATCAGGTACACTCACACCACACTTCACACTCCGGCCACCAGGGGGGGTGGTCCTATCTAGTAGGCCACTCCTCACAACTCTGGTAAAACTGGGGGTTGGACAGGAAGACAGGGAGAAGTAGCTGGGAAGAGCTAGTGAGAGGACCTGTCAGGGATGGGATCCTGGCAGACTCCTCAGAGCAGAACTAACCAGTGCACAATGGGAATACAGAAAAGGAGAAATACCAGAAGGGGTCTTGCTGTTAGACCGAGGCAACATCCTTCTGAGGCGCAAACAGTCGGTGGCCGGAACGCCGAGCAAGTAAGAGACTTTAAGTACATTGCAAACCACGGCAGGGCAGCTAACTACAGGTTGGCTGTCTCACTTACCACCTAAGCAGACAACGGAGGCAGCTGTAGGAGAGGGGCGACTCTAGGGTCCCGGAAGAACTCCAGGCCTACCCCGTCATACGGGTGCGTCCTACCATATCACCTGGAGGACGGAGAAGGAACAGTAGAGACAGAAAGAAACAGTTGTGAGGACTATCCCGGGAGCTCAGCAGGGAAGAACTACAACACACAGCGCTAGAAGGTAGATACTGATTCCCACCTGTAAAGAGAGCTCCTGATGTGTCGTTGGACCGGCCGGTCTCTGAAAACCCAGTTAACAGCGCTCTGGACTGAGGTCTCCCACATCTTCAGTAAAGAGGTAAAGAGACTGCAACCTGGTGTCCTCGTTATTTATCGCGACCTGCACCCCACAACTGCACCGCTATACCACCGTTAACAGCACCTACTTCACCGGACGTCCCCCCACTGACGGACAGGGCCACGGACCGGGTCTAGCCACCGTGACAACCCCAGGACTGAGACCTAGAGGCCCGGCTCCGGGTACCCCTCGGCCCTGCGGCGGTGTGGGGGCGCTCCAACTTGGCGTCACGAACAGGATCTACTTAAGCCTGAAGAATCAGGTCATGTGTGCCTAGAGACTGTGATTTACTGTACTTGAACTGTACTTTATTGAGAGAACTGTGTGCTACTGCTTGCCGCGGAAAGTTACCGCCAAAATTCGCCATTGCCGCGCGCGGAGGGAGGAGCCTTAGCTACGTGGGCGGAATCGGCCAAAAGAAGCGCGGAACGGAAAGCGCGGTGAGACGCCAATCCCGGAAGAGGAACTCCGACCTCCAGCAGGTTAGTGGGAGGAAGGGACGGCCATGTCCGAGTCGGGAGGAGAGGAGGTGGCGGTCGCAGCCGCGGACGCAGGGGCAGCTCCGGTCCCCGCAGCGGGCGAAGCCGCGGCCCTAATACCGCCACTGGCTGCCGCAGAGCCCGCTGCCCCCATCAGCCAGTCGGACACCGCCGCTAACGCAAAAGCCATAATGCCCTTCTCCATGCCCTACCTGCCCGGAGCGACCTGGCTCCCACGATACTCTGGGGAGGCGCATACATTCACTGACTTTAAAGAAGGGCTCTGCAGCCTACTCGAGTTCTATCCCCTAACCGAGCCTCAGAAGGTCCATATGATAACCGGTCAACTCTTTGGGGCGGCTCTGAGAGAAGTGAAATCCTGGCCCGCTGAGGATAAAGGAACTGCACAACAGATTTTCGCCAAGCTTAAAGCCACCTTTGATACTCGCACTGCCACAGAGATTAAACTGACTTTCTATGGATGCAAACAGAGGTCGCAGGATAGCTTACGGGACTATGCCCTTAATCTCCAGGAAGCGATGCGGGCCATTAAGCAGAGTGACCCCGGCAGCATGCAGGATGAGGATAAAACCCTGAAGGAGCGGTTCATCGAGGGGCTCCTGTGCAGTCACCAGCGGGGCCAATTGCACTTCCTGGCCATGCAAAATCCAGACTTGACTTTTGCGCAGTTTAAAGATAAAGCTATCCAGGCATTGCAGGAGCGGCAGCCCAGCCGCGCAGTGCCACCCAGGCGCCCCGCTCTCACCTACCACCAGGAGGTGGCATCGGATACCCCAGTTGCCGCGGAGGCCGACGCCCAGAGCTTCGAGGACGACTCCCCTGCAGGACTCCGTCTCCAGATGCAAGAGCTAACCAAGAGCGTTGCTGCCCTGGCCCGGACGGTGCAGTCCCTACAGGAGGCCCCCAAAGAGAAGATCCAGTTGGCTTCCAGCCCGGAGGATGTCCCTTGGATGCGACGGAGGAGGACTCCGCCGACCAGGAGCCGGCCCGACGATCGCTTCCACCAGGATGGACGACCCATCTGCCGCCGCTGTCATCAGGTGGGCCATCTTGCAAGGTACTGTCCTTTAAACGAGCAACCCCTGGGGCAAAGGGCCAACCCCCAGGAGTAGGACGGTCAGGCCCGCAGCATTGGAGAACCAAGTATATTGGAGGACGACCAGTCCTCCCTGTAGTGATTGATGGAATCCCCTTGAATGCTTTGCTGGACACCGGTTCTCAGGTGACGACTATACCTTACGTGCTCTACAAACGGTATTGGGAGGACGCTGATATTACTCGTGGCCCTGACGATGATTTCACCATAATCGCCAGTAATGGTCAGCCGTTGCCACAAGTGGGGTATAAGGAGGTCACCATCAAAGTGGGGCGGGTGGAATTGAAAGCCCAAGGGATTGTGATTGTAGATATTGATCGTCGAAAATGTAATCCCATGATGACTCTTGGTACTAATGTTATAGAAAATTGTCTTGCAGAAGTGATTGTTTTGTTGCAACAGGTGGCAGAAAACGCTGGCCACAGTGAGCAACGTGCCCTGCAGAAGGAAATCAGAGCTCTGATGCAGAGACAGCAGGTAGAGCTGACTGGTGGTGAGATTGGTCGTGTCACTGTAAGTGATTCAAACCCCATCGCGATACCTCCCAAGAGTGAAATGTTAATATGGTGTCGAGCAGCCATAGGCCTCAGGGGTAAGGACTACCAGGCCTTGGTGGAACCTGTATATTCAGACAATAGGCCTACTGTTCTGACAGCCCGGGGGGTGGTTGACGTCCGACAGGGGAGAGTGCCCGTACGTGTCCTCAATTGTGGGGAGGAAGAGGTCCACCTAACCAAGTATACCACGCTCGCCAAATTGTTCACTGTCAATAATAGTGTAATACAGACACCTGAACCCTTGGTCCCGTCAAACGTGGCGGAGAACAAAGGTTCTGCAGAGCACTCGAAAGACTGGTGTCGGGAACTGCATGTGGGCACTGACTCCACCCCGTCTCATCAAATACAGGGGGCTTACAGGGTGGTACACGAGTACGAGCAGGTATTCAGCAAACACCCCTCAGATTTTGGGCAGGTGAAAGGGATCCAACATCACATCCCCACGGGAGATCATCGACCCATAAAAGAGAGATATCGCCCTGTACCCCCAGCTCATTACCAGTGTGCCAAGGACATGTTGCGGGAAATGAAGGAGGCTGGGGTGGTGAGAGACAGCTGTAGCCCCTGGGCAGCTCCGTTAGTCCTCGTTAAAAAGAAAGATGGTACAATGAGGATGTGTGTTGATTACAGGCAGTTGAATCGCATTACACATAAGGACGCATACCCACTGCCCAGGATAGAGGAATCTCTGGCTGCTTTAAAATCTGCTAACTACTTCTCTACCTTAGATCTCACCAGTGGGTACTGGCAGGTTCCTGTAGCAGAGGCGGACAAGGAGAAGACGGCCTTCACGACACCAATGGGTCTCTGCGAGTTCAACTACATGCCCTTCGGACTGTGCAATGCTCCAGGAACGTTCCAGAGGATGATGGAGTGCTGCCTAGGACACATGAACTTTGAAACTGTGCTGCTGTATTTGGATGATGTCATTGTCTTCTCTAAGACCTACGAAGACCATCTGAAGCACCTGGCCGAGGTGTTCGAAGCCCTGTCCAAATTCGGCTTAAAGGTGAAACCGTCCAAGTGTCATCTGCTCAAACCTAAAGTGCAGTACCTGGGCCATGTGGTGAGCGCTGAAGGAGTGGCCCCAGACTCCGACAAGGTCACAGTGATCAAGGACTGGCCAAAGCCTAGTGACCTCCACGAAGTCCGGCAGTTCCTCGGGTTGGTAGGTTACTATCGGAGATTCATTAAGGATTTCACCAAGAAGGCCGCACCCTTGCAAAATCTGCTGGTGGGCCAACCAAAGAAGACCAAGGGGAGGAAAACCACCTTTGATTGGAACGAAGAGCTGGAGGAATCCTTCACCTGTTTGAAGTCGGCACTGACGGGAGAAGAGATACTGGCTTACCCCGAATACGATCAACCGTTTGTGCTGTACACAGATGCCAGTAATGTGGGATTAGGAGCCGTGCTGTCCCAGGTTCAGAACGGCAAAGAAAGGGTGATCGCTTACGCCAGCAGGAAACTCCGTCCCACGGAAAGGAACCCTGACAACTATAGTTCCTTTAAGCTGGAATTCCTGGCCCTCGTCTGGGCAGTGACAGAGAGGTTTAAACACTACCTGGCCTCCGCGAAATTCACCGTCTTCACGGACAACAATCCGCTAACGCATCTGGGTACTGCCAAACTCGGGGCTTTGGAACAGCGGTGGATGGCCCGGCTGTCCAACTATGATTTCACCATCAAATATCGGGCAGGACACCAGAATGCCAATGCCGATGCTCTGTCCCGAATGCCCAATCTACCAGAAGTGGGAGAAGACCCGGAGGCACTTGAAGAGGTGGAGCTGCCTGCCTTCCATTGCCCCAAAGCCACTCAGAACTCTCACCATGTGAAGAACAGGCACAAGAACCAACCGGATGCCACGCTGAATCCCCTGCCCCACCACGGATGGGCAGAAACCCAGGATAGTGACCCCGCGGTCCGTCAGGTGAAGGAACTCTTGACGCAGGCTGGGTTGCACCCTGGCCCAGATGATCCACAAGAAACTCAACAGCTGTGGAAGGGGAGAAGCAAACTGTTTATCCATGATGGCAAGTTGTGCAGGAGGAGCATCGACCCACGTACTCATGAATTGGTGTGGCAGATAGTGGTGCCAAGGCGAGATGCGCCCATGGTTCTGGGAGCCTACCATGATGGAGCCGGACACTTCGGATGGAGGAAGCTGGAGAAGCTGCTCCGAGGGAGGTTCTATTGGATTGGCATGAAGAGAACCATTGAGAAGTGGTGTCGAGAGTGTGGTCCGTGTAGTCTGCGAAGGAAGGACCGTGACAGTCAACGGGCTCCCCTGCGGCCTATCATCACCAAACGGCCGCTCGAACTGGTCGCGCTGGATCATGTGAAGTTGACGCCTAGCCGGTCGGGCTATATCTACGCCCTTACCATTGTGGACCACTACTCCAGGTTTTTGGTGGTTGTGCCTGTCAAGGATCTAACAGCTAGGACTGCCGCCAGGGCCTTCCAGCAGCACTTTTGTAGACCCCATGGCTACCCAGAGAAAGTACTGACCGATCAGGGGCCTGCATTCGAAGCGGAAGTGTACGGGTGTAAGAAGATCAGAACTACACCGTACCACCCCCAAACCAACGGGATGTGCGAGAAGATGAACCAGGTAGTAATCGATTTATTGAAGACCTTGCCTGTGGAGGAACGGAACCTGTGGCCGACAAAGTTGCCTGACTTGGTGGATATGTACAACCACATCCCAGTAAGTTCCACTAACTGTACTCCAGCGTACCTGATGCGAGGAAGGTCTAGTCGGTTACCCGTTGATCTGGACATGGGGGTCCTAGTACCCGAAGATACCTCGCCGGAGGCAGATTGGGATACAGAAAGGCAGCGAAGATACCGCGAAGTACAGGAGTGTGTGGAGAGAAGTCTCGCCCAGGCTAGGCAGAAACAAGAAAGGGACTACAATCAACACGCTCCTGCGATTCCCCTGTCACCTGGTGAGCAAGTGCTTAAACGAAAGAGGAGGTTACACAAGCTTGATGACCAATGGGAAGCGGAACCGTATACCATCTTGCCATCCGACTTCGACAACACTAAGGTCTGTCTCATCAGCAAGGACAGAGGGGAGACCTCGACAGCGGTATCCAGGGATCACCTTAAGGTCTGCCCCGATAAGTTGAAAGAGAGGGGCACGGCCCCAGAAATCTCCCCGCCGGTGGAAAAGGAGAAGATGTTCCATACTGTCCTTGGTGATTTTCCCCAGTCCTGGACTCAGATAAATCAGGCCATCGCGGTACCTGTTCTAACGTTTCCACAGCCGGACCCACCAGAAACAATGGTGGTACCAGATCATCCGGTCCCGCAACCTCAACAAGCCTTGCCTGAAGAAGCCATGCCAACCGTTGAACCGGCAAATCCTCCCTCTGCCATCAGTGAGCCTGCCGTACCCACTGTTGATAGCAGCAGCTCTGAGAGCCCCAACCTGCCAGTGCTACCCAGACTCACTAGAAGTGTAGTTAGAAAACAGCGCACTACACCAGCGGTAGCAAGCATAGCGGGCCCTGTTAGACCAATAGCAACCCCTGCGCTGCGAAGGTCCACACGCAGCACTCAAAATCAAACTCCCCTCCGCTACAAAACTTGGAGGTATTGATAGGGCTGCTATGTAATTGAAAATGTTTGTATGCATATCCTTTTGTTACAGGTTTTTAAATGGACACTAGAGTAATGGACGGTGAATTGCTCAAAAACTTCCACAAGGGGGGCCCCTTTGTTTACCCGGGGTCCCCGCTGTTTCAACCACTGAACTGAGAGTCATAAACTGTGCATGACCAAACTTTCGCAACGTTCAAGAATCCTCACCTCCCGTAAAGGGAAGCTCTGTTATGTTCAATTGTTATGCTATTTCAAAAATCTGTGTGTTTTCTGTTAACATGTATTATTGTTCTTGTTTTCCCAGTCCCGGAGTACTGGATTTAACCGGGGGGGAGTGCAGCACCCCAGAGTCCTGGTTGTTGCAGTGCTGTGGCTCCGCCACTACGGGGAGCTATGGTGCGTCTGATTGCACTAGGGAGTTTCTCTGATCAGGTACACTCACACCACACTTCACACTCCGGCCACCAGGGGGGGTGGTCCTATCTAGTAGGCCACTCCTCACAACTCTGGTAAAACTGGGGGTTGGACAGGAAGACAGGGAGAAGTAGCTGGGAAGAGCTAGTGAGAGGACCTGTCAGGGATGGGATCCTGGCAGACTCCTCAGAGCAGAACTAACCAGTGCGCAACGGGAATACAGAAAAGGAGAAATACCAGAAGGGGTCTTGCTGTTAGACCGAGGCAACATCCTTCTGAGGCGCAAACAGTCGGTGGCCGGAACGCCGAGCAAGTAAGAGACTTTAAGTACATTGCAAACCACGGCAGGGCAGCTAACTACAGGTTGGCTGTCTCACTTACCACCTAAGCAGACAACGGAGGCAGCTGTAGGAGAGGGGCGACTCTAGGGTCCCGGAAGAACTCCAGGCCTACCCCGTCATACGGGTGCGTCCTACCATATCACCTGGAGGACGGAGAAGGAACAGTAGAGACAGAAAGAAACAGTTGTGAGGACTATCCCGGGAGCTCAGCAGGGAAGAACTACAACACACAGCGCTAGAAGGTAGATACTGATTCCCACCTGTAAAGAGAGCTCCTGATGTGTCGTTGGACCGGCCGGTCTCTGAAAACCCAGTTAACAGCGCTCTGGACTGAGGTCTCCCACATCTTCAGTAAAGAGGTAAAGAGACTGCAACCTGGTGTCCTCGTTATTTATCGCGACCTGCACCCCACAACTGCACCGCTATACCACCGTTAACAGCACCTACTTCACCGGACGTCCCCCCACTGACGGACAGGGCCACGGACCGGGTCTAGCCACCGTGACAACCCCAGGACTGAGACCTAGAGGCCCGGCTCCGGGTACCCCTCGGCCCTGCGGCGGTGTGGGGGCGCTCCAGATATATATCAAGTTACAACTACACACGGCATAATATATGACGTGCGTAGTTGTGCATGTGATATTTTCTCTAATCTCATATGACCTGAGGCCACTCGATGATACGTGGATCTGGTGTGGTTCTTACACGCCAAACACTTACCACATGGAAAGAAGCCCCTCCTCTTGCTCCCACCACCAAAAAGGGAAGTATGTTTTGAGATATAGTGACTTGACACAAGAGTGTCTCTAAAATTTCTCCCTCTTCGTGCCGTCATCAGGGGTGTTGGAGACAGTTTTGTTTTGAGAACAGGGTCAGTCAACAAGACTGACCAATGTTTTTTGAGAATAGTTCTCATGAGGTCCCATTGCTGGTTATACGTTGAGATAAACCGTACTTCTATCTCCTTATCATTTTTCCTACCAGAATTGCCACCCTGTGAGCCCAGGAGATCACTTCTCCTGGTATTTTTAGCTCTGACATAGCCTTTCTTAATACACCTGTTGCTATACCCACGATCTCTAAATCTCTGCCCAAGGTCTTTGGCCTGTCCCTCGAATAGTGCATCCGAGGCACAGATTCTGCGAGCCCGCAAAAACTGACCAGTTGGAATGGCAGCAATCGTTGAGTATTGATGTGCAGAGGATGCGTGTAGTAATGAATTAACGGACGTTTTCTTACGATACATGTCCGTATATATCAATCCATCCCCTTGCACCCTTATTTCAACATCAAGAAAGGACACCACCCTCTGATCATAAGTGTAGGTAAGCCTGATGTTGGAGTCGTTGCGGTTCAGACCCACCATAAATGTTTCCAAATCACTGGCAGAGCCCTGCCATATAAACAAAATATCGTCGATAAAACGAAACCATCCAAGGACTTGGTGGGCAGCCTGTGCACCGTCCAACAGCAGACCCCTCTCCCAGTATCCGAGAAAGAGGTTTGCGTAGGAGGGCGCACAAGCCGCCCCCATCGCGGTACCGCGTTGCTGTAAAAAGAATCGGTCCTTGAATGTAAAAAAGTTATGGGTGAGAATGAACCGCAGCAAGTCCAACACCAGTTCCCTCATATCGGCATCAAGATTGCTAGATTCCAAAAAGAATTGCGATGCTCGTAGTCCGTCCTCATGTTTAATACTAGTGTATAGGGATTCAACATCCACTACTACAAGGAATGCATCAGTATCGAGGGACAGGCCGTCAAGACGCCTCAGGACGTCCGTTGTGTCCCTGACATAGGAGGGCAGCGTCTCCACCTGTGGATGCAGATAATGTTCAATAAATTTACAAACAGGGTCGCATAGCCCTCCAATGCCAGAGACAATCGGACGCCCTGGGGGATTAACCGGGTCCTTGTGGACCTTGGGCAGAAGATAGAACGTGGGCACAACAGGATGCTTGACCAACAGGCCATCAAGGACTTTTTTAGAGATAATGCCCCTCTCATGTGCTATCTCAAGGATATAAGTAAGTTCCATCTGAAAGGGAACCAATGGGCTATGTGTTAATTGGGCATATGTCTGTTTGTCCCTCAATTGTCTAAAGGCCTCTTTCTCGTACCTCTCCACTGGCCATATGACCACATTCCCCCCCTTATCAGCTGGTTTGATGACTACATCATCCAATAATTTAAGATCTTCCAATGACTTACGTTGTAGAGGGGTTAAATTGTCCCTACTCTTACTATTATGGATCAATTTAAATTCTTCTGTTACCAACTTAGTAAATATGTCAACCTGTGGACATAGAGATAAGGAGGGGAATGTGGTGGATCTAGAAAATATAGGTGGTGGAGAGGTACCTGAAATCTCTGGATTGGATTCTCGTTCCAACTCCTCCAACGCCTCAATTGCCTCTTGTTCAGTTAAATAAGCATCACTCTGGTCAGCAGTTGGTTTGGAATGTAATTTTCGCAGTACTAGCTTCCGAGAAAACAAGTGGAGGTCCTTTAGTGCTAAAAAGAAATTAAAATTATTAGTCGGGGCAAACGACAGGCCCAAGCCCAAAAGATCCTTCTGGGTCTGAGACAGCACATGAGAGGACAAATTAATCACCTCCAATGTGTTTTTTGTCCTTTTCTCCACAGGGGGTGAGATGGGTATTTTACGTTTCTGATTTTTCTTTCCTCCCCATCTAGAACGGTTTTCTCTAAGAAAATCTCTCCTCTCCCATGTTGTTTTAGGGTTTTCAGAACCCTGGGCTCTATCTTCAGCCGAGGACATGGATGATATGGAGGTAGATCGTGCCCTTGATGATGATCGCTGACCAATTCCCTTTCTCCTCCATTTATAGACTTGATCATTCTGAAAATCTAGTTGGTCACGTTGGTATTTCTTCGTTTTACCTTCCACAATTTCCTTTTCCCATTTCAGCTGTTCTACATCAATTTCCCCTTTAAGCTTCATGACTTTATCAGGGGTTAAATGCTCATTAATACTATCTTGTATCTTTTTCAATTCGTCATCAATCTCTATCAAAGATGATTCATTAGATTTAATCAGAAGTTCTAAAAATATTTTGGAGCAATTAGAGGCAGCCACTTCCCATGCTGTGATAAAATCTTCATTAGTTATAGGGAAGGAAGGGAACACTTGGATCCTGAGACCCCTTGGAATAAGGCCACATCCAATATATTTTTCTAAAAACGCCTTATTCCACCATAGGCGGGTGCGTTTTTTGAGCAACTCTTTATATTTCTTAATAAGTTCACTGTCATCTCTAGACTTTGGATCACAGGGGGCACCCAGACCCTCATCAAATACTCTGTTGAGTTGTGTCCGCCACGTCTTTTGACGTTCGCGGAAATCCATCTGTTCTGAGATGGACACTGTGAGAACACAGACAATAATTAGAAACAAGACCTCAGATACAGAAACCATAACTACCTAGAAAATAGTCCTGTCTGGATCATCCAAGACTTATCGGGATAATACCCTGAGATACTTCAAATACAATCAGAACCAGAAAACATGAAGTAATATAACTCATAGAAATATAAAAATATATATGTTTATTAATAAATATAGAACAAAACAAAAGATATAATTACAATCCAGAGAAATAGACAATAATTGACACAGAGTCATATGAATATTGAGAACTGGGTGCACCAGAACCAGTGTTGTACCATGGACAAAGAGGGAAAACTACAATTTAAAGTGCAAATGCTTGATATACCGCAATAATAGGTATAATAACAGAGGTAGGAAGGGATATACCCTATGGTCAAGTGACCGTCATCCTAACAATATAAGAGAGCTAGTCTCATGCTGTCCTCTTACCCTTTTCTTTGTCCATGTGTAGCAACACGCGCCCCTACGCGCGTTTCGCCCACAGCTTCATCGGGGGGCTCGCATAGCATTCATGTCTCCCAATCCTGTATGGTGAGCTCAATGAGAACCCAGAAAAATTCCCGGAATATACAAGGATGTCACAAGACTCTTTCCGGGATTTGCTTGATCGTGTCCAAGGAGCCATCCGGAGACAGGACACACAGCTCCGTAGAGCCATTCCACCAGAGGAACGTCTCCTGGTTACCTTAAGGTACGTAATAATTCTAAACAAAAGCTAGCCATTATTTTTGCAGGTCTGACATGTATTTTTGGCATTTTTGTAAATTATTTATTCTTTCTACAGATTTCTAGCAACTGGAGAGAGCTTGTCATCCCTTCATTTCCAGTACCGCCTTGGAATTTCCACGCTGTCCGGAATTGTTTTTGACACCTGCCGGGCTTTATGGACCATTCTCTGTGGGGAATTTATACCCATACCCACGGAGGACATGTGGAAAGAAATTGCTGATAAATTTTGGACTGTTTGTGATTTTCCCAACTGTTTGGGTGCGGTGGATGGGAAGCACATCCGGATTATCAAACCAGCCAGAACGGGATCACAGTTCTTCAGCTACAAGAAATATTTTTCAGTAGTTCTCATGGCAATAGCCGATGCGGACTGTCGCTTCATTGCTGTGGACATTGGTGCTTTTGGCCGTGGCAACGATTCACAGACTTTTAAAAACTCTGATATGGGTCGACGTGTTTATGGCAAAAATTTTAATTTCCCACAGCCACGACCACTCCCCTACACTCAAGGCCCACCGCTGCCATTTGTAATGGTTGGGGATGAGGCCTTTCAGATGAGTGAAAATCTCCTGAAGCCCTATTCAAGTCGGGACTTGAACCGCACAAAACGGATCTATAACTACAGACTAACCAGGGCCCGCAGAACAGTAGAGTGTGCCTTTGGGATTATGGTGTCCAAATGGCGCATTCTAGCAACTGACATAAATCTAAAAATGGAGACAGTGGATGAGGTGGTTAAAGCCTGTGTGGTTCTCCACAATTTCATTCTGGCTAAGGAGCGACCCACCATAGAACTTGATGAACCTGTTGCAAACCCTTTGCCTGATTACCGTCATCACCCGCTGCGGTCAACAGTTGAAGTAGGCCACATGCGGGACCAATTTGCTGCCTTTTTTGATTCTGACATTGGGCGTGTGCCATGGCAGGACAATATGGTGTAAAATGTACTGGTGGCTTCGGGTCTGTAAAGTTATGTTTGAAATGTTAATGTTTTTTCTAATAAAATAATTGTGTTTTACTTTCTTCACCATGTCTCCTATCTATTTCCTTAACAAACCACTTACGGTTTTTGGGCTTAGGTTGTTGATGTCATTGCGTCCTGTCTTGGTTCACCAGTAGCTATTTGCCGCAGACTGTATAGACGATGGTTGTTGGGTGTCGCAGTATTTGTTCAGTACTTAACATCAGTATTTGTAAGCCAAAACCAGGAGTGGTAGTTAAATGCTTAGTGGTGCATATGTGTTTATTGAAATTTTCCTCTCAGAGTTCCACTCCAGGTTTTGGCTTACAAATAGTGCTGTAAAATACTGAGCAAATACTGAGAGTGTGACGGCAGCCTACACCACAGATCTATAGTCATCAAGTCAGGTGTCAGAACTAATGAATTCATGATGCTAATTGCTCTTGAATTCATTTTTCCTGACACTTGTCCGGGTGACTATAGATATGCCATGTATGACGTACATTGTTCCTTCACTTTCTGTGAAATATATGTATGTACCAAGAAGATAAAATGTAGGTAATACAATGCATTTCTCAAATCAGCAGGTCAGGGGTCATAAATAATGTTTCTGATAAGACACGACCTGTTGAGTATAGTTGTGCTGTGTATTACCACCATTTTGTCTTCTGTGTGCGACCAAAAGTCACGGAGTAAACAGAAAGAAGTGTTTTTGGAGAAAATACAAGTGTTATTTTTGGGGTCAACCTCATATCTCTCAACCAAACACACACCAAGCTTCAGTGTTCAGCTAAGTAAGTACTGGAGGTTGGAGGTGTCCCCCAAAAAAGTGTTCGACGCATTTTTTGTTATTGGCGCACGGTGTGTGGTGACGGCGGCGAAATACACAATTAACCAAACCTTATTGAGGCAAAACACAGGTTTATTAAACACAAACAAAAAAAAAAAATTAACTGCGCCTGCTTGGGGTTGAGTGCCAATATTGTGGGGTGTCGAGTTGTGAGGTCTGGCTTATTGTAGCCGACATAGAGGTGGCAGGAGAAGGCGCTATAATTCTGCTGGGGTCAGGAAGTTCAGGGATTGGGCTAGACACATGAGAGGGCTGAGACACACTGGAAGGGTGAGACAAACCAGACATTACAGACACATTGGGATGTGAGGGGGGAGGGATAGCTATGTTTTTTTTTTGCTTTGTTTTGCCTTTCCTTTTCTTTGGTTGGCGCGGGTTAGTTGTTGTGGTGGGGGGGAACGCCAGGGCAGGGTCCGGCAACGGTAGTCTTGTGGTGGTGGCGGGGAACGCCAGGGCAGGGTCCGGCAACGGCAGTCTTGTGGTGGTGGCGGGGAACGCCAGGGCAGGGTCCGGCAACGGCAGTCTTGTGGTGGTGGCGGGGAACGCCAGGGCAGGATCCGGCAACGGTAGTCTTGTGGTGGTGGCGGGGAACGCCAGGGCAGGGTCCGGCAACGGTAGTCTTGTGGTGGTGGCGGGGAACGCCAGGGCAGGGTCCGGCAACGGCAGTCTTGTGGTGGTGGCGGGGAACGCCAGGGCAGGGTCCGGCAACGGCACTCTTGTGGTGGTGGCGGGGAACGCCAGGCCAGGGTCCTGCGGCGGCAGCATGGTGGTGGCAGTGGAGGAGGCCCAAGCAGGAGCAGCAGTTGTCATGGTGGTGGCGGTGGGCTGACCCACTGCACTGGGCATGGTGGTGGTGCTGTAATACGGTCCGGCAGTGTTTGGAATGGAGGTGGCCGTGCAGTGGTATGCAGCAGATGTCGGCATTGACGTAAAGCGTGACAGTGTGGCCACTGGTGGAAATGCCCCCACTGTCTGCTGAAAATACCGACTCTGCTGCATAGCCTGCACGTAAGCAGCATTGCAGGCCTGCATAACAGTAATCTGGAGATCGGGACTAAGGTGTTCCGACATGTCCTGTTCTATCTGATTAAAAAAATGATGTGCTGGCCTCTGGAGGTCGGCTTTCACTTGGGCAAGGGCTGTGGTAACCTCCTGGATACGTGTGCTCATATGACTAATGGCAGTATCCAGTCGGTCACCCATCGCATTGAGTCCCTCGTGGAAGACCGAGCTCAAGTGCAAAAACTCGGGCATGAGTGACCTGTCCGCGGCCCTCTGCCGCTGCCGGGAGGAGCCCATAAAAAATTGGCTAGAGGCAGAGGACTGGGGAAGGGGAACACCTGATGGACCAGCTTCCTGGTCTCCAGGTTGTGTGGCAGGCCCACTTGCTGCAGCGCTGGAGGATGGCTCGGACGGGTCCGTGGCTGACTGATGAAGGACCGCTCCAGAACCTGGGCCAACAGTGGAGCTCCAAGTGCTGTGAAAAAAAAAAATAATTAATACCAAACATTTACAAAAAGATAACTCAAGAGTTATATAAACATTCAGATAGGGAAAGGTCACACTAGCACTATTTGGAGTGAATTTTACATCAGAATTTGCAAGCCAGGAGTGCAACAGTAGGAAGAAAAGTTTCATAAAACCACATGCTCAACTTCTGCATGCATCAACCACTCCTTGTTTTGGATTAAAAATACTGATGTAAAATATGAAGAGACGATGGAGGCGATACAAGCCATATCTCTATACGAGACACATGTATACTCACCAGGACAAGTGCCAGGAAAAATGAATTCAGGAGCCATTGGCATCCTGAATTCATTATTTCTGACACCTGACTTGATGAGTATAGATCTGTTGTGTAGGCTGCCGGCACACTGTCAGTATTTGCTCAGTATTTCAAATCAGTATTGGTAAGCCAAAACCTGGAGAGGAACTATGTGGGGAAAAGTATTCAAAGAACACGTACCCCACTTCTGCATGTATCAATCACTCATGGTTTTGGATTCCAAATACTGATGGAAAATACGAATGGACGATGGAGGTCATACGAGACACATGTATACTCACCAGGACAAGTGCCAGGAAAAATGAAGTCAGGAGCCATTGGCATCCTGAATTCATTATTTCTGACACCTGACTTGATGAGTATAGATCTGTTGTGTAGGCTGCTGTCACACTGTCAGTATTTGCTCTGTATTTCAAATCAGTATTGGTAAAAGCCAAAACCTGGAGAGGAACTATGTGGGGAAAAGTATGCAAAGAACACGTACCCCACTTCTGCATGTATCTATCACTCATGGTTTCGCATTCCAAATACTGATTCAAAATAGTGACCCAAAAAAGCTAGCATTATACAAAACTTTTTTTTTTCTTTTTTAACCAATATACTTACGTTCTTCGTGCAAGGACTGGTCTCAAAAACGCAAGGATGCGGTGGTACTTGTATTTTTGTATCCTTGCTCCAGAACCACTTGGAAGCCGGCTCTCTTGGCGCAGGTCCTTGTTGAAGCGGTCCTTCATCGATCGCCAACGTGTTTTGACTTTTGACACTGTTGACAAAACAAAACATAATAGTTAGGACAATGGTCTTTTGACCGTGGTCACACAACTGGGTGTGCTGTGAAAAAGTAATGACTTTCTCTCATCATACACAGTTGTGTGAGCATGGACAAGGTATTGACTACATCACACTGCATTGCGATACTTACCAAATGCAGAACGGACCCGAGCCGGGGCATTGGCCCAGCCATCCCACAACGCTGTGGCCACCTCATTCCAAAGCCTCCGGATCGTCACGTTGTTGGCGTGCAGTGGATCCCGGGTGTCCCACAATGGGACTCGCTCATGGACAAGGGAGAAGAGGTGTTCATTCTCAATGAGGTCCTCATCCCCTTCTGGAACCTAAAAACAAAAAGGACATTAATATTAGAGGCATTCACATACGGAAGACAGAAAACAGAATCAGAGGAATGGCATGAATATTGAAATAAAAAAAAAACACTGGTGCTGAAGCAAAAGGGAAAGAAAGAGAGAAGTATAAAGAAATGAAGATTCAAGATTTGTAAAGTGAGGATACAATAAACAGTCAGCCAGGTATACTTACACGCTGCGGCCGTGCCACCCGACCGTGACTACGCTGCTCCTGCCCAGTCTCTTCCACTGTAGAAGAAGTGGTCTGAAAAAAGGAAAATATACATTGTCATATGTGTAGATGTGACAGTGAATACTTACCAATCTGAGGAGGTGAATACTCACTTCGCTGACATGTTCCCCTTGTGCAGGCCCAGGCGTTTCCTCCTCAGAAGAAGAAGACATTCTGATGCATGCAGAAAGAAAGAAATGAAAGAAATTAGGGCATATAGACACAGATTATAGAAAAGAAATGCATTGGATAGGATATACTCACATAGTTCTGAGGCTTGTTTGCTGCTCCAAGAGGTTGTGAGACGTCTAGTCTGCAAGACAGTCTGATGAGTAGTTGAACTGCAAATGTCCACTTCCTCCCTTTATCACCTTGTATGTGGGGGGTGGCTTATCAGTGTCTAGACATGTTTTTCTCAATTGAGACGCATGCGTCAGCAAAAGCAAGCAAACGCATGTGCTGAAAAACGCATGCGTTTACATAGACTACAATGCGGTTTTTTTGCGCAAACCTTGCGCAATCAGCCGCTTACGTTTCAAGGCGGCAAAATGACGCCTCTAAAAATTACTACATGTTGCATTTCCGCGCCAAGACGCAGACGACTAGATGACGCATGCGTCGTCAAACGCGGCAGAACGCGAACAAACAAAAACGCATGCGTCGATAATGTTAAAGATAGGAATACACAACGCATGCGGATATTTGCGGAAGAAACGCTGCGGACACAACCGCAAATGTGAAAGCGGCCTAAGTGAGTCATGTAGAAATGGTGAGTCATGTGGAGCTACGGTTGCCCAAAAATTCACAACTTTTATACACCACAAAATTAGCATAAAGGTTTTGATGAAATACCCCCTTTGTACGGCTTTATATAGCATGTGACTCTTTGAAGGTAAGGCCCACATTTGAGTTCCCATAATATTTTGACTTGCTCACCACTTATATATTATTCCTGCTGTTGAAAAGAACTTGCAAGGAGTTTATTCATGGACCCCATCAACATTTTTTGTATGTTTAGGTAGGATTCACATTATCTTTAAGGTAATTACAATTTTCAGTAGTCAATATGGACACATGCTTCTAAAATGATAAGACTATCATATCATGGTAATGAGAGTAATTTGTGGCTTCCTGTAAGACTAACATTGATCTTTTGGCTATTGAACAGTGTCAGAAGGACGTATATTAAATGGTGAAAAGTATTTTGGCACATTGCTTAATCACTGAATTCGGGTTTTTCATTAAATCCCATTGCCACAGGTGGATAACATTCGGCCCCTTGCTATGCCATCTGCCTTTACACTAACATTCGTGACTGAATGCACTGATACTAGTTATGTCCTGTAAAAAGTCAGTTCATAACATTTGTTCCCTTCTATATATTCCACCATCACATGTGAGTGATTTTATCGAAAAGTGGAAGGAACTGCAGGAACTCAGACACAAAAATGGAGACCATGTAAAGTTATAGAGCAGGGTCGTCGAGTACTGCAGAGGGCAGAAAAGTCACCAATGCCCTGCTGGCTCCATAACTTTAGAGTCCAAACCTCCTGTGTCAGTAACATAAGCACAAAACTGTGCCCCGGGAGCTCATGGAATGTGTTTCCATGGCCCAGCAGCTATATGCAAGTCTTATATCACTAAGCACAATGCAAAGTGTCGGATGTAGTGGTGTAAAGCAGCTATCACTTGACTCTGGAGCAGTTGAAATGTGTTCAGTGGAGTGACATATCACGCTCTTCTATGTGGCATCTGATGGATTATTCTCGGATGGTGAATACCAGGAAAATGTTACATGCCTGACTGCACTGTGCCAACTATAAAGTTTGATGCAGCAGGCATAATGCTATGGGCTGTTTTTCAGGGATTATCCTAGGCCTCTTAATTCCAGTGAAGGGAAATCAATCATAATTCTTCAGCATAAAAGTCACTTTGAATGCATCAAACTTTGTGGGAGCAGTTAAGTGACAACCCTTTTCTACTCCCCTTGATTGTAGCCCAGGGCACAAAGCACATAAAAACATGGTTGTGTGCGCTTGGTGTGGAAAAGGTTACTGGATGCACAGAGCTCAGACCTCAATCTCATCCAACAAAAAAAGGCAGCAGTTTTGGCCTTAGTGTGCTGCCTTTTTTGTTTGTATGTATATGAGTTGGTGACTTTAGGTCCAGCACTTGTTCACACTTAGTCTAAGTTTGGATGTGACAGTCAGTTTTTTGAAATTTGTATTCATTAGCCTTGTGACTGAGCACTCCGCCTTTTAGCCACAGGTGTTTTTAATCATAGCAGGACCACTACCCCTCCACAGAGATATAAATTTTAGTCTAACAGAGGATTCATGTTCCCATACAGATGAAGACTTCATTCTAAGAGAGGAAACGCATTGTCAGGTCCTGGTAAACGAGAAATGCCTTATCGTGGCTACTAGGTACACATGAATTGGCCAATTTATGTGCTAAACTTTCTCAATTTTTCATATTTCTAGTGCAGTAATGCAATTCAATTTTCATATTTCATGTTGGGCCGAAAGGTGGCAGATGCAGTTTAATAATGATAAATGTAAGGTTATACACATGGGAAGAAGGAATTGGAGGAAGGAATCAATATCACCATTACACACTGAATGGGAAGGACTTGGGGATCCTAGTTAATGATAAACTTACCTGGAGTAGCCAGTGCCAGACAGTGGCTGCCAAGGCAAACAGGATCATGGGGTGCATTACAAGAGGTCTGGATAGACATGATGAGAGCATTATACTGCCTCTGTACAAATCCCTGGTTAGACCGCACATGGAGTACTGTGTACAGTTTTGGGCACCGGCACTCAGGAAGATATATAATGGAACTAGAGCGAGTACAAAGGAGGGCAACAAAATTAATAAAGGGGATGGGGGAACTACAATACCCAGAGAGATTAGCAAAATTAGGATTATTTAGTCTAGAAAAGAGACGACTGAGGGGCGATCTAATAACCATATATAAGTATATAAGGGGACAATACAAATATCTCTCCGAGGATCTGTTTATACCAAGGAAGGTGATGGTCAGAAGGGGGCATTCTCTGCTTCTGGAGGAGAGAAGGTTTTTCCACCAACATAGAAGAGGATTCTTTACTGTTAGGGCAGTGGAATTCCTTGCCTGAGGAGGTGGTGATGGCAAACTCAATCAAGGGGTTCAAGAGAGGCCTGGATGTCTTCCTGGAGCGTAACAATATTGTATCTTACAGTTATTAGGTTCTTTAGAAGGACGTAGATCTGGGGATTTATTCTGACGGAATATAGGCTGAACTGGATGGACAAATGTCTTTTTTCAGCCTTGCTAACTATGTTACTATGTTACTATGTTTGTAAGTTTTGGCGCTACAGAGTGCTGCCTTTTTTGCTTGTATGTATATGAGTTGGTGACTCTAAGTTCAGCACCTGTTCACACTTAGTCTATGTTTGGATGTGACGGGCAGTTTTTTGAAATTTGTCTCCTACTTTAGTGTCTGATCCTCACAAATGCTCTTCTGGATGAATGGGTAAAAATGACACAGAAAGTTCTAAAATCTTGTAGAAAATCTTCCAAGAAGAGTGGAAACTGCAAAGCTGTGAAGCTGCAGAGGAAACCAACTCCATATTAATGATTATTGATTTAGAATGAGATGTCATAAAAGGTGTCGTGTAGTCAACATACATAGTTTTGGATTGACACATCAGAGCACCTGAGGATGCTAATTGATCCGCCCGTAGGTCCAACAGAAGACACTCCAATTTGCAACTGGGGTTTATTTCCTCGAGAAATACATCATGGAGTCTTTAGGGAAAGCAATTTATGACCATCACCATGGTTTAAAGAAACGTAACATAAACATACATTTCAATTATATAAAAGGGTTGTCCACTACCTGGGCAATCCCTTTCTAAACTAAGTAGTCTCAATTGTAAAATAAAAAATAATATAGACTCTTCTTCCGCACCCGCATTGTCCCAATAACCCCAGATGCTCAGTGTCTTCCTCATGATGAGCTTTCTGTGCATGCTCCATCCTGGGAATGGCGGCAGCGGCATAGATCTAGGACGAAAGACGCCGAATACTGAAAGAAGAGTGACCGTATTTACGGTTAATATACTGTTCGAGAACAAAACTAGACATTACCCAAACAGCTCTCAGATTTATGTTGGGCTGTTCAAATAGTTTCTCTCATCGACCGAGTGTCCGTGCGAAAAAATTCTTAGCATGCACTATTCTCTTCCACATGTTGGCTGGGTCCCACTCATTCAAATCTATCGATGCACAATTAAAATCATTTCCCATATGGATCATCTCTATAGCATCTGATTTTTATGGACACATCACCATTCTTAAAGAAGCACTCACAACAAAGTTTTTAGCCTCTTAATATATTGCAATCATATTATATAGTACTGTGTACTTACAATTGCTCATTTTGCCTTTCTACCCAGTTAATTCTTTCTTTTCCATTAGGTCTATTACATCATGTGGTTAAAAACAGACTAGCTGAATCCTTCTAAGCTCTATGTAGAACCAGAAAGTCTTTTCCCTGCATGAGTCATCCCCTCTTCAACTCCTGACCCAGCTGCTCCACTCCTCCCCTCCACCGCACAGGGACTTTGCAGTGATGTACAATCCTAGTTCTAATGATGACTCATGCACTGAAAAGAAACTTCCTGTTTCTACATAGAGATTAAAATGATTCGGCTAGTCTGTTTTTAATCACGTGATATCATAGCCTTAATGGAAAAGGGAAGAATTAACTGGGTAGAAAGGTAAAATGAGCAATTGTAATAACACAGTGCCATATAATATGATGATTGCAATAAACTAACAGGATAAAAACTGTGATGGGAGTGCTTATTTAGCATGTGAAACTGTTTTCAGTCTTGTAAATGTTATTAACTGCTGATGTATAAAAATGGATGATATGTGAATGATAGTACAGATGAAAAATTGTCATAAATTGTCATAAATTGGATAAAAATTGAGCTATTTTTTATATGGTCATGTGGACTTAGCCTAAAGCCTCATTCAGATGTCTACGTAACACAGTCCATGTACAGAACATGATACACGGTCCGGCCTCGGGTCTACTGATCTGAACTTGAGAGCCTCATATATTCCTTTACAGCTGGAGGTCCGGAATCTCGAGACTGATCTGTTTATTACGGTCAGCACATGGACCGCGTGATACGGACGACTGAGGCCTAAAGTGATTTCACACAGACCTATTATTTCATGGTCTATAGGATGCCATAAAATTGAAAAACATTCCACTATGCACCTGGAGATAAATAATCCAATATTCTGGTCCATTCAGTGTCTATAGTTTTAAATGGCCGTGTACCAATGGATCTGGCAAAGGTAAGTTAGTAAAGTAAGAAAAAAACAATAAAATGTCTTATTTGACCATGACATGGAGTATTTCTATCAATAATCAGTAGTAACATAGCTGATTTCTATCTATGGTATATAGAGGGTACAACATAACCCCGATACCATCACCCACCGCACCTTCTTACGGACTCCCTAAGCCATTTTTTGCTGTGTTCTGGGTGTGGTTATGGGACATAATATATCCTGGTTTCTCGTGTAGAGGGAGGTTATATGACCAAGACAAGGCTTTCTTACCCCGTCCCAGTGAATGCTGATGATAATGCCAGCTACCCCTTTTGTGATCTCTTTGGTATTGATGAGCTTTTAAAGCTTTGTCCACAGCTAGCCGCCCATGCAAGTGGGCTGGCAGGAGGAGGGCTCAGTGTGAGGAGTAATGAACAAAGACAAAAGTGGGTGTCACATAAAAATGACAAGTTTGTGTTTGTGTGTGAAAGCCAAGACTAGACAATGTTGGTGCTGCAGGGGCTGAGCGCTGTGTACTACAGGGAAAGGGGTGGCGACGGGATCCGTGCACCTGCCATTAACTTGCAGAACTCTCGTGACATCAACAGTATGATTCTTGGAGCCTGGTAGCAAGTTAAGGCTTAAAAAAAAATTGTAAAAATAACTCAATTATTTATTTTTAATGAACTTTCAGCTGATAGATGAATGTTGGAAATAGGCCGTATTCAGTGGTCCGAGGAAAAAATCTGACATGTTCACAGCCTCATTGACTAACATTGGTCCGAGTGCAATCTGATGTTTTGACAGATCTCACTCGGATCTGAAACTATGGTCGTCTGCACAAGCCCTTGCCCAGTTCTTTTAGCATAAAGAAAAAATCTTTTGTAAAATGACACGGCTACTGGATAGTTATTGACAGATCAACATCCTCGTGGCAATCTGGTGGGTATCTTCAATTGCTCATCTTACTGACACCTGTCACAAATGGGTTTATACCTATAATAAGTGACAACCATCTGATCTATTGTACACTGTTAGAGCTCGCTCATATGGGCATATAACACGGCCGAGTGCTGTCCAATGTTTTTTCCGATAGCACTTGGACCAGTGTTACACTATGGGGCAAATCTGCAATTTTTTCCACCGACTGATTCAGTCTATGGAAAAAATCCCAGCTTGCTGTGAGTGCTCCGAAATTCAGATCATGTGCATGTAAAACATCAGACTGCACTCAGATGACATCCGAGTGCAGCCCAGCATCCGCAGACTCAGACAATGGAGAAGATGTGAGCAATTAAGTTCTCCCTCTTCTTCACTCCTGTGTGAGAGAACCAGATCACACGAAGATGGCACAGCATAAACTCTGACAGTTTGAGCCGAGTGTCAGTAGCATACTCATGCTGATTCTCTTACATGAAGGAATCATCGCTCGTGTGACCCCGGCCTGAGATGCAAACCCATCAATCCCTAAAAGGGACTAATCCTCCTACGGGTCATGTTAGGCCATTCTACATTAAGGCTGCCGTCACACTAGCAGTATTTGGTCAGTATTTTACTTCAGTATTTGTAAGCCAAAACCAGGAGTGGGTGATAAATGCAGACGTGGCGCATATGTTTCTATTATACTTTTCCTCTAATTGTTCCACTCCTGGTTTTGGCTTACAAATACTGATGTAAAATACTGACCAAATACTGACCGTGTGACGGCAGCCTAATAGTAGCCCTGTACACCAGTAGTCACTGTAAATTAGAACGTTTTTAATGGTGAAATTAAATAAGGCTTAATCCTTTATTAATGCCCCCACCCTTATTACATTATGAAGGAATATTTAATACATGAGAAGACTACAATCCTAACACAAAGTGGACCTCTTCACACAATCCACAATACATTTTACTTATCACTGGAGTAATGGAACAAATCTCATGGATGAACGAATGTCTCAGCAATTACTCTCTTTTTCCCTCTAGTGGTTCAAAGAGGAATTGTAGGCATCATCATGCTATGCTTTAGCGAAATTTTACTTTTAGTTTAGGTTCAGCTCAGACTTGTATTTTTACGGTTCGGTATGATTGAAACCTCGGGTTATTTCCGTCTGCTTCTCATCAATTTGAACGATAACATACATTTATCACGATGGATCCTATAAAAAGCTACTATTGAACAGATGAAGGCTTTGCAGAGGGCTGCGTACTTCCTCTATTAAGCTCCGCCTACTTCCAAATACTTCTGCATGCGTCCTGCGTACTTATCTTTAACATTGGGTACGCAGGACATGCGGATATATGCGGATGCGTCAATTTGATGCACCCACCATCTGCACAAAATGCAACTTGTTGAATTCCCGTGCGGTCAGCGGGCGCGTCAAAACAACGCATCCGCATACATCCGCATGTCCTGCGTACTCAATGTTAAAGATAGGTACACAGGGCGCATGCGGAAGTAGGCGGAGATTAACGGAAGAATTAAGCAGCCCTCTGCAAAACCCCCGAACGCAAGTTTGAACTTAGCCTAAAGATCCTCTCAGACTCCCATATAAAATGGCCGAGTACCATCTGATATTTTATAGGATAGCACTCGGCCCAAGTTATACAATGGGACAGTGCAGATCTGGGATTATTTTCTCATGCCAAGAACATGAGAGAATAATCACGACATGCTGCGTGTGGCCCCAATATTCAGATCACGCACACCTATACATGTCTATTGGTGTGTGTGAAACATAGGCCTGCACTCGGATGTCATCCCAGTCCGATATATGCTCACAGAGACCATGGAGGAGATGGAGAAATTGCGCTCTCCATCCTCTCCACACCTGTCCTGTGATTATCTAATGCGAGAGAATCGAATCACAACTCAGGTGACACTCAGATCATATTATGATAGACTTTGAGCCGAGTGTCACTAGTGTAAGGCCATGTTCAGTATTTGGTCAGTATTTTACCTCAGTATTTGTAAGCCAAAACCAGGAGTGGAACAATCAGAGGAAAAGTATAATAGAAACTCGTTACCACTTCTGCATTTATCACCCACTCCTGGTTTTGGCTTGCAAATACTGAGGTAAAAAACTCACCAAATACTCAACATGTGAACGTGGGCTATTCCACCAGATTCTCTCACATGAGACAATCGACATTAGGCCGGGATCACACATACGCGAGATAGGCCGGCCTCACACTAGCGAGTTTTACGGACGTATGAGCGCATAAACTACGTCCGTAAAATTCGCACTACACACGGCCCAATGAATCTCTATGGCCCAGCTCCTATCTGCCGTATATTATTCATCCGTAATATACGGTCTTGTACGGCCGTAGAAAATCGCAGCATGCAGCGTTTGTCACCGTATTGCGCAAAAAAATCGCCAATGAAAGTCTATGGGGGCGAGAAAAATACGGATTCCACACGGACCAGCAGTGTGACTTGCGAGAAATACGCAGCGGTGTTAGTGAAAAGCCGGTAATTCAATTGCCGGCTTTTCATTTCTCTTTCACAAACCCGACATGATATGAGACATGGTTTACATACAGTAAACCATCTCATATCCCCCTTTTTTTTTGCATATTCCACACTACTAATGTTAGTAGTGTGTATGTGCAAAATTTGGGCGCTATAGCTGCTAAAATAGAGGGTTAAATGGCGGAAAAAATTGGCGTGGGCTCCCGCGCAATTTTCTCTGCCAGAGTGGTAAAGCCAGTGACTGAGGGCAGATATTAATAGCCTAGTGAGGGTCCATGGTTATTGGCCCCCCTGGCTACAAACATCTGCCCCCAGCCACCCCAGAAAAGGCACATCTGGAAGATGCGCCTATTCTGGCACTTGGCCACTCTCTTCCCACTCCCGTGTAGCGGTGGGATATGGGGTAATGAAGGGTTAATGCCACCTTGCTATTGTAAGGTGACATTAAGCCAGATTAATAATGGAGAGGCGTCAATTATGTCACCTATCCATTATTAATCCAATTGTATGAAAGGGTTAAAAAAACACACACACACACATTATTACAAATTATTTTAATGAAATAAACACACAGGTTGTTTTAATATTTTATTGCTCTCTCAATCCACCTGAAGACCCTCGCTTGGCAAAATAATAAACCAACAATATACATACCTTCTGATGAACTGTCACGTCCCACGAAGTAAATCCATCTGAAGGGGTTAAATCAATTTACAGGCAGGAGCTGTGCTAAAGCACTCGCTCGTACCTGTAAACCCCGGGTGCTGAAAGGAAAGCTGGGTGATCTGTACTTACATTGAGTCGCGGTGAGGCGCCCTCTGCTGGATGTTCTCATGAACTGGAGCCTTGGAAAAGTTCCCACGCTCGAGTTCATGTGAGTTCATCCTGCAGAGGGCGGAAAAAACGGTACCGGAATTATCCGTGTCCGTGTGCCCTTGCGTTTCTGTGGCACATCAGTGTGGCACACGTGCGGCACACGTGTGCTGCCCGTGTGCCGACTGGGTACCACACGCACCGTGCAGGAGACAGCGCTAGAGATAAGCGCTGTCCCCCCCACGTGGTGCTGAAGCCGCCATTCATATCTTCTCTGCAGCAGCGTTTGCTGTAGAGAAGATATGAATAATCCTTTTTTTTTTTTGTTTCTCGTGTTTAATATAAAGATCCCTGTCCCCACCCCCCTCCCACCCCCTGTGCGCCCGCCCGCTGTTATTAAAATACTCACCCGCCTCCCTCGCAGTGTCCTGTCCTGGCCGCACCTTCTACTGTATGAGCGGTCACGTGGGGCCGCCGATTACAGTCATGAATATGCGGCTCCACCTCCCATAGGGGTGGAGCCGCATATTCATTTCTGTAATGGGCGGCCCCACGTGACCGCATACAGGAGAAGCTGCGGCCAGGACAGGACACTGCGAGGGAGGCGGGTGAGTATTTTAATAACAGCGGGCGGGCGCACAGGGGGTGGGGACATGGATCTTTATGTTAAACACGAGAAACAAAAAAAAAAAGGATTATTCATGTCTTCTCTACAGCAAACGCTGCTGCAGAGAAGATATGAATGGCGGCTTCAGCACCATGTGGGGGGGACAGCGCTTACTGTACCGCTGTCTTCTGCACGGCACACGGACTGCACACGGACAACGTCCGTGTGCGGTACGTGTTTTACATGGACCCATTGACTTTAATGGGTCCGTGTAATCCGTGCGCTCCCACGAACACTGACATGTCTCCGTGTTTTGCACACGGAGACACGGTCCGCAAAAAATCAATGACATCTGCACAGATGCATTGATTTCAATGTGTCTACATGTGTCAGTGGCTCCGGTACGTGAGGAAACTGTCACCTCATGTACCGGAATCACTGACGTGTGAAACCGGCCTTAGGCCGGTTTCACACGTCAGTGGCTCCGGTACGTGAGGTGACAGTTTCCTCACGTACCGGAGACACTTACACACGTAGACCCTTTAAAATCAATGCATCTGTGCAGATGTCATTGATTTTTTGCGGACCATGTCTCCGTGTGCCAAACACGGAGACATGTCAGTGTTCGTGGGAGCGCACGTATTACACGGACCCATTAAAGTCAATGGGTCCGTGTAAAATACAGACCACACACGGACCTTCTCCGTGTGCAGTCCGTGTGGCGTGCAGGAGACAGCGCTACAGTAAGCGCTGTCCCCCCCAAATGGTGCTGAACCCGCGATTCATATCTTCTCTGCAGCAGCGTTTGCTGCATAGAAGATATGAATAATAGTGTTTAAAAGAAAGATCTATCTGTCTGCCGCCCTCCCACCCCCTGTGCGCCCCCCCGCTGTCCTGAAAATACTCACCCGCCTCCCTCGTTGGCTGTCGATGCTTCCTGTGCTGGCTGCGCCTTCTACTGTATGCGGTCACGTGGGGCCGCCGATTAGAGTCATGCATATGTGGCTCCACCTCCCATAGGGGTGGAGCCGCCTATTCATGACTGTAAATGAGCAGCCCCACGTGACCGCATACAGTAGAAGGGGCGGCCAGCACAGGAAGCATCGACAGCCAACGAGGGAAGCGGGTGAGTATTTTCAGAACAGCGGGGGGGCGCACAGGGGGTGGTAGGGCGGCAGACAGATAGATCTTTCTTTTAAACACTATTATTCATATCTTCTATGCAGCAAACGCTGCTGCAGAGAAGATATGAATCGTGGCTTCAGCACGATGCAGTGTACCACACGCGTGGGTACCACACGCTCCGTGTGGTACCCACTCGGCACACGGGCGGCACACGTGTGCCGCACGTATGGCCTACGTGAGCTCACGGGCACACGGACACAGATAACTCCGGTACCGATTTTTTCTGGTACCGGAATTATCTGGACGTGTGGGACAGCCCTTAGATAGTATTTTGGGACCACACTTAGGGCTCTTTTCCATTTGCGAGAAACACGTCTGTGTCTCGCATGTGAAAACCAAGCTCTGGCGCCGGCACTCCAGAGCGGAGTGTGCGGCCGCATAGCAACACATGGAGTCACACGCTCCGCTCCAAAGTGACGGCGCCAGAGCTTGGTTTTCACATGCGAGACACGGATGTGTTTCTCGCAAATGGAAAAGAGCCCTTAGACTAGGGTCACACGTCCGTATATTCTCTCACCTGAGAAAATCTGTCTGACTATTCTAATCACACTCTGATTGGAGTTTGACCATAGTGTGATCCTGAAAAAAATTCTCCATCTTCTCCATTCTGTCAGCCATTAAAATCGGACTGCAGTCAGATGTCATCTGAGCTTGGGTCAATTTTTTTTGATGGACTCATTGACATAGCCAAGTGCGATCCAATATATGGATGCAGATCACGTGTGCTGCAATTTTTTCCTCTGACAGACTTCGAGGAAAAAAATCAGACATGTTTATGGCCCTATAGAATAACATTGGTCCAAGTGCGATCCGATATTTTGTCGTCTTTCTGACTGCGGCCTAAAAGATTTTGATAATTTCCTGCAATTAACGTAGTGCTATATTATGTACACATTCACATTAAAAAGGAAAAATCAGCATTATTAGAAGCACATCACCCCATGATAACAGAATGTGTGCCAACAACATGACTTTTTCTTCACACAGAAAAATCCAATTAACGATCGTTCTGGGCACATAAAATAATCATCAGCTTTTGTGAACAGACCAGTTAGGCTACATTCCTATGCACCATTTTCCGATACCCGTAGTGTCTCCATTTTTCGTGATCTCTGGTTGGGTGATGGCTTATTTTTTGCACGTTGAGCTGATGTTTTTAATGATATATTGGTGCAGATATGATCTTTTGATCGCCCATTATTGCATTTTAATGGAATGTCGCGGCGACCAAAAAAATGTAATCCTGGCGTTTTGACTTTTTTTTCTCTTTTTACACCGTTTACTGATCCAGGTTAATGCTTTTTTTCATTGATAGGTCGGGCAATTCTGAACGCGGTGATACCAAATATGTGTATGTTTGATTTTTTGGTATTGTTTGATTTTGAATGGGGCGAAAGGAGGGTGATTTGAACTTTTATATATATTATTATTATTATTTTTTTAAAATATTGTTAAAAACTTTTTTTTTTAACTTTTGCCATGCTTCAATAGTCTGCATGGGAGGCTAGAAGCTGCCATTACCTGATCGGCTCTGCTACCTACAGGAGATGATCAGATCGCCTGTATGTAGCGGAATTACTCACTTGCTATGGACGCCGACCATCGGGTGGTGCTCAAAACAATCTGGCATTGACAACCATAGAGTTCTGCAGGAGACCTCTGGTTGTCAAGCCAACCCATCCGTGACCCGCGAGGGTCACCAATGAGAGGATTTCCGTTGCGATTGCCAGAAGCGCATCTTAAATGCCACTGTCAGGCTATGTGCACACGTTGCGGATTTTGCTGCGGATCCACAGCTGCGGGTCCGCAGCAGTTTTCCATAAGTTTACAGTACAATGTAATCCTATGGAAAACAGAAACCGCTGTGCATGCTGCGGAAAAAAATGCGCGGAAACGCAGTGGTTTACATTCCGCAGCATGTCAATTCTTTGTGCGGATTCCACTGCGGTTTACACCTGCTCCATAATAGGAATCCGCAGGTGTAAAACCGCAGATGGAATCCGCACAAAATCCGCATAAAATCTGCCGTAAATCCGCAGGTAAAACTCAGTGCCTTTTACCTGTGGATTTCTCAAATCCGCTGCGGAAAAATCCGCAGACCTCAAAAGTACGTGTGCACATAGCCTGAGCGTTCAACAGTGGCATTTAACTGGTTAATAGCCGCGGGTGGATCACGATTCCACCCTCAGCTGTTCTGGGCACATGTCAGCTGTTCAAAACAGCTGACATGTACAGGAAAAGATGTGGGCTCACCGCCAGAGCCCACATCAAAGGGAGGGTGTCCGACATTGGTGTACTGTTACGCCTGATATTGGAAAGGGGTTAATAACTAGAGGCAATCAGTAACATATATATAAAAAAAAATTCCATTTCAATGGTGTCTACAGGGCCTGACATGTAGCTACAAGAAATGGATAAGTTGGTACAAACTGCTTTTTCTTATTTCACCCCACCCTTTCATTCAAGTTGAGTTCTCTATTCCCCACTGTAGGTGTTTTTCTCCCTCTGCACAGCTCGTTCTGCCACTCTGGCTATGATTGGCAAGCTGCGACAGACATACAACCACACACATCTCTGCTGCATGTGCATACACAGCTCAGCTACAACAGAAACCATGGCTCCCAATCGTCCCAGATTCAGCAGGACTGTCGTCCAAGCTCTTTATCCTGTTATCCACTAACTTCGCACCATAGTTCCTCCTTTTGGGCAGGACAGGAATCTCTCTGCACGCACTTACATTAATTAAAAATATAATTCCCTTCTCTTGTCTCCATCTCACAACCTCTATCATTGCATACTGCAGCTATATCTATGATCCGTAGGCTGCACTGTTCAGTATAAGAGAATTTGGTCATCTTGAGCTGTATTGCAGACTCTTAACAGCACAGGCACATTTTACTGGTACACAGAGATACATTGTACATAGCAGTGTATTTCCATGTTATTGTATTTTAGAGGTGAAGAAAAACCCAGATTTTTTTTGCTCCTATAAAGCTACTTAAGACTATGCGCACACGTTGCGGATTCGGGTGTGGATTTTTCCTCACCTTTTTTGAAAAATCCGCAGGTAAAACGCACTACGTCAAAGTCATTTCTCCATCTCCTCAATTGCCTGTCTCAGCATATATTGGACTACACTGGGATTAGATCTGAGTGCAGTCCGATGATTCACAAGCACCCAAAGACAAGCATGACAAAACAATTGCAGATGTGAGCTGCCCCATTGTATAACACTCTACTATGCTAGCTATGCAATGTTTTATCGTATAGCACTCAGCCCTGTTATATGCTAGTGTGATCCTGGCCTTAGAGACACATCTGTATGAGGCCGGTTTCACACGTCAGTGATTCCGGTACGTGAGGTGTCAGTTTTCTCACGTACCGGAGACACTGACACACGTAGACACATTAAAATCAATGTGTCTCTGCACATGTCAGCGTGTTTTCATGGACCGTGTGTCCGTTTGAAAAACACGGAGACATGTCAGTGTTCGTGGGAGCGAACGGATCACGTACTGCACACGGATGCTGTCCGTGTGCCGTGCAGGAGACAGTGCTACAGTAAGCGCTGTCCCCCCAGCGTGGTGCTGAAGCCGCCATTCATTTCTTCTCTCCAGCAGCGTTCGCTGGAGAGAAGAAATGAAAAATCATTGTATTTTGGTTTTTTTTGCGGTAGAAAAACCCCTATGGGAGGTGGAGCCGCATATTCATCACTGTAATGGGCGGCACCACGTGACCGCTCATACAGGAGAAGCTGCGGCGCGGAGAGGATGCTTCGAGGGAGCCGGGTGAGTATTTTCTTTCCAGCGGTCGGGCGCACAGGGGGTGGGAGGGGGGTGGAGACAAAGATCTTTATTTCTACCGCAAAAAAAAAAAAAAAACAATGATTTTTCATTTCTTCTCTCCAGCGAACGCCAGAAGAAAAATAATAAAAACTTAACGCTGAGGCCGCGGGTGTCCGCATCACACAACACAATTACAATCTTCTCTGATAATTACATGTTTGCTGTGTTCTTCATGCCTTTTACAAGTATTTGATGCTGACTTGGTGCATAATTGAAGCAGCGTTTTTAATGTCATTATAGTGCAGAAAAGTTTGACTTTAAAAATGCAACAGCATTTTTTTCACATGCAGCTGAACCGTGCAGTTTTGGTGTTTTTTTTTTCTCTAGAGACTATGTGGAGCCTAAGGGTATGTGCACACGTCAGGATTTTATGCGGAAATTTCCTGAGCAAAATCGGAGATTTTCTGCATAAAATCCGCACGCGTTTTTCTTGCGTTTTACTCGCAGTTTTGTCGCATTTTTTGAGTGTTTTTGCACAGATTTTTCGCGTTTTTTTCCGGAGCTTCCCAATTCAATAACATAGTGGGAAATCCGCAAAAAATCCGCAAAATTAATGAACATGCAGCGTATTTTTCCACATGCGTTTTTTTGTGGAAAAATCCGCATTATGTGCACAAAAATTGCGGAATGCATTGAAAATGATGGGATGCATAATGTATGCGCTTTTGATGCATTTTTGCCACGGAATACCACCGAAAAAACGCGCGAAAAAATCCGCGAATAATCCGGAACATGTGCACATACCCTAAAAAAAGTATGTAAAAAATGTTGTTGTTTTTTTAAGTGCAGAATCAAAGCTTTTCAGTACCATAAAAACATGTTAAAAATGCAGCTTCACATATGCACCAAAAAAGTATCAAATAAGGGGAAAAGAATAAAAAATATAGCAAATATACTTGAACCAGAACCCGTACCCTTTGAACACAATGGGGACCCAAACTTTTCAGTCTCGTTGCAGTACTACAAAAAATGCTGTAACAAGCGATCAAAATGTCATATCTATCCCAGCATGGTACCAATAAAGACATTGTTTTGCCCTGCAAAAAATAAGCTGTCACACAGTTCCGTCGCCCAAAAAATGTAACCGTCACGGGTCTCAAAAAATAGCGATGCAACAAAAAAGATGTTTTTTTCAAACTTCTGGTTTTGCTTTTTTTACCACTAAATTAATAAAAGTAAACTGGACAATTTTACCGTAATTTGCCGTAATTTTGCTGATGTAGCAGAGGTAGACGAGTCACAGGACAAATGGATTATTATCTTCTAGGCAAACAGTTGAGGTTTATGGTTGTTTATTATTTTAATTCTTTTACAGGAGACATTGACTTCAGTGGATCGGGCGTTGACGTGAGTATACGTGTTTTTGGTAAATGTACATTCATTAAAGGAGTCCGTCATTATTACAAATAAAGGACTTTACTCAGGTTGTGCGTATTTTTTTGTATCACTATGGGGTTAGTAATGGGGGCGTAGTGTAAGTATTTTGGCACAAGTAATTGTAGGTTAATAAAAATAAATAAAAGACTCACGGTTATATCTTTTTGTAATCAGTAATCATAGGCAGAAATAATCTTACGGTAGAGTAAGTGCTATATAATGTTACATCTGTCCTGACTTCTGTGAAACAAACCCTTTTTCAGATGGATTAAATTAGGTTGTGTGATTACAACCTGTGTCCTGTGCTGCAGAATTTGGTGATGCTACCTATAAGGAATGGGAAATAAAAGAATAAAAACTGTAAATGACAAAAAAAAAATAAGAAACCATATAATGTCATAACTAGGAGAGTGAGTAAAACATTAGGCATGGAGTCATTAGATTCAGCCGATGTTTTCTGAAAGCAGCATCTTTTTCTCCTATAGTCCTGGGCATGACTGAGGCTGATCTATGATGTGAATATTACAGCCTGTGCCTGTATTGAGCTCTTCCACCAGGGCACAGAATACAGTCCCATCTCCATCTTCCCATTGACTCCTGCAGCACTTTCTCCATCCTTCAAGCATTTGGATGAGTTTTGATTTGCTTCAATCCATAATTGCACAACAATCCTTCTGCAACATTTTGCCACAAAACAGATGCCATTGTCCACCCTCCCATTAGAAAGTGCCATAGGCTTTGAAGTTTTTTTTTTCTATTTAATGGCTGTAAAGTGAAAGAAAATGTCTTCCTATTACTTAATTCAATCATAGAAAGAAGGCTTGGTAAAAAGCCCACGGATTTTGCCCAAAGTGTGACAGAGTTCTCTTTGTGTTTGCTTATCCTCTGCTGTCACACACTTTAATTCGCTCCTCTTTATCTTGCATTCAAAACTTTCTTCAATGACATTCAATAAGGTCCAGGCTGAAGAAGAAGAAAAAAAAAACTGGTTATTTTTTTGAGATATTCTTCCCAGTGGCTTTGCCTGGGTGTCCATTCATTGGGGGAGTTAACTCTTTCCCCCCAGGCGCCTCAAACTGGTCCATTGCCTGAGGCTGGGGAGGACTGCAGGTGCAGAACTGGTCCTCATAACCCTCCTATACAGAACATCCCTGCTTATCCATCTTCTCAGCATCAGTCCATCAATTATGCAAAGCGATGGGTTTTGTGTGGCTTAATAGCCCATATCATGATTAATATGTATTACCTGTTAAACAGATTTATATATACTAATGCCCTCTAAATGAATATATTACATGGAGGTCTCTGTGGAGTGACCATTATGGGCTGGATTCGAGCCTGGAAACCTTTTTTTCTGCAATATGTTTAATTTATTGCAATGCATTTATTTACTGCATTTATATAAAGTCTGGAATATTCTATCGAAAAACAGTCACTGCAACAAATAAATGGCATCCAGAAAAAGATTACCCATCATCAGGAGCCTCATGTAGAGAGATACAGAACATCCACCCATATATCGCATCATCTAGGTTCAGATCTCGGGACCCTCATAATCGGGAAGAAATCGACACCAATGTCGGGGGTTTAACAGATTCTTACTATCTACTGGGATAAAAGAACTAGAGAAACTGATTAATACTATACAACAGAAGAATAAAATGTGCTTCGAAGTAGGATTCATGCAGGTATTTCAGTGGGTTGCTGGGGGTGAAAAAAAGATGATGATGATGATGATGATATTTATTATAATCATAGTAAGAAGGAGCAACATTGTAAAACGATGGACTTGACAGTAATAGTAGTAAAATAATAACATGTTATATCAACTGTTCCTGGCACTATAGAATTGATTGTTTGCACACAAGGAAAACATAATGAAAATAATAATAATAATAATAGTAGTAAAAGAAATGATGATGATGATGATGATGATGATGATGATGATGAAAAGTAATTCAGCTGAGAAGGATATGTGGTGATAATAATAACAATAATAGCAATAATAATTAATAATGGTACAAGTGAAGATGATGAAAAGTGATTCAGATGAGCAGGATATGGCAGTAATAATAATAATTATAATAATAATAATAGTAATAAATATTACACATTATTTATGATGAAAAAGGATTCAGCTGTTATGACCATTAATGTTAATGATAGTAATAATAATAATAATAATAATAATAATATAGAGAGAAAATTGAATCTAGCATTAAATAAGATGAAATTGTTGAAAAGCAGCGATACTAGTATTATAATCAGAATGAGATGAAGGATGAGAAGTAACACTGTTACATGATGGACTTGACAATACTAGTAGTAAAATTATAATAACAAGTCCTAAACTGTTTATAGCATATATGACACTATAGAATTGATTGCTGCCACACAAGAAAGACATATAATAATAATAATGATAGATGTTATTCTTACATACCTCCTCTGTACTCATATAGCCCTCTGTGCTCAGACAGAAGGCTAAATAATATAATAATAATAATATTAATGATAATAGTAATAATGGATAGTAGCAATGGCGCTAATGGTAACGGTTGTAGTTACACTGTGTCAGGGATATATTATAACTTGCTTATAGGCTAGTATAGATTATAGCAGTAAAAATACAAATAATTAATAGTAGTAAATATACAAAGTAGTAGTAGCGCTGAGATGACTCGCAATGATAATGGGAGTAGTAGTTAGAGCAGTGTGTGTTATCACAATAGATCCATAGCTTGCACTGGCAGGGCATGGTGATATTATAGTAAGCTGCACATAGCATATAATTTGGAGTGACTGGGGGGCACCGATCCTGGAGGCGGAATAGGGACCCCTATATCCATCCTACAGGTGGCTGAATAATGTAAGATGGGCCTGACCCTCCGAGAGGTTTTTAATAAGACCGAACGGTATTTTCATACAGGAGGAATGGGGTGAACCTGCTTATATTCAGCCGTAGAGATAAAAGAATATTAAATAGCTCGGGAATAGCCAAATAAATCCCAGGGAGAGGGGAGGTGAGGGTGGGAGAGGGGAGGTGAGGGTGGGAGCCGCCTGGTAAGGCGTGGGTGGGGTGGACAAGAATAGAGTACATTATGCAGTTCATTTAGTTAACAAGTGAAATAATGAAGAAGCGTGCAGAGGGAATGCCAAGAGAAAGGGCACAAAAAGGCTATTGAGTGCGCTGTCGTGGCCATCACATGGAGGCAGCGCTATATAAGGCGGGGAGTGGGGATTCAGCACCACACTAGTGGCCAGCACCCACTGCACACTGGACGCAGCGCCCTGCACTCATGCCTCGCTCATTCCTGGTGGATTCCCTCATCCTCAGGGAAACCAACGACAAGAAGGATGAGAACAGTCCTCCGCTCTTCCCGTATGCCATGCACCCAGCGAACCCCCTGCACCCAGCGAACCCCCTGCACGGACTGTCCGCCGGCTCCTGCCACTCCAGGAAAGCTGGTTTGCTGTGCGTCTGCTCCATGTGCGTCACAGCATCCCAGCTACATGCACCTCCGCCCGGCATCCCTCTCCTCAAGGCGTCCTTCTCCTCCTTCAGCTCCCAGTACTGTCCATCCGCTCTAGGAAGGCAGCACACGGGGTCCTCAGCCCTAAACCTGACCCATGCCCCGGCCATTTACCAGGCGTCCTATCCTGTGCCAGACCCGAGGCAATTCCACTGCATCTCAGTCGGTAAGTCCTGATGATTAGTACTTGGCTTTCATTCATTTTATTCATTTTCATGACTCACTGCACCATATTCAATGGGGTTATAAAGCGTCTATGGGTAAAAGTGGATGGAATATTTAGCCATTTATTCATTTAACTGATAATGATGCTGTATTTTCATGACTCACTTTTTACTTTAAAGAGACTCCTTGCCACATATTCAATCAGGGTATAGTGTCTACGCGTAAAGGTGGATGTAATATGTAGCTTTTTATTAATTTCATTGACAGATGCTATTTACTAATGACTGTGGACAAGTACCAGACATAAGGTCAAGTTTAAGAAACTTTTCTTGGCTACCTGCCAGGAGTGGAGATTAGTTATTAGCTTTATATTAGTCTTCTCATGTCATGTTTATTACTATGTTTGATACACATTGCTGTTTTTGCAGTTTATTAACAATTTCTTGTCTTCATTTTTGTCACTAGACAGCTCCTCCAGCCAGTTACCCAGCAGTAAACGCATGCGCACCGCATTCACCAGCACTCAGCTCCTGGAGCTGGAGAGGGAATTCGCCTCCAACATGTATTTGTCCCGACTGCGGCGCATTGAGATCGCCACTTACCTGAACCTCTCCGAAAAACAGGTGAAAATCTGGTTCCAGAACAGGAGAGTAAAGCACAAGAAGGAAGGAAAGAGCGGCTCCCACAGAAGCAGCCCCCACAACTGCAAGTGTTCCTCCTTCTCCTCCACAAAGTGCCTGGAGGAGGAGGAAGAGGAGGAGGACCTGGTCCTGTCACCTTCATCATCAGAAAAAGAAGACAGAGACCTGTCTCCAAGTCCATAACTCCTAAACCTAGACAATGACTGTTGGCCCTTATTGGCCCTTAGCCTTTCTGTATGTGTGAGGCAATCTGTATAGACATTTCTAGACCCAACTGATGGGGGGGACTCTATTAAAATCACACAATAAAATCTCATTATTAGATCCAGATCTGAGATCTCTCCAGCTACAGATACATTGTATTTGATTTCACATTGAGCCCCTGCTATATATCAGAAAGAATATTGTGTGAACCATTAGATTACCCAAAGTGCCAAATTCTGTCCTGTCCCCCTGTGAATACCATATGTCTGGAGATCCTCTGTCTGTATAATATATGTTTCCTGTATCGTTTCTGTATATTCAAATATTTATTTATTTATGTAAAAGAAATAAAAACACCTTTTTTTTCAATAAATAAATTGTATCAATGTTTGCTTTCTACAGAGGAAATCAAGTGCGTTCTTGTGGTCATTTTGTGCCAAAACATAATTAAAATTGTTGGTGCCAGGAGCAAGTGAAGTGTTGAGTGTAAAGCAGGAGAATTCAGAGGATATTCGTCTGATATAAGCGTTATATAACTAATGTAAGTGTAATATGGCAGACATGGGTTTTTATTGATCATTGGTGCGCACTATTAGGCACATGCAACTTTCACATTCATTATTGATATTAGCGCACTGCCCAGCGACAATCCTCATTTATTGCCGCACATCGCACAAGGAAATTGGCACAAATATTTGACAGATTAGGTAGAATTCTTAAAATTAACATAATTATTATAGCTATTGACTTTGAGATTCTTGTTGAAAGTAGAACATAATAAAATAGATTTTTGCAGTGATTAAAAAATGTCTGCAGCAAATAAAACCGTAGACAAATGTCAACTCATCTAATCTATTCTATCTAATCTATTATCTATCTATCTATCTATCTATCTATCTATCTATCTATCTATCTATCCCATTACTATCTATCTATCTATCTATCTATCTATCTATCTATCTATCTATCTATCTATCTATCTTTCTATCCCATATCTATCTGTCTTTCCCATATCTATCTATCTATATATAATTTTATCTATCTATGTAGAAAAAATAGAGCAGAGAGCAGCACCTGGTCAATGGCAATACTTGGATGCAAGGCTTCACAGGTATATATCAGTCCTTATATTAGAAGAACAAAGAGGCAGCACACCATCATTTTTGTGCAAAAAAAGCTCTTTTAATAGCCCATTTGTTCGCACAAATTGGCTATTAAAATAGCTTTTTTTTGCACAAAAATGTTGGTGTGCTGCTTCTTTGATTTTCTATCTATCTATCTATCTATCTATCTATCTATCTATTATCTCTCACACTCTCTCTATACAGTTGCTTTGGCAAAACTAACGTGGATCTAGTCCTGTCAATAAATATTCCTTGAATGTAATTCTATCTATTATCTATCTATCTATTATCTATCTATCTATCTATCTATCTATCTATCTATCTATCTATCTATCTATCCCATAACTATCTATCTATCTATCTATCTATCTATCTATCCATCCATCCATCCATCCATCCATCCATCCATCCATCTATCTATCTATCTATCTATCTATCTATCTATCTATCTATCTATCTATCTATCTCTCACTGGAAATAGATACATATCATTATATCTGTCTATTGTAGAATATATGCTTATTTTTTATATTAGCTGCACTTTTGTACATCATTTTTTACAATGTTTCCCAAATAAATGCAATGTACTCACAGCAGGCTGAATCCTCCCATGTTGGTGTGATAATAAGCTGTGCGCCTGGAAGTCTCTGTGCGTAAAGCTCATGATATAATGCTCATGTCAGACAATGTTGCTGCTGGATACATATAACACCAATATATAACGACTTCAGGAAATCTACACCGGATTACATAGTCTCGGCTCTTAGAAAACAAAATATTATACATACAGAAGTCTATACTAAATTACAGATGTCCACAAGTGCCAGTATCGACCTTCTGGATGTTTAGTTGCGGCACAACAAACTAGAAGCAACAATTCATTTTCCTGAGAGTAAAATCTTCCATTAATAACATTTTCATACAATATATAGTCTCTAATTTCTAAAACCTTTATAAAGTCACCTGTATCTAAGCTGGAGGTACCCACCCATACCATAGATCACACATAATTCTTTCTAGCAGGGCAGGCTACATTGAGTATAGTTACATTAGATCCTGACACTGATTTGCTCTGGTGTACTACAATTGACTTCCAGTATTGTGTATAGTGAATACATCTGTGAGAATTTTACCAGATTCATCAAGAATAGGTAAGAAATAGGATGATTGCTGTGTGAACAGCCTCCTGCGCTCACTGCACATTCAGCACTTGCTCATTTAGAGGCTCATATCTAAGAAATGGGCTCTGCATACAATGACCCGAATTATTACCAGGGACACAGTCACTACACTTGACAGGCAGACTCTAAGATGTGCTCCTTCATTTTCCTGTCTCTTGTTGGGAGCAGTTCTTGGACTGTTCCTAGTCGCCTCTCTCCTTTACAGTCTTGGTATATACCTGTGTTATGTGACTCTTTTTGGATTGAGAAGATGCCTCCTTGCAGTGTGAACAGACACCTGTGGAATAGGGAATATTTAGTCAACTAATGCAGTAGGTTACATTGTTATTTCTGAGTTTCTTTGTTTCAGAGATGCATTTGGAAAAAAGGGTATATATCCAGTAATGATGGCTGCCATGTGCTCACCACCTCCAAGCCTTTATAAGAGGTGAGCACCTATCATTATTCATCACATCTAAATGGTGGAAATTTCCAGACTCTGATTGCAAGCATATCCTGGACAGAGCATGGGGATAGGAAGAAGAATAAGCAATTCCATGCCATACAATTGGCTGTGTCTGGGGAAGCATCAAAATGCCCTACTGTTTATCACCCTGACTTCTGATGCCTAAAGGTATCAAGCATCAGAGTCACCATCAATTGTCTCATCATTGACCATTTGCCCCATGATTTGGGGTGACAACTACCAGAAAGAATATTATGGAATGATTTACTCATCTGTGCAGTTCTTTCAGTTTTAGGTTAAATATTCTTGCTTAGATTTTTTTTCATCTGTGTTCCCCTCTGCTTTGGAGGCTCCTTTGTAAAGTCCCTTATGTGTGCCCAAAAGGAAAAATAGTGCTGAATGTTGAAGAAGCCCAACTGCCCCCCGTTATAATAAATAGGGGCTCTGAGGTGTTCTTGATGTCTTATGATAGATTTGGGACTGGCATCAAGCGATACAATGGTGTTACACACATATCTCCATTCCCTTATGGAATAACTGATGGCAAATCTGATCCAATATTTTTGTATACAATCAGATTTGTATTTTGTGGCATCAATTGTAAACCTGGATGTCTACCTACACTGGACAGAAAAACGTTGCATGGACAATTTATCTCTCCATAGTGCAAACTTGTAATCAGGCCTCTTTCACACTTCAGTCTTTTTGTTTCAGTCAAAATCCGTCGTTTTGTGAAAAAAAGGGATCCAGTGAATTTGCCCGCTGGATCCGTCTTTTTTCTCATGGACTTGTATTAGCGATGGATTATGATGGATGGCCTCACGTTTCTTCCGTTGTGTGCTGGATCCTTTGGAATTTGTTTATCCGTTGTCTGGAGAGGACGGACAAAGTAACGTTTTTGTTTGCGTCGAAAAGTCGGACAGCGATGGATCCAGCGGCGTCCATCGTTGGCTAGAATGGAAGCCTATGAGCACAGGATCCGTCATGGTATGTCAAATGACGGAATCCAGTGACGAATTCCGTTTTTTTACACTGAGCATGCTCCAAATCTGTATTTAGTAGCCAATTGGCCAGACAGCCCCAAATCTATGTAAACCTGCCATGTGGCTTCATTCCTCAATGTGCCAGCAAGAAGCATACAAGCAAGAAGCCTGCCAGCAACCTGCCTGATGGATAGATGCATAGATGGTCACAATATTTGCTAGAACTCCTTCCATTTCTGCCAACCTCTCAAAGATGGGGTGTTAAAACACTCAATATATAGGTTTCCGTTATTTTCCAGTAGCCAATCACGTTTGGGAGCCTCCCATTTGGAGATATGAAAAAACGGATCTGTCGAAAAAATGGAAGAAATGGATGAAAAAACAGATGCGACGGATGCAACGGATCCGGTTTTTCGACGGATCCGCTATACGCATTGCATTTGCTGCCTGCTTAGCCGTCCGTCAGGGGGCTTGTGTCTGAATCCATATGGTAGTCAGACATTCTCCAATGGAGCCATTGACATCAATGAGTCATAAAGAGTCCAAAATATGAAACTTTCAACTCCATTTAATTTTCTTTTCTGTTATTTCTATCTTTTTTAAGGCATTAGCTTGCTAGCAAACGCTATTGTGCCTGGCTGAAAAAAATAAGGACACCGTCAGAAAAGAGGTCAAATGGATCTAGTGCTAAATGGGGAACAAGAGATGGTGTGTACCCAGCCTAGGCCATATGGATATGTTTGCTAGGAGCTTGTACAGTGACATGCGGAGTCCTATAGCTCACTTCTATAGTGACCCCATCAATCATTTATGGCATATGCAAGTAATGTTCCATATGGAACTTTCTATATAAGCTCGAGATACAATACTTAATTTCATGTTTCCAGTGTGACCAACACACGCCTGTCTACAGAGAAATGAAGGATTCAAAGCCTACAAAGAATTTACTGGCTCTGAACTCGCTCTTCAGTGGGGTCTGAAACATGGTGCCACCAATGATCAGCTATTTTGAGCTGTGGTGCCGGCCGAATACAGGCAGTGAATTGTTGATCTACCGTTCTCAGCAATGACCATTAAACGGTGAAAAGAGCCATGCTTTCAAAAGTTATTGAATCTCACGTCTTTCTATCCTTGTAATAAAAACTGTGGGGTGACCCTATTAGGCTGCCGTCACACTGTCAGTATTTGGTCAGTATTTTACATCAGTATTTGTAGCCAAACCAGGAGTGGGTGATAAATCCAGAAGTGGTGCATATGTTTCCATTATACTTTTCCTCTAATTGTTCCACTCCTGGTTTTGGCTTACAAATACTGATGTAAAATACTGACCAAATACTGACCGTGTGCCGGCAGTCTAAGGCTGTGTGCCCACGATGAGCTTTTATCCCGTTTTTGACCCTGCGTATTTTCACTGCAGCAAAAACGCAGCGTCTTACAGTTCCAGCAAAGTAGATGGGATTTATAGAAATCTCATATCCACTGTGCTTCTTTTTTACGCTGCATAAACTGACCTGTGGTGCGCTTTTCCAATCCGCAGCATGTCAATTACACTTGTGGGTATGGTAAGCTTTTCGTACCGAATTTCCCCATAGACTTTCATTAGGTGCAGGAAAGCCACAGGAAACGCACCAAAAGTGCATGTAAACCACACCTGAGAATGTGAAATACCAGGAAGTTTAAAAAACAAAGCACCTTTATTTAAATGAAAAAAAGAGATCTCTTCCAGCTCCTTTGATAAAAAATGAATATTCCTTTATTTAGAAAATCATTCAAATTTCCATGTGAGAATCCGGGACAATAAATGACAGATGAGCAGACAGAGCGACGCGTTTCGATCACAGCAGTGATCTTTGTCAAAGCTCTTTGACAAAGATCACTGTTGTGATCGCAAGGCGTCACTCTGTCTAGCATGAATTGCGTGCTTGAGATCTCCCCAGAGTGGCTCAATGATATTGAGATCAGGAGACTGAGATGGCCACTCCAGAACCTTCACTTTGCTCTGCTGTAGCTAATGACAGGTCAACTTGGCCTTGTGTTTTGGATCATTGTCATGTTGGAATGTCCAAGTGCGTCCCATGCGCAGCTTCCGGGCTGATACAGTAAGTACAAATTTGCCTCCAGTATTTGCCCATAACGTGCTGCATTCATCTTTCCTTCAAGTTTGAGAAAGGTTCCTGTGCCCTTGTAGCTCACACATTCCCAAAACATCAGCAATCCACCTCTGTGCTTTACAGTAGGAATGGTGTTCCTTTCATCATAGGCCTTGTTGACCTTTCTCCAAATGTAACACTTATGGTCATGGCCAAAAAGTTCAATTTTTGTCTCATCACTACAAATGACCTTGTTCCAGAAGTTTTGAGGTTTGTCTCTGTGCTGTTTTGAGTATTTTAGGTGAGATACTTTGTGGCATTTGCGCAGTAATGGTTTTCTTCTGGCGACTCGACCATGCAGCCCATTTTTCTTCAAGTGCCTCCTTATTTTCCATCTTGGGACAGCCACACCACTAGTTTTCAGAGCATCTCGTATTTCAGCTGATGTTATTTGTGGGTTTTTCTTTGCATCCTGAACAATTTTCCAGACAGTTGTGGGCAACATTATTGTTGGTCTACCTGACCATGGTTTTGTTTTTACAGAGCCCCTGATTTTCCATTTTTTAATCACAGTTTGAACGCTGCTGACTGGCATTATCATTTCCATGGATATCTTTTTGTATACCTTTCCTGTTTTATACAGTTCAACTACCTTTTTCCATAGATCTGTTGACAATTCTTTTGCTTTCCCCATGACTCACAATCCAGAAACGTCAGTGGCTGGATGAAAGATGCAAGAGTCTGTCTGGAACCCAGAAACTTACTCAGCTTTTATGCACACACACTGATTACAAGCAAACAGGTCACAGGTGAGGATGCTACCTTTAGTAGCCATTCAAACCCATTTGTGTCAACTTCTGTGCATGTTATCAGGCGGCCAAAATCACCAGGGTATGTGAACTTTTGTTCAGGGTCATTTGCATGTTTTGGGTTGCCATTATGATTTAAAAAGAGAAAACACAGTAGTCTGACAATAAATGGCTTCACCCAACAACTGACCGTGAGTGGAGAAAAAGTTTTGGTGTTATCATTCATATTCTCTGAAAAAAGGCCAAGAAAGCAAAAATTCTGCCAGGGTATGTAAACTTTTGAGCACAGCTGTAGGTGACTGCTGCTGGATTTTAGGGCATGGGGTCCTGATAGGTTCCCTTTAAGGCCAAACAAACCCCTTAATGAATCCAGTACAATAAGTAGTTTGGTTGGTCTAGAAGAGTCATCAGTCTCCCGTACTCCAGCTATTGTGAAACTACAACTACTGAGGATTACTGACTCGCGCTCTAGAATCTCAGAATATTGGTATTATAACCTTTATCTGAAATCAACTAGAAAATAATTGACATTTTGTTCAATGGTAAGTCACCTAAATTATTTTCTTACATGTCACAGGAATTTCCGACACCAAGAGGCATGTATGGAATCACCAATGTGGTGCCGTTGATATTGGTCTCCAAGCAGGACATGGGAATTTTTTCCTTTTTTTTCCTTAGTAGCAGATTGCTAAGTTATTAAACCCCACTTCCTTTTGGAAAATTGGTTCTGTTACGGCAGTCAGATCCCCACGGACGGCACATCGATGGCACATTGATGGCATGAACCAGCTATATCCCATCCATATCTATCATGATCTAACTGAGATATGTTGGAGTAAGACGTAAATCAGAATGGTCCTTGCCAAGATTGTAACAATGTTCCGATAGGAGATTTCTTTCTTCTTATTTCATTGGTCTTTCTATATATTTGAACAAGGTGTCACATTCTTAAATAATACATTTTTTTGTGTTATTGTGACCAAATCTTTGCCCCAACGGTTACGTCACCTTGAATGATCATGTAGAATTAGACGTTCTTCGCACTACAAATAATGCGGAAATTATTAACAGCGTCATCGCAATGACTGATCTATATGATTATAATGTTTCCCAGTTCTTCAGGCCGGGGCCGAGAGATTTCTCTGAAGTTACCAAGTGCAGTTGCCCCCTTTTGCAGCTGAACAAGAGAACCTTTGATGTGATAGATTAATATACAACTGTTCTGATGCTCAGCCGGCTGGCTGCAGTGTTGAAAGTAGTCTACCACTGGATTAGAGCTTCTCAAACCAGTCCTTGAGGACTACACACAATCCGGGATTTGGAGCTTTTCTTTACAATAGTGTTCAAGCAGAGATATATGTAAATTCCAGACATTAGTGCTCCCCGAGGGCTACTAGGAACGTCACAGTGGTACATGAGCAAGGCCAGCTCTAAACACAGTTAAGGAGTCAACCCAGAACTTTCTCATGGTCCAAATTAACATATATTAGGCTCCAGAAACGTATAACATCGGATGATGATTTATTTGTAGATACTGTGCTAAAAATTAAATGCTGACATCATGCGTTTGGCAATATTTCACTCTACAAAGCTGGTATCTAAGTGTCTTACAGCTAAGACGGAAGGTGACCACTGCAGTAAATCAGTAGTTGCTGATTGTCTGCAGCAGTATTCTGAAGCACAGCCACCACAAGAGCAAGCGAACAAGAGCGATGACAGTCCACTAGGTGAGAATGTGTCTTTTTTTTAAAGGGATCCTGTCAACTATTTCATTGTGCCCAAATATTGGGCAGGTTGGACCCGGCTGTAGTATTGCAGTCCTGCATGTTTTACTAGGAAATACTGTGTTAATTTGCAGAAAGCCTACTTTGAAAAGCCAACAGAACAATATTCATCCCAAGGCGGGTTTTCCCAACCTCGCCCCCCATGACTGACAGGACTCCCTATACACACACACATATATAGAGACACCTGTCACGTAGGGAGAGACCGGAAAAATAATTTTTCAGTTTTTAACTCAAGTCATACTTTCCAGATGACCTGTCACTTGCCATAAATATGTATTTTTTTTACCTGATGTAAATGTAGTTCTTCTGAATCTGGAGATATTTTTTCTTTTGTTCCTGTGCTTCTCTGTTCCTAAAAATACAACCCTCTTTACCCTGTAAGTAAATTTGGTCTTTTTAGCCAAGTGGGCGTGATCATCAACTCTTCTAAGTTGTCTAAGGGCTCGATTCAGCATTCCATTTAGGCCGGAGACACACTGGTGCGAGAGACGGCCGAGTCTCGCTGGTTAAAAGCAAGCTGTGGCACCTGCATTCCGGAGCTGAGCGTGCAGCTCCATGTATTGCTATGGAGCCGCACGCTCCGCTCCGGAGTGCAGGTGCCACAGCTTGCTTTTAACCAGCGAGACTCGGCCGTCTCTCGCACCAGTGTGTCTCCGGCCTTATGCTGATAGTGAATATCTCTCAATTAGTGACTTTTTGATCTGCCACAAATACATCAAACGATCTGTCCCTTTCTAAAAGTTGTCTTTTTTTAAATTTTTATGTCAATGTGGCTTTTTCAGGCCGGCATCACACTTAGCGTATGAAAATACGGTCCGTTTTTTACGGCCGTAATACGCAGTAATTGTCCCAAAACACTGTTCCGTATTCAATGCGAGGATGCGATTTTTACGCACAAATTTATCCGTGTGTCATCCGTATGGCATCCGTATGGCTTCCGTACGGCGATTTTTTCACGCAGGCTTGCAAATTGGACAAATCATGGATCCATCGGCTCAAATATTCTTAAAAACATATATACAGTCTATATATATATATATATATATATATATATATATATATATATATATATGTCAGTGAGACACATATATATATATATATATTTATATTTAATTCAGCTCTAGATAGCAGAAAAGCTGGTAATTCAATTGCCGGCTTTTGCTATCTCCTTCACAAACCCGACAGGATATGAGACATGGTTTACATACAGTAAACCATCTCATATCCCTTCTTTTATTACATATTCCTCTTTACTAATGTAAGAAGTGTCTTTGTGTAAAATTTTGAAGCTCTATTAAATTAAAGGGTTAAATCCCGGAAAAAATTGGCGTGGGCTCCCGCGCAATTTTCTCCGCCATAGTGGGAAAGCCAGTGACTGAGGGCAGATATTAATAGCCTAGAGAGGGACCATGGTTATTGCCCCCCCCACCTGGCTAAAAACATCTGCCCCCAGCCACCCCAGAAGAGGCACATCTGTAAGATGCGCCTATTCTGGCACTTAGCCTCTCTTCCTACTCCTGTGTAGCGGTGGGATATGGGGTAATGAAGGGTTAATGTCACCTTGCTATTGTAAGGTGACATTAAGCCAGGTTAATAATGGAGAGGCGTCAATTATGACACCTATCCATTATTAATCCAATAGGATAAAATGGTTAAAAAAACACACACACTTTATTAAAAAGTATTTTAATGAAATAAACACACAGGGTGTTGTAATATTTTATTATACTCTTAATCCACCTGAAGACCCTTGTCACCTGAAATAAAGTTTAAAAAAACAAACAACAATATTCCATACCTTCCGTCGATCAGTCTTGTCCCACGCTGTAAATCCATCTGAAGGGGTTAAATCATTTTACACCCAGGAGCTCTGCTAATGCAGCTGTGCTCCTGCCTGTAAAACTTGGTGAATGAATGGAGTCGCGGTGATTGCGCCCTCTGCTGGATGAACTCATATGAACTCGAGCCTGGGAAAATATTCTGAAAAGTTCCCATGCTCGAGTTCATATGAGTTCATCCAGCAGAGCGTGCATCACCGCGACTCGAGGTAACTACAGTACATTCCCCTGCATTCTATTCATTCACCAAGGTTTACAGTCAGGAGCACAGCTGCATTAGCAGAGCTCCTGGGTGTAAAATGATTTAACCCCTTCAGATGGATTTACAGCATGGGACAAGACTGAACGACGGAAGGTATGTAATATTGTTGTTTGTTTTGTTTAACTTTATTTCAGGTGATAAGGGTCTTCAGGTGGATTAAGAGTATAAATAAAATATTAAAACACCATGTTTCTTTATTTCATTAAAATACTTTGTAATCATGCGTGTGTGTTTTAGTAACCATTTCGTACTATTGGATTAATAATGGATAGGTGTCATAATTGACGCCTCTCCATTATTAACCTACTTAATGTCACCTTACAATAGCAAGGTGACATTAACCCTTCATTACCCCATATCCCACTGCTACATGGGAGTGGGAAGAGAGAGGCTAAGTGCCAGAATAGGCGTATCTTCCAGATGTGCCTTTTCTGGGGTGGCTGGGGGCAGATGTTTTTACCCAGGGGGGTCCTATAACCATGGTCCCTCTCTAGGCTATTAATATCTGCCCTCAGTCACTGGCTTTACCACTCTGGCGGAGAAAATTGCGCGGGAGCCCAAGCCAGTTTTTTCCACTATTTAACCCTTTAATTTAATAGCTAGAGCCCCAAATTTGACACCAAGACACTTCTTACATTAGTAAAGAGGAATATGTAATAAAAGGAGGGATATGAGATGGTTTAAATATATATATTAAATATAAATACAGTACATATCTATATATATAGATATATACTGTATATAGACTGTATATATGCTTTAACGAATATTTGAGCCCATGGATCCATTGTATGTCGGTTTTGCAAGCCTGCGAGAAAATATCACAGTACGGATGCCATACGGATTACATACAGAGGATGACATGCGCAAAATACGCTGCCACACTCTGCCTACGGATGACATACGGATCACTATTTTGGGAACATTTCTGCGTATTACGGCCGTAAAAAACGGACCGGATTTTCATACGCCTAGTGTGACGCCGGCCTTAGACTGATTCATCAATTGCGACTTTTTAAAAAGTCGCAAAATTTGGAGCAAATGTACTACAGTTTCCCCCAGGGCGGAATTTTATGTCTGCCCGTTATTTTTGCACCACTTTACAAAACGTGCAAGTTTTTGCTCTAAGTTTTCAAAAAGGGGGAAAGAAAATTAAAAAAGAGCATTTTTGCACAAAATTCATGAAGTACATTGACGATTTTGTTGCCAAAATATAGCAATGAATACCAGAAGACAAAAAAGAAAATGACTTAAAAAAAAAAAAAAAAGCGTAAAAGATAAATAATGGCTTAAAAACAAAAGAAAAATATTGCCAGATTCAGGAGAACATCGACCTTTGCATCATGCTAAAAAAATAACAAAATGTTGCAAGTGACAGGTCCTCGTTAAGTTACAGATAATTAGGTTGTAAGAGATTTATTATAAGGCTGCATAATAGCATGACCAATTACCAGACAGGAATAGTGAGAGCCCAGACAAGCCCTCCTGTTAGCCAGAAGTTCAAAAGTTCCAGTAGTCACATGCATGGCATGATAGAAGGCAACATTACTGGCTTGGTTCTTCTCACACAAATGCTCATCAGATGTCTACAGTTTTAAAGGGAGATATCACTTCATTATCTATGGGATCGTCACTTTTGAAGTCTCAAAGAGCAATATTTGCATCAATATAACGTCCATATCGCAGCATCCAGGAGGATGCCCGCACTTGCTGACTGTAGGGCAGTTCAGGTTATGGTATAATGTGTCCTCCACTGAAATATGGAGCCTGTGCGTAGAGGAACTCACTCAACTCAGGACCGCAATCAGCGCAAAACGGCCGTCGTCCTTCATCCGGCTCTCCACACTTCTCCCCAACTCCATGTTTTTAACCCCTTCATGACCTTGGGATTTTCCGTTTTTCCGTGTTCGTTTTTTGCTCCCCTCCTTCCCAGAGCAATAACTTTTTTATTTTTCCGTCAATATGGCCATGTGAGGGCTTATTTTTTGCGGGACGAGTTGTACTTTTGAACGACTTCATTGGTTTTAGCATGTCGTGTACTAGAAAACAGGAAAAAAATTCCAAGTGCGGTGAAATTGCAAAAAAAGTGCAGTCCCACACTTGTTTTTTGTTTGGCTTTTTTGCTAGGTTCACTAAATGCTAAAACTGACCTGCCATTATGATTCTCCAGGACATTACGAGTTCATAGACACCAAACATGTCTAGGTTCTTTTTTTATCTAAGTGGTGAAAAAAAAATCCAAACTTTGCTAAAAAAAAAAAAATAAATTGCGCCATATTCCGATACCCGTAGCGTCTCCATTTTTCATGATCTGGGGTCGGTTGAGGGCTTATTTTTTGCGTGCCAAGCTGGCATTTTTATTTATACCATTTCAGTGCAGATACGTTCTTTTGATCGCCCGTTATAGCATTTTAATGCAATGTCGCGGAGACCAAAAAAACGTAATTCTGGTGTTTCGAATTTTTTTCTCGCTACGCTGTTTAGCGATCAGGTTAATGCTTTTTTTATTGATAGATCAGGCGATTCTGAACGCGGCGATACCAAATATGTATAGGTTTGATTTTTTTTTATTGATTTATTTTGAATGGGGCGAAAGGGGGGTCATTTAAACTTTTAATTTTTTTTTCACATTTTTTTACTTTTTTTTCTACTTTTGCCATGCTTCAATAGCCTCCATAGGAGGCTAGAAGCTGGCACAACGCGATCGCCTCTGCTACACAGCAGCGATCATCAGATCGCTGCTATGCAGCAGAAATGCAGGTGTGCTATGAGTGCCGACCACAGGGGGGCGCTCACAGCCACCGGCGATCAGTAACCATAGAGGTCTCAAGGATCTCTATGGTTACTATTCAGAAGCATCGCTGACCCCCGATCATGTGACGGGGGTCAGCGATGTGCTCATTTCCGGCCGCCCGGCCGGTAGCGCCGGTTAAATCCCGCTGTCTGCGTTTGACAGCGGTATTTGACTAGTTAATAGCGGCGGGTGGATCGCGATTCCACCCGCCGCTATTGCGGGCACGTCAGCTGTACAAAACAGCTGACATGTCCCGGCTTTGATGTGGGCTCACCGCCGGAGCCCGCATCAAAGCGGGGGTTCTGACCTCGGACGAACTATCCCATCCGAGGTCAGAAAGGGGTTAAAGAGATAAAATAAAAGTCTTTCTACAAGAACAGTGAGTGCCACCTCCTTTTTCTTTTCTATGAGGAACTCCCTATAACCACTTACCTGGTAAAGCGTGTTTTGACATATTGTCAATAATGGGCTTTCTATCACATGGAGCAGTGAGTCCTTTTGGTCCAAAAAGTAATATGTAAAAATTAGTGATGAGCGAATATACTCGTTACTGGAGATTTCTTGAGCACGCTCGGGTGTCCTCCGAGTATTTTTTAGTGCTCGGAGATTTAGTTTTTCTTGCTGCAGCTGAATGATTTACATCTGTTAGCATAAGTACATGTGGAGATTCCCTAGCAACCAGGCAACCCCCACATGTACTTATGCTGGCTAACAGATGTAAATCATTCAGCTGCGGCAAGAAAAACGAAGTCTCCGAGCACTAAAAAATACTCGGAGGACCCCCGAGCGTGCTCGAGAAATCTCCAGTAACGAGTATATTCGCTCATCACTAGTAAAAATCCATCTATGCTCAGTATGTTAGAAGTAATTCAGCCGTACAGTCGTCACCATCCCCTCACCTGATTGATATTTCTGCTGTTGTAATTCTGTCTCTTGGTGTCATTGGTATCCTCCATATCTAAACCAGTCACCTGACAGTTGTGCTCATGATGGAGGGTGATGGGTTCTGTTACTGGTGATGGTATAGAAGGAAAAAATATTTAGTGTTGGAAGAACGATGATAGATTAACAAGAAACTTTTATCAGCAATAGTGATGAACGAACGTGCTCGGATAAGGTGTTATCTGAGTATTCTTGTGCGCTACCCCAGTGACTTCGGCATGCTCGAATAATATATTCACGTCCTCGCGGTTGCATGTCTCCCTGCTGTGTTAAACAGTCATGAGATATGCAGCCGTGGGGACTCGAACATATTTTTTGAGCACGCCGAAGTCACTCAGTTAGGACACAAGTATGCTCAGATAACACCTTAGGGAGGTACGTTCTCTCATCATTAACCAGCAACCCAACAATGATACAGAAATACGTCAAATATACTAGAAATGCAAATTGCCTTTTCAGAGAGTAAGAACCTGGAACTCTAGTGCCACCTATTGGATGTAGCAATCCTGCAAGTCAATATGGACCCTTTTAACAAGCCTTGTGACATGATTTAGAGTAAGGGCCCACTTCCACTTGTGATTAAATCTGATGAATGCAATTTGACTAAAAATTGGATTGCACTTGTACCAATTGAATCCTATGCGTGTGTTCTCAGTGGCGTTATTTTTTCCTGCTGCGATTGAATCGTGATCAGACAGAAAAAAATATCATCATGCTGCGATTGCATGCCAAAATCGTATCACACGCACTTATATGAGTCTAATATTATGATACAAGGAGTGTTCATTAAAGATTTCCCCTGACCCGCTTCTTTTTATTACAGGACACTGAAACTGCACATGTGTAATGATATAAGTCTCTATAGGTTACGTGCCAATTTGCATCTCAGAACTGATAACGGTCTTGATTTTCCAGGTGCTGGAATGGTGTGAGGTTTGATAATGGACCCAGTGGATACAGAACAGTCATCATGTTCCTTTACTTGAAAGGTTGCACACCAAATGAGACATTCTATGAGATGAAAGAGTTTTATGGTGATGATTCCCCATCATATGATGTAGTCAAGAACACCTCCAACTGACGTTTGACACCTAGGGATAGATTCTATGTAGATTAACAGGTGTTCTGTACCATCGGGCCAAGATCTTATAATTCAGTTCCTGTGATCTACAATACACAGTTAATTTATGAGTGAGTGTTAGCGATACGTAAACGTGCTCGGAATGGTGTTATCCGAGCATGCTCGTGTGCTAACCGAGTGACTTGTTCGAAAAATACATTTGAGTGCCTGCGGCTGCATGTCCCACGGCTGTTCAACAGCTATAACACATGCAAGGATTGTTTGTTAGGCAATCCCTGCATGTCAAACAGCCGCGAGACATGCAGGTGCGGTGACTAGAACATATTATTTGAGAATGCCGAAGTCATTCGGTTAGCACACGAGCATGCTCGGATAATACTTTATATTAGTACATTCGCTCATCACTAGTGAGTATATAGGATTTTGTCCACCTCTCAGTTGGGATGATGCGTCCCATCTCCTTATGCCATTGGCTCATAAAATTCAAAGGTCTGTCCCCAGTCTCTCCCGACACTATTGTATTATAAATTAGAGAGATGGTGTCACGATATAAAACAACCCAACGGTGGGTCGGTCAGCACACGGCACAACAAACACACAACGGGATGGAAAAAGGGAGAGGAAGGTCCTACTGATAGGGAAATGAGGGATGGACACCCCCCTAAGCTCAAACCTAAGCCTGTCTCTGCACTCCCCTAACGCCCTAAGTGGATCCTCCCCCCCACCGCAGTCAGGAACCTTGTCCCTCGCTGTCACCTCACATTGCCCTTGCTAGTGCATCGGCTGGCAAGGGCGCTAGCCTCACCACTGCAGATGGTACCACACAGGGGACAGTGACAAACACAAGATAGACCAGGAATAGACAGCACTTAGCTTCTAAGCTCCGCTGCCAAGCTCCACACTGCAGAAGACACAGAAACAGGACTGCAAACACTAGATTCAGCTGACACCAGAGAGATGCAACTGCATGGCTGGTATCCATAGAGAAACTCTATCACTAACAGTCAGCTGATGCATCAGGTGACCATTTAAAGAATGGTGGAAGTGGTCAGCACCCATATCAGCTGACCTAGCAAATCTGTAGTTACAGAAAGGGAAACTGATATTAACCTTCACTGGCCTGAAAAGGTAAAAAGCTACATTTAATTTATAGAGGAACCATAGCTGCCACGGATCCAAAATTGGGTCGTGACAGATGGCGTGTGTTGCTTTTTCCCTCATGAAGCATAGTTGTTCGAAAGAGGTGACAAGATGGGGCAACTCGAACCCAGGAGTCAGGAACTTAATATAGCTATGGATTTGAAAATATTGAAACCAATGTCCAGGTGCCCGCCTCCTAGTCCCTAATATGGCCTCTAAAGTTTTAAATCCAGATTGGTCAATTACAGTTCTGACGCGTGGTATAGCCCCCTACGGTGAGGACAGCACCCCATGAGTGAGATCCTGCCGAGTGATGGGGAACTGGGGATTGTCTGCCAAGGCAATAAGCGGTCCTGCTATATTTGCCAAATGAAGGCGTTTTGTGAACCCCCTCCAAGTTCTAGCTATTTTGAGCAGCACAGGGGACACATTAATTTTCCCTAGGTTAACACTAAAGATCCCTTGACATAACATTACAGAAAGCTCATGTTCTATTACTACCCATCGTTAAGATTTTCTATTATGGAATAAATCTAATATGCAGTTTCCAATGGTTGCTGCATGATAGGCCCTCAGATTAGGTAGTATCATACCCCCAGAAATCTAAAAGTAATTAGAAAGAAATCCTGTCACTTAATGAAAAATAATATCAGCTGGTTCAACTGAAAGCCTATAAAAAGGTATCTCATTATCAAGGTGCCACACGAGAAACATCTCATTATGGGTAGTGAGCTGTCTCAAGACTTTTTGCAACCTTATTGTTGCAAAACATAATAACAGTGTTGGTTACAGAAGAATTTCTAAACTACTGAAGGTTCTAGTGATCACTGTTGGCACCATAATCAGGAAGTGGAAAGAACATAATTTGACTGTGAATCAGCCACGATCAGGTGCTCCCCACACGATTTCAGACACAGGAGTAAAATTAATTATCAGAAGAGTTGTTCAAGAGCCAAGGACCACCTGTGGAGAACTACAGTATGACCTGAAATCAACAGGTATAATTGTTTCAAACAAAACAATAAGTAATGCAGTCAACCTCCATGACCTCTTTTCACTCTCACCACGGAAGGCTCCATTGCTATACAAAAAGCATGTTTAAAGTTCGCTCATCAACATTTAGACAAAAGTGTGAAATACTGGGAGAATATAGTCTGGTCAGATGAGACCAAAATTGAACTCTTTGGATACCATAATACACACTATGTTTGGAGATCAAAAATCACTGAATATCACCCGAAAAGCACCATATTAACATTGAAGTTTGGATGTGGGAACATCATGGTGTGGGGCTGTTTTCCAGAATAAGGTACTGGCAAACTTCATATAATTGAAGAAAGGATGAATGGACAAATGTACTGGGACATTCTTGATAAAAATCTGCTCTCATCTACCAGGATAATGAAGGGTGACGAAGATGCAACAAGGGTGAACATTTCAGCAAAACAATGATCCAAAACACACAGCCAATGAAACTCTCAATTGGTGTCGCGCTGGCCGGGCGCGACCAATCAGTGAAGCGGTGTTTAAATTCCGCACCAATATCGCTGATTGGTCGCGGCTGGCCGGGCATGACCAATCAGTGAAGCGTGGATCAAGTCCCATGCCAATTCGCGGCCGGACTGCACCTGTCGCTGATTGATTGGTCGTGCCCGGCCAGGCGCGACCAATCAGTGAAGCCAGGGCTGGCTCCAGGTTTTTAAAGGCCCCAGACAAAAGAGTCTCAGTTGTCCCCCCCCTTTAACACATACCTCGATTCATGATGCACAGATACAGCAGAGAAATATAGCACAGCCACGTATCATATAACACAGCCCACGCAGTATATAACACAGCCCACGTAGTATATAACACAGCCCACGTAGTATATAACATAGCCCACGTAGCATATAGCACAGCCACAAAGCATAAAACACAGCCACGTAGAATATAACACAGCCACGTAGTATATTGCACAGCCCACGTAGCATATAACACAGCCCACGTAGTATATAGCACAGCCACGTAGTATGTAACACAGCCATGTAGTATATAGCACAGCCACGTAGTATATAACAGCCACGTAGTATATAACACAGCCACGTAGTATATAGCACAGCCACGTAGTATATAGCACAGTCACATAGTATATAGCACAGCCACATAGTATATAGCACAGTCACATAGTATATAACAGCCCACATAGCATATAACACAGCCCACATAGTATATAGCACAGCCACGTAGTATATAGCACAGCCACGTAGTATATAGCACAGCCACGTAGTATATAGCACAACCACGTAGTGTATAACACAGCCATGTAGCATATAGCACAGCCGCGTAGTATATAGCACAGCCATGTAGTATATTGCACAGCCATGTAGTTTACTGCACAGCCACATAGTATATAGCACAGCCATGTAGTGTATAACACAGCCATGTAGCATATAGCACAGCCGCGTAGTATATAGCACAGCCATGTAGTATATTGCACAGCCACATAGTATGTAGCGCAGCCCACGTAGTATATAACACAGCCCACGTAGTATATAACACAGCCCACGTAGTATATAGCACAGCCCACATAGTATATAGCACAGCCCACGCAGTATATAACACAGCCCACGTAGTATATAACACAGCCCACGTAGTATGTAACACAGCCCACATAGTATATAGCACTGCCCACGTAGCATATAACACAGCCACGTAGTATATTGCACAGCCCACGTAGCATATAACACAGCCCACATAGTATATAGCACAGCTACATAGTATGTAACACAGCCATGTAGTATATAGCACAGCCACGTAGTACATAACACAGCCACATAGTATATAACACAGCCACCTAGTATATAACACAGCCATGTAGTATATTGCATGGCCCACGTAGCATATAACACAGCCCACATAGTATATAGCACAGCCATGTAGTATATAGCACAGTCACATAGTATATAGCACAGCCACATAGTATATAGCACAGTCACATAGAATATAACAGCCCACATAGCATATAACACAGCCCACGCTGTATATAGCACAGCCACGTAGTATATAGCACAGCCACGTAGTATATAGCACAGCCACGTAGTGTATAACACAGCCATGTAGTATATAGCACAGCCACATAGTATATAGCACAGTCACGTAGTATATAACACAACCACGTAGTATATTGCACAGCCCACGTAGCATATAACACAGCCCACATAGTATATAGCACAGCCACGTAGTATGTAACACAGCCATGTAGTATATAGCACACCCACGTAGTATATAACACATCCATGTAGTATATAACACAGCCACATAGTATATAACACAGCCACGTAGTATATTGCACGGCCCACGTAGCATATAACACAGCCCACATAGTATATAGCACAGCCATGTAGTATATAGCACAGTCACATAGTATATAGCACAGCCACATAGTATATAGCAAAGTCACATAGTATATAACAGCCCACATAGCATATAACACAGCCCACGTAGTACATAGCACAGCCACGTAGTATATAGCACAGCCACATAGTATATAGCACAGCCAAGTAGTGTATAACACAGCCATGTAGTATATAGCACAGCCACGTAGTATATATATCACAGCCATGTAGTATATTGCACAGCCATGTAGTATATTGCACAGCCACATAGTATATAGCACAGCCCACGTAGTATATAACTGTTATGACCCCAATGGCAGAGGGTCTCAGGAATAATGCTAAGTCAGTAAATACAGAAAACCAGCTCATAGGGCAGTGGTAACTGGGTTGACCATATAACTAATCCTAGCACCACAAATACCAGCAGCCGGGGAACGTTCCTACGTTGATCCTAGACGTCTCGCGCCAGCCGGAGAGCTAACTACCCCTAGAAGGGAAAAGAAAGACCTTTCTTGCCTCCAGAGGAAATACCCCAAAAAGTTGGATAGAAGCCCCCCACAAATAATAACGGTGAGGTAAGAGGAAAAGACAAACATAAGAATGAGCTAGGAATTTAGCAAAGAGAGGCCCACTAGCTAATAGCAGAATATAGAAAGATAACTTATATGGTCAGCAAAAAATCCTATCAAAAATATCCACACTGGAAATTCAAGAACCCCCGAACCGTCTAACGGCCTGGGGGGAGAACACCAGCCCCCTAGAGCTTCCAGCAAGGTCAGGAATCACATTAAGTACAAGCTGGACAAAAATGATAGCAAACAAATAACCCAAAAAACAAAGAAGCAAGACTTAGCTTAATTTAACACGAACCAGGACCAGCAAACAGGAGCAAACAGAATGTGTCTGATAACACCGATGCCAGGCACTGGACTAAGGTTCCAGGAGGTTTATATAGCAACACCCCTGAAGTAACGACCCAGCTGGGTGCAGGCAGAGGGAAGGAAATCCCAGAGTCATATCACTAGTAACCACTAGAGGGAGCCAAAAAAGTCTAATTCACAACAATAACACAGCCCACGTAGTATATAACACAGCTCACGTAGTATATAGCACAGCCCACGTAGTATATAGCACAGCCCACGCAGTATATAGCACAGCCCACGTAGTATATAACACAGCCCACGTAGTATGTAACAGCCCACTGTTGTGAATTCCGTTCTCGGGCTCCCTCCTGTGGTCATGAGTGGTACTGTGTGAGTTTGTTCTTGGGCTCCCTCTGGTGGCTTTTAGCGATATTGCTGGGCTCAGCTGTTTCATCTCCTGCTAGGCTGGGCCTATTTAACCCCTTCACCCCCAAGGGTGGTTTGCACGTTAATGACCGGGCCAATTTTTACAATTCTGACCACTGTCCCTTTATGAGGCTATAACTCTGGAACGCTTTGACGGATCTTGGCGATTCTGACATTGTTTTCTCGTGACATATTGTACTTCATGTTAGTGGTAAAAGTTATTCGATATAACTTGCGTTTATTTGTGAAAAAAATGGAAATTTGGCGAAAATTTTGAAAATTTTGCAATTTTCCAACTTTGAATTTTTATGCCCTTAAATCACAGACATATGTCACGCAAAATACTTAATAAGTAACATTTCCCACATGTCTACTTTACATCAGTACAATTTTGGAACCAAAATTTTTTTTTGTGACGGAGTTATAAGGGTTAAAAGTTGACCAGCAATTTCTCATTTTTACAACACCATTTTTTTTTAGGGACCACATCTCATTTGAAGTCATTTTGAGGGGTCTATATGATAGAAAATACCCAAGTGTGACACCATTCTAAAAACTGCACCCCTCAAGGTGCTCAAAACCACATTCAAGAAGTTTATTAACCCTTCAGGTGTTTCACAGGAATTTTTGGAATGTTTAAATAAAAATGAACATTTAACTTTTTTTCACACACAATTTATTTCAGCTCCAATTTGTTTTATTTTACCAAGGGTAACAGGAGAAAATGGACCCCCAAAGTTGTTGTACAATTTGTCCTGAGTACGCTGATACCCCATATGTGAGGGTAAACCACTGTTTGGGCGTATGGCAGAGCTCGGAAGGAAAGGAGCGCCATTTGACTTTTCAATGCAAAATTGACTGGAATTGAGATGGGACGCCATGTTGCGTTTGGAGAGCCCCTGATGTGCCTAAACACTGAAACCCCCTACAAGTGACACCATTTTGGAAAGTAGACCCCCTAAGGAACTTATCTTGATGTGTGGTGAGCACTTTGACCCACCAAGTGCTTCACAGAAGTTTATAATGCAGAGCCGTAAAAATAAAAAATCATATTTTTTCACAAAAATGATCTTTTCGCCCCCAATTTTTTATTTTCCCAAGGGTAAGAGAAGAAATTGGACCCCAAAAAATGTTGTGCAATTTGTCCTGAGTACGCTGATACCCCATATGTGGGTGTAAACCATTGTTTGGGCGCATGGCAGAGCTTGGAAGGGAAGGAGCGCCATTTGACTTTTCAATGCAAAATTGACTGGAATTGAGATGGGACGCCATGTTGCGTTTTGAGAGCCCCTGATGTGCCTAAACATTGAAACTCCCTACAAGTGACACCATTTTGGAAAGTAGACCCCCTAAGGAACTTATCTAGATGTGTGGTGAGCACTTTGACCCACCAAGTGCTTCACAGAAGTTTATAATGCAGAGCCGTAAAAATAAAAAATCATATTTTTTCACAAAAATGATCTTTTTGCACCCAATTTTTTATTTTCCCAAGGGTAAGAGAAGAAATTGGACCCCAAAAAATGTTGTGCAATTTGTCCTGAGTACGCTGATACCCCATATGTGGGTGTAAACCATTGTTTGGGCGCATGGCAGAGCTTGGAAGGGAAGGAGCGCCATTTGACTTTTCAATGCAAAATTGACTGGAATTGAGATGGGACGCCATGTTGCGTTTGGAGAGCCCCTGATGTGCCTAAACATTGAAACTCCCTACAAGTGACACCATTTTGGAAAGTAGACCCCCTAAGGAACTTATCTAGATGTGTGGTGAGCACTTTGACCCACCAAGTGCTTCACAGAAGTTTATAATGCAGAGCCGTAAAAATAAAAAATCATATTTTTTCACAAAAATTATCTTTTTGCACCCAATTTTTTATTTTCCCAAGGGTAAGAGAAGAAATTGGACCCCAAAAAATGTTGTGCAATTTGTCCTGAGTACGCTGATACCCCATATGTGGGTGTAAACCATTGTTTGGGCGCATGGCAGAGCTTGGAAGGGAAGGAGCGCCATTTGACTTTTCAATGCAAAATTGACTGGAATTGAGATGGGACGCCATGTTGCATTTGGAGAGCCCCTGATGTGCCTAAACATTGAAACTCCCTACAAGTGACACCATTTTGGAAAGTAGACCCCCTAAGGAACTTATCTAGATGTGTGGTGAGCACTTTGACCCACCAAGTGCTTCACAGAAGTTTATAATGCAGAGCCGTAAAAATAAAAAAATCATATTTTTTCACAAAAATGATCTTTTTGCCCCCAATTTTTTATTTTCCCAAGGGTAAGAGAAGAAATTGGACCCCAAAAAATGTTGTGCAATTTGTCCTGAGTACGCTGATACCCCATATGTGGGTGTAAACCATTGTTTGGGCGCATGGCAGAGCTTGGAAGGGAAGGAGCGCCATTTGACTTTTCAATGCAAAATTGACTGGAATTGAGATGGGACGCCATGTTGCATTTGGAGAGCCCCTGATGTGCCTAAACATTGAAACTCCCTACAAGTGACACCATTTTGGAAAGTAGACCCCCTAAGGAACTTATCTAGATGTGTGGTGAGCACTTTGACCCACCAAGTGCTTCACAGAAGTTTATAATGCAGAGCCGTAAAAATAAAAAATCATATTTTTTCACAAAAATGATCTTTTTGCCCCCAATTTTTTATTTTCCCAAGGGTAAGAGAAGAAATTGGACCCCAAAAAATGTTGTGCAATTTGTCCTGAGTACGCTGATACCCCATATGTGGGTGTAAACCATTGTTTGGGCGCATGGCAGAGCTTGGAAGGGAAGGAGCGCCATTTGACTTTTCAATGCAAAATTGACTGGAATTGAGATGGGACGCCATGTTGCATTTGGAGAGCCCCTGATGTGCCTAAACATTGAAACTCCCTACAAGTGACACCATTTTGGAAAGTAGACCCCCTAAGGAACTTATCTAGATGTGTGGTGAGCACTTTGACCCACCAAGTGCTTCACAGAAGTTTATAATGCAGAGCCGTAAAAATAAAAAATCATATTTTTTCACAAAAATGATCTTTTTGCCCCCAATTTTTTATTTTCCCAAGGGTAAGAGAAGAAATTGGACCCCAAAAAATGTTGTGCAATTTGTCCTGAGTACGCTGATACCCCATATGTGGGTGTAAACCATTGTTTGGGCGCATGGCAGAGCTTGGAAGGGAAGGAGCGCCATTTGACTTTTCAATGCAAAATTGACTGGAATTGAGATGGGACGCCATGTTGCGTTTGGAGAGCCCCTGATGTGCCTAAACATTGAAACTCCCTACAAGTGACACCATTTTGGAAAGTAGACCCCCTAAGGAACTTATCTAGATGTGTTTTGAGAGCTTTGAACCCCCAAGTGTTTCACTACAGATTATAACGCAGAGCCGTGAAAATAATTTTAATTTTTTTTCTCAAAAATGATTTTTTAGCACCCAGCTTTGTATTTTTACAAGGGTAACAGAATAAATTGGACCCCAAAATTTGTTTTCCAATTTGTCCTGAGTACGCTGATACCCCATATGTGGGGGGGAACCACTGTTTGGGCGCATGACAGAGCTCGGAAGGGAAGGAGCGCCATTTGGAATGCAGACTTAAATGGATTGGTCAGCAGCCGTCACGTTGCATTTGCAGAGCCCCTGATGTACCCAAACAGTACAAACCCCCCACAAGTGACCCCATATTGGAAACTAGACCTCCCAAGGAACTTATCTAGATGTGTTTTGAGAACTTTGAACCCCCAAGTGTTTCACTAAAGTTTATAGCGCAAAGCCGTGAAAATAAAAATTCCTTTTTTTTTTCACAAAAATGATTTTTTAGCCCCCAGTTTTGTATTTTCACAAGGGTAACAGGATAAATTAGACCCCAAAAGTTGTTGTCCAATTTGTCCTGAGTACGCTGATACCCCATATGTGGGGGGGAACCACTGTTTGGGTGCATGACAGAGCTTGGAAGGGAAGGAGCGCCATTTGGAATGCAGCCTTAAATGGATTGGTCTGCAGGCGTCACGTTGCATTTGCAGAGCCCCTGATGTACCCAAACAGTACAAACCCCCCACAAGTGACCCCATATTGGAAACTAGACCTCCCAAGGAACTTATCTAGATGTGTTGTGAGAACTTTGAACCCCCAAGTGTTTCACTACAGTTTATAACGCAGAGCCGTGAAAATAAAACATCTTTTTTTTCCCACAAAAATGATTTTTAGCCCCCCAAATTTTTATTTTCCTAAGGATAACAAGAGAACTTGGACCCCAGAAGTTGTTGTTCAATTTGTCCCGAGTACGCTGATAACACATATGTTGGGGTAAACCCCTTTTTGGGCGCACGGGAGAGCTCGGAAGGGAAGGAGCACTGTTTTACTTTTTCAACGCAGAATTGGCTGGAATTGAGATTGGACGCCATGTCGCGCTTGGAGAGCCCCTGATGTGCCTGGACAGTGGAAACTCCCCAATTCTACCTGAAACCCTAACCCAAACACACCCCTAACCCTAATCCCAACGGTAACCCTATCCACACCCCTAGCCCTGACACACCCATAATTCTAATCCCAACCCTAATCCAAATGTAAATGTAATCCAAACCCTAACCCTAACTTTAGCCCCAACCCTAACTTTAGCCCCAACCCTAACTTTACACTCCAACCCTAGCCCTAACCCTAACCCTACCCCTAACCCTAACCCTAAACGTGACTGAAATACGTGGCACTGAAATACGTGGCACTGAAATACGTGGCACTGAAATACGTGGCACTGAAATACGTGGCACTGAAATACGTGATACGTGGCACTTAAATACGTGGCACTTAAATACGTGGCACTGAAACACGTGGCACTGAAATACGTGATACGTGGCACTGAAATACGTGGCACTGAAATACGTGGCACTGAAATACGTGGCACTGAAATACGTGGCACTTAAATACGTGGCACTTAAATACGTGGCACTGAAATATGTGATACGTGGCACTGAAATACGTGGCACTGAAATACGTGGCACTGAAATACGTGGCACTGAAATACGTGGCACTGAAATATGTGATACGTGGCACTGAAATACGTGGCACTGAAATACGTGGCACTGAAATACGTGGCACTGAAATACGTGGCACTGAAATACGTGGCACTGAAATACGTGATACGTGGCACTTAAATACGTGGCACTGAAATACGTGGCACTGAAATACGTGGCACTGAAATACGTGGCACTGAAATATGTGATACGTGGCACTTAAATACATGGCACTGAAACACGTGGCACTGAAATACGTGATACGTGGCACTGAAATACGTGGCACTGAAATACGTGGCACTGAAATACGTGGCACTGAAATACGTGGCACTGAAATACGTGCAACTGAAATACGTGGTACTAAAATATGTGGCACTGAAATACGTGATACGTGGCACTGAAATACGTGATACGTGGCACTGAAATACGTGATACGTGGCACTGAAATACGTGGCACTGAAATACGTGGCACTGAAATACGTGGCACTGAAATACGTGGCACTGAAATACGTGGCACTATGACTGTCAGAAAATGTTCATTAAACGGTTAGGGGTGAGGTTAGGGGTAGAGTTAGGGTTAGGGTTTGGATCCCTTTATCACCTTGATGGTGGTGGGTGGCTTTTCAGTGTGTTTTCTGTTTTTTTTCGAAAAAATGCATGCGTTTTTAACGCAAACAAACGCATGTGCTTAAAAACACAAGAAAATACTGCAGGTTGTATTTCTGAAAATGAACGCATGCAGAAAAAAAACGCATGCGTTTGAAAACGCGACAAAACGCGTACAAAAAAACCGCATGCGTTTTCAATGTTAAATATAGGGAAAAAACGCATGCGTTTTTTTGTGCAAAAAACGCTGCAGACAAAAATGCAAGTGTGAAACCAGCGACGCTTTTTATAGCAAAAAAGTTTTTGCGTCTCCACATTTTGAGACCTATAATTTTTCCACATTTTGCTCCACAGAGTCATGTGAGGTCTTGTTTTTTGCGGGACGAGTTGACGTTTTTATTGGTAACATTTTCGGACACGTGACCAGTTTTGATCGCTTTTTATTCCGATTTTTGTGAGGCAGAATGACCAAAAACCAGCTATTCATGAATTTCTTTTGGGGGAGGCGTTTATACCGTTCCGCGTTTGGTAAAATTGATAAAGCAGTTTTATTCTTCGGGTCAGTACGATTACAGCGATATCTCATTTATATCATTTTTTTATGTTTTGGCGCTTTTATACGATAAAAACTAAAATATAGAAAAAATAATTATTTTGGTATCGCTTTATTCTCAGGACTATAACTTTTTTATTTTTTTGCTGATGATGCTGTATGGCGGCTTGTTTTTTGCGGGACAAGATGACGTTTTCAGCGTTACCATGGATATTTATATCAGTCTTTTTGATCGCGTGTTATTCCACTTTTTGTTCGGCGGTATGGTAATAAAGCGTTGTTTTTTGCCTCGTTTTTTTTTTTTTTCTTACGGTGTTTACTGAAGGGGTTAACTAGTGGGGCAGTTTTATAGGTTGGGTCGTTACGGACGCGGCGATACTAAATATGTGTACTTTTATTGTTTTGTTTTTTTTATTTAGATAAAGAAATGTATTTATGGGAATAATATATATATTTTTTTTATTATTTATTTAGGATTTTTTTTTTTTTTTTTTTTTTACACATGTTTACTTTGTCCCAGGGGGGGACATCACAGATCATTGATCTGGCAGTGTGCACAGCACTCTGCCAGATCGACGATCTGCTGTGCAGGGCTGCAGGCTTACCAAGTGTCTGCTCTGAGCAGACACTCGGTAAGCCACCTCCTTCCCTGCAGGACCCGGATGGATCTTGGATCCAGGACCTGCAGCCAGGAAGGAGGTAGGAGACCCTCGCAGCAACGCGATCACATCGCGTTGCTCCGGGGGTCTCAGGGAAGCCCGCAGGGAGCCCCCTCCCTGCGCGATGCTTCCCTATACCGCCGGTACACTGCGATCATGTTTGATCGCGGTGTGCCGGGGGTTAATGTGCCGGGGGCGGTCCATGACCGCTCCTGGCACATAGTGCCGGATGTCAGCTGCGATATGCAGCTGACACCCGGCCGCGATCGGCCGCGCTCCCCCCGTGAGCGCCGCTGATCGGTGATGACGTACTATCCCATCGGCGGTCATACGGGCCCACCCCACCTCGACGGGATAGTACGTCAAATGTCGGGAAGGGGTTAACTCACCTGGACCTTCACTTGTTGCCTGCTGTCGGTGTATTCAGTCCTGATCCTGTGCTCTTCTGAATATTCCTTGTGACCAGTCTCCTGCTATGAGAAGCTAAGTTTGCTTATTCAGTTTCTCATTATTTCCTTGAAAATGTTTCTCATTATCTTCTGAGTTCAGCCCAGCTTGCTTTTATGTGATTCTTTGCTTGCTGGTTAGTTCTGGGGTGCAGAGTGCGCCCCTCACATCGTGAGTCGGTGTGGGGGTTCTTGTATTCTCTGCGTGGTTTACTTTTGATAGTTTTTGTACTGACCGCACAGACACCTATCTTTATCTGCCTATCTAGTATTAGCGGGCCTCATTTGCTAAACCTGTTTCATCTCTACGTCTGTGTTTTCCCCTTAAACTCACCGTTATTATTTGTGGGGGGCTGTTGTGAATTAAACTTTTTGGCTCCCTCTTGTGGTCACTAGCGACATGACACTTTGATTTTCTTTCCCCAGCTTGGTACCCACCTGGTTCGTTAGTCCAGGGGTGTTGCTATTTAAACTCCCTGGATTCTCAGTCTGGTGCCTGGCATCGTTGTAATCAGTACCTTTCTGTTTGCTCCTGTCTGCTGGTCCTGGTTCTTTGCAAAATAAGCTAAGTCCTGCTTCCTTATTTTTTGGTTATTTGCATTGCTCTTTTTTTTGTCCAGCTTGTACTAAATGTGATTCCTGATATTGCTGGAAGCTCTAGGGGGCTGATATTCCCCCCCCCCCCCCGTGCCGTTAGACGGTTCGGGGGTTCTTGAATTTTCAGCGTGGAAATTTTGATAGTGTTTTTGCTGACCGTATAAGTCATCTTCCTATATTCTGCTATTAGTCAGTGGGCCTCTCTTTGCTAAAACCTAGTTCATTCTTACGTTTGTCTTTTCTTCTTACCTCACCGTTATTATTTGTTGGGGGCTTGTATCCAACTTTTGGGGTCTTTTCTCTGGAGGCAAGAAAGGTCTATTGTTTCCCTTCTAGGGTTAGTTAGTTCTCCGGCTGGCGCGAGACGTCTAGAACCAACGTAGGTACGTTCCCCGGCTACTGCTATTTGTTGTGCTAGGATCAGGTATACGGTTAGCCTAGTTACCACTGCCCTATGAGCTGGTTTTTTCTGTGTGCAGACTTGGTAATAACCTCTGAGACCCTCTGCCATTGGGGTCATAACAGGGGGCTATCTAAAACTTTGGGGATATTTCTCTGAGGCAAGTGAGGTCTTTGCTTTCTCTCTAGGGGTAGTCAGTTTCTCAGGCTGTGACGAGGCGTCTAGGTTTTCAGGTAACGCTCCACAGCTGCCTTTAGTGTGTTTGGATAGGATCAAGATTGCGGTCAGTATAGCTTCCACATCCCCAGAACTTGTCCTATATATTCAGGGTATATGTGTCAGGTCAGTTTGAGATCCTACCACCAGGATCATAACAGCCCACATAGTATATAGCACAGCCCACGTAGTATATAGCACAGCCCACATAGTATATAACACAGCCACATAGTATATAGCAGTGTGGGCACCATATCCCTGTTAAAAAAGGAATTAAAATAAAAAATAGTTATATACTCACCTTCCGGCGGCCCCCGGATCCAGCCCAGGCCTTTAGCGATGCTCCCGCCAGGTCCGTTCCCAGTGATGCTTTGCGGCAATAACCCGTGATGATGTAGCGGTCTCGCAAGACCGCTACATCATCTGGGGTCATTACTGCAAAGCATTTCTGGGACCGGAGCATCGCGAGGAGCGGGAAAAGCTGCCGGGGACGCCGGAAGGTGAGAATATCACGATTTTTTTAAAAATTATTTTTAGCATTATATCTTTTTACTATTGATGCTACATAGGCAGCATCAACAGTAAAAAGTGAAGCAGTGTTTAAATCCCGCCCCAAAATTGCTGATTGGTAGCTGCCGGCCGGGCGTGACCAATCAGCGATGCGGGATATCCGTTACAGACAAACAGATGGAAATGGACCACAGACGATTATATATATAGATATATTCGATGCTCATCTATCAGCTTGTGTATATGTGGTCAAGTTCAATGGTAATGTCTGTAGTTATTAAATCCATCCACAAATAAATGTCAGTTGTGTCAGAATTTTTCAGAAATCCAAGGTGCCTGCCATATATCAAACTGCCACCTCTCCATAGACGTAAAATTTTATTGTATATATTTGGGCACACTCGACATTGATCGTGGGTATTATGCCACATTCACACATTGCTGGTTTGGGCTTAGAAATAATGATGTAAAATACTGCCCGAATACTGAACTTGTGAACATGGCCTCATTTGCCATTTTTTGGCCAAAAGTTACCATATTTTTACAACCACTTATAGCTACAGATGTGTAGACATCATATATCTACTGATTATATCCACACATACAGTGCAGACCAAAAGTTTGGACACACCTCATTTAAAGATTTATCTGTATTTTCATGACAATGAAAATTGTAAATTAACACTGAAGGCATCAAAACTAAGAATTAACACAGGTGGAATTATATACTTAACAAAAAAGTGTGAAACAACTGAAATTATGTCTTATATTCTAGGTTCTTCAAAGTAGCCACCTTTTGCTTTGATGACTGCTTTGCACACTCTTGGCATTCTCGTGATGAGCTTCAAGAGGTAGTCACCAGAAATGGTCTTCCAACAATCTTGAAGGAGTTCCTAGAGATGCTTAGCCCTTTTTGGCCCTTTTGCCTTCACTCTGCGGTCCAGCTCACCCCAAACCATCTCCATTGGGTTCAGGTCTGGTGACTGTGGAGGCCAGGTCATCTGGCGTAGCACCCCATTACTCTCCTCCTTGGTCAAATAGCCCTTACACAGCCTGGAGGTGTGTTTGGGGTCATTGTCCTGTTGAAAAATAAATGATGGTCCAACTAAACGCAAACCGAGTGGAATAGCTTTCCACTGCAAGATGCTGTGGTAGCCATGCTGGTTCAGTATGCCTTCAATTTTGAATAAATCCCCAACAGTGTCACCAGCAAAGCACCCCCACACCATCACACCTCCTCCTCCATGCTTCACGGTGGGAACCAGGCATGTAGAGTCCATCCATTCACCTTTTCTGCGTCGCACAAAGACACAGTGGTTGGACCAAAGATCTCAAATTTGGACTCATCAGACCAAAGCACAGATTTCCACTGGTCTAATGTCCATTCCTTGTGTTCTTTAGCCCAAACAAGTCTCTTCTGCTTGTTGCCTGTCCTTAGCAGTGGTTTCCTAGCAGCTATTTTACCATGAAGGCCTGCTGCACAAAGTCTCCTCTTAACAGTTGTTGTAGAGATGTGTCTGCAGCTAGAACTCTGTGTGGCATTGACCTGGTCTCTAATCTGAGCTGCTGTTAACCTGCGGTTTCCGACACTGGTGAATCGGATAAACTTATCCTCAGAAGCAGAGGTGACTCTTGGTTTTCCTTTCCTGGGGCGGTCCTCAAGTGAGCCAGTTTCTTTGTAGCGCTTGATGGTTTTTGCCACTGCACTTGGGGACACTTTCAAAGTTTCCTAATTTTTCAGACTGACTGACCTTCATTTCTTAAAGTAATGATGGTCACTCGTTTTTCTTTACTTAGCTGCTTTTTTCTTGCCATAATACAAATTCTAACAGTCTATTCAGTAGGACTATCAGCTGTGTATCCGCCAGACTTCTGCTCAGCACAACTGATGGTCCCAACCCCATTTATAAGGCAAGAAATCCCACTTATTAAACCTGACAGGGCACACCTATGAATTGAAAACCATTCCCGGTGACTACCTCTTGCAGCTCATCAAGAAAATGCCAAGAGTGTGCAAAGCAGTCATCAAAGCAAAAGGTGGCTACTTTGAAGAACCTAGAATATAAGACATATTTTCAGTTGTTTCACAATTTTTTGTTAAGTACAGTATATAATTCCACATGCGTTAATTCATAGTTATGATGCCTTCAGTGTGAATTTACAATTTTCATAGTCATGAAAATACAGAAAAAACTTTAAATGAGAAGGTGTGTCCAAACTTTTGGTCTGTACTGTATATATATATATATTTACATATATACGTATATATATATATATATATATATATATATATATATAATACAGCTCGTATATCTACATCCGTAGATTATACAGCTATAGATATGTACAAATCCCAAACTTGTATCTAAACTCAACATATTCCAATGCCCATGGCTGAGATGTTAAACACATGAAAAAAAAAACCTTTTCTTGATTGCTGTGATGGATCACCTATAGGCTCCCATGGTAATAAAAATGTTCAAGTGAACATATTATGTGTTTTTCACTGGATTGCTGTGACATACACCAACATCTATCACCCAAAATCTATAATGTTGACAAATATATACGCATATTAACATGTACTTCTTCATGGATGACACAAGATTGTATTGATTTGCTATCATGACAAAAAACAGAAAACCTACATGAGTATAAGGAGCTATATATGAGAGGCCAAAATGCGCCAATAAATTCAAGAATACCTATATATAAATGTGCAAGACTCAAAATCAGTAAAAAAAAAAAAAATGGAAGCGAAATGCACTTCTGGTGTATTTTTTTTTTTTACATGTAAAGTGCACTCCATGACACTGTGCATTATTATAATTGGGTAAACTTTTATGTGATATTATTCGCTCCCTATTTATCTGTAAACAGCACTGGCTATTTTGGCTTGTACCTTATGAGTATCCGTCCTCAATACTGTTATTGCAGACAATATAACCCTGTATTGATTTGCAGTATTCACACAAGGGCATTTTGTTATTATCACCTACCCACTTTTAGTATTTTATATGTCTGACTTTTATATATTTATTTTTATGTTTTTAATTATTATGTTACCCAATTATTTAAGATCAGGTAAAGGTAGGTAGATGTGAATAAAATACATTTATCATAAGTACACAAGTTGTGAATTTTAGAAAACCGTAGATGGACATATATTCTAAGTAAGGACTCATTCAGGCATCTTTTTAATTTTTTTTTAAGTACGAGAAAAAAAATGAACCGATTTTCATATAAGTGTGTTGGAAGCTATTTTTTTATCCAATTTTGGATTATGTGATTTTAGTGACATCTTGATGCAGGAAAAATATGTCTTTGTACCGTGTTAGACAGTAGATACCATCTTTTCAGATAGCCATTAAAAGGTATCAACCACTGAGGACCCTCAAATTTTAATATTCTTTAGTGGCATCTTGTTCATTATGGCATCCATTTTTCTCATATGCAGAAACAGAAAAATAAATAAGACCCCATTCAGATTAATGTATTAAATGTTTGTGCACAGCACACTGATCAATGCAACCTAATGTGGTGGGTCACATGAACGTTTTTACACACGGACTAATAGGCTGCGAGTAAAAAATCACAGCATGCATTACTTTCATCCGTATTCAGACTTGGACCATTTTTCAGTCAATGGGTGCGCACAAAAAACAGATCATGTACAGGTTACCATCCATATGTCGTGCATTTTTCATGGATCTATTACAATTTTTTACATAAAAAAAACTGTATTTGGCCTTTTATTATTTAAGTTGCTCTCTGTAAAAACTGGATGCCGCAGTGATGTACAAAACAGATGCTATATGGATGACAATATGGATGACAATATGGATGATAAATTGCCTGGTTTTTTGGATGAAAAACAGACGATTTTGCATTTGCTCATCTGAACATAACCTTACATAGTATAAAATGAAAAACAATCTAATGACAAATGGATGGTATATATTGTCAACTTTTTTCATGGACCCATTCATTTAAAGAACGGGTTGGCCAGACTTGGAGGTCAAGTCATATACTGGTGCCGGGAGCGGATGGGCGCGTGACGGTAAGTAAGCAATTTGCACACATGCGGTCATATGCTGACTAGACGTGCATGGCCTCACTTAATACAAGTCAATTGAGCGAGGCCGGACATGTCTAGTTGGAATGTGGCTGGAAGTATGCAAATCGCAAACTCGTGGCCATATGACAGCTTGCTTGCGGAACCGGCACCGGACAATCTCGACAATGCACAGTTGGCTGATATGCAAGATCGTCTGTTTTCCATCCTAAATAGGAGAAGCCTTGAAATATTTTCTTTATTTTATTGTTTTTGCATTTTGCACAAAAAAACATACATCAAACAGTTGTTGAAACTGGACATACAGACCAAAAATGAATGAAAAGCAGATCCAGCATGCTGATGAAAAAAATGTTCCATTTTTTCTCATGGCAAATCAAAAGGACATTGAACGATGCTTAATTTAGATTTCTGCTTTTCCTCTGGGCAATTTTATGCCGTTACCACACACGGGTGCAATTCTTTTATTTTGCTATGATAAATGCCCAGTTCTCCACATTCCTGTTAAAGAATTATGTAATATTTTCCCATTTAATCATGAAAATGTTTGCCATACTCCTTCTATGCAGATCAAATATCAGTATAATAAATGGCATTCTATAAATAAAGATAACATTCCAATGGTTGTTACTATTCATTTTTATACCAGTGATGAAGTATACAATGCAGCCAACTCAACCCTGAAATTCTGTGCACTGCAAAGCTGAGGTCTGTGACACTGTTTCCAATTCTTGATAATGTACTAGACCAGCTTTAAGCCAAGGAAATCCGCATATTAAATAGTGTTAAATGTTTTTAGAAAAAAAGAGTAAATAATTAATAAAGTATATTGCATTTTATTCTATCTATCTATGTCTCTATTATCTATCTATCTATCTATCTATTATTGATCTCATATCTATTTTTAGCTATTTATTAATTTATCTATTTAATTATCTATCCCATATCTAGCTATCTATTTGTATAAATAATAAAAAAGATAAAAGGATGTAGCACTCCAATAACTTATGTAAAAAGTGGACTTTTTTTTAGCCCATATGGTGTGGCAACGTTTCAGCTGTGACCAGTATGTATCTATCTATCCACCCATTTATCTATCC